>NC_060270.1:59774226-60374226 GCF_021613505.1 Equus quagga
CAGCAGATCTGCGGGGTGACAGAACGTGAATAGGGGAGGCCAGCAGAACTGCAGGTGACATGAATACGGGAGGTCTTGGGAGGCTGGAAGGAAGGTCTGTGTCTTAACAGCGATGAGTGACAGGTCCCACTCTGGGCTGTGGAAAGCCAAGCGCACGGCACAGAATGAGGGAGAGGTGGCCTCTCTGCAGTGTGTCAGGAGACAGTGTGTGTGTACCTACCCTAAACTCTGGCCTGCGTTTTTAGGAGAATAGTATGCAGAAGGAGGAAGCTTATTGTTTTCTGCTGCAATGTGCTGAAGACAGGACGCCTGGAACGAGCATTCTGGTGCCACACTCTGAAAGAATTAGACAGAGTGGAACTCACTCAGGGGTGAATAACGAAAAGGACCAAAGTCCAGAAACCATTTTATATGTGAAATGACAGGAGGAACTTTATATATTTAGATTGGAAAACGTAAGGCTCAGGGGGCATACTATTTTCAAATATTTCAAATAATTTTCTCATGGAAGTGGTTGGGCTTCCACATGCTTTAGAGGAATTTGGGCCAATTAATGTGGGGGGATAGGTTTTTCTGACAACAGGGGATCCAGAGATTGGATGATCGGCCTCACAGAGCGCTCAGACGGGGTTAGATACCACGTGACGACGCTCAGCCAGGTCAGGGTGGAGGATGGAGGGGCACACGCAAGGGCTTTTCAACCCTTCTGTGATTTGGCTCTGTTAATAAGCAGCAGACTTGACAAGTGGCACAGGGGTTAAAGAATCAGATCCGTAGATCCAATTTAGAACTGTTAGTAATCTCTTTTCCTCGCTTTTGCTTAATACTTATAAATCTGTTTAATATAACTCTGGTTTAAAAACCCTAGTCTTGGGGCTGGCCCCGTGGCCGAGTGGTTAAGTTCGCGCGCTCTGCTGCAGGCGGCCCAGTGTTTCGTTGGTTCGAATCCTGGGCGCGGTCATGGCACTGCTCATCAAACCACGCTGAGGCAGCGTCCCACATGCCACAACTAGGTGGACCCACAATGAAGAATATACAACTATGTAACGGCGGGGGGCTTTGGGGAGAAAAAGGAAAAAAATAAAATCTTTAAAAAAAAGCCAAAAAAACCCCCTAGTCTTGGGGTTACAGCTGCTCCTTGAACCCACTCCTGATACAGATGCTCTTCCTGGCCGTGGTTTTTTAGACCAGCGTGGCTCCAAAATTCCTTGGGCTTCCAAATTGTAGCACTGATGGCTGTTTCAACTTAGTGAATGGTTTCAATAACTGTATTTTTATACAGCCTGATACTGAAGCTGTTATCTCATAATTCTCACTTGGTTCCCTTTAGAGTTTTCTTTCTGCTTCCGACAGAAGCCAGAAGGACAGGTGACATAGCAGCGTTGGCTTCCTCGTCTCTATCTTTCCCAGGTACTGTTTTTCCCAATCAGCAGGATAATTTTCTAATCTTTTCGCATCTGAGGGATCACCTCCTTCTCCCTTCCACCTTGCCAGGTGCTCCTTGAAATCTGCAGATAATTTAAGCATAGTGGTTAAATGTGCTTATTAACCACCTCACTGAAGCTCAAACTCACAGATGGCTTTCTGTTAGAGGAGCCACATCTCTTCCTGTTAACAAATCCAAGCTTCACCAGCATGTCTGTTTTCAAAGCACATTCAGAAGGAATTTAAAAGGTTATAAGGACAAAGTTATAAAGAAGTCCCCCCCCCCCACCCCCGATGTGTTGTTTCTCTCAGATTAAGCTCTTGCCTTTTCATGAGGGCCCTCAGGGACTGAGCCCAAAGCAGTAACCGGTGGGGTGATTTTCTGGAGTCCAGGAGGATTATGTAAGAGAAGGTTCCAGTAAGGAGGGTCTTGTTGCCCTTCACATGCCACTTTGGGGTGTTGTTCACCCACATCCAGGTTTTATTTAGAATCCAAAATGTTAACGAAGTAAAAATTCTATTGCCCATGGTTCCTGAATTAAATAAGAGAAAACCACCAGAAAAACCCCAACGGTCTTGTGGTTTTACAAAAATAGAAGTTATGTCAGTTGAGAAAACCTAAGGAACAAAGCCTTTCTTTTCTTAGAACTAAACAGCCAGTCGATCTGGCAATAGCATAGTCCACCTAGAAATAAACACATTTATCTTTTATTGTTGAGAACAAGGAAGAAACCCCAGGCTGCTGAAAACAGCTTTTTTCCCTCACCAAATGAGCACACCGTGTAGGTTAATCTGCCCAGCACTTAGGAGAACCAGCTTTGTGCACGGGCTGCGCTGGGCGCTGTGAAGGTGTGAAGGTCAGCTGGGTGATGAGGGCAACACAGATACTTGCAGAGTTGTGTTTTGAGATAACTGCTTCACAGCGTTTAAAATTTATTTTAATATGAAAATTCACAATAGACAAGCATCAAAATCATATATTATTAAGTTATTTAAAAAAATGCAAAGAATTAAATAATTAGAAAACAACCTACTGGTAAACACACCGATTTACTGCATGCCGGTTGATTTCTTTCAGAGGGCAATTAAGTCTCTGAAAGTGACAAGAAGCAAAATTGTATGAGGAGCTAATTGGAATCCTGTCCTTTGGGCTGTGAGGCCATCTTTATGACAAGGTTTAGTGTAATGGATTGTAATATAAAATTATAAAACTTGTGGTAATGCATTAACAAAAAAGTGGTAACTCTGACTTCTGAACCTTCTCATTTGTTCATGATAGGTACTCAATATTTTGGGGGTTAGAGGTCACAAGCCTGTTAACTGATAACTTTAGGATTCATTGAGAAAGTCTTGAAGATCTACTAAAAATGCATAAAGAATCAGTAAAATGCACAATATTGCAAATATTATTTCCTGGTAGTTCCTATAATAAACTCTAGATATGGTAAAGGAACACTTTTTTTCCTTCCCTAATTAAGTTTCATAAATTCACTGTACAGACAAGGGACAAAGCCTTTTAAAGAAAAAAGGGCTCGGTAGTTAGAGATTAAAGAAGAGTAGCATTTTACCCTTAATAAAGAGAAATGACTGGGGATGAGAACAGAAATATCAGACAGCCCTTTAGTTCTCAATTCATAGCTTTCGAATCACTTAAAAGTAGCATATTTTAAAAAATATAGTTTAAAAGTATGATTAAATGTTATAATACTGAATTCCTTTGAGCAGAATCAAATAGTTTGGAAATATGTAAGGATTAGCACTTTTTTTTTTCTGGTGAGGAAGATTGGCCCTGAGCTAATGTCCATTGCCAGTCTTCCTCTTTTTGCTTGAGGAAGATTGTCCCTGAGCTAACATCTGTGCCAGTCTTCCTCTATTTTGTATATGGGACACCACCACAGCACGGCTTGATGAGCAGTATGTAGGTCCATGCCCGGGATCCGAACTGGCGAACCCTGGGCCGCTGAAGTGGAGCATGCAAACTTAACCACTATGCTACTGAGCCAGCCCTGATTAGCATATTTTTATCTGAAAATAGGTTTTTTACTTTATTCTGTACTATACTAACAAGTATGATGAACATTTTCTCCAAAATGTATGGCATGTGTTTGTGCCCAGCTGGATCAGGCAGGGTCCAACCAGGAGTCAGAAACCTCGCAGTAATTTGAGCAAGACAAATTTAATATGAAGAATTATTAACCATAGCAGGGGATTGGAGTAATGACTAATTGGCTAGTAAGTAGTAAGTAGAACTCTGAAGAATATGGGGGTAGTAAATCTAAGGGACAATCACATACATCGAGGACTGAGATGGAACACCTGGGGAAGGCCCCCTCTTCCTCCAGGGCTGAGATATAGACTTCACTGGAGAGGGTTGGCCATGGCTAAGTGGAGGCTGGAGAAGTCGTTGAGGTGCTTTGCTGGCAGAATTTGCTGGATGTCTGTCCTCTGGGGTATTGGGGAAGCACTACAGGAAGGTGCCATACCTTGGGACTTGCCTCAAGGCCCCCCTGGAAGAGGCTGGGGGAAGCCATTCATGTGGCGATGCCTTGCTGGTGGCACTCCACTGTGAAGCTGCCTGATGGGGTCCTGGGGGAAGCTGCTGGCCACTGGGGATGGTTGGATGCTGTGTGCTACAGGAGCCAGGTGCTGGAGAAGCTGCTCCTGCTACAGGGGTGAGTGCTGGTGAGGCCATGTGTGCTGCAGGGCTCTCACAAGAGGAACACACCAGAACCAAAAGAGAAACCCCTTCCTCCTCCAGTGTACCTCCAGCACCATCAAGCGATGAAGCCTATCATGCCAGCTGACAAAGGAGAAATATCCACAGATCTCAGTACCACAGAGGAGGCATTAAAGGGTGCATTCGAGCTCAGGAGCAGTACCTTGATAATTGCTGCATCCAGCCCTTTGGCTACTCAGCTTCCATATACACACCTTTGAACTTCTGTACAACAATGAAACAACTCTATTTCTCCCTAATGAGATACAGCTAGTGTTCTTAGAAGTGAAAAAGTTCTCATCCACTTCCCAAAATGAGGAGACACACAGCCCGAGCAGTCATTCTATTGATCACTGGATATATTACTCATTAAATTCTGTCAAATTAAATTCCATTAAAAAACAGAATATTTTGTTACTTACAAACTAGGTTGTAAAGTTAGCCTCCGACAGCTTGTTTATAAAATAAAGATGAGAAGGAAGTAGAAGAAAATTGTTAGCATTTACAAATAAACACGTACATATAGCAATGTGAAGGGAAAATATGCAAAGCTAGTGCAGATCTTGTTTCTCTCATTGGTCATGAGGCTTAAATTGGTATCAACGGCTTCTTTTTTCTGCTACCCTTATTGTATGTCCCTGCCTTCCTGTGAGAACCTCAGCTGGTTGGGGTTCTTTATCCAATGGAGTAGGCCAAACCTTCCTGAAGGGTCTGAGTCCTCAATTGTCCCGCATTTTTTTTTGTTGCTTTAACTTTTCCATTAACTTTTAATATTGTTCTTGGAAGTACTGAAAGACAGCCCAAAGAATCTCCTGTGTTCGAGAAATGGTTCTCCTTGCCCCCATTTGTAGCAACAGCCAAATTTCTCCTTGGTAATTGAGATCAATTACTCTAGCCAAAAGAGTAATCTTTTTTTTTTTTCTGCTTGTGGGTTTGGTGGCATAGGCCTAAAATGGTCAATATCGTCTTCCAATTCAGTGGAACCGTTGAAAAGTTGCAATCTCATCTTCCAGTTCAGTGGAACCATTGTTGGCCCCCCCGCCCCCACCCAGATCGAATCATCCCCTTGGGAACTAAGACCTCCAAACCACCTGAGCTCAAGCTTGCCAGGACAGGAAGCAAGAATTCTGGGAGTGATTTATTACGTTTAATAATAAGAGGAGCCACTCCCACGTCTACTTCTTGACTCCTGAATCTACGTATTCTGGCTATTGGGGAGACAGCACCATATAAGTGCCTGTGATTCAAAGCATATACTGCATCCTATAAGACAGAAGCCTCTTTCAGGGTGCAGGGTCCTAACTGGTGTCATAACTGCATCTTCAGTAAGCCATTCTACCTATCAGCTTGCCAGTGTATTTCATGAGTATAAGCTCATTGCTACACTTACTTCTCTGTGAAATGAGTTCATTGATTGGAAGCAATGCTATGGAAAATACTGTGATGATGGATAAAACATTCTGTGGGTCTGTGGATGGTTATGCTCAACTTCTACCTTCTCTGTCAGCAGGGAGGCAAATCCATATCCAGAATATATGTCTATAGCAGTGAGGATAAATCTGTGCCCCATCCATGTTGGATGGAGTCCCATGTAATCAACCTGCCAGCTGGTGGTGGCCTATGCTCTTGGGAAATGGTGCCATATCAGCTCAGTGCTGATCTCAACTATTGACAGATTAATCACACTTAGCCAGGTCATTTCTAGGGAAAGTCCCTGTCATTGAGCCCATACATAGCCTCTGTAGCCACTTTGGTCATGGGCCCAGTAAGAAAGCATTGGAGTGACTGAGGAAAGAGACTGACTGATGTCCACAGAGTGCCTCCTTTTGTCCATCTGATTACTAAGAATTTCCCCTGCTGTGGATAATTATGGGGATTCGCATGGAACACAAATATCTTCCTCAGTCATCGGTCATAAGGAAAGCGTAGGCATGGATTGAGAGAGAGGAGGCAATGCAGCTGGAGATGTGTTGAAGTCTGAGTGAGCTGCCCAATGCAACTTGTTGAGTAGAACACTGCACCATTAATCAATGCCGGGGGGGACTCCAACTACATGGATGATAGCAAAAATCATCACAATGCCAGCCACCAGAATAGAAGTCAAACGCTTCTGACCGCTGCACCTGGATATCAGAGTCACCAAGGAAAACACAACACAGTCAAGCACTGGATGGAACAATGCGTTTCCTACTAGAGAAGAGATGGAGTGAGATCAGCTCCAGTAGTGTGCGCTGGTCCCTTGTGGCTAGTGGATGCCCCTGGCAGCCGACACAGGGCAATTGGCCTATATGTACTCCTATTATGCTGCGGCAGAAGAACCTCTTCTCCGCTCCTTTGGAATCTGAAATATTGAAATCTGGGGCCATGTCTGAGGGCCACTGATGCACATGCTTAAGCAGAAGAGGGGAGCATACGTTGAGCCCAAAACAGGCAAAGATATTACCACACGAGGCGCTGAGCCTGGCACAGGCTGTGTGGGCTCTGTATCTCCTGGGGAGGACGTGCTCCAGACACGGGGCCCATTCTTATGTGGCTGAGTCGGGGTTCAAAAGACTCCATGTGTGAGACTGCCTTTCCCAACACGACTTTCTCCTACCTTCCACTTGCTTGATTTTAGTCTTCATTTCCGTTTTATGATAGACTGCTACTGCATACACCTGGCCTGTGGCTAGATAGCATTCAGTTCATGGTGGGAAGCTCAAGCCTCGTGGTCACCTGATGTCCCGTGGTTAAGACTTCAGTCTCTATCAAGGCCCAGTAGCAAACTAGAAACTGTTTCTCAAAAGGAAAATAATTATCTACAGAAGAGATAAATTTTCTCCATAATCCTAGTGGTCTGCATTATGAGTCTCCTGTGGGTACTTGCCAGAGTGTCTACAACATCCCTATTTGCCACAGGGATATCAAGTGTCATTGAATCTGTTGGACAATAAAGCTCAAGTGGTAGAGAGGCTCGTACTGCAGCCTGGACGTACTGCAAAGCCGTCTCTTGCTCTGGTCCCCATTTGGAGTTGGTAGACTCATGTGTGACTCTGGAAGAGTGGAAGCCATCCACTAAAGTGGGGTATATGTTGCCTCCAGAATTCCAAAAGGCTTCCCAAGCACCGTGCCTTTTATTTGGCAGTGGTGGTACAAAGTGAAGGAACTTATCTTTAACTTTGGAGGAAATATCTCAGCTTGCTCTGGACCATTAAACCCCTGGAAGCTTCACTGAGGTTGGGGGTGGGGGCTGAAATTTTGTGGAGTTTATCTTCCGTATGTCTTGCTAAGACATTCAGTACTTGCTCCTTCCTGCTTATTAGATCCTGTCAGAATAATCTTGTCAATGTAGTGGACCAGAGTGAAGTTAGTGGAATGTCAAGACAATCAGGATCTCTGTAAATTATATTACAGCAGAGAACAGGAAAATTGATAGACCCCTGAAGCAAGACCGTGAAGGTATGCTGTCTTCCCTGTGAGGTAAAAACAGCCTGCTTCTGGTGGCCCTTGCAAATTACTCTGGAGAGAAAGGCATTAGTTTTATACCATGTGCCAGAGACCGTGTTTATTTGCTCTAGTAAAGGTGCTGCAGGACATCTGGGTCCGTAGCTGCAATTGCAGTCACCACGTGATTAAGGCTGTGAGAATCCACAGTCATTCTCCAGAATCCGTCTGGTTTCTGTACAGGTCAAATTGGTGAGTTAAATGGGCACAGGGTAGCTGTCACCATCCTTGCATCTTTCAAGATTTTGATGGTGGCATTATTCTCTGAAATTCTCCCAGGTTTACTATCTTGGTGGGGAGGGAAGTCCCAATAGCCTTCAGCCTATAGAGAGTCTTCCCATCGCCAGGTGATCTATTCCAATTATACATTCAGAAACTGTGGAATAAGGAAGCAGGGCCCTAGACCAGCTGGACCCACTGTAATTTGAAATTGATGTAAAACTCCATCTATCACCCGACCGTTGTGAGCCCCACAGAGCTCATGGGTATTTTTGGTTTCTAGAAATAAATGTCAATCCAGTGCCAGTGTTTTGTAATCTCTGAAAGATTTAGGTATTTTCTTTTTTCCATTGTACAGATGCTTTAGTAAATGGCCACAGGTCCTTTAGGGAAAACTTAGAGGAATATTTACAGTATAATCTTGTGGTCTCTTTTGAGACAAATTCCATCACAAATTGAAATAGCTGGGAAATATACAAGGATTAACATATCTTTATCTAAAAGTCAGTTTCATTGGTTAATTTATCAGATAGCATGGTGAACATTTCTTCCAAAAGATATGGTACAGGAGGAAACATTTGCCTGACTTTCCAGCTGAAATTAAGGTCTGGGCCGTTTCAAGGGCATCATCACTCAGGCCCTGGCTCTTTGCAGACTTGTGGAATAATATTTATAATGACCCAAAGCTGATATTAGAAACAATAAATGAAAGCCGAGAGAATAGTTCTCTTACAGACCAGAAAGCAGCTGGTTATTATGATAAAGGTCTTTGCAGCTGGCAAAGGTCAACTTGTCACCTTTGCTCTAGTTGCAAATCTTTTTCACAGAGTTGCCTTTGAAAGTAACTTAGTGTAGTAGACCAAGCAAGTGCCTCCTGGCTATCTGAAAAGACAGAGCAGTAGTGAGCCTAGACATTTTAAACAGAAAAGCTGGCCAAGGTGAGCAAGACGCTCCAAAATGTTGCCAAGTTAGGGAAGAACTCAAATGTACATTTGATTACTAAGCTCAGTTGAAAACTGTGTAGATTCAGTTGTCCACCTCATTGTCTTTTTTACTCTCCTACAAATTACACCTAGATAGCTTGAGGGTTATCCTTCCCTTTCTGAATATGCGCTGTTCCTGCTAATGGGCAGGGGCGTGGCTCAAAGTAGGCGAGAAGAGCAGAGTTTGGAGAAACCACAAACTAGAAGACTGACGAGGTTGTGATTGACAGTAGCAGCCCATGCAGGTGCTGTCCAGAAGCCTGCTTCAGCGAGTACAGAGGGCGCAGCACTACTTTCCTGGGAGGAAGAGCCACCTTTGAATTATGTGCTAGAAGCTTTCACGGTTCAGATTGGGCTGCCCATTAGAGAGAATAACTTATTTATTTAATAACTTATTTAAAATCTTTGTTGCTGAGGTTCATTTGCCCAAGGACTCTTTTAAGAATAATCCTGTTTCTAGGTTCAGATAATTTTAAAACTATATGTTCGCCCTATCCTTTTCTCTTAATTTAATAATAGATATTAATACTTATTACATATTTCATCTGATTAAAGCTTAGGTCTGGCTTGCTTTTTAAGACTGTCTCCATGTATTTAAAAAGAGCAAACACGTTGGTGATGTTGCATTACCGGAATTTTGTTCCTTCACTCTCCACCTCTGACCATTATCACTAATTGCAAAATCAGAAATAAACAAAAAACAAAACTAGGACAACGAATTCTATGACATACTGTGCACAGGATGTCAGACTTTAGAAACCCATTTATATTTTTAAGAACCAGGTCAATTAGAATATTATGATATATATCTTTAGTTACAGCTTCTCTTGTTTTTGAAAACGGTAACCAGACAGAGACAATTTTCTATACTTAATTTTTCTCCTAATCTTTTCCAGGTAAATGTCTATATAATCTCTGCCCGTAATGTTTGGTATAACTTTCAAATTATTCCATGTGTTGGTGCCTTCATTTTGAATTCATATGTTCAACAGCTTTGAAACTATCTCAATGATATTTTTCACTGACTTTAAAATTCATGTTTATAGTTGAAAGGTCACATGCAATCTTATCTTACGGAATTTTTTTTTTTGACTTAGTAGCACTGTGGTCATTTGATGCTTTTGGGATAGAGGAGGCATTGCATAATAGTGCAAATTATCACCTTGGTATTTACTCGTAGAAATACCTTAATATTTACAATTATTGAGGCGCTGTAAAATGCTACTTATCTAGCTCCACGAGGAATAGGGATTTATTTTGAGGAAGTCTTATGTGTGTAAGGGCTCTGTAAGGAGAATAGTCTTTGGACCATAAATGGTCAAACACACTTTAGTGCAAGGAGAGCCCAAGATACACAGAGGCATTGGTAGGAGACCAACACTCAGTCACATTGAATGGGTTTTGGTCTCTAGGTTCAAGCAAATGGCATCCTAAGTGAAGAAGGGACCCGAATAGGAGAGCTGTTAGTTGGAGAAGACTTGGGCAAACATCTTGATTTCAGAGGTAGAAGATAGTAGATTCTGGGCACAGCAGAATAGAACCAGTGTAGATTCTCTAAGGAAAGTCCTGGCAGCTTAATAAACAAAACATTGGCTAGCTATATGGGGGTGCTTTCAGTTAGGTTCAGCCACATGAAATTGCTGATATTGGAAATTTTTAATCTAGAAAAACAGCAATTTCATAATATTCAGCCTACTAGATACTGTGTTTTGATTTCAACAAAGCATTTTAAAAAGCCCCTAGAAGTGAGATGGTAAAATCTAACCGGAGTTACTGTGTTAGAGTCTGGATAATGGCTCAGTGTCACCTCAACCAGTGTCTTTTGCTGAGTACTAAAATGTAGGCCTCCAACCTTGGCTCCAGCCTGTCCGGTGTTTCCATCAGTGTCTTAGGTAATGCTAAACAAGGCAGACTTATTAAATTTAGAGGGAACGTGAATTAAGAAGTATAATGAATGCTGAGTTTAGACTGCAAATGACCTCAACTAACTGAATCTCAAGGATATTTAAAAAATTAAGTAAACAGCAATGGATCGAGTTTCCTGAATTTCAGTTTGTTTAGTTCATGGCCTTTATGGAACCCCCACCACGCGCTAGACCCTGTTCTGGTGGCTCTACAGTGACGGACAAACCAGCTGGTCCTGTCTTGGAGCTTAGGCTAAAAAAATAGACAAAGACCAGACTACCCCTTACCCAAAGTAGGAAAGGAAGGGAAAGATTCTCATTGCAGCATGTTCTTGCGAAAAAATTCCGGAGGTTTTTCATCACCAGGAGCTTCAATGCCACAAACTTTCTGGTTGTGTCAGGAATTGTACTAAAATTGTCAATCAAGCATGTGGTGTGTTTGCTAAGGGAAAAACAGCCAATGAAATCTTAAGATTTGTTGTCATAAATGAGATGTTCAGCCCTTTGGAAGTGACCGGCTCACAGTTTTCTGGGCCTTTCAGATGCCTGTAAGGGTCATTCACTGGTGGGGTTGGTGGGAGGGATAATCTTTTTAAAAAGGATGTTGACAGACTAGGCTGTGCCTAGACAAGGGAAATCAGGATGTTAAAGGATCTGGCAGTCATGTATTTTAAGAAATAGCTGAAAGAACTGTGGAAAAATACACACAAAAGGAGACATGTTAATCGTCTTCAAATATTTGAAGCACTGACAAGTAGAGAAGAAAGGAAACTTACCCTTTGTTGCTCTATTTAGCAGAAGTAGCATAAAGCAATGGAACTTTCAGGGAGAGATATGTTTATTTTGGTATAAAAATGTCACTTCTCAGATATGGAAGCTGTCCATCAATGAAACACTTGGTGGTTGAGGTAGTGAGCTTCCTGTCTCTGGAAGTATTTAATCAGAGGCTGGTTGCTTCTCAGCCAGGGACGAGAAGACAACATTTCTGCATTGGATAGGAGGTAGGAGGAGGTGCCCTGGCAGTGTATCTCCACCTCCACATCTATGATTCTTGTGGTGGTTTGCACGTGTTTATGTGGGGATGTGCGTACTGCGTAGGTTTTCTTTCTCCCCAAAGGAAAAAAGACCGGTCCAAGTTGGAGTTGGAGGGTAGGTTATGCCCAGATTTTAGGGACCAGTCTCAGAGTTGGAGTGTCACTCAAAATTGGGTATAGAAATGCTAGGAAGGCGTGAGGAATGGGCTACAAGGCTTAGGGCTAGGACCATAATTGGGAGCAGGCAAGGCACCAGTACATGGAAGTGAGGCTTTACTCCGGTTACCACTGTTAGGCTCGTGGGTGGGGTGGGGAGCTAATTAGGACTCGTGTTTGCAAGAGGCAGAAACCCCAGCTCAAACTGCCTTAAACTAAAAAGAGGTTCATTGACTCAGATAACTAACAAGTCCGGGGTGGGTCTGACTTAGGCGTGGTTGAATCCAGATGCTCCGCTGTCTGTCTCTTCCCTTCCTTTGCTTTTGTTTTCCTGTGAGGCTTACATCTGCCGTCTACAAGGGGGCCTGATAGGGTCCATCTGGAGCAGAGGTTTGCTGAGTGCATGCGTGGCCGGGCCTCTGGCCGGCACCCCAGGTGGAGTCCCCACAGCCGGCGTCCCAGGTGGGCTCCAGTTTGGCCTGACTTGGTCTGTGTCTGGCTTTAAACCAGTCACTGGTGATGGGAGGAGGGAACACATTGACTGATTAGGCCCTCAGGCCAGGCCTGGGCGTCAGCAATGCCTGCTTCCATTTCCTCTCTCCATCCTTTCTGTAGGCTCCCTTAGGGGAGGCCCTCTTTTGCTTTTGTATCTCCCATAGAGACTGGTACTAAGTGCATCATTTTTAGTCGGCAAGTGTTTATTCTTTTCCTCTAACCAGAATGGCTCTTCATAAGCAAAGACGCTGAAATAACTGAATTGTAGCATCTCCTTTGGAAACTCTGCAACAAAAGATTTGAATGAATGCAGAGTTTGATAGTTGCTTCCAAATAATTTTCATGTGCATAGATATAAGTGGTAAATAGGAATTCTGAATTCATCCTAGTCGCCTAGGAAGATATCATTTCAGCTTTTTTTATGTAATTAAAAGAGTAAAATTGAACGAATATTTCCTGCAACAGGAATAATTTTCACAGAAAAGCTTCTTTTTCCATCAGGGGTGTCCACCTTCTATCCCTGGAGCAGAATTAAGGGATGGTTAATTTTTTAATATTCTTTCACCCAGTTTTTAGCTCCTACATAATCTATAGCCAGGAGCTGCCCCCAAGGGTGGCGCAGCCCTGTCCGTCAGCGGTAGGACTGTGCTGCATGGATGCAGGAAGACGGTACTGAGAGTGCACTTGAGCGAGCAGAGGGCCCTTTGCAAGGAGGCTCTTCTCACGTCCAGGGGAGCTGACCTTTCTCAAATGCTGACGTGTTTCAGTGGTTTGGACTGGTGAGGGTGTGCTGGGAAATATCCTGAGAACAATGTGCAGGGGACTATGTTTCTCATAGCAAAAGGAAATGATTCCTTTTCCTCAGAGAATCCTTCCATTTTATATTTGAAATGGCCTTGCGGTGATACAACAGAACCGCAATCTGTCTAGATTCTCTTTTTCTTCCCAGTCTCATTTAACAGAAACTGAAATATACTCATGTTTGGTGGGAATGAAGTGTATTTGCAGTGTGTTTATCCTACCTGATCACTCCAGTTTTTTAACTCTGTTCTTCCCATGTCATTATTATAGCATTACCTCCTGAGAGATACTGTGTGTAAGATGCATGATGATTGAAAAAACCCATGAGCCTGGCTCCTCAAATGAAAACAGGCCTGTCTTTACTTTATAGGTCAACCTAGTATTAGAGTGTCTGAGAATCAACAGAGACGACATTGATAAATATAACTCTAGCATGCAGAAGGAACAGATATGAAACATCATTTTACTGTGTATTTGTTTTTCCTTTGTTAAATCTGGTCTTTCCCTGTCAGCTTCTCAGAACTGAGATCAGGTAGCTGTCGGAGGGATGAGAACGAGGACGGTGTGGCACTGCAGTGTAACCAGAACACAGGGGCAGACTTCGATGAGTGCTGTTTTATTTATGTTCTGAATTTACGTGATGGCTGCAGATGTAACTGTTTTTCTCACCCATTGTGCCGGATGACATTTGTGGTGGAGAGCATGTGTATGATTAACTCCTTGCAATATTCCATTTTGTGGTTAGATGGAGAAAATCTACTCAAAAGGTATCTTATAATTTTCTATTCAGAAAATCTAATTATCTAAAGAACATCAGAACCACTACTACCAAAAGGACAGGTTAAAAGACGTGACTAGTGACTTCCTGTTGGTTTGACAAATAACCTTACTCTGAGGAGGAGAGAGGTCTGTCTAGGAGATTGACTGAGTGGATCGCTTTTTCAAACCTTCCGCTTTTCTCCTGTAGCATTTTGTAAGTGCTATCAGACAGCACTTTCCACTTGAGGAAATCGTGGCTCAGCGCCTTCAGAATCTCTACAGTAACCACTTGGGTATTCAGATACTCTCTCTAGCTTGGATTTTAAGCAATAAGTGCAATAGGTAGAAAAGGGCAAATGGAACATTTTATAAACTTGAACTTTTAAGAAAAAAATTAGCCTCTCTCTAAGGATTTTTACTGTAATTCTGAATATTAGATGTATCACGGAGAGTTTTAGTAAGTGTAAAACACTCTTTTGAACCATAGTTTAATTTCCGAATCATTCAGAGACCACCTTTCTCGTACAGGCTGTGACAATGCATCAGTACTTGGCGCTTCAGTGGTCTCCTACCAAATGCTGCTAAGCAATGAAAACTTCGTCGATATTCTTTAGCATTCATCTTGCTTTGTGACTTGTATTCACATGTGGCTTTCTGATGTCAGCCTGATGGATTTCACATAATTGGGGTGCCTGTGCATCTTTCAGAAGGAGGACTTGCTTTCTAGATGTATTAATAATGATTGTCACTCGATTGTGGCCAGAGAGATGAACGTCCACTTCTGAGACTGTCACCCAGTTTAGTTATGGTCCTGGTTGACAGAGTTTGATGTATTTGCAGGCGTGGTTGATTGTCCCTTGCAGATCTTAGATGTGGGCATTGGGAAAGGCCTACCATCTCTCCCATTTTTTGGGTTCCTAAAACTCCGCTTTATGATGTTTACTGCTTTGGGTTCAGCATTATCTTCTTTGGCTAATCCTTTTCTAAAGCTATAACCCTTAGTAGGAAGTAGTTTTTCCTAATTGTCTTTGTTCTGTGTTATAGAAATACATATCTTATTATTTTAGGACTCTAAAATGAAGAATGAGTATATAGAAAGAGTTTTGCTGAAGGTGAATTCAAGTTCCTTGAAAGTTTTTGCTAATTATCAACCTTGATGGGTGAAAGAGATCTTTTTCAGAAACTCTTGTTTTCTTATCTTTTCCAATTACTTCTACTTCTGATCAACCAAAACAGTAAACACAAAACCATGATGATCCAAATTTGGCAAAAAATTAAAAAATGAGGCAACTTACAAAGATTGCACTTTAAAACAAACTGATCCCATTTTTTCCCTTTTTTTGCAAGTAAAGCAAAACCTCTGAATTACCTGGGACAGATCAATCGAGCTTTGGGTCAAGTGACAGAAACAGTGACCCAGTGAAAGAGCAGCATTTGTAAAATGAAGGAAAGCATCTACTTATTGGAAGACCTCTGTCTTGTGGAACTGCATAATAGCCCAGTCACTTTATGATAGTAAATCAATTTTCTGGTGGAGAACAGTTAATGAAAATAACGTTAATTAGTGGCTTGACAGATGCCTGTGAATTGAAGTGTGAGGTGCTGAGGGGTAACGATGCTGTTACCCTGGTCTGGAGTGGATGGGGCAGAGTGACACTGTGGGTTCTTGATGGGGCTTCGTGGAGTGGGCAGGGTTCATGAGAGTGGTGATGCCTGGTGGCCAGTGAGTACAGACAAAGTCATGCCTGATGCTGGCTTGTATTGTCTGGACTATCCTGCTGGGTCCTCTAGAAAGATGAGAGGATAATGTGCTCACCTATAAACTAATGCTGTACAGGCTTCAATTGAAATAAGGAGAGATGAGCTATGAAATTGAGTAACAATACAAGTTTATGTAAGAACAACCATAGAATAGTAAATATTAAAAAATATTTCCATTATTAAATAAATGTACCTCCTGTGGACTGGTTCCGGATTTTTTTTTTCATTGATTTGGGATGGATCATGACTTCCTTCTTCCCAGACACCAGAGAGACATGTGCAAGAAGGTTTGCAGTGGTGACCTCTGGACAGAAGCATTATGGGTGATTTTATTGACTTGTTCTTCTCTATTTTCCAAATTTTCTGTTATGAGCATTAATACTTTCGTAGTATGTAAAATAAAAGGCTATAGCAGTAACAGAGTATTTTAATCTCCGGACATGAACATGTCGAATCTAATTCTGCCAGTCAAGGAGGCTGCTTCCTTGCACAAACTGTCCTCGTAAATGTGTCAGATCCCTCTCCACTGCTCTAATTGCTTCCCTAAAGGGCTGAAACTGTTAAATTATCAAATGCTTAATTTACTGCAAGGGGTAATTTACTTACCATGTAGGATTATATTAAACAAACATGTCTTATAATTTATATTAGAAACCAGGCCCATTTGTAAAAGACCACCCCCCTGAAACTTTGATTTAGGATTTTAAAACTAATAAACAGAAAGAAAAATTGAGAAAGGGAGAGGGTTTCCATTGTGTTAAGAAATATGACTTTTGGACAAGTAGTTAGCATTATTAGTTTTTAAAACTCTATTTTAAAAGATTGCTGTTAGGTCACTGTTAACCTAAATGTTTGGGTAGTCTCTGAATTTTTAAAAATGCAGATCAAAGTCTTGTTCTTGCTTAGGCAAGATTCTGCCAAGTTTTATATAGGTATGTATACACACTCATATGAGCATGTCTTTTAAATATTTTTTCATAATTTATTCATTTCCTGCTTAATTCAGAAAAGGATTTGCTGTGGCTTCCGTCTGCTTCCTACGGAAGGAAATGCAGTTGTTTGGCTGCTTCTAACAAAGCTGCAGTTGGCATGCTTTTATTCTGCACCAGAGCTTTTATTTACTGTTTTTAAGTGTAAGTAGCCAGAAGTAGGACTGGTGGGTCAGAGCATAGCTTCCTGGGCTGCGCTTGTGACTGTGGATGTTCTCATAGCGGAGTCTGAGGGTCTGTTTCTCCCGGGTTCGCCATGTGGCTATTATTGCTCTTCTAAGTTTCTGACAATCTGACCACTGTACAAGGGCATCTTGCTTTTATTTAATTTGCATTTTCTTGACTCGTCATGAGGGAGAGCATCTCCTCTGTGACCATTTATTTTGTTCTTCTGCCACTGGCCTATTCATACGCAGCCTTTGTCCATTTTTTGATTGATCGTGTTTTCTTCTTATCAATATGTAGGAGCCTTATGTATTTTATGAATAATAACCTTTTATGGGCCATCTGGATTGCATTCTTTTTCAGTGCATATTGTTTGGGTTTTTTAATGGTATCTTCTGCTGAGCCAAACTGCTTAAATTTTGTGTCATCAAATATTTTCCTTTACGGCTTTTAGATTTCCTGTCTAGCTTGGAAAAGTCTCCACTCCCAGTTTACAAAAATATTTTCCTATGTATTTCTTAGATTTTAGATTAATCCATTAATTTTATCTGTAAGCGTTTAATTTATTTGGAATTTTTTTTAAACTGGTATGAGGTGAAAGTCCTTTTTTTTCCAGATGCATAATCAATTGTGCCAGCACCGCTTATGAATAAATCGCCTTTCCCCGTTTAAATTTAAATACTACCTTTATTCTGCCTCAAGTGCTCATGCATACTAGAAGAGCTAATTAAAACACAAGCCCTGAAATCTATGCTTTGTTCATCGGGTTGACTAATGCACTTTAATGGTAAATGAGAATCGCTGTTTTAACAATGTGCTTGCGTGCCCACAGCTGCACTCTCCCGGCACGACACCAGCACCTTCTTTACTAATTGCCCTTGGAATTCATATGATGTATCTTGTTCATTAGTTCTTATTCCTATGCTTTCTGAGTTGTAGCTGGTCCAGGGAAGGCATTTTTTTTGCTATTGGACTGTTGGGCATAGTAGCCCATGCAGCGTTTTAATCATAAATTGTTATTGACACTTTATGAATTGTAAACAACAAAATCCATCATCTAAACACCTTAAGGAAGGGAATTAGTGTATATTTATTGTTCATGTATTTCTTTAATTTAGCCTTATCCAAATTCATCAGATATATTCTACACAATCAATTCACTTTTGACTTAATGCTATTGTGTGATATATAGCTATGGTGATTCAAGCAAATGAAGTTGTATTGGCAATCTCTCTAGACATAAATGTAACCAAAAGTCATGAGATTTTATATACTGATAAAGGTTTTTAAGTTGCAGAACTCTTATTTAATGAAATATTTTTGATCTCATTTAAGAAGGTAAATTGACTTGAGGTTATTGTCTACATCACTGTAGTAATTGATTTAATGGACTGCTGTCCCACAGATTTATATATCACCCATGTGACTGGGTTGGACCCAGTCCTTGAAGAAATGGTTCTAGAGATTAAGTAGGTATATATAGGATCTTTTTACTTTAACTTAAAAATCTTAATTTTCTCATTTTTATTTATTTTAATTTTGAAGATAGCTAATATAAATAAAAGTTAAACCATTTTTGGTTATTTTTATTATCCTTGATAACTCAGGAGTAAATGAGATGAAGAAAATGGCTAAGACTGAAAGTGGACGTAAGTGGGCGTAGCTGGATTCTAGCTGTTCCCCTGGCACGATGTTCGGTGCTGTTTCTGAATAAAGAAGGTGTTTCTTTCCTCCTCATCCTTGTCACGAACCTTTGTGGGCATCATCACTGCTGCTTGTGGATGATCAGCTCTCCTCCTGCTGGACACATCCCAGGATCATTCCTTCCTGTCTCTGTCACATGAGGTGTTGCCAGGTGACTTGCTTTAGCCAATGCGATATGAATGAAAGTGACACGTTTGCTTCTGGGCTAAGCAAGTGAGAGCTGTGTGCAGCCATGGCCCTGCCCTCCTCCATTTGACCAGAGAGGACATAGAGAAGAGCCCCCTGCTGACCTGCCCTGGACAGGGAGGGTGAATGGGAGTGAAACTTTTGTCGTTTGAGGACTTTTGAGATTTGGAGGCTCTTTGCTGTTACAGCGTAGCCTAGCTCGTCCTCCTAGGTACGGTCCTTTTATTAGTGTGAGGAAGCACTGGGAAGCAGGAGGTGTGTATTTAGGTTTCTTTCTAGTTCATTGTGACACATCCCCTCCTACTCTGATCCCCGTAGAGCTGAGCGCTTCCTTGACCTTACCTGTTGGGCTAGAGTTGATGGGACACCTCCCCCAAAGCTGGGCCAGCCGAATTCTCTTTCGCAGGAATTTAGAGCAGATCCTGAGAGAAGCGCAGTCTTAGGTTTGGATGAATGAAACGACAAGTGACATTGGCCAGGGAGCCTCTCGGTCCTTCTGTGCAGAGATGCAGAGGACAGCCGTTGCAAAGTAACTGAATAAAGAACGTGTGCAGAGAGCAGCAGGCCAAGGAACTCTGAGAGAGAGGGAGAAGAAGAGAGTATCTGAGGGGGAGAAGGAGAGTGGAGGAGGGAGAGAGAGACGGAGAGGGAGAGAGAGAAAGAGGAGGGGGTGGGGAGAGAGAGAGAGAGAGGGAGAGAGTGTCTGAGGGGGAGAGGGAGAGAGAGACATTGAGAATGAGCGGGTGGGGAGAGAGAGGGAGAGAGAATCTGAGGGGGAGGTTTCTCCTTCGATTCCTGACTGCTCTTGAGTTTCTGGTCCTCATCCTTCCCAGGATGCTGTGAGGCACATGAGTATTGTGCTAAATCCTCCTCCCCTGTGCCATTTTCCCCTAATGTGGGTCGAAATCGGTTTCTGTTGGTTAAACCCAAAATCCTTGGTTAAGGCAGTATCCATTACAGGTGCTGTAACCCAGCCCTTCTGCCAATATTCCCGGAAAGATTCAAGACAGCAGTTTCCATTTCCATTTGAAAATCTGCTTTTGCCTCAGAGTGCGGGTGCAGCTCTGCCACAGGGCCGCTGGACGGAACACACTAATAAGTCTCTACTTGTGAAAACAGAACTAAAGGAGTCTCTTAATCATCTGAAATGCGAGGAAGATAGGGTGTGGCCCATGCAATGCAGTGGAAACTGTTGAGTTTTGTGATCTGCCTCAACAATTTCTGAGAAAATCTGAGTCTAAGGCATCAAAAATCACGGAAGATTGTTGTAACACTAATTTTGGAGAGTCCTGTTGCATATAGGGTATCTCGTTAGAGGAAAAGGCATGCATGACATGATGCCACATCCAACATAGAACCACAGGTGGTGGGCTCCTTTCTGATACAGGGAGAAATTTGGGGGTTAGAAGGGAAGGGCATTGCTACCCCTAAGATTAACTTCCACTGAGAAAGGCTAGAGGAATAGAGAAGAGTATGCAGCATCCAAATATTGAAATAAATAATGTTTCCCACGCAATGATGACCCACCTTGAGGACTTCCCAGGGCAGGCAAAAAAGGGAAGGCTTTCCAGCAGGGTGGCACTAAAGCTAAAAGTGTATTTACATGAAGGTCGCTAATTGCTAAATAGTGTCTTGGGGCCGGTATTAACAACTGCTGACTCAAGGCTTGGAAAATGTCCGCAACCTGGGAGAGGGCGGTGGTTGGCTGTGAATGAGGGGGCAGGATCAGCACTGCCATTAGGCTGGGTGTTTAGACTTTTATAAAAAAAGACAGCAACAAATAGAGACAATTCATTGGATTTGGGAAAACTCTCCCTAGATCTTACACTCTTTACGACTGTTCTAACTGAAATGACATATTAGAGTTTAATTAATTAAATTTTCGTTCATCCGTTCATTCAGTAAGTTTTTATTAAGCCTCTACTTTATGCTAGACGCAGTGTAGATCTCGAGATTACAATTCTGTCTTCTTAGGTCTTTTTATCTAATACAAAAGCTATAGAATTACAGTTTGCTAATAA
Source organism: Equus quagga (assembly GCF_021613505.1). NCBI lineage: Eukaryota > Metazoa > Chordata > Mammalia > Perissodactyla > Equidae > Equus > Equus quagga. The sequence goes on from NC_060270.1 coordinate 59,795,028, forward strand.
AGAGTTTACTTAAATTTATTCAGACCCTACCCTGTTGCAGCAGGGATTTACAGAGGCTCGGAGATTATTTTAGTTAGCTTCAGATGTGGATTGTATTTGAATTGTTTAGGCTCCGTCATCAGGAGCGATGCAGACTGCTGTTGTAAGCGTCCAGGCACAGATGCATGTCGCCTAGTGGTGACGCGCGATGAAAACAGACGCAGGATCCTTAACATTCACTGGCGAGAAGTCTTTGTTCTGACAGTATTTCTCCAGTAACAGATGATGCACCACTAAAGCATCAGGAGTCTATATGATTGGGAGGCATATTTTTAAATCTGCTTTTGAATAGGCGATGCAGGAGCATGCCACACAGTTCTAGACACACAATGGCATACATACGATAAACACCAACTCTCCCAGTCACCTCGCTCTGCTTCCTCAGGGCACTCACTTTTTTTGGTCTCTTCTTCCTGAGGTAATTGACACAGTTTACACATAGGTGTGTGTGTGTATTACTCCCTCCAGAAATGATGGCACACTATATGTTGTTTGCACCTAACTCTTTGTTTGTTTGTTTAACATATCTTGGAGACCATTCCTTATCTGCACATGTAATGCTATCCCATTTTTTAAAATGATTTCATAATATTTCTTTGTAAGGATAAACTACAATTTATTTACTAGTTACCCATTATTGGTAGACGGGTAGGTTGTTTGTCATCTTTTGCCTCTACAAAAAAATGTTTCCGTAAAGATCCCTGTACAAATGTGGAGCTAGAATCAAAGGGTATGTACACTTTCAGTTTTGGCAGGTGTTGCCAAATTGTCCTCCGCATGTGTCCTGGCAGTTTACCATCTAACTAGCAATGTGTGAAATTCCCATCTTCCCACACTGTCTTCAACACTCTGTGTTTTCAGATATTTTGGTGTTTGCCTATCTAATAGGTTAAATGGCATCTCATTATAGTTTTAATTTGCATTTCTTTTATTACAAATGATGTTGAATATCTTTTCATATGTTTAAGATCAATTCATAGTTCTTTTTTAGTGAGGTATCTGTTCATATTCTTTGCTTCTTTTCCTATTGGTTTGTTGACTTTTTTTATTGTTTGGAGGACCTCTTTATTAAAGAAATTAATTCTTTCTCTGGAATATGAGTTGCAAATATTTTTCTCCAATTTGTCATTTTTAAAAACTTTATTTTTTTAACAACTCAGAAATTTTAAATATTGATCAAATTTATTTCTCTTTTCTTTTTATTGCTTCTGGAATTTTAATCATGCTTCGAAAGGCCATTCTCATTCTAAGATTAAGAAAAAATTCTCCTAGATTTTCTTCTTATGCTTTTGTGGTTTGATGTTTCAGATTTATGTCTTTGATCCATTCAGAATTAACTTCATTAGAAGGTGTGGGTAATGACCCTATGTTCTCATTCCTCCCTCTGGCTGGCTAACCACTGGTCTCACCACACAGCCCTGCGTGAGAGGGTTTTAAAGTAGTGTGAGAAGTTCTATAGCAGTGAGAGCAGGTGCAAAGGCACTCTGGAGGATCCCAGCGAGGAATTCTGACACCCTCCTTTGCCTGGGCTGTTTCTCTCTCCTCTTCCTTCCTGCCCCCACCTGGGCTGCTCTTGATTTTTGTTGCTCTGTCTAATTCCTGATGTTCCTACGGGGTCTCCTATTCCCAGAGTGAACTGGATTAGCCTTCCTGCTTCCTGTTGGAAGAAAGGAACGAGTAGGTACAGGCATGTGTCTATGTGGTGAGGCATTGACAGAGCTGTAACTAAACTCAAGGTGCGCATGAGGCTGGATGATGCCGGTTATTTAACATTCAAGCTTCTTAGGCCTTTGAGTAGAGCCTGACTTCTTGGCGAGGTGACAGAGATGTGCTTGGAGATTGAAAACTGCATATATTTTTCAAATCATTTTGCTGTTGATCTAAGATTTATTGTACAATGTTGTTTAGAAGTTGGTATAATATGTACTTAATGAGTATGCTTGTATTTCTATGTGTAAATGTATTGTTTATCAATACAAGGTACTCGTGTTGTGGATTTTTTATTCTTTGCTTAGTCCTTAGACAATAGGGACTCTGAAGTCAGTCTTAAAGCTGACCTTATTTCTCTTGTGGCAGCAACTTTCTTAGGAAGGCATGGATGATTTTTTAAAAAATTACTTGGAATAAAGCTTGGCATAAAGCATGATATCTAGAAAGCTGAAGCTGGCACCAGGCTTAGTTCACTCTTCTTTTCTCTTGGCACACCTCCTCCACCTCCTTCTTGATCCATGTGCAGTCTCTTATCCCCCTGAGATATCCCCCTGCCCCTGAATCTGGAACCTTCAACCCTCCTCACCTTCATAGCTTCTACCCTCCGTCTTATAAACACATTCAAGCCTCTCATCTTTACAAACAAAGAAGTAAACCAATCCCTCTCAGCCTTTCCAATCCCCCCTTTGAACTAGTGCTTACTCTCTTATCCTCCTTCTTATTCAAGTTTCTTGAAAGAATAGTCTCCTCTTGCTTTCACTAGCTCATCCCTCAACCTGCTGTTGTCAGGCTCACCCATGTCATACCATTAATATGCCTCTTGTTTGGGTCAACGATGACATCCTCTTGTTGCCACATCCATTGGATATTTTCCAGTCTCTACCCTAATGGAACATTCTCTGCTGGATTTGTTCATTAGGCACTGCTCATCGCATCCTTCTTCCCAATGATGACATGTTCCTCTCTTTCTTTGACTAGTCTTTCTCTCTCAAAGTTGGTTCTTTCTTCCTCTTCCCAATGCTTAAATATCAAGTGGTCCCCAAGGTTCTGGCCTGAACCATTGTTTTTATGGCTTCACATACTCTTTGTGGGTGATATCGTGCACTCTTTGGGTACCAACTGCTGTATAATTGGAAACAACTCCTCTATCTTTATATCCAAGCAGACCTCCACCCTGATCCCTAGATTAAAGAATCCATCCACTTCTTGTGACTCTACAGGTCCTCAAACGCAGATGATGACTGGACTCATGACCTGCCTTCTCCGTTAGCTCCTCCTCCTCCTCTATTCTCCATCTGAGTCAACAGCATCACCCTTCACTCAGTTGCCAAGAAGGACCTCAGACCAGAGGCCTTATTGCCTCTTCTCCTTTCTTCACCCTTATATCCAAAGGAGCACCAGCTTCCAGCGATTTCACTTTGATCTGTCGCCTTCTCTGCCACAGTTCAGGTCTTCAGCCATTGTCATCTGGAATATTTTTACTTGATCACTTTGATTCTGGTCAGACTCATTTTTTGTAAAGTTCCCAGAGGAATCTTTTAAAAATGCACGTCTTACTAGGCCACTCCTCTTCTGTGGCACCTTGTTGCTTGTTGGGATAAGGCCAGTCTGTGGGCTGTACCATAAGACCATCTGATCCTCCCTGCCTCCATCTCTACCCACCTCTTGCTTCTCCTTGCCTGACACTTCTTTTGCATTCCACAGTGCATACAGTGGTGTTCCCTGGCCTCTGTTCCTTTGTTCAGGCTGTCCCCTCAGACCATCCCCCTCTATCTTTGCCTGAAGTGATGTTTTCTCTCCCCTAGGACAGCTCAGGCATCACCCCCTGGGGAAAGTCTTGCTTTCTGTTTAGGTGGCCTTCATAGGAGATTCAGAATACTCAGCACCTAGCTTTATCATGGCACCTACCCTTTTTTTTCTTCTAAATAATTATTACTTAGGCATCTCTCCCCCTACACTGGGCTAAAGGGCAAGGATAAATACTTTCATTTTGTATCTCCTGTACTGAATTCAGAGCTTAAGACATGAGTTAACTCAGTCAATGCTGGTTGAATTAATCTTGAATGAGTGAATGAATGACTGAAATTCAACAACTGTTGGTATACAGATACACATGACATTGTTGACTCAGAAAATATCTCAGGAAGAATTTTTTATTAAGCCATATATAAATACAAATTCACATCCTTGCTTATATTTATCAAGAATCTGAAGCAAGAACCTTAGAGAATTCTACATTTTTCTGCCATTCTCTTTTTCCATTGGTCTGAATTTCTTGTTTGCTGGAGACTGTTAAACATACTTATATCCTCTTATTGTGATGCTACTGAAAGATAGATTGAGAGAGGAATATTGGCAAATGTAAGTAGCACATTGATATGGCTTCTTTAAAATTTGCTTTCAAGGCTGTTCTAAGCCATTTTGATAAAAAAGTTAACTATTTTTTTTAAACCCCCCGAAGTCATAGGTAGCTTACCCCAGTACCAGGTGACGTTACTTGAGGGGAGGGACATAGCAGTTGAGGTACCCTCATTAACTTGTCTGTGGAGCAGTTGTCCTATGGAGTGGCCCCCCTCTTGAATTAGTGTGTTGCTAGTAGAGTCTCTTAAGAGACCAGACTGCAATAGGAGCACTGCATGCCCAGTGGTTGATATACGGTCTTCAATCATTGTTCCGTGTTACTGAGCCTTCATCCACACTCAGTCAGCTAGCACAGTCAGCCGCATTAGGAAATGAAGGCCAGCTTTTGTTCAGCAATGCATTTGATAAATTCAATCTTCTAAACCTGGAGCTAGGTGATGATATGGCTAGTTTGTGTTCAAATGGAGAATAATTTGTTGTGATTTTTCGTGTGCAGTGTCACTCGTGCTGAATCTCATTACCTGGTGGAGGTGATTGCTCACCAAGATCTCTGGCCTCCATTCTCTCCTGATGAGTCTGCCCACCCCTCCCGCTCTCCATATTTTACCGCAATTTTCAGCTGATATCAGCATGTAGTGTGTCTTGCTGTAAGTAATAAAACATTAGGGAGGATTACGTGATGTCTTAAAATATTAGGGAATAGTTGTAAATCACATAAAATGATTTTCCTTTGTTTGGATTTTCTAATCATGACCTCTCTGTAATGGGAATGTCTAAATATGAGGCATTGGAGTATTAAAGTGGCCCATTGTCTGGAGACTCATCTTCTCATTGGTCTATGAAAGCCTAGAGGGTGCCTTGTCATGCCTGTTCCATAGCCGTCCATTCCTGAAGCCCCGACAGAGGGAGCAGGGTAGAGCTAGTTGATATGGAGCTGTGGTTGGGGCTGACATGCAGTTATAACTGCATGGAGTATTTCCAGGGCATTGAGAAATACAGGGGAAGGAGGATGGCTGAAATGGGATTTAGAGTGGAACCATATGGGAAAATTGTTGCATGTGTTTTCACTCTTAATTATTTCACAGTAATTATTATTAAAAATAAAAATTGCAATATGCTGTGTGATTTTGATATTTAAATCTATTAAAATGAAATTAATAATAGTTAATCCATATTTCCTAGATAACAATAGCATTTATACTTTTGTATATTTTGTACAAATATTAGTCCTTTTATTATTATCTTAAACAGTTATTTTTTGCAGATCATAAAGTGTGACTATTCTTTATACTTGGAGGATTTTTTTTCTTTTTTGTTGGGAAAGATTCGCCCTGAACTAACATCTGTTGCCAATCTTCCTCTCTTTTTTTTCTCCCCCCAAAGTCCCAGTACACAGTTGTATATTTTAGTTGTTATTCCTTTTATGTGAGCTGCTGCCACAGCATGGCTACTGACAGATGCGTGGTGTGGTTCTGCCTGGGAACTGAACCCGGGCAGCTGAAGTGGAGCATGTCGAACTTTAACCACTAGGCCATCAGGGCTGGCTCTGGAGGGTTTGTTGTTGTTGTTGTTTTGGTACCTGTGCTTTAGCAAAGGCTTAAGGAACAATATAATAACTAAATAATCGGTGGATGATGCACTTTCCTAATATGTTAGTTATGTACCAAAATGTGTACTATATTTTCATAGTTTATTTTTAAATGCATCCAGGAAAGGTTGCCATTTAAAGGAATCCTTAGGGAAGGTTTTGTAAAGCAAATTCTCACCCCCTAACTGAATGTTTATGTGTTGGGTTTGCTTAAAGCAGTGCATGTGGTTCTATGTAAAATTCCAATAGAGTTTTAGAATCCAACAGAAAGCATTCCTGGAATGTGGATATGTTCTAAGGTGAAGTTATTGGGCTTTAATTCTCACTGAGATTTTCTGGCACATCCACAGTGGGTTTTTCCCTAACAGAAAATAAATCAGAAGTTAAGAGTCTGTTTTGATGAGAGCTTAGGAGGCAGTTTCTCTACTGAGAACATGTTGCCCCCATGGCCTCCAGGCCTGGCAGCAGTCCCTTGGCACACAGCTTGCCTCCGTGCTGCGGGGTTGCATGGGTCCACCTGGATGTGAGCCTCCCCTTGCTGGGCCTCTCGCCTGCATCCAGGGGCAGCGCTTGCAATTGTGGCTGCTCCGAGTTGAAATCTGAACTCATAAAATGTTCAGGATGCTTTTTTTCCAAATTAAAATGATGTTTGACCTGTGTTTTACGTGACCCTGCAGAGAGATGTGAAGGTCAGAAAGCCAAAACCACATCCAGTTTCACTCGAGACAGCCCGTTCCCTGTCCTCCGACTGGTGCTTTCGTTGGTCTCACATGCCTCCTTAAAACGCTTTAACTTCGTGTGCATTTCTGGCTCCAAATCACAACTAAAAGTAAACGAATCTACTGTAAAAAATAAAAAAACAAGGGAGGGGCCGGCCTGGTGGCTAGTGGTTAAGTTCTTGCTCTGCTTCGGTGGCCTGGGTTTGCTGGTTCGGATCCTGGGTGTGGACCTAGGTACTGCTTGGCACGCCATGCTGTGGCGGGCACCCCACATAGAAAGTAGAGGAAGATGGGCATGGATGTTAGCTCAGGGCCAGTCTTCCTCAGCAAAAAGAGCAAGATCGGCAGCAGATGTTAGCTCAGGGCTAATCTTCCTCAAAAAAAAAAAAACAACCCCAAAGGAGCTCAAACCACAATGTAAACAAAAATGGCTCTCACAAAAATGGCCTGCTGACAGTTCTGTCAGAGTTTGTCACTTTGTATGTGGCTGACTTGACCTCACTTGGTGGAATGTCATCGCATCTACTGCTGGCCCTGTGCCCTCACGTCAGGCCTATGGGGGAGCTGCTTTCTAGATCGGGCAAGGGAGAACTTGCCCCCTCTCTGAGCTCCTTATCCGGTCTTCACGGTGCCCACATTGCAGCATATTGCTAGAGTTTAGAAAAAGGTTGATTTTTGTGTATGATCCTCAGCCCTCTGGAGGTGAGAGAGCCACAGATGTACAGGGGTGTGTGTGCGTGTGTAAACTGATAATGTACAGCTGCCTTAGGATAAGGCAATATGATTTATTTAGTATTACTAAGTAATAGTGCTTACTAACTACTTGTATTAATGTCTCAGTATTCCTTAAGATTATATATATATATGATTTATGAAATAGCAAAACAAACAGTAAAACACAAAATAGAAATAGATTAAAAAATATAAAACAGTAGAAAAAAAGCACTATGACAAAATAGTGGGCAATTTAAATTGAAAGAAAACAAATACAATTTAAAGGCAGTGTGGTCCCCTTCCGGAGACTGCCCAATGGCGTGGGGGCGGCGATCTGGGCCCCAGCCCTCAGGGCGAGCACAGCAGACCCTGAGCCTGGATGTCCTCCTGGAGGGGGTCTTTCCCCTCCCATTTCAGGTGGCAGGAGGAAGCTGACCTCATGTTGACAAATGGCAGTTTGTTTAATGAACGTGGAGGAATTTTCTCTCTAAAGCAAGAGTTCCTGTTGTGGGTGTGGAGTTCATGTATGAAACTAGGGGTCTCTGACCCTTGAGATTAGGTACAAACTTTTGTAGGTATTTGTGCGTGCATTTGTGGGGATGGGTTTGCGTGTGTGTACATTTTTCTGGGGATAGGTTCTGTCCCTTTTATCAGATTCTCCAAGGGTGTGTGAAGACTCCCATGCTGGTCAGGCAACCATCTCCCAAACCACTTAGGATGTTAGATCATGGGGATCGTAGATGGTATTATTGCTCAGAACTTTGCACCGCATCTCCCTGTTGGCCTCTTCTGCAGGAGGTTTAGAGTCCCACCCCACTGATGTTGGATTTGGCCGTTCAGCTTGCTTTGGCCAAGGAAATGTGAGTGGTGGTGGCACATGCCGCTCCTGAGCCTACAAGCTTGAAGAGCCATTGCATGGTTCCACTGTAAGTTACTCTGTACCTTTGCGATAAGACTGATGTGTCCCAGAGGGGCTGTGCCTATGGCTTGGGCTGGGAATGAAGATGCTGGAGCTGAAGCTGACTCGTGAGCATGTTACACAGTGAGGACTGGAGCATATTCTTGTAAGTCATCGAGATTTGGGGGTTCTTTACTCCTGGCAGCATAATAGCTGAGCTGACTGATCCAACAGACGATGGCCAGACTTAGGTTCAGAATCCAGCAGGCACGATGGAGAGCCTGGGTGTAATGAGCGTCGTGTGGTTTTGTGCATTTAGAAGTGACACATTTTTCCTGTGTATTCTTTGTGGTCCTTCAGGGTTTCCCCTTGGAGTCAGAAATAAGACTTCAGTCCTGTGGGTCAGTTGATTAGGAGTTAGAGAGCCCATTTTGTCATGTTAGAATCCTTCTCTCTGGCAGGAGGGAGCCTCTCCGGACCTGTTTCTTCTGTCTGCCCCGTGGCTAGTGTGTGCAGGAAAGAATTACTGATCTGAGGAATGTCTGAGGTCGGGAATGGCTCTCGGAAGCATAACACAAGCCACCTATCGCAGTGGGTATGAACATATTGAATTGTGGGGCGCATATCATTTGTGGCGTAAAGTATAGTGCAGATTCATTTTCTAAAATGCTGTCTTACTCCAGCCATGACAAGGATGGAGAATAGGTGTTACCACAATAGAGCACAATGAAGGGCCACCAGGAAAGAAAGCAGACTTCAGAGGTGGCTCATAAACAAAGTACTACCTTGGAGAAAATAAAGCAGCCATCCATTACCCACACATAGTGTGTAGAAATCAGGGCAAGCACTTCATCCCCTCCTGACGGCTAGAGGTCAGAACTCCCACAAGGGAAACCCTGCAAAGCCCATGCTTTAGTCAGAACGAGCTGCCCCTGACTCAGAGAGCACTTGTGTCTTTGGGGAGATTTGGTTTATTCCATGCACCAGATTCTTAACTATTGCCACCATGAAGCAGTTTCAGTTGTTAATAATTTTATTGTTTAAAAAAAATCTGTGCTAACTTAATTATCCCTATCGACTGAAAATGGAGCAGATTGATGGCCAGCTCATGAAAGATCTGCCCTGGAGCCTTTTACTCAATGGAAAATGATTCCAGGAAACCATGTTGTACAGTTATTGATACCCTCACTGGATGATTTCTCCCTAATCTAGCACATCTAAGAAAATGTTCAACTTCTTTTCATCACAGATTGTAAGACTTTATTTCACTCACTTTATGGCATTTGTTTATTTAACAGCTGTTTATTGATTGCCTGGTCATTGCCAGGGCCTGTTCTTGGAGCTGGAGCTGGGCAGCCTGTCCGCAGAGGGCTCACGCTCTGGTGGGAGAAGACAGACGTTAAGTACCAACAAGAAAATAAGTAACTGTGTAATATGTCCCATGGTGATCAACATTGAAAATAAGAAAGCAGAGTAAGGGGAGATGGAGAGCTGGAGACGCGGGATGCTGCTTCTGGAGTGCGGCCAGGGCAGTGCTCCCGGCCGGGCGTTCAGGGCCGTGAGTGCAGTGAGGGCATGGCCGTGGGAGTGGCTGGGGGAAGGGCGGGAGCTGGGTTTATGTCTCCTTTTACTCAGATATATTCCTGAGAAGTGGTATGTAAATTGAGTTTTAAGCCTATTATGGAAACTTCTTATAACTTGTTTTTCCCTAAAAATCTTTCTAAAATGAGGACCCCATCGGTAAAATGAACAATTATGCTTTAAAAGTGTCTGCATTGTGAGTGCAAGCTTCCACATATTGAGCTTACTTTAAGCAGGTTACGAACATTTAGGGTAAAATGTTACAGGTGAATGAGGACAAGAACAGTTGGAATGAGTAAAAAGTCTTGGATGTAGAATTTTTTAAAAAGTTATTATTTTAAACTATGTATAATAATCAAATCAGCAGTGTTGTCTGCTGGCGGCTCTTACGTTCCTCTTTGAATTAATAATCAGAACACTTTATTATTAGCATATGAAAATCACAAATGCTTTCAAAATATCTTATAGCCCTTAAAAAGTGATTTCTGTAGTCAAGTCAGCGTTGTCTTTGTCCTTTTATGTGCACTGAGGATGTGCTGGAAATACGTGTTTTCAGAATGAATGCAGGCGTAACTCAGGCCCGGGGCAGCTGATCACAGTTTTCGAATAAACGTGTTTAAGCCTCCGAGAAGGTCCTCTGCCCTTGACATTCACCCCTCCTGCATTCAGCGATTGTTTTGAAAAACAAAACAAAACAAAAGTGTTAACAGAAGACAGTGAATTACCAAACTTATCATCACTCCATTTTAAAAGCAACTCTTATGTATAAACTTTGACTTTATAACACAAATTGCATGATCTGGTGGTCGCGGTTCAACCTCAGGGGATCTCCGCTTTGATTGCCGTTGCTGTTTCAGAAAGGGAAGGTGCCTGTTAATTTGGAGAAGAGCACACCTGTTGTGAAGGTGGGCCGTCAGTATCAGGAAGAGGGTCCCTCCTCCCCGTCACTCCTTGCACCCCCCCTTCAGTAGGTACAGGACATGTCAGATGCTGAAGAGCAGAATCAGGCCCATCCTTTTCGGACGAGTGTCAGGACATTTTAGGGTAACGCTTGTGTGACACCATCCCCACCTCCCCCCACGGAAGAACACTCAGTGAATCATCCACGTTGTTCCCTCTGCTGTCCCAAGTTTACTGATTACAGCTGTCTTTCTTAGGTTCCCTGAGATGAGGTTTCCATGTATTTTCTCTGTCGAGTTAAATAACGTAGCTGTTACTTTCAATATGTGAAAACATTTGTCTCCTCACGGCAGAATGGTATTTTATGAGCAAGCACTTCATTCTTAGTTTATGAGTGTACATTGTCTTAAAAATTGTTCAAACTTGGCTTATTTCTCTTTTCTAAGAAATCTGTTTTCTATTTTCTGTGTGTTTTGTCCCCTAAAGAGTCTTTTTGTTCATATCTGGGACTTGAAATAGGGCCTAACAGTATTAGAAAGCCAGCGGATCCTCTCTGGAGCCCTAGACACAGCCCAAGTGTTTGAGAGTGAGGGTCAGCTTGCTTCCTGGGTCCAGCAAACGTCGACCTCTCTGTCTGTCTGTCTATCTATCTATTTATATCTGTCTGTCCATCTATCCATCTATCTACCACGCCTATCTATCTGTCTATTTATATCTGTCTGTCTGTCTCTATCTACCTGTCTGTCTGTCTGTCTACGCCCTGCCTTTGCAGCTTTCTGGATGCATGCTGTAAACTGGGCTTTCTTCTTGCACTTCTGACTCTGTACCTGCTGTCCTGGTTTCCTAGGGCTGCTGGAACAAGTTCTAACACACTCGGTGGCTTAAACGGAGAGATGGATTCTCTCGTGGTCCTGGAGGTAGAAGTCAGAAGTTGAGGCGTCAGCAGGGCCATGCTCAATGACAGTCTCCAGCAAAGGATCTTTTCTTGCCTCTTCTCGCTCCTGGTGTTTTTCCAGCAGTCCTTAGGGTTTCTGGGTTGTAGACACGTGGCTCCAGTCTCTGCTTCTGCCATCATGTGGCATTCTCCCTGTGTGTCTCTGTTTTCACACAGCGTTCCTGTCTCTGTGTCTCTGTCCAAATTTCCCTCTTCTTATAAGGACACCAGTCATTGGATTAGGTCTCACCCTAATCCAGGATGACCTTGTCTTAACTTGATGACATCTACAAAGACCCTATTTCCAGACAAGGTCCCATTGAGGTTCCCAGTGGGCATGACTTTTGGGGGATGCTATTCAACCCAGTAGGGCTATTTCGCCCAGAGCTTATACATGGCCAAATACAGTCAATTCTAGTCTAAGGCTTTTCTTTTGGTAAATGTTTCAAATACATGCATAATTTTCTTCTTTTGTAAACTTTCTAATGAGATTTAACACACATGCAGAAAAGTCCATAAATTCTAAGTGAATGAATTTTTACAGAGTAAACTACTGTGAGAGCCATGTAAGTACCACTCAGATTAAGAAATAGAACATTGCCAGAAACCCAGAAGCCTTTGTCATGTCTTTTCCTGTTCATTGTTCCCCCAGAGTAAACTCTATTATGACTTTTATCACCATAGATTAGTTTTGCTTGTATTTGAATTTTCTTTTAAAGATTTTGTTTTTCCTTTTTCTCCCTAAAGCCCCCCAGGCATAGTTGTGTATTTTTAATTGTGGGTCCTTCTAGTTGTGACACATGGGATGCCACCTCAGCATGGCCTGATGAGTGCTGCCGTGTCCATGCCCAGGATCCGAGCAGGCGAAACCCTGGGCCCCTGCAGTGGAGCACGCGAACTTAACCACTCGTCCACAGGGTTGGCCCCTTGTGTTTGAATTTGTTATATATGTACATTCTTTTGTGTTTGGCTTTTTTGCCCAACTTTTTGGGCAAAAAAAGTGAGTTTCATTCAAGTCATGGTGCATATAGTTGTTCATTTTCTTTGCTGCATAGTATTCCATTCTGTGAATATGCTGCAACTGTTTTTCCGTGCTGCTGCTGCTGGACATTTGAATTACTTCCAGTTTTTTGAAATTGTGAATAACACTTTGTGAATTTTTGTGCATGTCTTTGGATGCACATATATTTGTGTCTGTGTTAGACACATGCTTAAGAGTAGAATTATTAGGTATGGAGTATATGTTTATTTAGCATTAGCTAAATTAGTTGCTCCACATCTTTGCCAATACTTGAAGTTTTAAAAATTTTTTAGACTTTTTGGTAAGTGTATAGTAAGATCTTATTGTATTTTTAATTTGCATTTCCCTAATGACTGACAATGTTGAACACCTTTTAATATGTTAATTTGCCATTCAGATGTCATCTTTTGTGTAGTGTCTTTTTTCTTTTTTTAAAGTTTGGCACCAGAGCTAACAACTGTTGCCAATCTTCCCTTTTTTATTCCCCTGCTTTTTCTCCTCCAATGCCCCCAGTACATAGTTGTGTACTTTTCGTTGTGGGTCCTTCTAGTTGTGGCATGTGGGACGCCGCCTCAACATGGCTTGATGAGCGGTGCCATGTCCTCGCCCAGGATCCCAACCGGCGAAACCCTGGGCCACCGAAGCAGAGTGCACAAACTTAACCACTCGGCCACGGGGCCGGTTCCTGCGTAGTGTCTTTTTAAGTCTTTTGTCCTTCATTTTATTGGATTTAGCTATCTTTTTATTATTGCTTTATAACAGTATTTTACATATTCAGGATATGAATTCTTGTCAGATATATGTAGTTCAAAAATCTCCTAAGCTAATTTGTTTTCTCTCTCTTAATGGTGTCTTTTGATGAATATTAATTTTTTTTTTGAGGAAGATTAGCCCTGAGCTAACTGCTGCCAATCCTCCTCTTCTTGCTGAGAAAGACTGGCTCTGAGCTAACATCCGTGCCCATCTTCCTCTGCTTTATATGTGGGACGCCTACCACAGCATGGCTTTTGCCAAGCAGTGCCATGTCCACACCCGGGATCCGAACCGGCGAACCCTGGGCCGCCGAGCAGCAGAACGTTGAACTTAACCACTGCAGCACCGGGCCGGCCCCTAAATTCTTAATTTTAATCAAGTCTGTTTGTCTGTCTTTCCCTTTATGGTGAGAGCTTTTTATGTCTTGTTGAAGAAATCTCTGCTTGCTCCAAGGTAATAGAGATATTATCAGATGTTATCTTCTGGAGATTTATTTTTACCTTTTACACTTAGGCCTGTGATCCATTTAGAACTGATTTATATGTCCATATGAAATATAAGTCACGGTTGTTTTTTCCCATATGGATGTCTGATTGATCCAGCACCATTTATTGAAAAGATCATGCTTTCTCACTCTTATTGAAAATAAGGTGATTGTATATGTGTAGATCAGGTCCTGGACTTTCTAGTCTGTCCTTTGTTTAACTTTGTGCCAATACTATTTTGTTTTTATTACTATAGCTTTATAGTAAATCTTGATATCTAGTAGTATAAAACCTCTAAGTTTGCTATTCTTTTTAAAGACTGTCTTGGCTATTCTTGGCTTTTTGCATTTCAATGAAAATTTTTGAAACAGCTTGTGAATTTCTAATGAAAATACCCACTAGGAGTTTGATTTGGAGTTATTGACCGTACAGATTAATTTGAAGAGAATTGAGATCTTTATAATATTGAGTTTTCTAATCAATGAAAATGATATATTCCCCTATTTCATGGGTTAGCAACCTTTTTCTGTAGAGTCAGATAGTAAATATTTTAGGCTTTCTGGGCTACTCCTTGTCACGCATTCTGATTCTTCTTCCTGTTTGTTTTACAGCCTTTTAAACATGTGAAACTTCTTCATTCACGGGTAGCACAGAGACGGGCTGCAGGCTGCGGTTTGCCGCCCTTCGCTCTATCTTTTGGGTTTTCTTCAATGTGTCTTAATAGTACCTTATAGTTGTCTGTGTAGAGTCCTTGCCTGTCTTTCATTATATTTAGTTTCATCTATTTGGTGATTTTTGTACTATTGTAAGGAAAATTTTTTAACAATTTATTTTTCCAATTGCTTGTTGCTTGTGTAGAGAAATAAAATAGATTTTTGTACATTTACTTTTTGTTCGGTGATGTTACTAAATTTATTTATTTATTGTAATAGTTGATCTGAGATTCTGTTGGAGCTTCTACAAATAAATAATGTCATGTGCTAACTGTAGGGTTCTTTGTCTTGCTTTCCAAACTTCAGAACATTTATTTGCTTTCTCATCGTACTGCGCTGGCTGGGACTTCCAGAACAAGGCTGAACAGAAGTGATGACTGTGAACATCCTTGTGTTTTCAAGAAGGCATTTAAATATTACAATTAAGTAAAATACTAGCTATAGGATTTTTGTAGCTACTTTTTACCAGATTAAACATGGTCCCTTCTGTTCCTAGTTTGTTGAGTTATTTTTAAATCATTAATCAGCATTGAATTTTATCAAATGCTTTTCCTGCATCTATTAAGATGATATGATTTTTCTCCTTTATTAGTTAAAGTGGTAAAGTGTAATTTTTAAATTATATTTTAGTTTCAAATGTTAAACTAACCTTGCATTGCGGGGATAATCTCCATTGATAATTGTGTATTATCCTTTAATACCTCTTTTACTGTTGTTTTACTGGTGTGTATTTTCATGACAGAGCTTGGCCTGTAGTTTTCCCCTTTTTGAAATGTCCCCATGTTTTGATATAGAGGTTATGCTAACCTTTTTTCTATTCTCTTTTTGTATTCTCTGAAACAATTCGTGTAGTGAGTGAAGCTGTCTTGGTCCCTCGAGTCCAGCCTAGTTGCCAACTGAGTACCAGTGAGTGACCCCAGTCAGTGTTGCATAGAGCAGAAGAATCGTCTCAGTTTTTCCTGAATTCATGACCCACAAAAACATGAGATAGAATTAAATGGTTATTGTTTTAATCCACTAAGTTTTAGGGTAGTAAGTATGTAGTAGTATCACTGTAGTTTTTAATTTGAATTTTCAAAATAGAATAATAATTTTAAGAAACTTTTCATGTACTTCTCTGCCATGCATGTATCTTCCTTGGTGAAGTGTCTCTTCAAATCTTGGGTCCACTGATTTCATTGGATCTTTAGTTATTATTGAGTTTTGAGCCTTCTTTATATATTCTAGATACAAGTCCTTTATCAGATATATGTTTTGCAGATATTTTCTCCCAGTTTGTGACTTGCCTCTTAATTTCCTTAACAGTGCATTACAAAGAGCAAAAGTTTTCGATTTTGATGAAGTCCAATTTATAAATCTTTTCTTTCATGGTTTTTCCTTTTGTGTCTTATCTAAGAGATATTTGCCTAACCAAAGGTTGCAAATATTTTCCCTTGTTTTCTTCTACATGTTTTGTAGTTTAATTCTTAACACTATGGTTATGATCCATTTTGTGTTAACTTTTGTTGATGTTGTAAAATAAGGTTTGAGGTTTATATCTTCCATATGGATATCCAGTTGTTGTAGTACCTTTTGTTGAAAATTATCTTTTCTCCTTTGAATTACCTTGGTAGCTTTGTTGGAAGTGAATTGACTGTATATGTGTATATCTATGCTTGGACTTTCTACTCTGTTCCATTGACCTATATGTCAATCCTTATTAATATCACATTGTCCAAATAACTGTAGTCTTATAGTAAACCTTGCAAACAGGCTATGTGCATCCTTCAACTTTGTTTTTCCTTTTAGAAATTGTATGTTCTCTCTTTCATATGAATTTTAGAATCAGCTTGTCAATTAAAAAAATCCTGCTGGTCTTTTGCTATGGATCGTATTGAATCTATAGATCAACTTGGAGATATTTGAGATCTTAACAATATTGAATCTTCTGACCCATGAACACGGCATATCTCTCTATTTATTTAAGTCATAATTGATTCTCTCAGAAATGTTTTGTAGTTTTTAGTATTATGGATCATGCACAGGTTTTGTTAAATGTATTTCTGAGTATTTGTGTTTCTTGATGCTATTGTAAATTATATTCTTTTGAAATTACAATTTTCAGTTGTTCATTGATATTATTAGAAAAACATTTGACTTTTGTACACTGACCTTGACTCCTGTAACATTGCTAAACTCACTTACTAGTTCTAGTAGCTTTTTTGTAGATTCCTTGTGATTTTCCATATAATTTTTACTTTCAGCAGTCACACATATTTTTAAGAACTTAAAGGATAAATACAGTCTCTTATATGTGTCCACATACTTATCGTTTGTGCTGCTCTTTCATTCTTGAAGTTCAATGCTTTCCTTTGGCATTATTTTTTTTATCCTGAAAAGATTTCTTAAGACTTCTTTTTTTTCTTTTTTGAGGAAGACTAACCCTGAGTTAACATCTGCTGCCAATCCTCCTCTTTTTGCTGACAAGACTGGCCCTGAACTAACGTCTGTGCCCACCCTCCTCTATTTTATATGTGGGATGCCTACCACAGCATGGCTTGATAAGTGGTGTGTAGGTCTGCCCCCAGGATCTGAACCGGCGAACCCCTGGCCCGCCGAAGTGGAGCATGCTAACTTAACCGCTGCACCACCAGGCCGGCCCCAAGATTTCTTTTTCAGCAAGAGTGTTGGCAACAAAGTTTTAGTTTTCTTTCATCTCAGAATGATTTTAGTTTGCTTTTGTTCTTAAAGGATATTTCTGATAGAATTTTGGGTTAAAAATTATTTTCTTTCAGCTCCTTAAAGATGTTGTTTCATTCTCTTCTGGCTTTTATGGCTTCTGATGAAAGATCTGTAGTCATTCAAATCGTTGTTGCTTCATATTTGATGTGTCACTTTTTCTCTGGCTGCAGTTTGATTATGAGGTATCTGGGCATGATTTCTCGAGATTATACTGTTTGAGGTTCTCTGAGTCTCTTGAATCTGTAAATTAATATCTTTCCCCCAAACTGGAAGCCTGTTCATTTTTGTTTTTGTCTTTTTTTCTCTGTATACTTTATGTTGGATAGTCTCTGTTGCTATGTCTCTGTTATTTTCACTATGTCACTAATATTTTCTTCTGCAGTGTCTCGTTGGCTGACAGTCCTGTCCAATGCATTTTCATTTCAGATATTGTACAGGCACACCTTGTTTCATTGTGCTCCACGTTATTGTGCTTCACAGATATTGCATTTTTTACAAGACTCTGTACCAGCAAAAAGATTATGACTTGCTGAAGGCTCATCTGATGGTTACCATTTTTTAGCAATAAAGTATTTTTTAATCTAGCTATGTACATTTTTTTGACACTTGGTAGACTACAGTATAGTGTAACGTTACTTCTATATGCACTGGGAACTAAGAAATTTGTGTGACTCACTTTATTGTGGTGTTAGCTTTATTGTGGTGGTCTGGAACCGCACCTGCAATATCGCTGAGGTGTGCCTGTATATTTTATCTGGAATTTCCCTTTGAGTATTTTTACATCTTCTGTTGCTCTGCAGTTCATGCTCATGTTTTCCTTTATGTCATTGAGTATATTTTTAAGATTTACAACAGCTGCTTTAGTGTCTTTTTCTGCAAATTTCGTCATCTCTGTCATTTCTGGTTTTGTTCCTATTGATTAGTGGAATCTTCTCGTTATAGGTCACATTTTTCTTCCTTGCCACATGCCTGGTAATTTTTGGTTGGATTCTAGACACTGAATTTTCCATTGTTTAATGCCATATTTTGTTGTACTTTTAAAAGAATGTTCTTTGTTCTTGTGCTTGCATATCAATTTGATCCCTTTGAAACTTGTTTTTAGGTTTTCTTCTGGCAGGTACAGAGCAGTCTTTGCTCCTGTCCTAATTTATCCCCTACTATTAAGGCATGACTCTTTTGAATATTCTGCCTAACACTGAGTGATGGGAGTGTGAGCTGTTCCCATCACTGTGTGATGTCAGGGGCATCTTCAGCCTATTGCTTTCAGGTGGTTCTTCCCCCAGCCTCATGGAGTGTTACACCAGGCGCGTGCAGGTCAGTCCTTAGCCACAGACTTGGGGGGCACCCTTTAAAGATCTCTGGAGCTCTCTTTCATTTAGCTCCCTCCTCTTCAATATTCTTACCTATAGATTCTATTCACCATGGGTGATTTAAACTGTGATGTTTTCTCTTCGACTAAATGAGACTGCCAGCTTCTGTTTGAGTTCCTGCTCTCTGAGCTGCAGCCTTGAAGATGTCTCCAGGCAGTAAGCTGGGGCGATCATAGCACTGTTTTCGTCATTTCCCTTCTCTTAGAGGTTATAATTCTGAGTGCCTGTTGCCTAATATCTGAAAAGTTGTTTTATGTATTTTCTCCAGTTTTCTAATTTTTTATGCCAGGGCAATCCCTGTAGCAATTAATCCTTCATGCATAAGTGAAATTCCAAAAGTAGACCGTTGAGCATCTTTTGTATACAGGGCACTGGGTTACAGTCATGGGTTAAACACACTCCTAGTGGTTTTTGAATGCATACCAAATTGAATGTACCCCCTCATCAGTTATCTGTTTGCCTCCTTTCCCTGGGCCTCCATTTTTGATGCCTTCAATTTGTTCATTCTTTCTGTAAAATTGATTGTGTTTTAGTATAGATGACTGTAGTTGCAGGTCAGAGCTATTGAAGGTCTTAGTCATTTCATGGCTGGACTGTTGCAGTGGACTTGTAACTGAGCTGGCTCTTTTCAGTCTCACTCTCTCCAGCTCTCTCTCCCCATCGTCTCCATAGCGACTTTATGTAATCTCCTGGATAACTGCAAACACCTACCGACTCTCCTTTCGCTTCTACCTTGTCCCTCTCTCCCCATCTACAAGTCTATTCTCAACCCAGCAGCTGGAATGATCCTTTTAAAACATAATTCAGATCAAGATACTCTGTTATGTTTCCCCTGAGCGTCTGTAAATCCTCAGTGTCTCCCTAGCTCACTCCTAATAAAAGTCAAAGTTCAAGGGCCTTGGGGAACCTGCCTGGTCTGGCCCCGTCCGACCCTATCTCCTTCTACTCTTCTCCCTCATTCTGTTCCAGCCACACTGGCCTCCATGCTCTTATTTAAATATATCAGGCGGGTCCCTCACAGCCTTTGAACCAACTGTCTCCTCTGCCTTGAATGCTCCTCCTTCGGATTTCCTCATATTTAACTCCCTCACCTCCTTCAAGGCTTTGGTGAAATGTCACCTTCTCAATGTAGCCTCCCTAGCCTCCCAACTGAATGATGAAATCTGACCCTATCGTCCTCTCTGCTACAGCACTCCCAATTTGTCTAACCCCGCTCTATTTTCTTCCATGACACTTTTATCAGCCTCTAACATACTGGATATTAAACACTTACTTATTTTGTTTAGTATCTGTTACCTCTCCGCCTAGAATGTAAACTCCCCAAGAGCAGGATTTGTCGTCTGTTTTGTTCACTGATGCCTCCCTAGTTCCTAGTATGTCCATAATAAATATTTGTTGAATGCGTGTAAATCTGATGTCACATCTTTAAGTAAGATTTCTTTAGCTATTCTTGAGCATCCCTTGGGTAAAGTCCTAACTCTTCGCAAAGTGGAGTACATTCTTCACGAGCTCCTCCTTTGCCCTGTGTCTACCTTGTTAGCCTTTCCATCCCTCTGCTTCCTGAATTCCACCTGTACTTGACCAGCAATTCCTGAAACAATACTGGCTCTCTCACATTTCTTGGCAACATCTTAGGCAGCACCCATTGCTGTATAATCACTTTTAGGCATTAGAACAATTTCATATTCAGATGTGAATAAGTCCATACCAATATAAAGCTAAACTTCGTTGTCTACACTGTCAAACTTCTTCCCATTCCCCTGCTGAGGACATGAGCTCAGGGACCTACAGTGGAGAAGGGGATGTGGGTTGCTCTTTCATTTTCTGTCCCTCTCTTCCCTCTACTTCTCCTGTTCTCTCCAGAGTCCAGTGAAGAATGAAGGAGAAAGGGCGGAGTTGAGGTTGTAATCTGGCTGTTGGTGCCCTCTCTGGGGCAGATGCTCACATACGTGTCACATCCCTCCCTCCACCCCCCTTCATGCAGGGACCTCTGAGATGCACAGAATCCTGATGTAGGTGACATCTTCTTGACTGATTTCTAGCAGGGCGACCCACTTAGCACCTTTCTGCTGGGATATTCTCATATTGGTAAAAGCCCTCTTGAGCAGGATCCTTTCAAGATGTCTTGAAAGAGATGCTGGATGTGAAGCGGCAACAGCACAGAGAAACCTGCCACGTAAAGTACAATTGTCAGTACAGTTTATTTACTGCTGCTCTTTCTGTCCTCAACCATGATGCGGTTAGGGAGAGCCTGAGGAATCATTGGAATCTATGGACCTGACAGAACAGTGGAAATAGTCCTAAGTGGGACTCAGTCAGTGACTCCTGGCTGGATACAAGTTTCTAAACCTTGGTCTTCTTAACATTCAGATGAACAAATAAGTCTATATGTAGTCATTCTACTACTGGTTAACTGTGCGAAGTAACACATTATTTCATCGTCCATAAACTGGTGCAGTTGGATTTTGCAGTTAACATTTAGCTGTAAGAGCCCGTGACTCCCTCTGACTCTCTGTCTCTCTATTTCTTGGAGGCACCATGGAGATTGTGCTCTGCAAGGTGTGTTGAGCTCCTTTCTTTTTCTCTTTCTACAAGATGGAAGTTCTAGTGCTTGGAAGCATTTGTTTTGAAATTTATACTGAATTATTAATAAAATACCATTTGTGGAGAGTAAGGCTAGAATGAAGTGGGCAGGCCAAGAAGCATGAAGATCTCAAATAGGGACTAGCCCCTTCTTTTCTCTGGCAGTGACGGAGTGGCCACTAGAGGTGAAGAGCGGGGCTTGGCGGCATGTCCCAGGTAAGCCTGCCATGGATCTTTGAAAACAGAGGCTGCTCAGTACAGGGGGTGATACATCTTCCTGACAAAGCTGCTGCCAGGAGAGGATGGACATAATTCATCCCTGAGTCTTGCTGTGAGCTCTGCCAAATCCGACAGGCAGGTAACCAAATACTGAAAAGAAAGTAATGTCAGCCCAGAGTAGTGACGGCCAAGCCTGCACCTTAATTACTCTACCTGGTGACAAAAGCTATTTATCAAGCTTGAAATAAAGTGGTTTCAAAGTCAGAAATTTATGTGCCAGCCACTCAGAGGCTGTAATTTTTGGCCATTGGTTTAAAGGGGCATAAACTAAAGTGAAAACAAATTGGAGAGTAAGCACGTTTACATCCGTATGATGCCTCCATCAGTTTTGTCTTTGGTTCTTTCTGATTTTCCCACCACGTCTTTGCACCCATGTTTCTAGGCAACTACAATGTTTTCTTCAAGCCAAGATCACATCCTGGAGCCAAAAGGAGGACACTGATTTTCAACAAATATTTGTTGTATTAAATGAGTATAGTTGAAAAGAAGGCTGAGGAGTCCTGGAGGAATTAATTCATTTATTCAACAAATATTTATTGAGTGCCACGTGTGTCAGACATTGGCCGAGAGGTTAGGCATGCTGGTGGTGAAAAGACAGCAAAGCCCTCTTCTCTCATGGAGACCACATATGTATAAATGAGGACACACATAAAGAAATGAGGAAATATGGCCATATATGACAAACTCACAGCCAACATCATACTCAATGGGCAAAAACTGAATGCCATGCCCCTGAGAACAGGAATAAGACAAAGATGCCCACTATCACCACTCTTATTCAACACTGTACTGGAGGTTTTGGTCAGAGCAATTAGGCAAGAGAAAGGAATAAAAGGAATCCAAATAGGGAGTGAAGAACTGAAACTCTTGCTGTTTGCAGATGACATGATCTTATGTATAGGAAACCCCAAAGAACCCATTGGAAAACTAATAGAAATAATTAACAACTACAGTAAAGTTGCAGGGTAAAAAATCAACTTATAAAAATCAGTTGCTTTTCTACACTCCAATAATAAACTCAGTTCTCAGAAAGAAAACTCAAGGATATACTTCCACTTACAATTGCAAGAAAAAGAATAAAGTACCTACAAATAAATTTAACCAAGAAGGTGAAGGACTTATACAATGAAAACTATAAGATATTACTGAGAGAAATTGATAATGACTTAAAGAGCTGGAAATAGATTCCATGCACATGGATTGAAAGAATAAACATAGTTAAAATGTCCATACTACCCAAAGCAATCTACAGATTCAATGCAGTGCCAATCAGAATCCCAGTGACATTCTTCATGGAAATGGAACAAAGATCCTAAAATTCATATGGGGCAACCAAAGACCCCGAATTGCTAAGGCAATCCTGAGAAAAAAGAACAAAGCTGGAGGCATCACAATCCCTGACTTCAAAATGTCCTACAAAGCCATAGTGATCAAAATGGCATGGTACTGATACAAAAACAGGCACACAGATCAATGGAACAGAACTGAAAGCCCAGAAATAAAACTGCACACCTATAGACAGCTAATCTTCGACAAAGGAGCCAAGAACATACAATGGAGAAAAGACAGTCTCTTCAATAAATGGTGTTGGGAAATCTGGACAGCCACTAGCAAAAGAATGAAAGTATACCATCATCTCATGCCATACACAAAAATAAACTCAAAATGGATCAAAGATGTGAAGATAAGTCCTGAAACCATAAAACTTTTGGAAGAAAATGTAGGTAGTACACGAGTTGATTTTGAACTTAAAAGGATCTTTTCGAATACCATGTCTTCTCAGACAAAGGAAACAAAAGAAAAAATAATCAAGTGGGAGTTCATCAGAGTAAAGAGCTTCTGCAAGGCAAAAGAAACTAGAATCAAAACAAAGAGACAGCCCACCAACTGGGAGAAAATATTTGCAAATCGTATATCTGACAAGGGGTTTATCTCCATAATATATAAGGAACTCACACAGCTGAACAACAAAAAAACAAACAACCTGATCAAAAAATGGGCAGAAGAGATGAACAGATGTTTTTCCAAAGAAGATATACAGATGGCCAATAAACACATGAAAAGATGTTCAACATCACTAATCTTCAGGGAAATGCAAATAAAAACTACACTAAGATACCACCTTACACCTGTTAAAATGGCTACAATCACTAAGTCTAAAAATAACAAATGTTGGAGAAGGTGTGGAGAAAAGGGAACCCTCATACACTGCTGGTGGGAATGCAAACTGGTGCAGCCACTATGGAAAACAGTATGGAGATTCCTCAAAAAACTAAAAATAGAAATACTGTATGACCCAGCCATCCCACTACTGGGTATCTATTCAAACAACTTGAAATCAACAATCCAAAGTAACATTTGCACCCCTTTGTTCACTGCAGCTCTATTCACAATAGCCAAGACATGGAAACAATCCAAGTTCCCATTGACTGATGATTGGATAAAGATGATGTGGTATATATATATATATATACACAATGGAATACTACACAGCCAGAAAAGAGACAAAATCATCTCATTTGCTACAACATGGAAGAACCTGGAGGGAATTATGCTAAGCGAAATAAGCCAGACCGAGAAAGACAAACACCAGATGATTTTACTCATATGTGGAATATGAGCAAACACATGGACAAAGAAAACGGTTCAGTGGTTACCAGGGGAAGAGGGTTGGGGGTGGGCACAGCGGGTAAAGGGGAGCACTTATGTGGTGACAGTCAAGAAATAATGTACAACTGAAATCTCACACTGATGTAAACTATTATGAACCCAATAAAAAAATGAGGAAATATGGGTAGTGATAAGTGATAGTGGTTGAGGGAGGACGGGGAATGCCAGAAGAGGCATGTGAAGATCAGAGAGCAGAGAGCTCTAAGTGCAGGAAGGCACCTTTGCAAAAGCCCGAGGGCAGGAATAAACTTAGCGTGTCTGGTGAATGGAAGAATGCGTCAGTGTGACTGGAGTGGGAAAGAGTAGAAAGAGACAAGATCGGAGAGGTAGGCGGGGGCCAGATCAGGAAGAGCCTTGTGGGCCAGGATGAGGAATGTGGATTTTATTCTAGGTTTGGTGTGGGTCATTGGAGAGTTTGAAGCAGGAAGCAAGTAGTGTGCTGACCAACACATCACTGAAAGTGAAGGAGTTGAAAAGATTTTTGCAAATATCTTCTCTCCATTGGTAGGTTGTCTTTTCGTTTTGTTGATGGTTTCCTTTGCTGTGCAGAAGCTGTTTAGTTTGATGTAGTCCCACTTGAAAACAAACAACTCAATTAAAAAATGAGCAAAGGAGGGGCCAGCCCAGTGGCACAGCAGTTAAGTTCACACATTCCCCTTCTTGGCTGCCCGGGGTTCTCTGGTTCGGATCCCAGGTGCGGACATGGCACTGCTTGGCAAAAGCCATGCTGTGGTAGGCATCCCATATATGAAGTAGAGGAAGATGGGCATGGATGTTAGCTCAGGGCCAGTCTTCCTCATCAAAATGAGGAGGATTGGCAGTAGTTAGCTCAGGGCTAATCTTCCTCAAAAAAAAAAAGAGCAAAGGATCTGAACAGATGTTTTTCTAGAGAAGATATACAGGTGGATAACAGGCATATAAAAAGATGCTCAGATCACTAATTATTAGGGAAATGCAAATCAAAACCACAATGAGATACTACCTCATGCCCGCTAGAATAACTATTATTGAAAAGATAGGAAATAAGTTTTGGAGAGGATGTAGAGAAAAGGAAACTCTCATATACTGCTGGTAGGAATGTAAACTGGTGCAGCTACACCACAGAAAACAGTATGGAGATTCCTCAAAAAATTGAGAATAGAACCACTCCATGATCCAGCTATTCCACTGCTGGGTATTTACCCAAAGAACATGAAAACGCTACTTTGAAAAGATATATGTACCCCTTATGTTCCTTGTAGCATTATTCACAATAACCAAGACTTGGAGGCAACCTAAGTGCCCATCAATGGATGTGAGTGGATAAAGAGGATATAGTATATTATACAGCAGAATACTACTCAGCCATAAAAAGATGAACTCTTGCCATTTGTGACAACATGGATGGACCTTGAGGGAATTATGCTAAGTGAAATAAGTCAGACAGAGGAAGACAGGTACCCAGATACCATACAGGTTTCCCTCATATGTGGAACATGAAACAACAACAAGAAACAAACACATAGACACAGAGAACAGACTGGAGGTTACCAGAGGGGAAGGGGGATGAGGGGAGGGAAAAAGGGGTAGAGGGGGTCATTTGTATGGTGACAGATAGAAAGTAGACTTTTGATGGTGATGGTGATACGTGATGTAGTGTATATAGAAGTCGAAATATAATGATGTACAGCTGAAATCTATATAATGTCATAGCCAGTGTTACCTCAATAAAAGATTTTTACAAAAGAGGCATTAATTACTGAACAATTGATTAATTAAGCAAACATTTATTGAACTTTCCCTATGTGCCAGGTGCTGATGACAGAAAGATGAATAAGACACCCATTGTCCTCGAGACACTTATGATCCAGTGGGGACAGACAGTCATGTGCGTGAGTAAGAACAACATGGCAATAATGAGCAGTGATGCCTTAGTGGGCAAACTCATGTCAGTCCACTTTCACCATTTTATTAACAAACAGAATATGGCCTCTTAAAAGAGGCTCTTCTGGGCTGGCCCGGTGGTGCAGCAGTTAAGTGAGCTTCAGCGGCCCGGGGTTCGCTGGTTCTGATCCCGGGTGTGGACATGGCACCGCTCATCAAGCCACGCTGTGGTAGGCATCCCACATATAAAGTAGAGGAAGATGGGCACGGATGTTCCTCAGCAAAAAGAGGAGGACTGGCGGCAGATGTTAGCTCAGGGCTGATCTTCCTCAAAAAAAAAAAAGAGGCTGTTCTGGATGTGATTTTTTAATGCTGAAAGGGTACCTGCTGCATTCCAGATGATGAGTACGCCCCTAGGTCAGAGGAGACGTGAGTGTTCTAAGAAGAGGCACAGCGGAACTGCAGGCTCAGAAGACCAGGGTGGTCTTCCCTCTGTGGCTGTGAGTCGGGAGCAGGTATTGCCAGGAGTCTGGGCTTCCCTTCATCTGTAAGAGCTGGGACAATGGCTCTGTGGAACCCCCTCCAGCTCTATCCTAGAGGATACTTTGTCTTGATCATTCGTGGTAGGCTGCGTTTCTGCCACGATAATACAGAAGACTGACTCTGAGCCCAATTAAGCAAAATGTCATCTCCCCAAAAGGAATTTCAATCTGTTCATTAGTAGACCTGTACTGCAAAAAGTTGCACACAGTTAGGATTATTATATTTTGAACTTCATCAATAAAATATTTTTAGAAATTTGTTTTCTCTCTTGTATCTAAGTACCTATATCATATCCTTGATTTTGCATCATGGTGTACAAGGCCTAAAATATTTACTCTTGAGCCCTTTACAAAAAAAGATTGCTGATCCTATTTTGAGGCTGGAATGCTGTGAAGCCCAGTGTTTCCTGGAGTGGGAACCCTGAAGTGCTGTTCCTGCCAGGTGCTCAGTGGAGAAGACGTTGCCCTGGTCAAATAAAAGCCCTGACAAGTCCTGAAGTAAGAAACAAACAAATCCGTGACCACAGTCAAATGAAGGAACAAGCCTATTTCATTGTGTTTAAGCCAGTGATTCCTACTGTGTTTGCAGTCAGACCTTGTAATAGAGAACGATGCTCAGTTGCACTTTGAACCCCGGCCCTGAGGGTCCCCCCCACACTCCTGCGCTCTCCAGGCAGGCACTCTTCATTTCAAGCTGCCTGGCTGCAATGGCAGGAAGTCTGCATGTATTTCAAGTTATATGGTCTTTCCCTTTTGTTGGACCAACTTTGCAGCAAACTAGGGAGCCACGCAGACAGAAGCAATACAATACTTCTTCCTTCCGATGCTGGGAAATGTTCCTTTCTAAGGCTCCATACTCTGTGCCAGTCGGAGCAGTGCAGCCTTAGGACGAGGACGTACAGATCCACAGACGATGCTGAATGTTTGAAATTGCTTTGCCTAGTTGTGGTGAGGACTTTGAGCCAAGTCATCTGCCCCTGTCTTGCCGGTTTCCCTTGTGACTCTAATGGAACACTGTCCAGCTTACTGTGCTGCCCTGAGTTTCGCTGTAGGATGGCTGCAAGCAAGGACAGCATCACAGGCTCAGCCTATGTTGCATAGCCAGGCCTGTGTCCCGACTCCTTCCCATGCCACCCCAAGCACCACCATTTCAACAGTGATAACCACCATCTCTTTTGGACACTGTTTGTGAAGCCCCTGGGTGGGTTATGGTGCCAGCCTTTGGCAGTGGTCAGAGTGATTCACGTGGCACCTGCGGAGTCAAACTCATCAAGGGGACTTTACCAGCAGGTGTCCAACAACTGAAGCACAGACATTGGTTGAATGAGTGAATGGGTGAATCAATGCTGTTCAACTCCAGAGAGTTGGGTCCTGGTGGTCAGGGACTTGTGTATTACAGGGGTTCTAGACCACTCTCTGTGCAAGAGATACCGTACATACGACAAGGCAAGGCAGGAAAGTTGAACGGACATGGATTTGACTCCCAGACCTACCAACCATGCAAGGCATCACTTTGATCAAGTTCCTTAACTGCTCTTGAGTGTTACTTTTCTCTTCCATAAATGGAGTAATAATACCCACTTTGCTAGATTCCTGTGTTGATTAAGCTACCTAAGGGGGCTGACGTGAAAGCTTGCAAGGATCTGGTACATCGTAAGCACTGCAGCCATGACTGAGAGGTTATGAAGCGTGGAAGAGTCATCAACCATCACCCCATCTAGTCCCCTCGTCCTGTAGATGAGGAGACTGGGCCGTTATGTCGCAGGCAGTGGGAGAACACAGGTTTCCTCAGTCCTGGTTTAGTGCTCTGTGTAGCTCATTTCTCTCTTCAGTCATCCATTAATTGCTGGAGGGAAAATCCTGGTTCTAAACTTGGGTACCTCCTGTAAATTCTGATTTTGCTTTGAGACCCAAAAGATGTGTGCCTGGCCTGTAGTGTGCATGGGTTGCACAATGTGACTTTTTAAGCACAAAGCTGAGAATGCTGCCTTCCAGAAAGAGGGCTTCTCTCTTCTGGCATGTTCATGTTGCCGGGCTGGGCCTTGGGAACGCCAGGCCCATACATGCCCCAGACACGAGGGCTGGCTTGTCTAGGCCTCAGGCCTTGGGGAAGGTGAAACAGTCGCGAGCCAGGTGTTGCCTTCTGAGCACACAGCTGGCTGTATTGGGGCTGGCTGGGGCTTGGTGGAGTGTTCCGAGGAGCCACCTAGGGTGACTCAGATGAGCAGTAACATGGCAGAGAGGAGAGAAGTGGAGGGAAGAGAAGGACAAAAGCACTTGGCATAGGCTAGAGCGAGCAATTTTTTTTCCTCAAGAAAACAGTGTTATACCTGATGCCTAGATTCCTTCCCAGGTGGACCCAGAAAAATCCCATTAAACACGATCCAGCAACTCCACTTCTGGGTGTTTATCCAAAGGAAATGAAAACACTAACTCCAAAAGACATCTGCAGCCCTGTTCACTGCAGCGTTATTGAGAGCAGCCAAGGCACGGGAGTGCCTGTCGACGGGTGAGGGGTAAAGACGACGTGGCCTATATATGCTGCGGAGCGTTGTTTAGCCGTAAAAAGGAAGGAAGTCCTGCCATGTGCGACAACACAGATGGACCCTGAGGCATTACGCTAAGTGAAATAAGTCAAGCAGACAAAGACAATACTGTATGATCTCACTTATATGTGGGACCTAAAAACAAAACAAAACAAAAGACCCTGAACTCATGGAAACAGAATAGATTGGTGGTTGCCAGAGGCAGGGGTGAGAGGTGGGGGAAGTGGCTGAAGGAGCTCAAAAGGTACAAACTGCTAGCTGTCGGTCAGTCCTGGGGATGTCATGTGCAGCGTGGCGACTACAGTTAACAAGACTGTGTTGTATATTTGAAAGTTGCTAAGAGAGTAGAGCTTAAAAGTTCTCACCACAGGAAAAAATGATTTGTAACTATGTGCGATGATGGGTGTTAACTGGGCTTACTGTGGTGAGCGTTTTGTAAAGTATACACATGTCAAATCATTATGTCGTACACCTGAAACTAACGTTACATGTCAATTACACTTCAGTAGAAAACCCCACTAAACACACAGAGCATACGGACTCTAATACTCCAGGACTGGTAGGGCCACCTGGGTTTCTGTGACCTGAGCTAGGTCTCTAATCACTCAGCATTATCATGGTATTAGCTACCATTAATTATTATAGAAATGCCAAGAAAGTGTACCGAGGAGTATAAAATAAGTCCTTTTCTCACCCTGCCCCCAAACCAATCTTACTAAACCAAGTCTGCTGCTGTTAACAGTCTCTTGTGGATCTTCCTGATACTCTCTGTGTGTATATAAATGTAGTAGGCACCACGGGAAGCTGACGTATGAAGTGCCATTGGAGGAGAGGAGGGGAGCCAGGGACGCGGGGAAGAGTGCCAGGCAGAGGGACCAGCAAGTGCAGAGTCCTCGAATGGGAGCGTGCTGGGTGTGTTTGGGGAACAGCAGGGGCCAGGCGGGGCGGGGCGGAGATGCACAGGGCTTTGTAGCTCACGGCAGGGCCTCGGGCTTTGACCTTGAGCAGAGCCCACAGGATCTGACTTCGGGGGGTCATTTGGAAGCTCCTGTGTGGTAATCTAGGGAAGAGATGTCGGTAGCATCAACCTTGATGGAGTGGTTCATGGAAATGGAGTAGAAAAGTGGTTGGATCCTGGCCATATTTTAAAGGAATAGCTGACTAATGGGATTTGTGGTTGGACCTGTGCTCACTTCAGCAGCACATACACTAAAGCTGTTGTTGGACAGGTTGTGGGTTGTGAGAGAGTGAGAATATAGGGCAACTTCCAGCTTCGGTGGCTAAACAGCTGGACGGATGAGGTTTCTAATTCATGGTGGGGTCAGTATTCAGAGCCAAGCTGCTGGGCTCCCTCCTCCACATCTTTCCTCTTGGGTCCCACCCAGATGTCCGTAACACTGTGCTGTGGTAAGGTTCTGTGCTCCGAGGCACAGAACAAAATTTCAGAATATTGCCTTCTGTTAAGTTGGGGACTTTCTAGCGCAAATCAGTTACAGTGTCTGAGAGCGTGTTACACCGTCACTTCTGGTATTTAAAAGATGCTTACTAGAACCCAGGTAACCCATTCCTAGAACTCTGGACTCACCTGTTGGGAACGACTGCACGAGACTGTTGTTCTGGAGTCTCGCGTTTCTGTTTTTGGTGACCACACTCTCTGTGCCCTGAGTTTCATGGTGCTTTCTTGTCCATCAGTGACTTTTTGTGAAGACAAATGTGCTATTTGTAATTTTCTTCCTGGAGCCATTTCAACTAAAAGCTAATTAAATGTCTTCACGTCATATTTTAAAGTATTCTTTCAGCAGTAGTGGGACAGTGTGAGAGCTGTAAGAATCCCCGAGTCTAAAATAAACTTATGCAAATACTTTTTCAAAATGCCACTGTGCGTGTAGACAGCTCTACTTAAACATGATTACAACATCTTTGTTTTTATTAATTTTATCAGTTACAGTATTGGAAGGACGAGTGTGTGGTTGGGGCCTGCAGCTCTGGCCTTCTGGCGGAGCTGGGTTGGAGCGTGGCTGCGGGCTGCTGGCCCTTCTCCAGCTGTCTTCCCTTCAGAGCTGTGGGTCTTACATGCCGTGGCTTCGGGGAGCACCTGAGGTGCTGAGAGAGCTCGCAGAGGCCTCTTGTGTTTTCATTAAGTTCCTACGTGGTTCTGATACCACCAGTGTGTGAAGACCACTGCTTTCGAACGCCAGTTGCTTTCGCGTTTCAGTCAGGGATTCTGATCGGGTGCTTTGGGCGATGTCTTACTCCCCGCCTTCCGAGTGTGAGTATGTTCTTTACAAGTGACTGAAATCGGCTTGGGCCCCCAAAACTTCATGCCGAGGGACACCTCCTGCATGCTTTCCCTTGAAGCTGAGCGGTGGGTTCTGGAGATCGCGATGAGACTGCAGCGGTGTGGACTTGCAGGTGGCATATTGGCCCGTGCCAAAGCAATTCTCTCCTTTCCCTGCCAAGTGCACCTCTTGCTGTGGCAGCTCCCAAGTCCATTTTTCTGCCAAGGACCCTGTGGGGGCTGTAGGGGGAGGGGCCTGTGTGGACCAACTCAGGATGGAGTCCTTCCAAATCAGAGGTGGCTGGATGCTAATCACAGTCAGGGAGGATGAGTTCTTACGGGGTTTGGGCCTTTTAGGTCCACTTATTTCCGTGTGAGAAAGGTATTCTGCGCTTCCCAGTAATCATAGCATTGTTGAGTGCTAAGCACTGTTCCAAGTGCTTTATATGTAGTACAAATCCCACGGAGAATTTACTATTATCCTCATTTTACAGAAGAGGAGTGGTGGTGCAGAGAGCTTGCCCATGGCCACCTCAGCTAGCGGTGGGAGCTAAGATTCCAACCCAGGCTGTCTGGCTCCAGAGTCTATCGTTTTAACCATTATGCTCCCTGCTTTCCCAATCTAGCAGGATTTATGCCCCTCCTTTCCTTTATGCTGGCCTAGGACTTGTAAATGGGGGTGATACAGAGACGGACACTCCAAGGGCAGCCCTGCAGACAGTTGAGGAGTCCCATGGCAGGCACGACAACTGGGAGCTCCTGGGAGCCCTCCCTCGCCTGGGGAAGCAGGGTTGGGGCTGGATGGGGGTGGGGGTGGACAGGGTGGCATTCAGTGGGAAGGCTGGACTCACTCCTCACAGGTAGCATCCATTCTGATTGGGCAGTGCCCTTTACCTGTCTCCAGGTTTTCACTGTTGCTCTGGGTGTATGTTCCTCCCCTGAGAGGCGTGGCTGGCTTGGCAATAGGTCCCTGCATTGTCACGGACCTTCCTCTTGGTGAGGAGAAGGAAGGGCCGGTTGTTCCCTGGGGCTGTTCAGGGCTACTGACAAGTAGCAGACTGTAGGCCACAGGGACGCCCCGAGTCACAGAGAGGTGCAGTGAATCCAGGGCAGGATTTCTACAACTTAAGAAATATGAGAGTTCCTTTTTAGGGAAAACTATTACAACTTATTTCCAGTGTTAAATGAAATTAGCCTTGTTATAGCATTACTTAAATATGTTCAACAGAGCCAATTACAAGTCCCTCATATTTTTAGTTGTTGTACAAGGGTAAAGCGGAAACAGTTTAGCAAACCCGAATAGAAGTGCAGTTGCAGTCGCAGTAATTTCCTGTTCCCGGTGCTGATGGAATGTGATGGATGCTGCTCTGTTGCTGAAACAGCCTCAACTCACAGCGTGCATGTGGCCTCGACAGCACGGGTTCTTTGCACACTGCGGCCTCCACTTGGTGTGTTGGGGGTTGATCCATTGTCCATTATGTTGGCGTGTGTGTCGGAGGAACCCACCCAAGGCCTTTGTTTGCACAGAGGCCTGGGACAACCTTTGGCCTCCGCTGGTGGGTTGGTTAGTCTCTGCAGCCCTCGGTGCCCCGTGGTCACAGGCAGGCTCCAGGACTGCGGCTGTCTGGCAGGTCTGGGTGAGGGAGGGAGTGCTTACAGGTGCTGGAGGATGTGTTTCCTGTGGCTCTGTCTGACGCTGATTTGGGACTGCATTCCACTGGGACCTGAGCTCTCATGAGAGCAGGGGCTTTGCTTTGCTCTCTGCCATATTCTTGATGCCAGGAATAGTGCCTAGAACGACTTTGTCCACCAGAAATGTAAGGTAACCTGTAAATATGAGCCACATATGTCATTTAATGTTTTCCACTAGCTACATTTTAAAAACGTAAAAGGAACAGGTTAAATTAACTTAAAAAATATATTTTACTTAACCCAATATATTCAAAATATTGTCATTTCAACATGTAATCAATATAAAAATTATTAATGGGAGATTTTACGTTTTTCTTTCTGTGCTAAGTCTTTAAAATCTGGTGAGTATTCTATACTTATGGCACATCTCAGTTCAGCCTAGCCACCTTTCAGGTGCTCAGTAATCGCATGCAGCTAGAGGCTACTGTATGGGAGAGGGCAGGTGTGGAAGATAACGGGTGCTCAAGAAGTCTTTCTAAAAGAGGAAATTGTTGGATGAATAATGAAAAGAACTTCCGGCCCCTCAAGATGCTGCTTTCAGAATGCAGGTGCTCCCTCCTGTCACAGTGGGCAGAGGGGAGAAGAAGGGCTGGAAGGCCCTCGCCTCTGCTCTGAGGGAGGCGCGTCCTCCTGCCGGGTCTCGCTGCGCCAGCCTTGCTCCGTAGTGCTCATGCTCCCAGCGCAGCTGGCTGCTTCTTTCTGAAATGCAACACTTGTCAAGTCACTCCCTTGCTTAAGAACGCTCCAGTGGCTTCTCTTCAACATTAAGATAAAGTCCAGGTTCCTTCCATGGATTGCAAGGCCCTCAGTGACGGCCCTAGCCTTTCTTTTCATGTGTGACCTCCCACTGCCCGCCTTAGACTCTGCCTCAGCCGCACCGGGACTCGTTTCTATCCTTCCACATGCAGGTCACCTTCACTTTGGGTCTTTGCACACGCCACTTCCTATGACTGGACAGTCCTCCCTCCCCTCTTCTCCCCAACCTCATTCTCTGCATATCCTGCATATCCATCAGGTGCAGGTTAAAATGTCACTTCCTCCAGAAAGCCCTCCCTGAACCCCCTTCATGGTTTGGCTCTCTGATTTCTGGTGCTGTGCATTGCTCTAGCTGAATATTCCTCACTTTCATCTTTCAGGCTGGATCCCCCTTGTTAGGAGCTGTGCCCCTACCCTTTGAGGCCCGGGATAACTTAGGGAAGAAGAAGATCCATTTGGATCATAGAGGCCTGAAAGATGTTATTGATGAGGATTATTTTGGGCTGGTTACTTTTGAAAGCTGCAGACAGGAGGGAAACTCTGAAAAGTGGAATTTGCTTGCCCTTTGATGAGAGACGTTTGCATTTGTGGAGAAAGTCCCCATCTGTGGGGGTGTCTCCCTCTCTGCACCAGGAGGAAGGGGGGATGACCTTATCTCTAGAAACTCATAACGGGGAAGGCAAGGACCTAATTCTGCATAATAATCTTGCTCTTGTTTACTGTACTTGTCTGGTAACCTCATGTAACTTATCCCTCCACCACCAACATCCTCCTTTGTCTTTAGCTGAAGATGATATTTAAGGTGGTGGCTTCAGCCATTTACTTAATCCAATCTGATTCTTATCTAAAGTTATAGGACCACCCAATAACCAGACCCCACCTGCACTGATACCATTTTAGTGACTTTTTTTTTACATATTCTTTCCTTTGTCTTATAAAGAGATAACTCACATACCTATGCCTTAAATTTAGCCCTACCCTCAACCCATGTTTGCACTTCTTTACTGCCCACGGGTCCTGTCCCCATGCCTGCAGCTCTTCCTCCCCACGGGTCCTGTCCCCATGCCTGCAGCTCTTCCTCCCCATGGGTGCTATCCCCATGCCTGCAGCTCTTCACCGCCCATGGGTCCTGTCCCCCCACCTGCAGCTCTTCACTGCTCATGGGTCCTGTCCCCATGCCTGCAGCTCTTCACTGCCTGTGGGTCCTGTCCCCATGCCTGCAGCTCCTCCTGCCCATGGGTCCTATCCCCATGCCTGCAGCTCTTCACCGCCCATGGGTCCTGTCCGCCCACCTGCAGCTCTTCACTGCCCATGGGTCCTGTCCCCAAGCCTGCAGCTCTATACTGCCCATGGGTCCTGTCCCCATGCTATTCCATGCTATCCTCTGAATAAAAGAGCACTACTGCCAGAACTTGAGAGTCCAAGAAATCTTTCTTTTGACTCCTTGACTCACCCAGCCGGCATCATTATCATTGTTGTAAAATGTGGCCAACAGTCTTGGGAGAAAAGGAACAGACATTTCCTACCTGATGTAAAAATATGCATTATGGGCAAGGCTTAAATAAATTGTAGCAATCCTATTCCTCATGGCGACGTTTGGCAGTCCCTTCCCTTCCATCACTGCAAGGGCCAGGGGATTATTCTAGCTGGGGTCAACCAGCCACTGTGTCCTTTCCTCAACTGGGAGATGTTAGTTATTGGAAAACTTGTGACTCGCCTGTCCTTGAGTACTGAGGGTTCCTCCCGGGTCCTTCCCCTCTTCGGTTAAAGTGGCTCACACAGTAATTATATCTAGTGTACACATCAACTAGAACAGTGATTCTAAACAAGAGGAGCCTCTCAGGATCGCGGGGCAGTTTTCCTAGAGGACAGCTGTCCAGTATCCATTCTTCCCCAACTCCCTCCAGACTCAGGAGCCACCGTCTCTCGGGACGGGCCTGGGAATGCATGTCGTGAATAGAGTCTCGGCCCGCTCTGGCGTTTCTTCTCTGCTTGAGGGTCACTGAGCTAGGTAAGAGAAAGGCGGAATGCTCCCGAACCAAAGCCGTTGCAGGTTTGACGGGTGGCTTCTGTACTAAGTTGCTACAGGGTGACCAAGGGCATGACATCTTCTATTCCAGGAGCCCAGTCTGGAGGAACTGTCAGCCAGGGTGGAACTCGGCAGCCTGGATGAAAGGCCCCTGACCGACAGGCTTTGTTTGTTCCTGTTGCAGCTGCTGGTTTGACTTTACAATGCAAATAAAGCCTGATACGTTATGACACTTTGCAGTTATTGTTCACCATACCTGTTAGGAGATGAATAGCTTATTAAAAATTGTTCTCAAACCGCACTCAAATGCCTGTTGATAAGCAAGTTAACATAGTAAAATCTGATATTCTGTCTTCCACTGACCCTGGGGCTTTAGAGCTGAGCTTAAAAAGTGGTGCCCATATATGTGGGGGCAGGGGTTGGGGGAGACACATAGTGTTGGCCGTCACAATATTTTATATTTATTCAACAGGTACTTACTGAGGCCCTATCATGTCCCAGGCCCTGTTTCAGAAGGGAAAAAATAAAAAAGATCCAAACTCCTTCCCATGGAGTTTACATTTTAGTGGAAGAGACAAAAATAAGCAAAGGAAATAATTAAATAAATAAACTGTATGGTGCTATATATGTGATAATTGGTTTTGAGAAAAACAAAGCCCGAAAGGAAGATAGGCATGACTGCGTGTGGAGTGGTGATGGGCAGGGTGGTGGTGGTGACGTTTGAGCATAGACCTGAAGGAGAAAAGGGGATGAGCCATGCAGGTATTTGGGAGTAAAGTGCTCCATATGGAATATAAGTGCAAAGGCCCTGAGGCAGGCAGGAACATACTTGGAGTATCTGCAGAATCACCAACTGGTGAAGCTGAAATGGAGAGGAGGGAAAACATGGTAGGTCAGGGAGGTACCGAGGGCCTGGGAGGCCCCAGCGAGGAGTTTTGCTTCTGCTCTGAGTGAGATGAGAAGCCTCTGCTGACTTATGAGCTGAAGTGTAAGAGACACGACTTAATTTCAAAAGGGTCACCTGGTGGGTGAAAACTGCCCTCTGCGGGAACAACCGTGCAGAGGAAGCCCCTTTAGGAGCTGTCACACTCCCCCAGGCAGTGGCAGGGGTGGCTTGAGCCAGGGGGCAGAAGCAGAGGTGGCGAGAAGGGGTCAGATTCTCGGTAAACTGTAGAGGCAGAGCGAGCAGGATTCGCGAGGACTTGGTGTCTGAGGGAAGGGAAGAGTCGCGAGGTGGGTTTCTGGCCTGAGCAGCCGCAGAGAGGGCGCCGCAGCTCCTGGGGTCAGGCTGGGCCAAGGTTCCACGGCGTGGCCGCTTGGCACGGAGCTGCTGCTCCTGAAGGCTTCATGCTGCCGGTCGCCTCCCTAGTGTAGGTCTGACGGGAGCCTTTGCTGGGAAGGCAAAGAGTCTCCAAAGTTTTGGTTCTTGATCCTACTCTTATTCCTTCAAAGGAAAACTCCTTTTTGTAATGTTTTCTCTAAACTTTGTATGATTGCTTTCTTAATCTCTAATTTGGTTCTTTTCTTTGTGGCTAATTAAGTATTTAGAAAGCATCTTCCTTTTCAAAGTTCCTGCTTCCCAGGAAGTGATTTCTCTCTTAAGCGATTGCTGTTTAAAGAGGGGTCCTGACCAGCTTCCCAAGGTGCATGAGACAGACCCACTCCCCTTCCCCTTGGGGAGGAGGACGACACTGTGAGGGTTCTGTAGCATCACCTCTGGGGAGAGGAGCTGGGGGGGACTTCTTTTAATTTATTCACTTCTATATTTTTTCATATATGTATATATGATAGAGTGACTGTAAGACTACAATTGAATAAATACATAAAGTATAAACAAATCTATGGGCTCATA
This sequence comes from Equus quagga, assembly GCF_021613505.1. NCBI lineage: Eukaryota > Metazoa > Chordata > Mammalia > Perissodactyla > Equidae > Equus > Equus quagga. The sequence goes on from NC_060270.1 coordinate 59,832,625, forward strand.
ATGACACTAAAAATAAAACAACAGATAGAACTCATTGGTCACCATAGAAGGTTGCTAGGCACCAACTCATTATTGTGAAAACAATAAAATGATAAAGAATCCAGCATTTGTTCTGCCTTCCTGGCGTGCACTGTATTTGAAGTTAACCAGATGTTAATGAGGGAAATTTCCGTGTAGAATTCCAGCTAAAATGCAGAAGGAATGATACAGGCATAAACAAATGGGTCTAGGCCATGTTCATCATTGGGTGGGGAAACCACTGAATGAGGGGCAGACGGAGAACTTCATGACGGGTGGAGCAGGCTGACGACACCTGAACCCACTCATCGGTCAGCCTCCACATCGCCTGAGCTTGGCCGCCAGTGATAGGTGTGGAGGGGTTCAGTGTATTTTGTTTTTGTGGTGTTTATAACTTTTCACAATAAGAAGTTTTTAAAAGACAAAAATATGTTTATACATACGTTCTGCCACACGCACAGCTGGGTGAGCAGTGCGGGATAGGTTGCTGAGAGACCAAAGAAAAGACCCGGAGACGGTGGATGAGACACATGGGTTTATAGGGAATTACTTACAGGGAAGGTGCAGTGGCGGCCGGCTGGGCAGCAACGTGCACCTGCTACTGCCTCCTGAGAGAAGCTAGCTTAAGTGGGCAGAGAAACAAAGGCTGTGTGCTTACTAAGGGGAACTGTCCCTGTGTGACCTGCATTCCAAGGACCAGAGGGCCCCCCACCCCGGAAGGCCTCTGTTCCCTCAGGCTGCAAGGGTCTCTGTGCTAACTCTCCCACAAGAAACAGCTGGGTTGGCCAAGCCCAGGACTGTTATCATCGTGAATACTGGTGCACAGCAGAGACAGGAGCCTCAAGGACACATGGTTTAAAGGGGTGTGTTGGCTAGTGCCCCTACACTCCACCCACCACGTTTCCAAATGGCCCTTACAATCGCATTGTGCCAATCTTCTGCGGTTTCCCTCCAGCCGGACACAGAGTAGAGCGCTGTAACTTGAGACCACAACAGCAATAGAGAGCACAACATGAAAATAAAAGAAGTAGTAAAAAGGCCAGGACACCAAAGAAAACATGTCACCGGGTGGAGGTGGGTAGGAATGGGAAAGTGGGCAACACTCCTCCACTCTCTCAGGGCTCCCCAGACGGAGGCGCGGGCAGCTTGGAGACGGCATGGGGACACCGTGGTTGAAGGGAGGCAGCTCGCTGCAGACCCAGCAGTTGGAGTGATTTTGTGTGTCAGCAACAGTGTGTGCCCAGGCAGCGAAAAGGTTGGCAGACATTGTCCTAAGGACAAAAAGGAAGATGTTTAGAGGGGTCTAGAACAGGGAGGTCATGACCATCCAGCAAGACACACCAGAGGGAAAGGATGAAAGTGCCTTGGGGAATTGGAGGAATTACGTGATATCCTGTTTCAAGTCTGTCCCCCAAGGGGCTAAGAGACCACACCAGCGGGATCCCACCTGCCGTTGCCAGGGCCAAGTGACCACGTGGGTCTCAGCAGGGAGTTCGGTGGCAGAGGCAAAAGCAAGCTGTTCTGAGTGCCCGGCTGTGGTTGCAGTTCCTCTCGTTGATTAGCGCTTGTCTGCAGATGTACTGTTGTGTCAGGTTCTGTGTCAACGTCCCATATGCTCTGGGTTGAGTGCATCTCACGTTCATTCAGTTGATGTGTTGCAGTTGCCAGGTGTCTCGTCCAGTGGGCTGGGGTCCTGTCTTCTGTCCTCAGGTGTTGTTTCAGCAAGCCATTCATTTGTTCCGTCAGCCCCGTGGCCCTGGGGTTGTACGGCAGGTGAAATGTCGATGTGTCCATCTGATCAGCCGACGTCTGTACCTGGTGGCCAGTGAAATGCGTCCCTCAGTCACTGTCAATGTCCATGGGAACACCGTATGCAGCACAGAGGTGCTCCAGGCCTCTCCTGGTGGTCTCCTGTGTGGGCCTCTTGCTGGGGCATGCCTGCAGCAGTTCTGTACACGTGTCCATACAAGTAAGGGCATACCGACAGGCATCAGAGAAAGGCAAGGGCCCGATGTAGCCCACCTGCCAGCATTGAGCAGGCTGGCTGCCTCTGGCTATTTGGACACAGGCCTGTGTCCCAGGGAATGGCCCAGGGTCTCAGCAAGGAACAAGAAGGGCACTCCTAACAGACCTGCACCACGTCAGCATAGCACAGGGGGTTGTCCCAGGCCTTGGCAACAGCCTCTAAGGTCCTTTGTCCTTTGTGTCCAGACTTCTTCTGTAGCCACCCTGCCACTCTTTCGGCTGGTGCTTCTTCCAGGAGGTGAATTCGAGCTAACTCATCTGCCTGCTGGTTTCCTGGCGGCATTGTCGCCTGACGTGCAGACACATGGTATAGTGTTATGGTCATTTCCCAGACCTGCTGCCAGATATCATCCCAGAGTTCTGCCCCTCACAACGGGCAACCATTAATAGTCCACTTCTGTCGTGCCCATTGGGCCATCCGCAGGGCGAGCCCTTTATAGGCTGCCCACCTGTCCACGCAGAGGCACATTGGATCGGGCTCACGAGTCAACAGCATCCAGGCAGCCTGCAATTCGGCCCATTGACTACTGTACCCAGAGCAGAGTTTAACGACATGCTGTTAGTTGAAGGCTGGAGGGCCACTGCTGTCCACTGGGGGGTGTTCCCCTGCAGAGCCATCTGTACCCCAGGCCTCCGCCAGGATTGGTCCTTCTGCTTCCCATACATCTGGCAGGGTTTCAGGCATGGGCACCTCATCTAACAGGGTTGGTTCTTCTGTGGTGTGTTACCTGGGATGACACACAGTTCAGCACTGAGGGGACTGTTGGTCAGGGTCCCTCGTTGTTGTAAATATGTGTGCCACTTTGCCAATGTCTGTGTTTGGGCTGTTCCAAGTGGGCCTTCTGGAAAGCCTCCCGCAGCCACCCCGCAATGGGCAGATGAGTGCAGACTGGGACCGGCAGGGAGCGGGTTATGGGCTCCACCTGCTGAAGGGCCAGGTAAGCAGCACACAATTGTTCTTCTAGGGCTCTGTACGGGTTTTCAGCCCCTTTCCACAATTGGGACCAGAAGCCAAGGGCACCCGCTTATTGCCTTGCCACTGCCAGAGACCCCATCCAACCTCCCTGGGTAACTGGAAACGTCCAGTTCTCATGGTTGTCCTGGTGTTCAAATACCCAAGGACTGGATTTGTTTCACTGCCGTTTTGGCTTGGGTCCAGGCCTCTTTCCTTGGTGGTCCCCCAGTCCCAGATGGTTTTGCCCCAACTTGTAAAGAGGCCAGGCAGCCTATATCTTATCTATGACAGCAGCAGGAACTGCTTGTGTCCCCGACCAGACTGCACCCAGGTAGGTATCTGACGGACAATGCAGGTCCTTGGCATAGGTGGGCAATGAGGGAGCAAGAGGCTTCCTGGAGGCCTGGGAAAGACTCAGAGGTTAACATAGCATCATCAATATAATGAAACAAGGGAACGTCAAGGGGCTTTGATCCCAGAGTGGCGATATAGAGGCGTTGCTGCAGGGTGGGGTGAGAAGTGACGGAGGTCATCTTGCTCACTTCACCCCCATAGCAAGATGTCTTCTGCTCCTGTAGACCAAGACATTGTTATTTCCGCATGTGGCCTCCGGTGCCCTGATGGCCCGCCACCTGCACTGTGCTGCAGGGATGGGTCAAGCTCCTTTGGTCTTCCCCCTAGTCGGCCCGGGTTGGGGGGGGGGGGGGGCGCAGGTAGCTAGGGTGTTCCCAGCCTGCCACTGGAGGTGCTGTAAAAGCCACCAGAACGGTGTTTGGTTGTTTATCACTTCTTTCCAAGCGGTGCTTGCTGCTCCCTGGGGCTGCGGGAGCCGCCGTGCAGACTGCTCTCTCCATGCTTTGCTCAGCCTCAGTCGTGCTGCCACGGGAGAGGAGGGAGGGGCGGGGAGTCCTGGCCGCCTGACGCTCAGGTCTCGGTGTCCTGCTTTGCTCTGCCTCCGCGTTGGTGCCAGGGTGGCTGGACCATGCGTGCGCTCCCCGTGCTCTCCCTGCCCCCACAGGCACTGTCTGCCCCTGGCCAGACAGGCTCCTGGTCTGTCCTCGCCCCTGTGTGCGCACTGGAGCCAGCAGCTCTTTTTGTGACTGTCTTGCTTTTGATATTGAAACTCATTCATTTTAATTTCAGCCGACTTGACCATACACAAAACTCCTCAGGGCTTTACTTCTGCAAACCTTCTGTCACTTACTTTTTACATTCAGAATTGGTCCCATGTCGCTTTTCCTTTTTGTTCTTGGTACTTTAGGACAAATATATCTTTTTTAACAAAATAAAGAAAAACATCTCTATTCTTTATACCTTCTTTACTGAAAATATGTGTTTTACTTTGCTTGTATAGACACTTTTTAGAAATATGTTTTTTCATACAAAATTCCTCAGCATGTATAAAATGTTTATCAATAGACTTAAGCGTCTTTTAATGTCTTTGAGATAAGAAACCAAAGGCAGACAAATCTATGTTTAGTAATCAATTTCTAACATTTTATCTTATGTGAAAATGACCTAGATATTCCACAGATTTTTACCATTTAACTTAATTTAGCAAAACTCTAAAGTTTCAAGTTACCAGAAAGATTTTGGAAGCTGTTTGTCAAGGATTTATACCATAAAGCATAATTATTGTACCTGAAAACTCTTACCCATTTTTACTTAAATCATTTGTCCCCAGCAGTTATATTTAGATTACTCACAGAAACTTCCTGTGACATTAAAGCAGTTAGCCGCCATCTTGGATTGTTTTACGCACATACATCGTACACATAATTACTGTTAAAAAGCCCCCCTCCCAATTTTCGTCCTTTTCCCATCTATTTCGTTTCCTTGCTCCCCGATTCCACCAGCTCTGCGGCAGTGGAGTCCCTCATGGTGGACGCATGTGCCGCACAGGCAGAGGCAGGTCCCTGGGAGCTGCCCCCGCGGGTCAGGGCTGGTCAGACCTCTATCCTCTCATCAGTCTCCCGTAGGAGTGTTGACAGAGCCTTGCTAGTTTCGGCTTGAACCAGCCATGTTCCTTTCTAGTTTTAATTTCTCTTGTAGCTGCCTCACCTTCGCCTTAGCTTCCATTTCAGCTTCTGTTGCTAAGTGAACAGCAGCAAGGAGGGGCCACCCCAGTGCAGCAGCTACCACCCAGTCTTCTGATTTCTTTCTCGCATCATTTATCATGCTCAGGACTTCCCCTGCCTTCATTGCAAGCCTCCTACAGTGGGAGGGGCTACCCCACAGCTGTAGCAATGGCCTGGGCTTCTCTCATGCCCAGGACTTTCCCCTAGGCCCTTTGGCATTCTTGGGGCGTCCCCATACTCACGCAGTGGGCCCCATCCAAGGATGGTGGCAACTGGCCCACACAGGGAGGACACCAGCCAACCAGAGGTTACCCCTGCGGACTTCCCCTTCCCATCGCCCATAGTCTCGGCACTCACGCGGTTCTCTTTGGTCTCCTGGCTGGCTCACCAAGTGTTCTACCCCATGCCCATGTGGGTGAGCAGTGTGGGATAGGTTGTCAAGAGACCAAAGGAAAGACCCAGAGACAGTGAATAAGACATATAGGTTATTGGGAGTTACTTACAGGGAAGGTCTAGTGGTGGCTGGCTGGACAGCAACGTGCACCCACTACTGGCCCCCAAGAGAAGCTTGGTTAAGTGGGCAGAGGAACAAAGGCTGCGTGCTTGCTAAGTGGGACTGTCCCTGTATGACCTGCATTCCAAGGACCAGAGCCCCTCCTGGAGTGTCTCCATGTTTCCTCAGACTGCAAGGGTCTTCATGCTACCTCCCCCATGAGAACACAGCTGGGTTAAACAGGCCCAGGACTGTTATCAGCGTGAGTTGCTGGCACGTAGCCCAGACAGTAGCCTCAAGGACACATGGTCTTAAAGGGGCAAGCTGGCTAATGCCCCTACAACATATACAAACTTTTTTATTTTTAATTATAAAGGATTACGCTCTATAAACTGCTCTGCATTTTACTTTTATCCACTGAATTGATTTTTGTGGGTTTAATACAGCTCACCTTACTGGCTTCTGGACTTTCATATAGGGTGGCTTTGCTGAGGGTTTTTATTTATCAAGAGTGGTAGTGAGTATAGGAGATCAAAAGATTAGGGACAGACAAACGCAATTCTTCCCAGACAGGCTTGCAAAGTACACTCTTGCAAGGACCTCTTGAATCCCAAGAGGTAAAAAGAAGCTTTAGGTGAGCAGTGTCAGGGAAACAAACATTTGAAGCTATTTTTCTGAGCAGAGAAGGGATTCACAGGCTGTTCCTGATGCCGTCTGGTGCATGGGACCGTGGGAGCAGCTGGAGAGTGGAGGCAGGGGCTTCTTCCTGACCTTGGGCCTGAAGCCCCCTCTTCAGTGTCTCCAGCTGTGCTGGCAGCTGGTCAGTTTCAACCCTTTTCCCCGGGGTTCCACCTCCAACCTCAGCAGTTCTTCCCAAAGAGTTTGAACCTTTAGATCTGGAGTCTGACATCCTGGAGGGTATAAATGTAGCCAAACACAGGGGTGAGGGCAGTAGGTGGAAAGCGTTCTGACAGGTACGTGGGAGAGCAGCCTGGTGGGTGTGGGAAGAGCCTGAACTTTGGAGCCAGCCTGGGTTTGAATGGAGGTTCTCCGTCAGCTGTTGTGTCCGTCGGCAAACCGTTTACTCTGTGTTTCTGCTTCACTCCTCTGTACCGTGCTGACAGACACCCTCCTTCCTGTGGCTGTGACAGGGGTCCCTGACGTTGGGTAAGCAAAACCCGTGACCGAGCCCAGCAGTTGGCAGATGCTTTACAAATACCCAGTCTCCATGTCTCTCTTCTACGAACAGGACCAGTGGCCGTCTCAGAAGCCACGTCCAGAGCGGGGATCCTCAGAGATGAAGGGCGAGGATCGTGGCTGGTCACTGAGAGACTGGGCTGTGTGGACTGAAAGCTGATTTCTGAAGGAAACTGGATGCGGGGAGGCTTCTGGGAGCTGAGGAAGTGTCCTCGGAGAAGCGCCTCAGGGGACCGCAGCGTCTGCCCTCTTCTGCTGTATTGCTGGCTCGGCTGTGCCCGTCCATCTCAGCACGAAGCTCCAGGAAGACAGACCCCAGACCCCCCTCACGCGCCGTGGTGTCCTGCAGGGCCTCACGTGGCGTGGGGCCTTAGCACCTATCTGTAGGTGAATGAATTAGTGCTCATGGAAGAAATTCTAGCAAACACAAATCAGAAAAAAGAAAATTACCCCTAACACAGTCACTCATTACTAACATTGTGGATTTTTATCCTTTCAGTATGTTAAATTATAATGTCTAGTTAAAATTTACAAAACAGAGGTCATACTATTTTCTAATCTGCTTTGTGAAAATATATTGTGAACATTTTTCCAAATTCTATATGCTTTCCTATAAAATCATGTTAATGGCTGCATAGTATTTTTTGTATATACATACCACAATTTTTGTAATGAACTAATTCCTTGTCTTTAGACGTTTAGGTAGTTTGTGCAGTATTTTGCTGATATAAACAGCATTGTGATGACCATCCTTTAGCTAAATCCTTGGCCAAATAACTGATTAGCTTTTCCACTTGAATACCAATTTCCTTTTCCTCGTTTTCTAGGATAATTGTCGATGCACGTGTAGTTGTAGGAAATAATACAGAGAGATCCCTCGTACGCTTTGCCCGGTATCCCCAATGGTAAGATGACACATTGCGCACCTGTAGAACAGTATCAGGAAATCGACACTGGTACAACCCTTTAACACCTATTTTAAGTTTTTTACTTTGCCTTGGCCAGACAGATGTGGACACGCTATTGGAAACTAGTTTTCATTTTCAAGCATGTTTGTTTCTTCTATCGACTCCCCTCCTCTGCTTTTCCCCCTCCTCAGCTGAGCCCTGTCTGTGGTTAGCCTGCCTTGGTGGCAGGATTCCTGCCGCCTTTGCACAGGCACATGAGTTCTAGTCTCAGAATTCCAAGCGCTAGTGTTCTCCAGAGCCCCTGTGAAGGAAGGTCAGAGACGCTTTCTTCTGCTGTGAAACTGTAGCCATCTGTTGTTTTCTACTCTTTAATATTGATACAGATAACTCTGAGGTGTCAGAGCTGGCAGACCTAATAGATACAGTCTGCTGCTCATCAGATTCCCTAATTAAAGCTGTGAGCCAGGCTGTAAGGTACATTTCCCTTGTTTTTATTTCAGATTCTGTGTAGTCACATTTTATGTACGTATGAAAGTATGTCTATGAAACATTAATAAAATTTCAGCTTATGCACAAATGAAATAATGCAGATGTTTCAAAGAAAAGTATCAAGAATTGTGTAATTTCAAAGTTAAAGTGGAAGCTTAAGGGGCCGGCCCGGTGGTGCAGTGGTTAAGTTCACATGTTCTGCTTCTTGGCGGCCCGGGGTTCACTGGTTCGGATCAGAGGTGTGGACATGGCACGGCTTGGCAAAAGCCATGCTGTGGTAGGAGTCCCACGTATAAAGTAGAGGAAGATGGGCATGGATGTTAGCTTAGGGCCAGTCTTCCTCAGCAAAAAGAGGAGGATTGGCAGTAGTTAGCTCAGGGCTAAGCTTCCTCAAAAAAAAAAAAAAAAAAAAATGGCAGCTTGAGTGACATGGTAGCTGTGTTTACCCTTTGCTTCATGGGGGCCCCAGTTTAGTCTTAAATGGACAAACCCACTGTGGTTTCTCAGAATAGGAATTTCTGCAAGTGATGTTGGTCACTGTTGTGTCTTTATCTGAATTTTCAATGTTAGTATAAATGAGTCTTTTTTATTGTCATATAATAATGTCATACATATGCTTATTAATGGGTGGTGGTACTGGTGCTAGTTCTAAAAATATGCCAGAAAACTGAAAAGGAAGGTAGATGTGATATAGAGACAAACACGTGCTGTGATACACTGTGCTGTTCATTTCAGAGAGGGCACTTTATGAGATAGTGGAGATAATGCTGAGGAAATGAAAGACTGCATTGAAGCAAAGTGTGCTACAATGGTTGTAGATTTATGTGCCAGTGTCTTCATACTTTATTCATTCCAGTGGGAAAATTAGTCGTGAATTATGCGAGTTTTGATTTACGCGAGGTCTTCAGTAATTTATCCCCTACATAAAACGCATCCCTCTATACTGAATTTACTTTGTGCTTTGCCCATGATTCAAGCAATGTGTACATTTGAGATGGGAGTTTGAAACTTCTTTGTCCTAGTGGAATTGAATTTTTTCTTTTTACAATTTATTAATGAGATTTTTAAGTTAGTTGCTTGAAATTCAAGAATACATTTCTCAGCCAGTTGTTACATAGGCACTCTCATTTGTTGATTACTTACTGTATATGTCAATGCTTTACATATTAGTTCTATTTTAATTTAGTCCTTACAACAACTCTGGTGTGTGTCACCACCCAGAATTTGTAAGAGAGACTTCCCAGAATCAGAGAGGTGAAGTCCAAGACCCTACCCCAAAGATGGGAGAGCTAGGGTTCAGATCTATGTCTGATTTCAAGACCTGCGTTTTGTCTGGCAGCCCGTGGGCTCCTGGGAAGTCAGTAGATGGGACTGAGTTCACTACCTCTACAACTATAGGCAAAATTTTGTTGGCCTGTGTATTCATTTTTCTGGGCAGAAGGCCCAGGGCTTTCATCAAACATCCAAGGGGCTTGTTGATCCCTTCTAGTGTTATACACCCCAGAACCACACCACACTTCTTCATCATGACCCACAGAGCCTGCTTAGCCCTAACCACGCATCAGCCATTGTAACCATTGTATGTTAGGTGTTAACTAAGCACTGACGTCTGTGGGAAAACATTTCACAGCATGCAACAACTCTAGAAACAAGCTTTCTACTTTGCCCAACACTTCCTCTTGACCAGTTGAGGATGGGATAAAATCTGTTGGCTACAGCATGAAATTCATCATGACCCTCCTAACACTTTAGCTCGCTGGGTCTCTAAGGGTCCCAGACCTATCCTCAACATTGTGCTGGGCATCCATTCAAATGTCCAAGGCTATTCAAAGAAAAGTCCACTGATTTCCTACCTCTCTTCATTTGTTTCTCTCTTGTAGCGTTTTTTCACACACAATGTTGCCTTGAAACGATTGTGTTCGTGCCTCATCTCCCCATTCAAATTAGAAGGCTTCTGAAAGCAGAAGCCATGTTTTATCTTGGAGTTCCCCAAATGCTCGGGATCATGCATGACAAGGACAGAAAAACGCTTAAGTATCAGTCACAGCAGTCTTTCTCTCCAGGTCTTGCTTTCTGTGGCATCCTCTCTGCCTGCAGCCATGGCCCCTGGCCTTTGTGGTGTGGTGGTGGTGGTAGATGGGAGGTGCAACAGAGAGATGGTTGGGCAGCAGGTCAGCTTCAACTCCCTGTGGACCACAGGAAACAACCAAGGAGGCTGGAAGAAAGGGGGAGGGTGAGGCAATGAGGCAGAGAGTCAGTGCCAGCTGGAGAGTTGAAAGGAGAGTGAGGAGATGGGAGCTGCTCTGACAAGGGGGCTCTGGAGAGAGATGGCAAAGAGGGTCGTGGAAAATTATTCTATGAGTCTTGTGCACCCTCCCCATCTCCCACCCTCATGCTTCTGTCCACCTTTCAGAATTCCACTGATCATCAAGGCTTTTGGGACGAGGCTTCCTGTTACATTGAAATATGTACTTAGGCTCATCCTGATGGGGGACAAGTAGATTTAAGTTAATTACACATATCTTTTAAGAGCACAGTAAATATTGAACAGTTTAGCAAATTGATTAGATTGGGTTTTAGTAAATATGTTTGCATTTCTTTCAAATTTAAAAAACTTAGAGGCCAGCCCCGTGGCCAAGTGGTTAAGTTTGCGTGCTCCGCTTTGGTGGCCCGGGGTTTCACTTGTTCGGATGCTGAGTGTGGACATGGCACAGCTCATCGGGCCATGCTGAGGCGGCATCCCACATGTCACAACCAGAGGCACACACAGCTGGGATATACAACTATGCACTGGGGGTGCTTTGGGGCGAATAAGAAGAAGAAAAAAAAGGAAGATTGGCAATAGATGTTAGCTCAGGTGCCAATCTTTAAAAAAAAAAATTAAAAAAACAATTATGGAATGTAGTATTTTCATAAAATTTATTTATTTTCAGAGTGTGATGAGTTTTTCCCCATCTTTATGGAAGTCTAATTGACAAATAAAAATTGTACATATTTAAGGTATATGACTTGATGTTTTGATATGCATATACATGGTGAAATAATAGGCACAATCAATGGTGATAACATTTTATTTGTTTTTACAATTTATTTTATTTTATTGTTCTTTTATATACATATATATTTTTTTACAGTTTTTTTTATTGTGGTAACATTGGTTTATAACATTATATAAATTTTGGGTGTACATCATTATATTTCCATTCCTGTGTAGATTACATCATATTCACCACCCAAAGACTTCTTACTATCCATCACCACACATGCGCCTCATCACCCCTTTCACCCTCCCCGCCTCCCCTTCTGCTCTGGTAACTACCAATCCAATCTCTGTTGCTATGTGATTGTCATTGTTTTTATCTTCTACTTATGAGTGAGATCATACAGTATTTGACTTTCTCCCTCTGACTTATTTCACTTAGCGTAATACCCTAAAGGTCCATCCATGTTGTCACAAATGGCAAGAGTTCATCCTTTTTAAATGGCAGAGTAGTAGTCCATTGTGTATATATACCACTTCTTCTTTATTCATTCGTCCCTTGTTGGGCACCCAGGTTGCTTCCAAGTCTTGGCTATTGTGAATAATGCTGTGATGAACATAGGGGTCCAAGTATCTTTATGCATTCTTGTTTTCACGTTCTTTGGGTAAATACCCAGCAATGGAATAGCTGGATTGTATGGTAGATCTATTCTTAATTTTTTGAGGAATCTCCATACTGTTTTCCATAGTGGCTGCACCAGGTTGCACTCCCATCAGCAGTGTACGAGGGTTCCCTTCTCTCCACATCCTCTCCAACACTTCTTATTTCCTTTGTTGTTAATTGTAACCATTCTGATGGGGATAAGGTGATATCTCATTGTCATTTTGATTTGCATTTCCCTGATAATTAGTGATGTTGAACATCCTTTCGTGTGCTTATTGGCCATCTGTATATCTTCTTTGGGGAAATCTCTGTTCAGATCTTTTGCCCATTTTTTAATTGGATTATTTATTTCTTTGTTGTTGAGATATCTGAGTTCTCTATATATTTTGGATATTAATCCCTTGTTAGATATATGGTTTTTAAATATTTTCTCCCAATTGGTAGTTTGTCTTTTTGTTTTGTTGATGGTTTCTTTTGCCGTGCAGAAGCTTTTTAGTCTGATGTAGTCCAATTTGTTTATTTTTTCTACTGTTTTCCTTGCCCAGTCAGACACGGCACTTGAAAATATGATGCAAAGACCAGTGCTGAAGAGCATACTGTCTATGTTTTCTTTCAGAAGTTTCATGGTTTCAGGTCTTACATTAAAGTCTTTAATTGATTTTGAGTTGATTTTTGTGTACAGCATAAGATGTTGGTCTGCTTTCATTCATTTGCATGTGGCTGTCCAGTTTTCCCAACACCAGTTATTGCAGTGACTCTCCTTTCTCCATTGTATGCTCTTGGCTCCCTTGTCAAGAATTAACTGTCCATAGATGTGTGGGTTTATTTCTGGGCTCGCGATTCTGTTCCATTGATCTATACCTCTGTTTTTGTGCCAGTACCATGCTGTTTTGATTACTATAGCTTTGTAGTATATTTGGAAATCAGGGAGTGTGACACCTCCATCTTTGTTCTTTATTCTCAGGATTCCTTTGGCTATTCGGGGTCTTTTGTTGTTCTATATAAGTTTTAGGATTCTTTCTTCTATTTCTGTGAAAAATGTCTTTGGAAATTTGATAATGATTGCATTGAATCTGTAGATTGCTTTAGGAAGTATGGACATTTTAACTATGTTAATTCTTCCAATCCAAGAGCATGGAGTATCTTTGCATTTCTTTGTCTATTCTTCAATTTCTTTCAACAATGTCTTATAGTTTTCAGTGTACAGGTCTTTCACCTCTTTGGTTAAATTTATTCCTAGATATTTTGTTCTTTTTGTTGCAATTGTAAATGGGATTATATTCTCAATTTCTCTTTCTGCTACTTCTTTGTTAATGTATAGAAACACAACTGATTTTTATATGTTGATTTTGTATCCTGCAACTTTACCATGTTCATTTATTATTTCTAAAAGTTTTTTGGTGGATTCTTTAGGGTTTTCTGTATATAAAGTCATGTTATCTGCAAACAGTGACAGTTTCACTTCTTCCTCTCCAATTTGGATCCCTTTTATTTCTTTTTCTTGACTGATTGCTTTGGCTAGGACTTCCAATACTATGTTGAATAAAAATGGCAAGAGTGGGCATCCTTGTCTTTTTCCTGTTCTTAGAGGGATAGCTTTCAGCTTTTCCTCCATTGAGAATGATGTTATCTGTGGGTTTGTCAAATATGACCTTTATTTTGTTGAGGTACTTTCCTTCTATGCCCATTTTATTCAGAGTTTTTTTAAATCATAAATCAGTGCTGTATCTTGTCAAATGCTTTCTCTGCATCTATTGAGATGATCATGTGATTTTTATTCTTCTTTTGTTAATGTGGTGAATCACGATTAATTTGTGGACATTGAACCATCTCTGCACCCCTGGAATAAATCCCACTTGATCATGGTGTATGATCTTTTTAATGTATTGTTGTATTCGATTTGCTAGTATTTTGTTGAGGATGTTTACATTGATGTTCATCAGTGATATTGGCTTGTAATTTTCTTTTTTGTGTTGTCCTTGTCTGGTTTTGGTATCAGGATAATATTGGTTTCATAGAATGAGTTAGGAAACTTCTCCTCCTCTTCAATTTTTTGGAAGACTTTCAGAAGGATAGGTATTAATTCTTCTCTGAGTGTTTGGCAGAATTCACCAGGGAAGCCATCTTGTCCTGGACTTTTATTTTTTGGGAGATTTTTGATTACTATTTCAATCTCCTTACTGGTAATTGGTCTATTCAAATTCTCTATTTCTTCTTGATTCAGTTTTGGAAGGTTGTATCATTCTAAGAATTTATCCATTGCTTCTAGATTATCCAATTCATTGCGTGTAGCTTTTCATAGTATTCTCTTATAATCCTTTGTATTTCTGAGATGTCTGTTGTAATTTCTCCTCTTTCATTTCTGATTTTATTTATTTGAGGCTTCTCCCTTTTTTTCCTGGTGAGTCTAGCTAAACGTTTGTCGGTTTTGTTTATCTTTTCAAAGAACCAGCTCTTAGTTTCATTTATTTTTTCAATTATTTTTAGTCTCTATTTCATTTACTTCTGCTCTGATTTTTATTATTTCCTTCCTTCTGCTGATTTGGGGCTTTATTTGTTTCTTGTTTCCAGTTCTTTTAGGTGCACTGTTAGATTGTTTATTTGAAATTTTTCTTCTTTGTTGAGGTAGGCCTGTACTACTATAAACTTCCCTCTTAGAACTGCTTTTGCTGTATCCCATAGATTTTGGCATGTTGTATTTTCATTTTCGTTTGTCTCCGGGTACTTTTTGATTTCTTCATTGACCCAATTGTTGTTTAGTAGGATTTTGTTTAATCTCCACATATTTATGGCTTTTCCAATTTTCTTCCTGTAGTTGATTTGTAGTTTCATACTGTTGGGGTCATAAAAGATGCTTGGTATTCTTTCAGTCTTCTTAAATTTATTGAGACTTGTTTTATGGCCTAATATGTGATCTGTCCTGGAGAATGTTCCATGTGCATTTGAGAAGAATATGTATTCTGCGGTTTTTGGATGGAATATTCTATATATATCTACTAAGTCCATCTGTCTAATGTGTCATTTAAGGCCAATGTTTCCTTATTGATCTTCTGTTTGGATGATCTATCCATTGGTGTAAGTGAAGTGTTAAAGTCCCCTACTATTATTGCTTTGCTGTCTATTTCTCTTTTTATGTCTGTTAATAATTGCTCTGTATATTTAGATGCTCCCATGTTGGGTGCATAGCTATTTACAAGTGTTATATCCTCTTGTTGGATTGTTCCCTTTAACATTATCTAGTGCCCTTCTTTGTCTCTTGTTATAGTTTTTGTTTTAATGTCTATTTTGCCTGATATAAGTATTGCTACCCCAGCTTTCTTTTCATTGCCATTTGCATGGAATATCTTTTTCCATCCCTTCACTTTCAGTTTGTGAGTGTCTTTAGGTCTAAAGTGTGTTTCTTGTATGCAGCATATATATGGGTCTTTTTTTTTATCCAATTGGCCACCTCTATGCCTTTTTATTGGAGCATTTAGTCCATTGACATCTAAAGTAGCTGTTGATAAATATGTATTTATTTCCATTTTGTAACTTTTTTTCTGTGTATTTTAGTAGTTCTTCTCTCTTCTTTTTTTCTTCTCTTGCTCTCTTCCCTTGTGGTTTGCTGTCTTTCTTTAGTGTTATGTTTGGGTTCTTTTGACAGCTTTTTGTCTATTTATTATAGGTTTCTGGTTTGTGATTACCATAAAGTTCATATATAGTAACCTATGTATATAGCAATCTATATTAAGTTGATGGTCTCTTAAGTTTGACCTCTTTCTCAAAGCTCTACTCTTTCACTCCCCTCCTCCCACGTTTTATGTTTTTGATATCATATCTAACATCTTTTGTGTGTTTGCATATCTGTTACCCTCTTATTGTGGAAATAGATAATAGATAATAGATAGTTTTGTCTTTTGACCTTCATTCTGGCTTCATAGGTTGTTGATCTGCTACATTTATTGTATACTTGCCTTTACCAGTGATTTTATTTATTTATTTTTTATAATTTTCTTATTCCTATTTGTGGTCTTCTCTTTTCCATTTAAATAAGCCCATTTAGCATTTCTTGTAAGGCTGGTTTCTTGGTGATAAACTCCTTTAGTTTTTGCTTGTCTGGTAAACTCTGTATCTCTCCTTCCATTCTGAATGATAACCTTTCCAGGTAGAGTATTCTTGGCTGTAGGTTTTTTCCTTTCAGCACTTTAAGTATATTGTCCCACTCCCTTCTAGCCTGTAAGATTTCTGCTGAGAAGTCAGCTGATAGTGTTATGGGTTTTCCTTTGTATGTCACTTGTTGCCTTTCTCTTGCAGCTTTTAATATTCTCTCTTTATCTTTAATTCTTGGCATTTTTAATACAATGTGTCTTGGTGTGGGCCTCTTTGGGTTTACCATGTTTGGTGCTCTCTGTGCCTCCTATACCTGGATGTCTGTTTTCTTCCTTAGGTTAGTAAAGTTTTCAACTATTATTTCTTCAACTAGATTCTCTGCCCCTTTGTCTCTCTCTTCTCCTTCTGGGACACCTATACTGTGGATGTTAGTGTGTTTGATGTTGTCCTAGAGGTCCCTTAGACTGTCCTTGTTCTTTTTAACTCTTTTTTCTTTTATCTGTTCAGCTTGGGTGATTTCCTCTAGTCTTTCATGCAGCTCACTGATCCATTCTTCTGTATCAGCTACTCTGCTATTGAGCCCCTCTAGTGAATTTTTCATTTCCAGTATTGTATTCTTCATTTCTGATTGGTTCTTTTTTATATTTTCCAATTCTTTGTTGAAGTTGTCACTGAGTTCATCCATTCTTCTCCCAAAGTCAGAGCATCCTTATAACTATTAGTTTGAACTTTTTGTCAGGTAGATTGTTTATCTCTGTTTCATTCTTTTCCCGGGGGTTTGTCCTGTTTCCTTACTTGGAATGTATTCCTTTGCCTCCTCATTTTGCCTCTTTCTTGCTATTAGGTGGGTCAGCTACATCTCCTGATCTTGGAGAGGTGGGCTTATGTATGAGATGCCTTATGCATCAGGAGTGTGCTTCCCTCTCATCACCAGTTTTGAATATTCCAGGAGTGTCCTCTGTGTGGGCTCCCTGCGTCCTTCTGTTGTGGCAGGGTTGCTCTTGCTGCAGAAGCCTGGGGAGGCTAGGCCGTCACCCTGACCTGCTGGTTGTAATGCTCAGCTGTGTGTGGCTGCTATGGACCCTTCAGTCACTTTCTCAGGCATGGGAAGCCCCAGCACAGTTGGCTGCAAGGTCTAATAGCACATTCCTGTTGCAGTTTTTCTGTTAAGTGAGTAGACCTCCAGCATGGCTGATTGCTAGGCTCAGGGACTTACAATTGCTCTAGGCCTCTGGCCTGCAAGGCTCTTGTCAGCTCCCCTAGGATTGCAGCTGAGTAGGGTTGGTCCCAGGCATGGGAGCACCCAATTGTTTCAGGCTTTGGAGGGTGGGGCCAATCCCCAATGTGTATGTTTGAGAAGCACAGGTCTGCTGCAGCTGACAAGCCCTATCACCCACAGGGCCATGCACCCTGTCAACACAGTCCTTCCCTGTGTACACACCCTGACCCACTGAAGCAGACCCAGTCGCCCTGCTGCAGAGGCCCCGCAGACTCCACCAATGCAGGCCCACCCCTCATGCTCACCCTGTCCCACAGAGACAGACCCACTTGCCCTGCTGCAGAAGTCCCACACACCTTGCCTATGCAGGACCGCAAGTTGCCCGAGGGCCTGCTGTTGGGTGGGGCCAGTACCTGAAGTGGGCTGCCTGCCCTGGCTGAGCTGGATTAAATTGGTGCTCTAGTGGGTGGGGCAGACCCTGGGCTAACAGAGCAGGTGAAGGACTCCAATGGCGTCTGCCAGCATCTGTGTTAGCACACCTGTACTAGGTCACAATAATGGCTGCTGCCAATGTCTCAGTCCCTGGGGAGGTAGTCCTGGCCTGAGGAGGTCTCACCTCTCAATAAGATGCGCCCAGAGACTATCAGGTGAGTCTCTTTTCACCAAAGAACTGTGTACCTTTCTTTATGGTGATTTTAGGTTGCTTTCTGAAATGGGTGAATTTGTGCCTGGGCCCTTTAAGAGCAAGCTTTCCCCCCCTTATGTCCTATAGCTTTTCTGGGGGTTTTCCCTGTTATTGTTAATAGCCAGCAAAGCCAGATATTCTGACACTTGTCTCAGTTGTGCTGAGTCCAAAAGCTGCTTATTGTGGTAATGCTCCCCCGCTCAGATCCCAGGGAAGGCTTTGTACCTTAGGATTGCTCCTAGCCATGAAGCACCACAGCTAGAAGTTGGCGTTTTTCTCTCCAGAAAGTAATTTCTGCCTCTTCCACCTTGGTCAACACTGTCCCTTGTTGTGGGGGTTCTTTTTATCCAGTTTTCAATTCTCTCTCAGGGTTAATAGTTCTAAGAGTAGTTGTAAATTTGTTGTGTCCGTGGAAGGAGGTGAGTTCAGAGTCTGCCTATGCTGCCATCTTGACACTGGATCCATTTTCCTAAAATTTAAGCAGTGGTGAAGTAAGTAAAATAAAAGATAAAGCTTCCCCTTCCTTTCGTCTCCCTCTCTCCTTTTTCTATCGCAGGTAACCTCTGCTAATAATTTGGATTTACTCATCAAAACTCTCTGTACAGGGGCCGGCCTGGTGACACAGCGGTTAAGTGTGCACATTCTGCTTTGGTGGCCCGGGGTTCACTGGTTCGGATCCCGGGTGCAGACATGGCACTGCTTGGCACGCCATGCTGTGGTAGACGTCCCACATATAAAGTGGAGGAGGATGGGCATGGATGTGAGCTCAGGGCCAGTCTTCCCTGCAAAAAAGAGGATTGGCAGTAGTTAGCTCAGGGCTAATCTTCCTAAAAAAAACCCCATGAAAACAAAAAAAATCTCTTCGTACAGTATTTGTCTTTCTATGGACAAAGCCCCACAGAGTTTGGAGGAGAAAAAAATTTCTTCTTAAGGAATATAAAGTCTGAATAGTGACAGCCTTACAATTTCTTCATCCAGTTTGACCAGAAAGTGTAATTGCTTCTTCTGTCACACTCAAGAGATCACTTGTATCTCCCTGCAGGAAGCCATCTGTGTGAGTAGGTCCAAAGTTCAGAACTTGTGAACTCAGAGTATTGTGTAGGGAAATCCCTTAAGTCTTTGTTGGCCTCTCCTGACCATACAGAAATTGCCTTTTCCCAGTGCCATTCATTTGGTTAAGCTACGACTGCTCTTGTGGCTGTTTTTTCTTTCATCCTTTTTTCGTTTGACAGTGTCCTCTCAGTCACACGTCTTAGTAAATGCTTTTCTTTCCTAAGATCCCCAAGGCTGTGTCAAATAGAGCACCAGGAACATCTGAAATGCGAGGAGCATCCATCATGGTGTTGACACTGGCTGTAGATCAGTTTGCATTGGCGAGGTTTACAAAGCATGGCTGACACTCATCAGGGGCTGCCCGCACACTGTGGCACAGACTTTCTTACCAACAGGCACTATTTATTGATTCTTAGCACTGTCCCTGAGGCCTTTATGGAGGCATGTGTTTGACTCGTCTGGGCTCTTGTCTTGTTTAAACTCATTGCCTGTGTCCTGGTGGGGCCTTATTCTGTTCTTGCCTTAGATCCTTCCAACCTGCTGTGTCCTTCCGGGAATGCTCTTGTCCTGCTCTCCCTTTCCCCAACCCTCATGCCTTTTTTGCTGGGCCCAGCTTAATGTAATTTCCTCAAGTCTCCTAGATCAGGTTAACTGCCTTTTCTGTCCCCCTCCGTCCCCCCATGATATTTTGGACTTGACCCGACACTCTTCATGCTTAGAATTTCTTGGTTAATGTCTCTCTTCTTTGCTAGATGGCAACTTTCATAATAGGATCTGTTTCTGTCTCTATCATTGCTGTATCCCCAGCATCTTGCCCAGAATTTGGCACAGAGGCAAACTTGCTTAATTCCCAGAATCACCTGGAGAAGACTTTTTGAAATACAAATTCTTGGCTCCTCCACCCTCGAGGTTCTGGTAGCATGTCTGGGGTAGGATCCAGAAAGGTGTGTTTTTAACAATAGCCCTTTGTGATCCTGGTGCTCAGACTAACTTGGAAGACTGCTGAGAGGGTACCCTTAAGGAGGAGCAGAGGCAGCAGAAGGAACATTGGCCTGGATGTCTGAAGACCTGGTGCTAACAACTTTTGTGTGCCCTGGGCCATGGAACATCAACTTTCTCAGCCTTCATCTGTAAACCCAGAGATGTGGATTGAATAACCTTTGAAATTCTGTCCAGCTCTGACAATCCCCATTTCTAAAACCTCTGATAGACCCTCCACAAACATATGTGAATATGTCTTCTATCTCCACCCTGCTTTCCTTCCGGCCTAAGCAATGGATATGTGAATGTGAGATGTGACTTGCAGAAAAGCAGGCAGATACAAGGCATCTAGCATCTTACATTATTCACTAAGTAGTGGTAGACTCATTGGCCCGGGAGGAAGGAATATGACAATGCCTTACACTGGTCTGTTGCAGACCACCTTTAAGTTGACTCCCATACGCCCTGCTTCTTGGTGTTTATGCCCTTGCATAATCTCCTCTTCTTGAGTGTGGGTAGGCTCTGTGACTTAGTTCTAACCAATAGAGTATGCAAAGATGATGGGATGTCCTGTGATTGTTACACTGAAATACAGTCATGCACTCCATAATGATGTTTCAGTCAAGGATGGAGCACATATACAACGGTGGTCTCATAAAATTAGTATTGTATAGCCTAGATATGTGGTAGGCTATACCATATATGTTTATGTAAGTGTACTCTATGATGTTTGCACAAAAGTGAAATCACCTAATGATGCATTTTGTAGAATGTATCTGTGTTATTAAGCGACACGACTGCTTAAAGGGCTTTTAAAACACTTGTGGTAAGATCATATCTTGCTATAAGACTCACTGTGGGGTCTTTCTCTTCCTGTTGCTATCTTTGAAGAAGTAAGTTACAGCAAATCCTACAGCTTCAAGGAATTCTGTGAACAAGCTGAGGGAAGTTGGAAGTGGACCCTTCCCCACTCAAGCCTCTGCTGAGAACCCAGCCTTGTCTGATACCTTGATTATAGCCTTGCAAGACTCGAAGCAGAGAACCCATCTACTAACTCGTGTCTGGATTTCTGCTCCATGGAAACTGAGATAATAGGTGTGTGTTGTTTTAAGCACTAAGTTTATAGTAATTTGTTATGCAGCATAGTAAATTAACACAGTCAGCAAGTGAGGCAACAGTCCTGCCCAACAAACACCCAGAATTCAATGAAAATTTATAATGATAAGCGTTTATTCTCATGCTCACAAGTCTGCAGGTGTACTGTGGCATGGCTAGTATAGGCTGGGCTCAACTGCTGGCTGTAGGTTATGTCGAGATCTGCTCCACATATGTTAGTGCGATGGCACAGGCTGAAGGACAGCAGGTCCTTCTCATCGTGACTCACTGGTGCTCCAGAACCAAGCCAAAATGTACAAATACCTCTAAGGCCTATACTTGTGTCACATCCACTAACATTTCATTGGCCAGAGCCAGTCACGAGGCTAAGTCCAATATCAATGGGAAATGAATATATTCTGATCAAAAATCAAAAGTATCAAAATTTGTCTGGCCTCTTAGTTTTGTTTAAAGTGCCTTTGTATATACCAGCTCCTTCTATTCTGCCTGAAATCTTATGAAGAAAGCGGAACAATTTATTTTTGCATTTTCAGATGAGGAACCAAGGGCTCAGGTGGGTTAAATGAAATTCTCACTGTCGGATGGCTGGTTTCTGGCAGAGTTGGGACTATAAGGAGAGTCTTTCCTCTCTTAGTCTAGTGCTCTTCCCACGGCACTGTGACTTCCCAGGTGAGGTTGGTTTATGTTCATAGTGCATAACGACACTCTGCTTTAAATGCTTTAAAGGCCATCTACGTATGTTAAGCCATTCTGAACTGCATCCCTTCCCTGACTGCCCGGCTCCCTCATCCTGGACCTCAGTGCCGGCCATTCCTCCATCTGTACTGGCTTTCCCTGACTCCTCCCAACCCACAGTGCCGTAGACCGAACACCCTACTTAGTGTTCAACCTTCCGATCTCAGCCTAACTTTCTTTCATTCCTCCGAGAAGCCTTCCTTGAGTTGTGCTCTTTCCCTCTTCTCCCATCATGGCCTGCACTTCTCTCCATGCAAGCAGTTAACCCACTGTGTTACAGTTACCTGTCTCCCCCCGGCCGTGAGCTCCCTGAAGGTGGGAGCCAAGCTCTGCCTCCCTTGCACCACCATACGTCACAGCTTCTAGCACATAGTAGACCTTGTTTACTGATGGACCGATTAATGCTTTCTGCTCATGGCTTCAGAAGCCACAAATTCTACTACTTATCTGTTAGTGACACCCTGCTCTAATGCTTTTATTTCATTCTTTTATTTACTTTGCATAAGCTATAATTTGGCTTTGTCCCCCCAATTATTAAATAAAACCTGGATAATTCTTAAGAGCTAATGGGGCCAACTAGCAATTCTTGTGAAATCTGTTAGACAAGAAATAATAGAGTGTTTAGTGCTGAGTGTGATATGACAGTTCAGCTAACCAAATTCCATTTTTTTTTTGTAAAAACCAGGGCTTTAGGTCAGATCATGAAAGCCCTGAAAGGTCATATTAAGAAATTTACTCTCTAATCTGAGGGCAGTGGGGAGTCACTATGGTTTTAAGAGGAGATTGACATGCTCACGTGAGTGTTCTAGATAGATCCAAATGGACGAGCCAGGGTGGGTGAGGGATACCTATGAGAAGCTGTTGTCCTGCCGGGAAATCCTGTTGGCCTAGATCTGGGTAATGGCGGTGGGAAGAGAGAGGAGACGACAGATTCTAGAGACAATGAAACCCACTCCGTCTCGGTGACAGTTGGACAGGATGTAAAGCCTTTGCTAGCCTGATGCATTTTGGGTTCTATGCAAAAATAAGTCAAGAAGCCCAGTCTAGAAATCAGTGACCTACAGAGAACAACTTCTATGTGTAATTCAAACAGAGTGGCCTTTGCAGTCAGACAAGTTACTTTACCTCCCTGAGTTTCAGAATGCACAGTGAGGAAACGCAAACTTCTCTCAAAATTGGATGCGATAGATGTGTAAATGTGAGCAGTGGGTGGTAACCGCCATTAAATATTCAGAAATATGCCGCCGCCCCCTTGTTTGTATCTATTGAAGGTCTGCTTATCCTTCATGGGTCAGCCGAAATCGCTGCGTCTTCCCTGACCACTCCTACCTGAAGTGGTTTCTCCCTCAAGGCCTTCGGGCGCTATTATCTGTACCTGGCACATGGGGCCTTGTTTGCTTTGTTTTGTTTTGTCTTCACGAGCAGCCAGAGTTTATCACACTCCTCACACCCAGTATCATTGCTCTAAGTGAGACCACGCCCTTGCTTTATTCCTTTCTATTCCTCTGCCTCCCCTGCCCTGTCCCCACGCCTCCAGCCGCCGTTCTGATGTGTTTAGTGTATATCCTTTTGTTAATATGCATTCTTACAAAATGTTTATTGTTGCTCCATGGACATACATTTTTAATTTGCATAAGTGTTATATGTTGTCTTCTTCTGTTTCTTTCCTTTTTCTCAGGACTGAACGTAAAGCTGCATTCCTGTTGCCGTGGTGTACCTCTAAGCTGCCTACTCTTCTGTGCTGGGCACCCCTCACATTTTACTATGCATTTTTCTGATCACAGACATCGGGGTGGCTCCAACTCCCCTTTCCACAAATGGTGCTGCAGTGACCATCCTAAAGCGTGTCTTCTTATGACAACGATTCTTAACTGGGGAGGATGTTGCACCTCCAGCGACATTTGGCAATGTCTGGGGACATGTTTGCTTGTCACAGCTAGGGGAAGGTGTTGCAGGCATCTAGTGGGTAGAGGCCCGGCATGCTGCTAAACGTCCTGCAATGCACAGGATGGCCCCACAACAAAGAATTATTCGGTCCCAAATGTCACTAGTGCTGAGCGAAGTTGAGAAACTCTGCCTTAATGGACACGTGGGAGGATTTCTTGGGACAGATTCCCAGGATCAGGTTTGCTGGCCACAGTGTGTGTGTACAGCAAGTCGTAGCAGACTGCTGTCCAGTGTGGCTGCACCCATGTGTGTTCCCGCTGCAGCCCACGAGCCTTCACACCCACGTCCCTGCCCGTGCCAGGATTACCCAGCCTTTGAAGTTTTGCCGTCTAATATGTGTAAATTCAGATTCATTATTGTTTTACTTTACATTCCTCTGATTATTAAAGAGCTAGCCAACTTTTCATTATGGTGTAGTAACTTCTTGGGAGGCCAAAAATAACACAGTTGAAAAGCTTGGAGCCTGCCGTTTTATCTTTTATAAAATTTTCACCAATTACTTGGTTTCTCTGAGCATCAGTTTTCTTATCTGTAAAATCTGGAATAAAAATAGTAACCTCCTCATAGAGTTATTGTTATCTCATTATTATCTCATCATCATCATAAATGAGATAATAAAAATATAAAGCTGTACCTGGCACCTAGTAGACAATAAACGAAAGTGCTATGATTATAAGGATAATAGAATATGATACCTTTCTTACTAAATTATATGCCTCCCAGTATTTGGCACATCAAAATGCTTAATCCCGTGTCCTTAGTGAAGAGCCAAAGGCTGAGGGAGAAGGGAGGATGGAGGAGGAACAGGCACTCTTATAAGCTGGCCTGCCTTCGAGCTGTAAATCTCAGGGCAGCCAAATTCAAGGCTGCAAGGCACAACTCCATTCCTCTCATTTTCTGATGATAAACAGTCACAAAGACGAAAGAGTTTGCATCTTAAGGGCACTTTCTACTTACTAAACGCCTCCCCAGTTCTATGCATTTCACATACAAACCTGTCCTGCAGTCCTCGTCACTGCCCTGTAGGGTAGATCCTTCTATCCCCACTCCACTGGGAGCTTATGCAACCTGCCCCAGCTACCTTGCTTCCTAAGTAGTGAAGGATTTGAACTTGAGACTTTGGACTCTACTTGGCGATGTTCCCTTGGGCCCTGAACTCAGAGAATATGCCCTCGTGATGTGTGTGGGATTACACCACGGAGAACGTGGCTGGGGCGTCCAGTAGCTCCAGTTCTTTCATTTATCGCACATGCGTCAGATGTGGCTGACTGTGTGCGGGGGGAGGACCTCCAGGGAAACTTGGACCGGGAAGCAAAGGTGTGAGCATCTGTGAGTGTTGTGATATGGACACCTCGTGTGGCTCCAGGCAAACAAAACACAAAACAACAACGTGGTGTGTATTGGAGGCAGTGTTCTAATTCTGCCGAGGTGTGTCCAGCTATGTAACTGTCTCTGAGCGTGGTCTTGAGTCATCTCAGGTTCATTGCAAATGCTATGAGCAGTTTAGAAACAGACATGAATACTGTCCATGCTTTGTATCCGTGATGTGTGAGCTCCCTTCACAACTGGATTTACCAAACACCTTCATAATTCTGTGGTCTGATGGGAATACTGTTTGCTTATCTCCATAAAAATTGACTTCAAGAAACATTAATATTGGGCTATAAAAGGACTAAATCTTTTCCTTAACAAGCTTATTTCCTGCAACAAATATAATGAGCTAATTAATAAACATGACCCCATTCAGCCGCTCTTGCTGAAGTGGGCAGCCTGAATTCTACCCTGAGGGTTATAGGTACACAGTGAGGCTCCATTGTAAGCGCTCAGTGGACTCACCTTTCTTTGTGCCTGGCTCCTTGTAGAGCGTGGCTCCTTGTGGCTCCTTGTAGCCGCTCCTCTTATTTAAAGGCCAGAAGCTCAAATCCGACACCTGGGAAGCTTGGTGATGACACCGAAAGGAAAAAGGGTACTTAATTGCTGTCTTGCACCTGTCAGTTCCACAAGGAAGACAGGGCCCTGGATAACGACGTCAGCACCCTGAGAATGGTGTCTTTGTGCTTCTCTTTGATAGTTATAAAATGCACTGACACGTTTCACTGCAATCACTTCTTAAACCATTGACCATAACCTAATAAAGAGACATTTTGACAGAATAAAATGCGAGAGTTTACTTTTGTATAATGAAAAACATTTATGAGTTGATATAAAAATACACTTTAGGCTATGTGGCTTCATCTGTCTCAGCACCCAGCGTTTAGGAGGCAGGCTCCTTCTTAGAATGGATTCGGCATTTCCGACTCTTTTGTGACATGACCCAGGATGAACCATAAATTTGGTTTTAGCACAGGATTTTTTTGAAAGACCCAAGTAGTGGTATGGCTCAAGATATAGGGTATGAGGTGACAGTGGAAATTCCCCTCCTCAGAGCTGCCAAGGACAGAGGGGCTTAGAAGTTGGAGCTTCGGGTGAACATTTTAGGGCCTCTCAGCCTCTTAGCGGGTGGACTTTGTTTTGGAACGATGGGTCTTCCTGGGCTCCCAAAGCCAGAGCCAGCAGCTCTGACACTTTGACAGCCGTTCTGCAGAGGGCAGGGCCACCCCAGGGTGTGCGGAACCCCGGGAAAATATATTTTTCAGGGCCCCTGAGTAGATCAACGAGTCATTTAAAAGATCTTACAAAGTTCATGGGCCCGTGGAGGTAAGCGATTTATCGGTGAAGATTTGGAATGATGGGGAGAGAGGCCGTACAGACTTAGGTATTGGTTGGTTGTCAGACCTTGTGTGGTGTTCAGGCGCCATCTCTTCCTTTTCACATCCAAAAACCATCTCCTCGTGTTCTTGACTGTTACATGTGCTCTTCCTGCCTGGTTGCGTATCCCCCACGAGGAGGTAAAGGCAGCCGTGCTGTTACTGCTCACACTGCCCTGGCTCGTCGCAGTCTGTCTGCGGTCACCATCAGAAGAGGATAAGACAGGGCCTGTGGGCAGAGTGAGAAGAGGTGCCCGTGCGAGCGAGGAATGTCCATTCCTCATCTGGCACGGCTTAGCACGAAGTCGCTGTGTCAACAGGGTCAAGGGAGGACACGGTCTGCTGGCCTTGCAGAGTCACTGTCTTGAAAGCCCTTTGAGATGGACGCTGCCACACTGCAAGGACGGCCTGGCAGGTGGTGCAGAGCCCATGGAGATGGGGCAGGGGGAGTGGGGTGGCTACCTTTCTGGTTGGCAGTGGCAGGTGCACAGGATAGAAGATCCCTGCCGTCACCCCCACCATCCTTGGGTGCTGTAAATGGGAGGTGGCACCCTGTCAGAGCACAGATGGGCAAGGACTGCAGCAGGGGCCCACACATGCGGCTCAGGCCCACAGGACTCCCGTGACCCATCATGGTGATGTGTCCAACATAAGCGAGAGCCACCCCCAATCAGGATGCCAGCATTTTTCACAGGCCAATCTTGTATTATCCTGTGAAAGAAACACTCCGCTAGCCAGCTCACTCTCTTGGAACTGGAGCTTCCCTAAGACATCCAGAATGCATCTGGGGAACTCTTGTGCAGGGGCTGGTGATAAATTGTCTGCGAGCGCCCTGGGAGGAGAAATGGGTACCGAGGCCCGTGCAGTCACGGTTAAAGAGCAGAGGATGGCGCCACTGGCCCTAGCACATCCCAGGCAGCAGAGGAGGTGTCCACTGACTGGTATCCACGCGGGACCTGCTCCAGATGTAGGTGCTCCCCCAGGACCACCTCCAAAAGCATGGGGGAGCCCCGAGGCCCAGGTCTAAGCGGGGGGGGTAGAGGGAGCACAGGGCGCACAGGCACAGCTGCAAGGAGCCTGAGCACTGGGAACGCTGGAGGAGCCCGAGAAGCCAACGCAGCCCGGACGGGGTCTCTGGGCCCAGAGCACTGACTCTTGCTCTAGAATCTAGAGGCCAACGTAATGGCGCTCAAACTTTTTTGAATATGAGTCACAGAATGCATATATTTTACCTCACTACCTAGTATACATGCATATATAATTGTAATAAAAGTTTCATGAAACTCTACTTATCTTTCTACTTTTGGTATACTCCGATCCATTCCATTCCGTTTTATTCTATTCCGTTCTATTCTATTCTGTTCCATTCTATTTCATTCCCTTCTGTTCTGTTCCATTCCGTGTATATTCTATTCTGTCTCATATTTGAAACATGCTAGTCCTGACTTGCTAATTTGATTTCAATTAAAGGTTACAACCCATCAATTAGAAAGACAGTGCCCTCGTGGGGCTGTCCCCACTGTGTGGTCCAGGAGTAGGCCTGTGGCAGTCAGCATGTTCCGTTTCTGTCTACCCTGGGCCCTTCTCCCATCTAGCCAACTAGATGTTCTAAGTTCATTTCCTCAGGGAAGGAATGGTCTACTGAACTGCTAAAAGAAAAGAGTCAATTCTTGGCTTTTGACATACAATCTAATTCAATTTAATGTAGATTTTGGAAACAGGACTTGACCAGGAAAATGTTCGCAGGGCCGACGGAAAATGAAATTACAAGATCACTTCTCAAAAAATTAAGAATTTCAAGATGGCAACAGCAGAGCATTAAACTAAGCACAGGCCCTTTTAACCATGACAACGTGTGTGACTGTACAAGTCCCACGGACATTAAGCCAGCCCTGTTTGGAGACAACAGGATGAGTTAGATAAAAATTCCTTGCTAAGCTGAGACGGGGGAGTGAAAGGAGAGGATGTGAGGTGAGAGAGGAGGGGTGAAGGGTCTGGGCGTGGAGTGGTGCGTGCGTCAGAGTTGACTCCTGTCTCCTCATCTTTCCTGGGCTCCCCTTGGGCGGCCCACCAGTGGAGCCTGAGTCAGTGCTCTGGGGTCTCATCTCCGCTTGGGGGAACACTGCGCTTTGCCGCATGGCTGAGCTGTGAGTTGCTCTTCCTGTCAGTATCAGGTGGGGACTTGCCTTCCGCAGTAGCCAGCGTGCCGTTGTTGGCCTTGGCTGTGTAGGAGGAGAGAGGCCCACGTGAGCTGGAGGCATGGTTTGGTTCTCCTCTCATTTACTGCTTGTTGGCAACAGCCCCTTCAATGTCCCCAGGTGCTAGTGAGCCCTGAGATGCAGGAGACAGTCACCGAGAGGAAGGGTGCCTGTGTCTGGAAGTGTGGGGCTTGTATTGGTTTGCTAGGGCGGCTGTGACAAGGTACTCACAAATAGAAATGGCAAGCAGTATGATATATTGGAGTATATGAGGAAGACATTTGGTGTAAACCTAATTTGACCTGACTTTGTTTTTCCAAAAGGGCCTGACATGGCCATCGAGCATGCATTGTATATCTGCTTTAAACATTTCCTATGGCAAGAACAAATGGTCTTAAGATAAAGGTGCAACTTCCCCCCACATTGGCATTTCCTTAAGGATAAGCATCTTTCCTTAGGCGAGGAACTGACTGCTTGCTCACCTTTGACCACCCAGCTCACCTGTGACCACCCAGCTCGAGACAGCAGACCTGCCAGCCTGCTGTGTTCACTGAGACAGCAGACCTACCTGCTGTTTCCATCAATCGCTGTGCCGACAGAGCAGTCTTGCGACTATTGTAAAAGGGACATTTCAATCCTATGTGAAACATCCTCTCTGGGGGTATATAACCACTCTGTGCACCCCACTTCTTTGGTGCCCTTTCTTCCTTTGGGAAGAAAGCCCCCAGGACATAGTCCTCACATTTTGGCTGAGAATAAACTGTCCCACGTTTTCATTGATAGATTGGCTATGGATTACGCTCATCGACAGCACCACAGACCAGGGGCTTGAAGGACAGATTGATTGTCTCCCAGCTCTGGAGGCTGGAAGTCTGAGATCAAGGTGCAGCAGGGTTGGCTCCTTCTGAGGCCGAGAGGAAGGCTCTGCTCCAGGCTCCTCTCCTGGCTTCTGGTGCATTGCTGGCAGTTCTTGGCATTCCTTGGTTTCTGTCGCATCACCCCCACCTCTGCCTGCGTCTTCACATGGTGTTCTCCCTGTGTGCATGGCTGTGTCCAAATCTCCCCTTTTTATGAGGACATCTGTCATCTGGGATTAGGGGCCCACCCTGCTCCAGTATGACTCATGTTAACTAATTACATCGGCAACGACCCTGTTTCCAGATACGGTCATTGTCT
The DNA here is from genome assembly GCF_021613505.1 of Equus quagga. Lineage (NCBI taxonomy): Eukaryota > Metazoa > Chordata > Mammalia > Perissodactyla > Equidae > Equus > Equus quagga. Next base: position 59,862,378 of record NC_060270.1, read on the forward strand.
GTGGTGCTGTGGGACAGGACTGCAGCATGGGAATTTCAGGGGGACACAATTCAACCCACAACAAGGCCCAAGGAAACCAGCTTGTCTTTCTCCTGAACTGCCGCGGTGGTGAAACGTTCCTCCATAACACTTAGATCAGCAACCCCAAGAGGGGCTGTGGTTATTGGTTGTGTGCCCAGCAGTTACTGGCAATCCCATTTTCCTTGCCCACTTCCCACTATACAGGCTGGGAAAACCACATAGTACCCTGGTTCTCAGCTTCCCTTACAGCTATGGGTGGCAGAGTGACCTAGTTCTGGCTGATGAGATGTCAGGGGAAGGCAGCTGGTAGTCTCTGGGAAAGATTTTCTTCCCAGGTAAAAGGAGAGAGGTCAATGGGGAGAGATTTTTCCTGCTCTTGGAATGTTGCTGTGTGAGACCGCAATACTTGATGCTGTTCCAGTTTTTCTGCCACCCAGGGGGACAGACCGAGAGTCACAGAGCTTCAACCTAGCACTGTGACCTCCCTGAGCCCCCAACCAAATAAGGAAAGCTTTCTTCTGCCTGGAGGGATATGTGAGGTATTCAAACATCTCTGTTGTTTAAGACGCCAGCCCTGGTGGTCTCGTGGGTACGATCCTGCACTCTCCCTACTGCGGTCCTGGTTCATTTCTGGTCAGGGAACCTCACCACCCATCTGTCGGTCATGCTGTGGTGGCTGCGTGTGATGCTCAAAGCTCCGATACCGGGATTCCAAATACCAGCGGGGTCACCCATGGTGGACAGGTGTCAGCGGCGCTTCCAGAGGAAGACAGAGGAGGAAGAAGGACCTGGCCAAAAAAGTTGGCCGTGAAAACCCCATGAGTCGCAGTGGAGCATTGTCTGACACAGTGCCAGGAGGGGAGAGGAGGGGCAGAGAGACCAGGTGGGCTCTGCTCTGCGGGACACAGGAGTGCTGGGGGTGAGACTCGACTCAGAGGGCACTAACAGCACATTGTTTAAGGCACTGTTGGCTGGGTAGTGCCACTGGCAGCCAACAGCATGCCAATTTCTACAGCTGTTATGCAAAAAATAGTTAAACAGGGGCTGGCCTGGTGGTGTAGTGGTTGAGTTTGTGCACTCCACTTTGGTGGTCTGGGGTTTGCAGGTTGGGATCCCAGGCGTGGACACATGCACTGCTTATTCAGCCATGCTGTGGTGGCGTCCCACACAAACCATACAGGAAGTTCGGCACAGATGTTAGCTCAGCAACAATCTTCCTCAAGAAAAAAGAGGAAGATTGGCAACAGATGTTAGCTCAGGGCCAATCTTCTTCACCAAAAAAAAAAAGTAGTTAAATTGATTAGGGAAATGTTGACTATCATTATTTCTCTTAAAACATTATATTGCATAAAGCAACTCAAAGGTTTTAAGAAGTTCTCTTAACCTCAGTGTTTCCCAAATATTTTTAACCATGAAGGCTTCTCTCTGTCTCTCTCCCCCATGATATCTATTGGTGGGACCATTTTCTTTTTTAGTATAACATGTCTCGAGGGAACTTATTTCAGAAAAACAGCAAAATTATGATACACTCAAGCTCTTTGCTGAAGTCAAAGTTTGACTTTTTCCTGCCACCCACACCACCTCCATACATCACTACCTCTAGCATATCCCTCTTCTAAGAACAGACACCTCACGACCTTCCACCCCACTGTGCCTGCAGGACGGGGCTGCGCACATTGGCACCTAACCTGGGGAAGATGGCTGACTCCACTGAGGGGCTCCTCTTGCCCGCAAGTGATCTGCCCAGATGAAGCAGTGACCTCTCACCAGCTCCTTCACCCCCTCTCTGTGCTTCCCTCAGAGACAAGCAGAAAAATGTTGGAGCCAGAGGCTGTGCTTAAACTGTCTGCTTCGGAAGAGCCATGGTCTCCCTGGAGCCAGCGGAGACTACATTTGGGGGAGAATGCATGTGCTCCCGCTCCAGGAGACAGAATGCAGCAGATGGCCTATTAGCCAGAAAGGAGCTTCATTAGCATCAGCCAGAACAGCTACAAAGAAGCAGCTTTGTTGAAAACCACTTCCCACTTCCAGAGGGGCTTAGTCGTTTGAGCACAAAAAAAATCCCAAACCATGTGCTATCTCCCGTTTTGTCATCTCTGGCCTGGCAAGGTGGAGAGGTAAGCCAGCTGATGCTGCTTTATATTTGTATTACATTCCGTGTGTACAAAGTTATCTGCATCTGTTCCCTATGGAGTGTTCTCTTCGCTATCCCCTTATCACTGAGCCGGAGAATAACCTTTTTTCACCCCTGAAGCCTAGATTGGAATTTGCATTTTGTGAATCGCTTAGCTCAGTGAGGGCCCCTTCATCAAGCTAAATGTCTGGGTAACTGCAGATGCGGTGCACATGCCTTGCAGGTGAGATGGCGTGAGGATGGATAGCAACTCTCAAGCTGGAATTAGACCAGCCAGGCACTGGTGCCGGGCCTCTCACGTGGGATTTGTGAGGAAGTCACTTGACTTTTCTAAGCCTCTGGCCTCCCTTGTGCAGTGGGAAGGCAGTGTCTGCCAGGACCACCCCACAGCACTACTGTCTGTGTCCCAATGGGAAAGCTGGGCTCCTTGTCTCACCCCTTCCTGTGTCTTCAGCATCTAGCTTGTTCCCTGGCACGTAAGAAACGTTCAGTAAATGAATGTTGAGTGAAAGAATGAATGGATGAGTAAGGGTTGCTGTTTCCCACTGCACTTGAGTGTTATTCCTAGCCTGGATAGAAGTTTGCAATTACTGACGTGCTCGTTTGGCTTATGAAATTACTTGCTTAATATTTTGATTTGACACTTGCTTAACTATAAAATGGCATACAAATATCATAATCATATTATGATCATTAATTTTTTCTTTTAACATAAATTATCTAGAAGGTAGATATTAAAATGGAAGTTAAAAGATTCTAGATCCCCGTCCCAGGTTTCAGTCAGATGTTTGTCAAGATATAGACCCAGACCAGTCCATGACCTCTCCCCTTTCCTCTCACACTCTCTGTTTTGGGTTTGCTGTTCTGAATAAGAAAGTTACGGTGTGGATACACACTGCTCGAAGTTGGGTTCCGAAGGTGGTAGGGACAAGAGAGTCACTTCTTGGATACATAACTTGATACTTCTGGATGACCACGGAAAGGAACGAGGGGCAGTGTTTCTTGTCGACATGGAGGGGAGGTTCTGTTGTTTCTATGGTAAGAAATACACTGAGCAGCTCTCTGTCTCTAGCCCCTCTCTGCCAGGCGCTGTGCTGGTGCTGGAGAGATGGTGAACAGCGCGGACGCTCTGCCTCCGTGACTCACGGAGTCGAGTGGGAGATAGATATTAAAGACATGTGTGCACAAATAAGTCTATCCAGATAAATTATATGTATATAATAAATACATTCTGTTACATCCAATATGCATTTAATATATATAATAAATGCTAAAAAATGTAAATGGGGTGATGAGAAACTATAATGAATACAGAGCTTTAGGTTGGGGGCAGAGAGTGGGATAAGCTGGGACCTAAAGGCTGAGCAGGTGTTGCAGGTGAGGAGGAGGGCTGGGGTGTTCCAGGCGGAGGGAAACTGCATAGGCCCTGAGGAGGCCCAGTGACCTGCGGAGGGCAGGTGATGGGTGCTAGAGGTAAGTCCGGAGGGGCAAGCAGGACCAGGTGATGCCAAGCTTCGCAGGCAAAATGAAGGATTTGCAGGGGTTTTTTGATGTCTGTTTTCTCCCCAGCTTTATCGAGATGAAATTGACATGTAATATTGTGTAAGTTTAAAGTGTACAACGTGATGATTTGATAGATGTATATACTGCAAAATGATTACCACAGTGTCAGTTGACACTTCCATCACCTCATATAATTACCATTTTTTTGTGGTGGGAACATTTAAGATCTACTCTCTCAGCAACTTTCAAGTGTGTAATACAGTAATGTCAACCATAGTCACCACGCTGTACCGTAGAGCTCTAGACGTTATTCGTCTTATATCTGGAAGTCTACAACCTTCGACCAAGACCTCTCCATTGCCCTCACACCCCAGCACCTGGTAACCATCATCCTACTCTCTGTTTCTGTGAGTTCAGCTTTTCTAGATTTCACATATAAGTGAGATCATAAAATATTCATCTTTCTCTGCCTGACTTATTTCACTTAATACAATGCCCTCAAGGTCCATCCATGTTGTTGCAAGTAGCAGGATTTCCTTCTTTTTTATGGGTGAGTAGTATTCCATTGTACATGTATACTGCATTTCCTTTATCCATTCTTCTCTCAAGAGACACTTAGGTTGTTTCCATGCCGTGGCTCTTGTGAATAATGCTGCAGTGAACATGGGAGTGCAGATGTCTCTTTGAAATACTGATTTCATTTCCTTTGGATATATACTCAGAAATGGCATTGCTGGATCATATGGGTAGTCCTATTTTTAATTTTTTGAGGAACTCCATATGTTTTCCCTAGTGGCTGCACCAATTTACATTCCCACCAACAGTACACGTGGGTTTCCTTTTCTCCACATCCTCGCCAACACTTGTTATCTCTTGTTTTTTTGATAAGAGCCATTCTAACATATGTGAGGTGATATTTCATTGTAGTTTTATTTTCACTGCAATGAGAAGCTATTGGATGGTTTTCATCAGAGAGTATGATGTACATTTTTCAAAGATTGTGTTGATGAATGTGTGGAGAATGAATTGGGGTCAGTAAGAGTAACCAATTAAGAGGCTATTGCTGTAAATTACACGAGGGATGATAGTGTTTTGGATGAGACAGGTGAAGGTGGAGAAAAACGGAAGAATTTGAAATAGATTTTGGAGGAAGTATCTCCAAGACTGGTTGACGAACTGGGCATATGGGGCTTGGGGGAGATGACGGATCATGGAGGACTCCAGATTTGGCACTTGACAAACTGCTTGGATAGAGGAGCTATTTACCAAAACGGGGACCATTAGAGAGGAAGAAACTTGATGGGAAGATTTAGAAATATGAACTCAGGATATCCTTTCTTCCCTTTTTAAATTGAGACTATATTTTTTTAGAGCAGTTTTAGGTTCACAGCAAAACTGAGGGGAAGGTACAGAGATTCGCCATGCAATCCCTGCCACCATACATACATAGCCTCCCGCGTTATCCACATCCTGCACCAGAGTGTTACATTTGTTGCAATTCGTGGACCTTCACTGACACATCATAATCATCCAAAGCCCATAGTCTACCTTAGGGTTCACTCTTGGTGTTGTACATTCATTCTATGGGTTTGGACAAATGTATAATGACATGTATCCATCATAATCATACAGAGTATTTTGACTGCCCTAAAAGTCCTCTGTGTTATACCTACTCATCTCCCTTGCCCCCTGCCAACCCCTGGCAATGACTGACCTTTTTACTGTCTCCATATTTTTGCCTTTTCCAGAATGTCATATACTTGGAATAATACAGTATGTAGCTTTTCAGCTTGGCTTCTTTCACTTAGTAATACGCATTTAAGGTTCCTCTGTGTCTTTTCATAACTTGATAGCTCATTTTATTTTAACACTGAATAATATTCCACTGTCTGGATGTACTACAGTTTATTTATCCATTCACCTACTTAGGGACATCTTGGTTACTTCCCAGTTTGGGCAATGATGAATAAAGCTGCTATAAACATTTGCTTGCAGGTTTTTGTGTAGACATAAGTTTTCAACTGCTTTGGGTAAATACCAAGGAGTGCTATTGCTGGATCATATGGTAAGAGTGGGTTTAGTTTTGTGAGAAAGTGCCAGTCTGTCTTCCAAAGTGGCTGCACCATATTGCATCCCTACCAGCAATAAATGTGAGTTCCTGTTGCTCCCATCTCCCCATCAGCACTTGGTGTTGTCAGTGTTCTGGATTTTGACCACTCTAATAGGTATGTAGTGGTATCTCACTTTAATTTGCATTTCCCTGAGGACGTATGATGGTGGAACATCTTTTTATATGCTTATTTGCCATCTGTATATCTTCTTTGGTGAGTTGTCTGTTAAGGTCTTTGGCCCAGTTTTAATCGAGTTGTTTGTTTTCTTATTGTTGAGTTTTAAGTCTTGTTATTGTTTGTGTTTAAGACTTGTTATTGTTTGTGTTTAAGAGTTCTTTGTATATTATGGATAACAGTCCTTTATCAGATATATATTTTGCAAATACATTCTCCCAGTCTTGTGGGTTGTCTTCTCCTTCTCTTGGCGTCGTCATTCTCAGAGCAGAAGTTTTTACTTTTAATGAAATCCAGCTTATCGATTGTTTATTTCATGGATCCTGCCTTTGGTGTTGTATCTAAAAAGTCATCACCATACCCAAGATCATGTAGGTTTTCTCCTATGTTCTCTTCTAGAAGTGTTGTAGTTTGGCATTTTACATTAGGTCTGTGATCCATTTTGAGTTAATTTTTGTGAAGGGTGTAAGGTCTGTGTCTAGATTAATTTTTTTGTATGTAGATGTCCAGCACCATTTGTTGAAAGGACTATCATTGTTCCATTGTATTGCCTCTGCTGCTTTCTCAAAGGGCTATTGATTACATTTATGAGGATCTACATCTGGGCTCTGGGTTCTGCTCCATTGATCTATGTGTCTGTTCATTCATGAATACCACACTGTCGTGGTTTCCATGGCTTTACAGTAAGTCTTGAAGGTGGGTGTTGTCAGTCCTCCGTCTTTGCTCTTCTCCTTCAGTATTGTGTTGGCTATTCGGGATCTTTTGGCTCTCTATATATACTTTAGGATCCGTTTGTCCATATCCACAAAGTCATTTGCTGGGGTTTTGATTGCAATTGTATTGAATCTATAGCTCAAGTTGGGAAGAACTGACACCTTGACAATGTCGAGTCTTCTTATTCATGAAATGAAAGGATATCCCTTCTTTAATGTTTAGAAACATATTTGGATTGTTTTTCAGATTCAACTTTCCATATTTTCTAAGCAGATACAGGATCTCTTTATTTACAAGAGAAATGAAATTTACATTTATAATCCTCATATTTTGATTTTTAAAAACAAACTTGTTATTGGTTGTGTTATGTTTCTTAGTATCTTTGATGCAGATCCTGAGAGAGATAGGAATATATTCACCACCACACATTCATTCTGTTCAGCTGTGTCAAGAGAAGTGTGAGGAAATCTGTTGCACTTCAGAAGGAAAGCAAGTCTACTTGGCATTATATGACAGAGATGTTCGTTAGATTTCTCAGACTGTAGGATATAAAGAGCGATTAAAGTGAACATTTCTATTTACCCCTCCAGAGCATGAGGAAGCTCATTAAGAGTCGTTCATATTGGAAGATTTTTTCATAGTGGGAGGAAAGGTTGAAGGCAGATTAAGTGTTCAAACCTGCCAGTAGTTTTGCTAGGTCCGTCTTGAATTTTCACCAGAATCTTTCCGTACTTGGCAGCATTAGGCAAATGCCAGTAGGCTCCATTCATATAAGGAATATGGTACTTATCCTTTAGCTTTGAAAGGGGCTATGAGCGCCTTTCACTTCCCGCTAAAATATTTACTTTGACAAAGGATGGTTTATTTTAATTCTTAGGCCTATAGATCAGTGCATATTTACTTGGTAGGGATAAAATACATATTCTTACATTTCACAGAAAGATTAAAAAGATTTTATTTGAACAAAACCCATCTAACTATAATTGGGGGCAATGTGATAGATTCAAAGGATATCTTAGAGAGAATTGTGTAACTTCATTTATTTGCTCTAATTGATCAATGTCTGTGTCAAATGACATTGAAAGACATTGCTAGTCATACACTGAAATGTCAAAATTGGATACCAACCACCGGAAATTCCAGTAACAATATATTTTGGATTATTTAGCAAGTATATTCCAAGTTGCCTATTTATGGATTAAATATTAAAACACATAGTTCAAAAATATCAAGCTTAAGATCTACTCTTCACCTATTACCTATGCAATGCAAAAGTTAATTCGTTGTTACAAATATTACATTAACTTAATTTTCAGTAGGAAGATGTTGAGAATGCCATGCACATTTAAAATCTCTTAAATTATTTAACATATGAAAGTCCATCTGTGTTACTGTTTATTTAAAAAAGCTTTTCCTAGTTCCTTGGCAGTAGCAATTATGCTTCATTATTTCAGGTTTCTGAAAGGCCGTTTAAGAAATAGTAATGTTAGGACAGAGGGAAAGAGAGTGTGGTTACAGGACATAGGCCAAGGTGAAAAATGCTTTTGCAATTAACCAGTTCCTTCTTGAGAGTGAGCAGAGGTGATGGTACTTGGAAATGGTCGATGTGTTCCTTTCCTTTATGGTTCTTACCTGGTTGTATTAGTTTCCTAGAGCTGCTGTAACCAGGTACCACGAACTGGGTGGTTAAAGCAGCAGAATTTTGTTCTCCCACGCTTCTGGAGGCCAGAAGTCCCAAATCAAGGCGTGGGTCGGCTTGTTCCTTCCTGAAGACTCTAGGGGAGGACGCTTCCTTTGCTCTTTCAGCTCTTGGTGCCTCCAGTTGTTTCCAGGCCATGGTAACTAAGCTCACGTCTCTGCCTGTCTGTCGGGGGCCCTCTCCTCTGTGTTTCTCCTCTTCTGTCTGTGTCTTGTTTTCTTCTGGAACAATTGTCGTTGAACTTAGAATCCACCTAGTTACTCCAAGGTGATCCCATCTCGAGATCCTTCACTTAATTAGGGCTGGAAAGACCATTTCTCCAAATAAGGGCACCTTTATGGGTGCTGGGGCTTCAGACTTGGAGATAGCTTTTTGGGGCCACAACTCAGTCCGCAAAAATTCCTTAAAAGCATTGTATAAATGTTAATTTTTGGGTTTCAATAATTGTAGCTGATTAAGATGTTAATATTAGGAAAGCTGGGTGTATTATTTTCACAACTTTTTAGTAAGTTTAAAATTATTTAAAAATAAAAAACAGGAAAAAGGAAGTAAAGCTTCTTGAAGCCCACTTCAAGCTTACTGAATCCAAATCTCCATGGGAGGGGATGGGCAAATTTAATATTACTAAGAGCTCCAGATAATCCCTATGTCGAATCAGAAATTATAATTCCCCTCTTAGAGAAAAGAAATACGGCATAAAATAAGTGTCTTCTTGTCCAGCATTGGTTTCAGGAGAATTGTAGGTCACAGTTCAGAATATGGCTTCTCCAGATGAAAGTGGACGATGCTCCTGCCAGAGTGGTCCTGCCTGGTGGCCTTGCATCCTAGAGGTTGTCTAAGACTAAAACTTCACTGCTGCCTCCTGCTTACGTTTAACTCCTCGTAAGTTTTCATTGTTTTAGCAGTGCTGGCCTCTGCTCCCTAATCTCTTGTGCAATGACTTGTGTTCACTTTATTTTATGTCACGACATTGATGGATTGTTTTTGAGGTGGGATTTCAACCGATAGAGAGAAAAGTAGAATTCTGCTTTACTCTAGTGCCCAAATGATAAATTTTTCAGTTTAAATGCTTTGCATTTCGGCCTGTCTGGTACTTAGTCCTTTCAACAACCTGATTCACTAGTTATTGTGAGACACTTCTGGAAGTTGCCACTTGCAAAGTGAAAGAGCTGTTTTGTGGACTTGACATAAACACAGTAGAGCAACTGATGTTTCCATTGGAATAACTGAATGTCTTTGCGTCAGTGGACTGGTAGTTCTGCTGTCTACAAGCTAAGCCTTAACCTACTCCAAAGGTGTGCACCATCTGAGTCCACTGCCCTTTGCAGCTGCTCTCAGAAGGCCTTGTCCACAACAGGTAGCTCATGGTCACCCAGTGAAGCCCTTCCCAATCCTGGAGGAAGCCACCAAGGGGTGGAGCCTCTGCATCTGTGTGGACTGACGTGGGAAAATTGGCCAGAGAAAGTGTGTAAATGTTACTAAGATTCCAGTACCACCTCAAGGATAAAGTGCAAGGAGAGAATAAAGCAGGTTTGCCTGTGCGGGGCTGTGTGGATGCTTTTTCTTCTTGGAGCACGAGCGTAGCTCCCAGCCTGCGTCTCGCAAGTGAGGAGAATACATGGAATTAGAATAGTGAAGATGAAGAGGGGTCTGCTGGAGAGAAGGAGGGAGAGGGGAGAAATTAGGGTGAAAGAAAGCAGAGAAGGATGCCGCCTCCTGAATCTGCTACAGCTGCACTGCCAGGTAAACTAAAGCCCTCTGCCTGTGCGAGTCTTTGAACCCTGCTCTTAAATCTCAGCCATGAGGCCATTACTTACCTAATTTTTGATCTATTTAATCACCCCTGATAGCCCAGCTTGCCGTGTTAGTTGTTTTCAACTGCCAGATAACAAAGTTAAATCCTGTGTTTGAAGAAAATCCACGGAAAGCTTCCTAATTCTCTTCCTGGTACTTAAATTCTAATCGTGAGTTCTGTACTCCAACACGGATTATAGGTAACAGAGTATTTTACTCACATACAGTATGCTGATGCCGAGCCTTCTTCCCTCCATGTCTGGGAGCCCAGAGTTGGTGGTGTCAAAGTCTTTTTCCACAATGCACAGCCTAGGATGCTACTGGGAGAGACTTACATGGATGTCTGTTAAAAACTTCACTTTTTAGTGCCCATTACAAAGTGATGATGTTGACTAATTCATGACTGAAATTAAATTATGGTAACATTTTAACATTTGGCTATGAATGTTGGCTTCTATAAAAATGACTACTTTCAAGTTTTGAACGACTTCACATTAAATATTATTTTCCTACTTATTCATTCCTATAGCACCCCTCCCCTCCTCTCCACCTGTCACAGTACCTTGCATGTGGTAGGTGCTCAACAAATAAATGTTTAGTAGAAAAAAGTGGTAATAGAGAAAAGTTTTCCAAATTTTGACTTAGTATGGAAAGGGCATATTTTTAGGGGAAGAGCAGGCAATTTGCTTTTAGATATTCATTCAATTAACATTTATTGTGAACTTATTACATTCCAAATATTTTCCTGGGGAACCAGTGATAAAGAGAACATGGTCCTTGAGCTCACAGTCAAGTTAGGGAGATGGACATAGGCATAGGGCTGTTACCAACTACCGCCCTACTTACAGCTCTCTAGTTTGCTCAGTCCGTGCACTCTCCCCACTGCCTAGGACAGGTGTGGGCTTTCCCCATCATTAAGTACTCAGGACCTCCTACCCCTGTGGCTTTCCTGGAGTGTGCGGAGGTTTGATGGGATGAGAACCAAGTAATATCAGCTAGTGTGGGGAGTACTGGGCAGTGGAGGGTGAGTGTGCTCACAGAGGTAGAGTGAGGGGGGAGTGGAGGAAGGACACCCCTTCTGACACAGCAGATGCACAGACCTTGGGTGCAGGAGATGGGAGCCTCTTCTTGAAGATGAAAGCTGAGCTGCCCTTGGGCAAGGACTAAGTTCCAGCATGGCTTCCTCTGGTTCTCAGGCCTCTGGGACCTCCATCTCTTCCCATGTCCTTCCTGGTCACTTGCTCCCCTTTCCCCTAGTTCTCTTGAGTCCCACCTCCCCTCTGTATTCTGCCACAGAAATTCTCCTCTATTCCCTTCTTTCACAACAGAACTTGTTGGCAAGACATCATCTACCCCTCAGTTTTTTCCCGAAGTTTCTGGAAGTCAGAGATAAAGTCTTCCAATGCCCCTGGATAGTGAGGGGATATGTTTCCTTCGTTCTTTGCAGCAAAAGAGGAGAAGAAAATGGAACGTTTCCATTTCCATATTAAAATAGGGCAGCTTATTGATATTTACACACACATGTAAACAAACAGTTATGGTGAGAAGTCACATGAGCTTTAGCAGGGGCATAGAGAAAAGACTACGAGAGCAATGAGGAGAGAGCCAGAGGGCAGCAGAGCCCTCCCTGAGGGAGTGAAGCTGGAGCTGGGCCTTGAGGACGCGTGCGACATCTGAGGAAGGATTCCAGGTGGAAGGAGGAGTGTGTGGAGCCACAGAGGCAAGAGTTTTGGCCAAGCTGGGGCAGAGTTGGTGAGGCAGTGGCGGGACGCGGTGGGGTAGCCGGGGAGGACCCAGGCTGAGATCAGCTGTAAAACACGCTGATGATTGGTCGTGACCTTCCAGGCAAGGGGAAACGATGACCTACGACTCACAGAGGCCCCTCTTCCTGCCCTCCCTCTAAATCAGGCTAGATGTCCACAGCATTCCTCAGCCTCACAATAAATATGGGGTTGTTCTGCCAACTTGGGCTTACCCAGAGAAGCTAGTGAGCCGCTGCCATCTGGTAAATGCACACATTTGGCAGGAAAGCCTCTGCCTGCTCTCTTTCCTCCCAGCCTGTCTACTTAATCAATACTTGTATATCAACAGAGAGCTGAATAAAAGGAAGGAAGATCAATTACAGGTGTTGAGTAAGATGGAGCCTGCAGATTCATGGAGGCCTTAGAGGGAAAAGCAAGGTCTAATCGGCTTTCTTATCGTCTTGGCTTGGGCTCAGGTGATGAATGAAAATGGATTGATGGACGCAGGTGACAAGGCCTGATGCTCCCAGAGCCATGAACTCCTGCCAAGCGCGTCCACTCGCTTTCTTGGAAAACGAGGAGCTGGCTTCAATTTTTCTTTTGTATTCTTCTTGCTGTCAAATAATAAAAATTTCATTTAAAAAATGGATTAAAGAGTGATCACTTGTTGGGCTGTTTGGTCAAGAGTAAGTTTAAATCCAAAAATAGTTTGAAGATTTAAGTAATCTGTTTAGAAGTAAAACCCGAAAGTCTACAATTTACCAGGAAGACGTGTAAACCTCCCCGTTCTGCCCTTTCCGGATCTGCCCCTGGGGGATGTCTGTCCTCTCAGCTCTCACCTTATCTGCACAACGTTCATCTCGAAGCCGTCCTGGCGCCTCGCAGGGCTGACCTGGTGTGTGTACTGTGGTGACACTTCTGTAACTCTCTCCTCTGAGGGGTGCAGCCAGCAATGGCCTGGGTGAATTATTACGTATGTGAGAGTGAAAAGCACCCACTCACTTGAAGGGCACAAATGCCGGCAGTTACCTGAGGGCATTTTGAAAATGGCAAGTGTCTGTAACTGTGATTTCAGAAAGGACATCTCATCTGATTACAGGCAATAGGCATCACGTTAAACCTGCAAATCATGTGCTTGCAATTTCATTTAGAAAATTGACCTGTACATTTGAATCTGGCTGAGGTGAGAGAGGCCTCTGGACCCGGTATCTTAAGGCAGAAACCCGTCTGCTCCCACTGTAGTGACGCCTCAACTTTCCCGCAGAGCTCCTCCCCAGCCTCCCCTCACCGGCCGGCTTCTCCTCTCGGTGGCTGCCTGCCTGGTGCTGGCAGTGTTCGGGTGAACACAGGCGGGTGGTCAGCCACTTGCCGTCATTGAGAGGCAGGTGCGAAGCCTAGGGGTAAAGGAAGACATCGCTGTTTCATTTTCATCTCCCTTTCATTCCTTTCCTTTCTTTTCTTTCTTTCTTTCTTCTTTTTTGTCCTCTCCCACTTCAGGAACAGCATTCATCCAATTGAGTGACAGAGACCTGTCTCGTAATTCGTGGAATTCGTGATGACTTTGTGGGCCTGGGAAGTGGACGTTCATAGACTGCATGATGTTTCCTCCTAAACAGCGAGGATAGGAGGTCGCCCGCGGAGCATCACCTCAGCACCGCCCTCGTTTAGCATCCTGCTGTCTCGGAATCTCACGTGCCTGGGCTCATACTTGAGATCTGGATTCAGTAATTTTCAGTGGGGAGCCCAGAAATCTGATTTTTAAACAGACATTCCAGGTGATTATTTTTTAACGGAATGTTGTTTATTATTTTTTAATTGTAGAAATTTTAAAATAGCCACAAAAGTGAATAAAATTGAGTAACGAACCTTCCTGCACCCATCACCCAGTTCCATCAATAATTAATATTTTTCATCTCATCTGTGTCTCCATTAAAATTTTTTTCCCTATATATTTTAAAGTGAATCCAGACATCAGGTGATTTCATGAGTAAATGTTTAAGTATGCATCTCCAATAACTTTTGTGTTTACATACTACTATGGCATGTCACACCCAACAGAATTAATAATTCAATAATGTCAGTTAATACTCAGCCTATTTTCAAATTTTCCTGATTATCTTAAAAATGTCTTTCTATGGTTGGTTTAATCTCTCCGAACAAGGGTCACACACTGCAGTTGGATGCTCTGTGTCGTGAACCTCTTTATTCTGCACAAGCCCCTGTTTTCTTTAAGACATTGGTCTGTGGAGAGACCAGACCTCCTCCAGCGTCGTGTGCATGTGTGCACTGTGCCTCTTGGTTAGCTGCAGATGCTGACTCAGCGGGTCTGAGGTGGCGACCGAGAGTCCCCATTCCCAGCAGTCCTTCGGGCAACGCTGAAGCTGCTGAGGGCTGGGGAGACAGGGGACCCTGCTTTGAGAAACAAGCCTGTGAGAATGTCCTGCGTTCTGGATTTGGCTGAGTCTGTCCCTTGGTGCTGTATAATTTCTTCCAACCTCTGTGTTGCTTGTAAATGGGAGTTAGATATAGAGACTTCGTTAGATTTAGTTTCAATTTTTTAAAAATGTAGCAAGATTTTTTAATAATTGGAGTTATCTACTTATTGTATTGTATATTGTATCCTATAGTGAGACACATAATGTCCTATTATTCCGTTCTTAGTGATGCTAAGACTGATCAATGGGTTAGATGCCATGTGATTCTGATTCAGAAGTTGCATGAATGGTAATATGAAAAACTGCCTTAAAATAAAATTCTGGTTAAAAGTGGTGGCAATACCTACATTTGTTAAGTGCTTACTATGTGTCAGGCGTGATTTTAAATATTTAAATGTATTAAATGACTTAATTTTAGCAACAACCTTAGGGGATAGGGACTATTATTAATTCCCCGATTATTTATTTTAAATTTTTAAATTTTTAAATATTTTTTAGTTCCCCATTTAAAAATAGGGAAACTGAGTCTTGGAGATGTTAACTAACTTGCCCAGGTCACACTGCTAGTAGCTGGCACGAAGGATTCGACCCCAGGCAGCTGGCTGCTGTTTACTCCCTATCAGTTAAAACGCAAGAGTCTTGGGGGGGAGGGTGACCATTGTTTCTACCATCTGGCCTGACCAGTTTGCCCATTTACATTCAGCAAGCTGGTATCAATTTATACACATTTGTAGAAACAGATTCCTCTTGTCTTTTCCAGACTAGGTTTTGACACGTGGGGAGGAGAAGGATGGCGGTGACGTTGGAACTGGAAGAATAAATGGGAGCAAGTGAGGGAGAGAGTGGGAGGGGGGAGGGGGGCTCAGTGTGGAGAGAGGTAGGCCGTCAGTTACGTCACCGATGGCGCTGACCGTCACCTGACCTGTGCAGGAGTTAGCCACCTGAAGAGTTAAGACGGAACTAAGTGCACACAAGAGCTCTCTCACTTCCGGAACCAGCTGCAAGTCTGAGGGAGCTCCAGAACCACCCTGGTGTTTGGGAACTTTCTGGAGGGACTCGGAGAACTCACTGAAACTCTATTCACGTTGTGGTTCTTCCAGAGAGGTTACAGATTAACATCAGCCAGGGGAGAAGATTCATGGGGCAGAGTCCAGGAAGAGAACCAAACACAGAACTTCCCGTCATCCTCTCCCCATGGAGTCAGGATACCATTTCTCTTCTGGCATCAACGTGGGACAGCACACAGGGAGTAGGTGCACTCACGTGAGGCTCAGAGGACACATGGGGCTCTGTCACGCAGGCATGATGAGCTGCTCATGGGGCTGGTGTCAGTCTCCAATCTCAGTCCTTCTGGAGGTTGACTGACACCACTGGTACCAAAGCTCCAGCTGAAGCATACTGCTAATACCTGACGTGGCAGCCTCCACCCTACGGCTATCTGGTGTGCCCAGCGCCTACTCAAAATCACTTTGTGTGGCTATCCTATGTGACCCAAGGCGAAGGCAAACCAAGGGCCTCCTATCAGACATGACATTCTGAGGGCCTAGAGATTATATTCCAGAAGCCAAGGGCAAGGGCCAGACCTCTTTTAACCTCTTTTTTGGGCAAGGTTAAATTTTTACTACACACCTGCCATTGTAGCAGGAGGAGAGCCATAACCTGCATACCTGGCTCCACTGGGGCACCTGAGTGAGCCAGTTCGTCCCTCCTGAGGGGGCGCTACCTGTTCCAGAGGAAGGCCAGTACGTGTAGCAAGAAGATGAGCCGTGTGAGAGGAGGGTTTGTCTTTCTCTGGGTCCACATTCCGTCAGCACTTTGGGCTTTTGGTGTGTGTAGACATCAGGTGAGCACTACAAAGTCTACATAATAAATGTATTTTTCTCAGAGAGCCTAAGAGATATTAAACCAAAGAAAACCAATGCCCTGCTGGATCTCAGCAAAAGTGATGACAAGCACCTGCACTGCCAGAAGTGATTAGGCTTGCATCGAGGGGTCCTAGAATTAGTGGACGTTGCGGAATATTGCTTTCCTTCCTGAACCTTCAGAAAAGTTGTGATGTAACATTACAACTGAATTAAAAAGAGCTCAAGGTCACGGAATCTTTCTCTTGCCTACCAAAACTTCGCTTAATCAGCTCCAGGAGACAGCAGCCTCTCCGAGGTGCAGGAGCTCTCAAGGAGAATCTGTTGGATGGGGTTCCTTGTCGCTCTATCAGAGAGAACTGCGACAGCATGCGTTAACCACCGGCCACTGAGCAAACGCTCCACTGCCTGCTGCCGGAGTAGTATTCTGGAGCCAGACGGGCAGGTTGATGCTAAATGTCTGCCTCTGGCTGGAGGAGGGAGCTCTGACGACCGATCCTTACCAGCAGAAGCATCACCTTAGTCCTCTGCGTCCCAGCGCCCGCCCAGGCTTTGGCAAACAGCAAGCATGGCTTGCAAGCCTTCTGAAGGATCCCTGAAAATAATGGTTTCTGCGTATATACCTGCTGTGTCCAGATTAGCACCAGTTTGGAAAACTCTTTTTAAAAAGCCCATTTTATTAGTTACTGAAACAAATCCAGACTAGAAAAAACTAAATGGATGAAATTACAGTAGTCCTCCCTTATCCGTGGTTTCGCTTTCCGTGGTTTCAATTACCCGTAGTCAACCTCGGTCCGAAAATATTAAATGAAAAATTCCAGAAATAAACAATTCATAAATTTTAAATTGCACGCTGTTCTGAGTAGCATGATGAAATCCTGTGCTGTCCTGCTCCATCTCACTTGGGACCTGAGTCACACATTTGCCCAGCTGATCCATGCTGTATACCTGACCCGCCCGGTACTCAGTAGCCATCTCAGTTATCAGATCAACCATCTTGGTATCTGAGTGCTTGTGTGCAAGTCACCCTTATTTTACTCAATAACGGCCCCAAGTGCAAGAGGAGTGATGGGGGAGATACGCCAAAGAGAGGCCATAAAGTGCTTCCTTTAAGTGAAGAAGTGAACGTTCTCGACTTAATAAGGAAAAGAAATCGTCCGCTGAAGTTGCTAAGATCTACAGTAACTTTTATTATAGTATGTTGTTGTGACTTTTCTATTTTATTATTAGTTATTGTTGTTAATCTCTTACTGTGCCTAATTTACAAATTAAACTTTATCCTAGATATGTATGCATAGGGAAAAACATAGTAGGTATTGTGCGTATAGGATTCGGTACTCTGCTCAGTTTCAGGCGTCCACCGGGGGTCTTGGAACGTTTCCCCTGCAGATAAGGGGGGACGACTGTAAAAGAAAACAGGGAACCTATCATGACATGGAAGGTAAGGAAACAATAATTTTAATTCATCCTTAAGGTGCTAAAGCACCACTGATATAGCCAGTTGAGGGGCTGATGTGAAGAACGGGAGGAGAGAATGATGAAAATTAACATAATAAAGTGATTAATAAAACTTAAGTAATTTATCAACTTAATTAACAAAATAATAAAATAATTAATTATTATTTATTTATTTTTAGTTTTAAAAAGCCTATCAAGTGAGCCAGCCCTGACGGCCTGGTGCTTCAAGTTCGGCCTGCTCCGCGTTGGCGGCCCGGGCTCGGTGTCTGGGTGCAGAACCACACCACTTGTCTGTTGGTAGCTGTGCTGTGGCAGTGACTCGCATGGAGCAACTAGAAGAATTTACAACTATGTGCCCTGATCCAGCGGTGGTGGGGAAGAGGAAGAAGATTGGCAACAGATGTTGGCTTGGAGCAAATCTTCCCCTGCAAAAACAAAAAATGAAAAACAAACCTATTAAGTGATGGGGCATTCTAGCCTTCTTGGTCTTTTTACTTTAAAAAAAATTTTTAAACAGTTTTATTGAGATATAATTCATATACCATATAATCCACCCATTTAAAGTAGTCAATTCACTGTTTGTTGATATATTTACAAATACATGCAACCATCACTACAATCAGTTTTGGAACATTTTCATCACCTCATGGAGAAACCCACTCCCCTTAGTCGTCATCCCCTCATCTCCCTATCCCTTACATAGCTCTACGCAACTACTAATCTACTTTCTATCTCTATAGAGTTCTCTGCTTTGGACATTTTGTATGACTGGAGCCATATAATATGTGGTCTTTTGTCTCTGTCTTCTTTGACTTAGCATAGCATTTTCAAGGTTTATCTGTGTCGTGGCATGTATCAATACCTCATTCCTTTTTATGGTTGCATAATATTCCATTGTATGGATATACCACATTTTGTTTTTCCATCCATCAGTTGACGGATGTTTGGGTTGTTTCCACCTTTTGGCTATTATGAATAATGTTGCTGTAAACATTCTTGTACAAGTTTTTGTGAGGGCATATGTTGTCATTTCTCTTGGGTGTATATCAAAGAGTAAAATTGCTGGGTCCCATGGTAACTCCATGTTCAGTCATCTGAGGAATGCCAGACTGCTTTCCACATGACTGCCCCCTTTCATGTCCCTGACAGCTGGGTATGAGCATTCTTATTGCTCCATATCCTTCCCAAAACTTGTTATTTTCCATTAAAAAAATTATCATAGCCATCCAGGTCTCTCACTGTGGTTTTAATTTGCATTTTCCTAATGATTCATGAGGTTGGGCATCTTTTCATGTGCTTATTGCCCATTTGTCTATTTTCCTTGTAGAAATGTCTATGGTTCTTTATTTTTAATATTCGATTCTCCTTAAGCTTCACCTGTAAGATGATGTTGTGACGCCTAGTTGTGAACAGGCTTAAATGAAATGGTACGTATAAACATTCAGCTTGTGTCTGGCTCTCACTTCATGATTCTAATTACTGTCATCACTCACAGCATCTCTGACTTCCTGTCTCCGCTTCTCTGTCATTCTGAAATTCTATGATTTTTTGCTACCATAGCACAATTATAATGTAAAAGTAATCACTGGTATTTAACATTAAACCATGTTCTGTGCTAAATCTATTCTAATGAGTAGAATTATTTAATTCCTGCAAACTATCATCTTGGTATCTGATCTTGACCCTCCCCTACCGGAAGCATTAATGAGAGTGAAAAGGAGGACATCCTGGGAATTCATTTGGAGGCACGGTACGCAAACCTCTGGTTCCATATGGTACAAGGGTGGTATTAACGGCCCACATGTGGGATGTCACACCATGAAACCTCAAGAGTTAAGTGGAACAAAGTCCAGATCCATAGTTATGGATGTGAAAACACAGCCCAGCACAGCAAACTCTTGTGATCATAAAAACTTGCATAGCACTTACTGTGTGCCAGAACCCGTTCTAAGCTATATATATATACACACTCAACCTTCACAGGAAATGCTCGTGGAGTAGATGAAATAAACAAATCCTTACTGAGTGCCCACCATGTGCCAGGCCCTGTGCTAGATGCTGGCAAGCCAAATGGTGAGCCCTAAAGACAAGGTTTTACCTCCAGGAGCTGCAGCGTAGAAAGGGAAGTGAAGTTGCTCACATAATCCCACCGCTTAATATAAGTTACATGGAGACGGGAGCCATGGAGGATGGACACGGTGCCATGCAAACGTATGCTGGAGGAGAATTGCTTTCTGGGGGAGTAACAACTGTGCTGAGAGATGAAAGGAATGCTGCGGTTGGGGTGGAGGAGTGAGATGCCAGAGGGAAGAGCGTGTGCCAATGTCCTGTGGCTGGAGGAAGCAAGGTGAGGTTGAGAAGCTGACAGGTCAGGGTGGCTGGAGTAGAGAGCAAGGGCAGAGTGCAGTGAAGTGGGCAGGGGCCCTGTATGCCTCGCGAAGGGCTTTGGTCTTTATTCTGAGACAAGAGGAGGCGGTTAAAAGACTGTAATTAGAGGGTGACGTGACCAGATTTCTGTTACTATGGCTGCAGTGTGGGAAGCAAAAAGGAGGGGCCTGAGGGGCTGGCTATAGATGAAGACTCAAGCGAGCGAGCTGGAGGGGTCCCAGTCAATACCGTGGGTACTCTGAGCTGGCACGACTCGCCTTTGTAAGGCATGGGTGTTTGTCTTCCCAGTGCTGCTGTGGGCTGTCTTCCTGGGGCAGCCAGCATCTGACAAGGAAAGTCAGTTTCCCGGACATGTATGCATATGACCTAGAGGCAGAACATGGAAATACTGAGCCCATCCTGGATGCTGTTCTGTTATAAATCCTCGAATGCCCGAGACACAGCTCCTCTCCTGGTGCCTTTCGGCCCTCGGCGTCCTGCAGAGCCAAACCTCAAGTCCACCTCCTCCCTGATCTCTTACCCAGCCCCCTCGGATCTCTCCTCCTCTGAACGCCTCCTGGATTTTGTAATGTATTTCTAGCTTGGGCTTTGCAAGTCCAGAGCTTAGAGTCCCTGCTGCAGTTAGACCGCCTGCTGTCCCCAGGTGAATACACTTTCATGTGAGCTCATATTTCCAACAGCTGGGCTCTCCACAGGCAAAGTTAGCAGCGAGAGATAGCAGCATCCATGTCCACTAACCGATCCCTAAGAACAACCGGCATTAAAATTACTTTATTAGAATCACTTGAACGTATATATTAACTTACATGAATGATCACTGAATTTAAGTAGACAGCTACCACTACCGTTGAGATAGAGGCTTGTCTTCCTCTTGGTCTATTCTCAGTGCTGTAATCCCAGTACCTAGAGGAGTGCCTGGCACCGGGTAGTCGCTCAGTAAATTTATTGGCTGGATGGATGAATAAATGAATGAATGGCCAGATGAATGAGTGGGGAACTTTCTTCATGTCAAGCACTGTTCTAGGTGCTTACCGTGGATAATTCATTTGATCTTTAGCACAATCCTAGGAGCTGAGCCTGTTATTATCCATCCACAGCAGCTCTGTCCAACACAAATATAATGTGAAACATCAGTGGAATTTCAAATTTTATGGTAACTACATTAAAAAAAGATAAAAAGAAACAGGTAAAATTAATTTTATAGTATGTTTTACTTAACTTAGTATGTCTAAAATATTATCACTTTAACACGTAATCAATATAAAAATAGTAATAAGATATCTCACATTGTCTTGTACTAAGCCTTGGAAACCCAGTGTACATCTCAGTTGCAGCACATGTCCACTCGGAGCAGCCATATGCGGCTACCAGCCACTGTCCTGGCCAGCAGAGCTCTCAAGCTTAGGAGGTTCATGGGCCCGGGTCCTGAGTTAGCAAGTGGCAGACGTGGAATTCAAATCTAGTCCACATGTCTCCAGAACTGTGTTCTTAATCACACGTGTGCTGCCTTTTAAGGAGCTACAATTTAGAGCAGATTTAAGAAACACCTACATATAATTAGGCAATCATTAATCCTTTATCATGTTCAAGTCCAATCAATATAGCCCTGTAATTCTCTGAGGCATAACTAGAAGATATTTTTCCAGTTTCCAGTGAACCTTTTCTCGGAGCTGGCCTCCTCTGGGGCTTGCTGCCTGCCCCGGGACTGCAGGCCAGCTTGCTGTCAAAGCCCCCCAAGGGACTGCCTCAGGCACGATTCCTCCCTGTGATAGGTACAAGTGGCCCCACCGTCTGTTTTCCAGGCTGAGGCTGCTGGAAGAAAGGGACAGCATGGCCTTTATCCTTGCGGGTTCTGGCTGCTGGTCTCCTTGGCTCCCCAGCTGTTTCCAGCACGTTATGATCAAACTGGGAGGAATGAGAACTGCACAGCTGCCCCTGTGAGAGCCTTTTCCAGCGGAAAGAAGTCCTTTCCTCTCACTTTGCTTAGAGTTGTGTCATTCCCGTATTTAAACCGAATGATTCTTTATCAACGATTGCAACCCAGGATATGATACTTTCTTTTGGACAAAGACTGCTTTTGAAAGGGGGAAATCTTATTTTTTAATTTTTTTTCTGTTACAAATTGGTGCTTATATTTTGCAGATGTAAGAAATAATCACCATTTCCACCACTTAGCACTCGGTCATTGTTCAGCTTTCTGTTGCTGTGAAACAAACCACCCCAAAATTTAGAGGCTTAAAACATTCCTTTTATTTAGTTCCTGATTTTCTGGGTCAGGAATTTTGGAGGAGCTCGACTGGGCGATCCATCTCATGGCTGGGATAGCTTCTTCACCCACATGTCTGGGTCTCAGCACTCACTAGCCTCTCTTTCTTTCCACGTGGCTTCTCACCCTCCAGAGTCTCTCCAACATCTCTTCACAGAAGGGTGGTTTCACGGTGATTGCCGTTCTTATGTGGTGACTGGCTCCCAGGAGGTTCGGAAGCAGAAGCTGCCAGGCCAGGTAATGGCTATGCTTGGAATTGGCGCAGGATCACTTCTGCCACATTCTATGGGTCAAAGCAATCGCCGGGCCCAATGAGATTAAGGGGTGGAGAAATAGAGTCTTCCTCCCAGTGAGGATGTGTTGAGGTCACATTCCCTAAGGGCATGGGGGGTGGGAGATATTGTTGCCGCCATCTTTGGAAAATATGACCTGCCAGTTATAAGCCATCTTGGGTGGTGTCCATTTGTCTCATATCTTTTCTGCCATTGAGATTATAAGGATCTTCGTACACCTTATTTTCTCTTGTTTTCTACAGAGGCCAAGAATCCCATGATGAGAACTAAATAATTATTGTTGATTTGCTGATATAGCATCCAAAGATAAATTAATAGTTAAAATTTAGGAAAAAATCTAAAGACCTACTTATACCTTACATGAAAACTAGTTTTAACTAAATAGTTTACTTAGTTGCCCAATTATGTTTTGCGTTTCCCCCTTATTGTGCCTGCCCTTCTCATTCTTTTTCACCTTTCTGGATCACCCTTGAGACTTGCGTTGTAGCCATCCCTTCCATGAGGTCTTCTCTGATTAACTCAGCCTGCTGCGATTCAGCCAGCGTCTCCACCCTCACCGTCTGTGCTGACTAGGAAAGTATTTTCTCTCAGCCCCAAGCCCGCCCCTCTATACCCCGCTTTGTGATGTTGGAGCTGGCAGCCTGCAAACTAGACTTTTCTCTCTCTTTTTTTTTTTTTTTTTTAAAGATTTTATTTTTTTCCTTTTTCTCCCCAAAGCCCCCCGGTACATAGTTGTGTATTCTTCGTTGTGGGTCCTTCTAGTTGTGGTATGTGGGACGCTGCCTCAGCGTGGTTTGATGAGCAGTGCCATGTCCGCGCCCAGGATTCGAACCAACGAAACACTGGGCCGCCTGCAGCGGAGCGCGCGAACTTAACCACTCGGCCACGGGGCCAGCCCCTTCTCTCTCTTTTTTTTAAGCTCTCTTTCTACTGGGTTGCACCGCTAGGACACATTAGAGGGAGGCAGGAAGGAATGGACTTGCTCCTTTCCGTTTGCTTGCAGTTCCTGTTAGTTCCTTGAAGAAATTTCCCCCTCAAGTGAGGCAGTTCTGGTTGATGGACTCCTGGGTTACTAGAGTCTCAATGTTTTATTTGTCCAGGTTAATTTTGAAAGCAGCTTGTCTTGAGCACACACCTTACCTAGGTTGTGAAAATTGAACTTATTTAAATAAAGTTATTTCAATTTGGACTACTGAAGTGGAGCTGGGATGATATTTGCTTTGATGTTTGTCCTTATATTTGATTTGATGACTGTCCTTATATGAACTTGAAGATTTAGGGAAAACAATCTTTGCGATTGTATTTAATGGTCTTCTTTTAAGACTACATCTGTGATTGTATACACTTCAGCAATGTATGGTAAAGTGGCAATGACTTTGTTAAATTATATGATTTGCTTCCATCTTTTCCCGCAAGCAACCCAAACCTTCCGTTTTGTCCAAGTTTAATTTCTCCATAATGGAATATTACTTTCCCGTGTTGAACTTCCAAAGCCTGATTTTTTTCAGTTTCTCCTAGGCTTTCACATATTTAACGGAATTAACTCAACAGGTAAGGTCTGCCTGATACTTGACCCTGCTTTGCTCACCTGGATGCGAGTTTTGGTAAAATAGTATGTTTAATCAAGTGTCAGTGTTGGATGATGGAGATTTCTGCGATATGTTTTACTTTGCTTTTGGTCACACAAATGTGGTGATTAGTCTTGGACATTTGGTCAAAAGATAGAGGCCATCAGAATGAACCTTTTTTATTTCTTTCTTATAATGGTTCCCGTCCAGATGTATGTGCTGTCTGGGGAAGGGTGAATGACCACAGTAGCGTTAACACTCGTTGGAAGCCCAGTCACCTGACCAGGCGTTTCCCTGCTGAGTATCAGAATAAGCAGATAGAATTAAAAATTCTAACCCACATGATTTTCTTGGTATTAAAAAGTAAAAATTTAATCATCCATTTCTTAAATTTGGCACTATTAACGGTCGTGTTTTGTTTCTTTCGTTTCGTTGTAATTACGTTTTCACTCGAGGAACTGTGTCCGTGAAGGAAACTGATTTCAGTTGTCGTGATCCAGTTGGACACAGGTGACCGCACAACCATCGAAGCGCCTCTGCCTTTTGCCTAGAAAGCTGGTTCATTGTTTGCGTTCATAAATGATTTCAGTGCTTTAAAAATATTTGGTGCTTTCTGATTATAGGGTGTGATTTAAAATAAATCTAATTTATTAAAAATTTAGAGTGCTTGTAGGGCTGGCCTGGTGGTATAGTGGTTAAGTTTGCATGCTCCGCTTTGGTGGCCCGGGGTTCACTGCTTTGGATCCTGGTGTGGACCTACACACCGCTCATCAAGCCATGGTGTGGCGGCATCCCACATACAAAATAGAGGAAGATTGGCACAGATGTTAACTCAGGGCCAATCTTCCTCAGCAAAAAAAAAAAAAAGGTAAAAATAATTTAGGGTGCTTGCACAATTATTTGTGAATCAGGAATTAGTAACGTATCCATGGAGGGATGAATCAAAGCATGGAAGGAAAGTCCATGGGCTGTTTAAAGTTAAGAAGAGATGCCTTTATACTACTTAAAAGTGTTTGAAAATTAAATGTTTGATTTACAGGGGCTGTGTACACACAGGGCTCAAATTATTCATGTATCATTTGGAAATGTAAAATGCTTACTGTTCTGACCTTATGTGATAATTGCTATGCTAATTGATAGCGTCTACTAAATCTTTCTGAGAGTGAGTGAGGGTGGCGTTGATATACAGCAGCACACGCTTCGTGTGCTGGTAAATCATTCTTCCACTGAATTAAGGCCAAGGAGGGAGCATTGAGTGGAACTTACAGTCATATTACAGTATCTGGTGCTGTTCTAACCAAGAAATATATAGCGGTGCTAGTGAAAAATGCGCAGCAAGACAAAAATCCACTACAGAGAAAATACAGAGATTTACCAGTGGTGTTTTTTGTGACGTTTCCAGGAATCACAGTCGTCACTCAGTGGAGTTGCTTCTCAAGGTTGGTGCTGTCTTGATTCTCACTTTTGCACTGGTCCCTCTGTGAGAACATGCATCAAAATGGCTGCCCTCTGTGGGGCTTCTTCACTAACGAGTCAGGGAACGCGAGCTCTATCACTAGCCAGCTGGGTGAACTCGGAGAGGTGGCTTCACTCTCTGAGCTCCAGTTTCCATGGTAGTCATAGCCACCTTGTAGGAGTGACACGAGTGAATGAGGTAATTCGTGTCAAGCGCCCAGCACCGGGCCTGACACACAGTAATCACCTGACGTTGCTGCTGTTATTATCCACTTTCCGCAGATGCCTAACCACAATTATTCTGACGAAGAGTGATGCACATTGTAAAAGGGACTAGGGAAGATTTGAGGAGGGACTACGGAATCGGCGGCTTTGTCCCCACAATGCCAATGTATGCAAATGAATCTCCCAATGTATGCAAATGGATCTCCACGTAGGCATAAGGATGTAAGAGGCCCAAACCTAAGGTGGTGGGAACTGGTTGGCTAATTCTGATTCTTTCTTTGAGATGTAGAAAGGAGCTCCAGATGCACTTTCTCATACACTCTGCCTGTGTCAGGGAACTCAGTTCCTGCCCTTGACGATACAGAGCTCAATACAGAGGAGAATGGGGAAGTTCTCCTTAGTGAAATGGGAAGTCAGGGAGACAGGCAGTACATCTCGGTTGAGGAGGGTGACATATGAATGTGTTTTGGGGTGTAGGGGTGAGGAGTGAGAGGGGACAAATTAGGCTAAGAGCTCCATGTCAATATTAGGATGGTGAATTCATTAAGCATCTTCAAGAGCCAACTATATGAGGAGTATTTACTCTATTAATCACTAATACAGGAGAAAACTCAAAGATAGGAAAATCTCATGGATCCCTTGCTCTTGAGGATCTTACCACCTAAAGACTGGAGGTTCTGGGGATTTCCAAGAGTGAGGACATCTCCCTCTCTCTTTACTCACACAGACGGAATGACCTACCTGTGTGTGGTGGAGGTCATGACACCACTCACACCCATCTGGGCTTCTTCGTGTGCTGTTCCTTCCTTGTCCTTTGGTACCAGGATTGTTGAAACCCCAGCTTGTCGCTCTAGGCTGTGCTGGAGGGAGGGTGACCTCAGACTCCAGTGGAGCTCAGGTTGGTAGCAGATCCTCTAAACAGTGGTTCTCAAACTTTTATCCCCAGGGAACATTTACACTCCTAAGAATTATTGGGGACCCTGAAGACACTTTGTTTATGTGTTGCATCTATTGATTTTTACCATGTTGGAAGTTTAAACATTTATTAATTCACTTAACATAATGCTAATAAACTCTTTACTTATTGACATAAATAACATATTTTTAATAATAAAACTACAGTTTTCAAAATAAGAAAATTAGAAGAGGAGCATTGTTTTATATATTTTTGTTCAAATCTCTTTAATGGCTTGATAGAAGATAGCTGGATTCTCAGAAAAGCACTTATTTTTCTGTTGTTTTTGATAATTCCCTGCCCATCCCACATAAAAATCTATTTAAAACTTGTAAGGGCTTTAAGAATAAAACTTGATGAAAAAAATTGTTGTTTCCTTGGGAAAAATTAAACTTAGCCTTTTCAGTTGGAACTAATATAGATACCAGAGCAAACAGAAATTTAAAAATTTGTTTCCACCCACCATGGTGGTTTCAGGTCAAAGTCATAGTAGGGTTTATCTCGTGTCTAAATCTAATTGACGGGTAAATGAAACTATTTGGAGAGATTGTGCTGACTCCTCATTTTACAGAAATACACAGAGTGGGTAATAACCTTTAAGTGGGAGAGGAAAGTCAGGAGCCCAGATTCATGGGATAGGACAGAGGGGAGAAAAACGGGCTAAAATTATATTGAAAAGGCTGGCGTAGACCTGCGGTTTGATTGAAGACCCAAACCAAAAGAAATCAATAGAAATGCTTTGGTTTATTTTTTCCTCCATTTTCACTTAAGTATGTGTCTCTAATATGGTAAAAAGCAGGCACAACGCATATTAGGAAGGAAATAAGTCCGGTGGTGTCAGAAGGAGCAGGAAGCTCAGTGCGTGTCGCACGCAGCCCAGTTTAGGTTGATCAGAGCCTGGCTGCAGAGCCTGTGGGAAAGCACAAGTGTTTGCACAGAAGGACTGTAGTGGAGGGGGATTCTTAGAGGAAGCTTGAGAACACCGTGGCTAAAACACTGCTTGCCATGGACTCTCAAGGATAGCACAATAGCAAAGCTTGACTTTGGCGTGCACACGTGCTAGAATCCAAATCACAGAAACTTGTGTCAATAGCAGGAAATGACAAATAATGGAATAATGCTAAAATTTTACATTTAGAGGTGACTGTCAGGGTAGCAGCGTTAGAGTTTCTAGGTAGAAGTGTTTACCTGATATGAATTTATGTTGGTAATTTTGATACTACTGGCGTTACTAGAGTGATGCTTCATGTCAACTCCTCCATCAAAAGCCATCTGACACAATGATGGCAAGCGCGGGTTTGTGCAGAGTGAGAAATGGGCTCAGACTGAACCAGCAACCTGCTTCTGACAGAGAGGGATGTGTCTGTGCTCAAGGGAGAGGATAATGGCTATAATCAGATAGATTAAGAACTCTTTTACTTCTGGTAATCACTCGAAAAGTGAATGATATTTTTCATCTTTGTCAAAAATATGTAGATCCGAAGAAGCCGAATCTGTTTTGTTGCCGTTTGTAACCTGCAATAAGTATCTCCTGACCTGACCCCACACGGAACTAGAAGTCATCCACCTGTGATCTGTTTCATCATCAGAGCTGTCACCTGCCCGAGTCTCCTCTGTCCTGGAAGCACAGAAAAAGCCCTAACCTGGCGGCGGCTCACAAATGCACCCCTGTGGGTCCTTCGTTTTGGGCTGAGCAAGTACGCTCCTGATTCTGCCCCAGACGGCTCTCCTGAACTGGAGGTGACGCAGCGCAGCTCCTGGCTGGTGCTTCCAGAGAGCTGGGAAGTGGTTCTGTGGCAGGTCTGTGCCCTGGTGGCTGCGTCTGGGATCAGGATCAGGCGTCCAGACAGGGGGCCCATCAAAACGGCCAGGGGAGATGAGAAGCAGGAACAACTTTCCTCTTTGGAGGACTGGGTGAGCTGACGTGTGGGGCAGACAGACTTCTCTTGTTGCAATTAGAAGGTGCCGTGCATCCTTCTGGGCCCGTAGAAGGTGCTCTAGGAACAGTATAATTAAAGTCCTCAGACGGTACACTGAGCAGGACACATCCTTGTAACATTCCTTTGGTGATTCATTCAGAGAAAATGCTGCAAACTGGCTTCTTTTTTCTCTGTTTATCCGTTAGGCCATGTGCTTCAGAAAGAAAATGATGACGTTTAAATTCTAATGCTCTCTGTCCTTTGTGATAACTGACACTTTAGCAAAACTCTGCTGAAATGGGGGCTTGTAGGGGGTCCACCTTCTTGTAGCGGGGAGAGAGTTCAGGGAGGAGGGATCCCAGCACTGTGACTAATTTCTCTGTCCCTCAGTTTTCCTCGTTCAAAACGGAGCTGCTTTCCTGTGGAGACGTTTCCAGTGCTCAGCTCACCCATATCTCGTGCTTTTCACCTCTGGGGTGTGAGAGGTTTGCACTTCCCACCTCATTTTGCAGTTGGGTGGGACCATGAGACTGGCCTTGGCCAATGAGTTGTGGGCAGAAGTAAAGCATGTCATTTCCTGAGCAGAGCATCTCCTCACTGACGGGAGGCCTCCCGCGCTCTCTTGCCCATGCTGCTGCCGCCGGGAATGTTCCAGATGGTGGCGCCTCCATCAGCCTGGGTACCAGTGGGAAGGTAGGGACCAGAGCACCGTCCCCACCTGCCCCCGCACCACCATCGATGCAGCCTGGACACAGAATGTGAGCAAAGAATAAAGTTTTGTTTCAAGTCTCTAATGTGGAGGCCAGTTGTCGCCACTGCATAACTTAGCTCATTCTGACTAACCGTGCCCGTTGCTTGGTTCTTCAACTAGAGAAGGACTTCGTTAGTTTGTAATCTTTCCTCAACACACAGGCCTCTGGTTCTCAGGCTTTCAGGTACATCAGAATCACATCCTGCTTGTTTGACTTTAGATTCCTGGGCCTCACTTCCAGATGGTCAGACTTCAGCGCGTCTGATGTGAGTTTGCAGGAATCTACATTTTTTTAAAATAGGGTTTTTATGCGATTCTGATTCAGGAGGGAGACCACACTTCAAGAAGTGTTGTAAATCTGTATTATGCTGTCCAGGCTCTGGCTACTATTTCTCAAGTTCTCCTAGTCAGACCTGTTCAGATATTAGCAAAAGGTTAAAGGCATTGAGGGCGGGAGTAAGTGCAGTGAATATGAAGCTCCCCAGCTCTGCTTCAAGGCTGCATGAAGCAGGGATAAAGTGAAGACAACGAAAATGGTGATTAATAGACCCAACCACTTTGCTAAATGAGAATTCTAAAGATTGTAAATCATTTGGAAATTGAAGTGATGACCTGGAAAACAAATCAAAATTAAGAAATGTCAAGTACGAAATGGATCTGAAGAAGTGACAGTAGAAAACATTGAGATAATTCCCTCATGGCTGATTGTGGAGGGGGGTGGAGGGCGGAAGCCAGGGGGAGCTGAGCAGACGATGGGAAGAGCAGGGGAGGAGGAAGACGGGCTGAGCGGCGCTCGTTCTCTTAGTTCTGGATCGGAAATCTGAGGTTGACTCAGCCTCTTGATGTCATGCTGCCATTTACACAGACTATGGTTTGCTATGGGTCCAAAGGAGCTCTGTTTTGGCCTTCTGGAGGTGAGATTTGCTGAGACCACAGAAGCAATTTGCTCCTCTAAATTTTGAAATAAAAGATTTTTTGTAAAGATAATGCTTTTATTCCTTCCAGCCACCCCCAGCTATCTGTCATTTCTCACAGCTCCTAGAGAGACTGTTTGTAGGTGGGTGGAGTTAGCAGCCTTGCACGAGGTCCACAAGTTCTGCATTGGTGGCACACACTCGTTTAGGGACCCTTCCTCTCGTAGTTTGTCGCGGGCATGGCTTGACTCCTTACAACTGCTATAAGCAGCAGTGGAGGCAGCCCCCACAGCAGCTCCACGTGCTCAGGCTCTGTAGTCCATTTCAGCCTGTGGGGTCTATTTGCTTCAGAAATGTGCGTCTGAGAGAAGAACCAACGGCCCATGGAAGAACCATCCATAAGACGTGGAGAGGGGCTTATCAGGGATAGGGTAGAGGGAAGCAGCAGGCAGTACCCGTCTAGGGCGTTAAATCAAGGAGGCAGCCTAGCAAAAATGGAGATGGTTCTGCCAGCTGGTATTTGAAGTGTTCTGAAATCATGGTCTTACACACTCAGCAGCCCATCTCCCCCGCGCCCCTTCAAGGCAAATCACATGGGACGCCCCCTGTCCCTACCATTACTGATATCCTGCTCAATTTGTCCTTGAGCGATTTCTTTTCCCCGGTGAGGCTGCCTTTGCTGTTCCTTGTGAACAAGTTTTATTTGTGGAAACATCCGAGGGAGGGAGTAGAAGCGGTGGGCAGCGCGATTTGCTTGGGTTCTATCCTGAGTGTTGGCCTGGGTCCTTCACCCTGCACTCCCCCTCTACCTTGAAGGTGTTCAGAGTATGCCACCCCAAAATCTGCCACTTTGGCACAGGATTATTTTGAGCTGAAGGCAATTGAGAAAAAGTAGACACAAGATAAGCTCCCTTGGGGTCGGCTCCGTTGTGCAGCGGTTAAGTGCACACATTCCGCTTTGGCGGCCCGGGGTTCGCTGGTTTGAATCCCAGTGTGGACATGGCACTGTTACAGGCTCTTAACATCAGCCCTGATATCAGTTCCCCCACATTGAACCCAGCGTATATGGGGTTAAAACTAAAACCCACCACCCCGTTTCCTGCTTCTCTAGCTCCACTCACATGTAAATACCTGTTTCTTTAAACTTGGACTCCTTGAGCTTTACAACTAAATGGGAGGTACAAACTGTTAAAAGCCCAGGTGGCCTGGAGTTGGAGGCACACTAAAGTTTAGCTAATCATGTGTCCTTGAAGTTTGCCAGGAAAGCCGCTGTCTCAAGAATATCAAGGAGCGGAGGCTTCCCAGACCTCAATTCCTCGACTCCCGGCGCTGGAACCTGCCTCAAACAGGAAGACGAGACAAGAGACAATGGCGACGAACGCCCACCTGCCACCCTCCTATCTCACCCTATCCCTCCCCTCCGCCTTGCTGCAAGCAGCCTCTCCAGGCCAAACGCAGGCTGGTGGAAAAGCAGCGAGCTGCACAAGCTACATGCTCCCCCTCCCCTACCCAAAACCCCAAATAAAAATCCCTACCCATTCCTCATCGGGGAGCTAGCAATTTTTGAGACATGAGCCCTTGCTTTGCTCCCTGTGCCTGGTATAGTAAAAACGTTTCCTCTTCCGCTCAAGACTCTGTTCTCATTATTTGGATTGGCATCGGGTTCAGAGACCGAACATTGGGTTACAGCACTGCTTGCCAAGCCATGCTGTGGTAGGCATCCCACATATAAAATAGAGGAAGATGGGCACGGATGTTAGCTCAGGGCCAGTCTTCCTCAGCAAAAAGAAGAGGAGGATTGGCAGCAGATAGCTCAGGGCTAATCTTCCTTAAAAAAAAAAAAAGGTAAGCTTTCTGCCCTCCCCTCATCTGCCTGAAAGCAGAACATAAATTCCCCTTGTGAAGGTGTCTCCCCCAATCCCCACTTCCCACGCCAGGAAAGAGATAACAACCTTGCTACCGGAGACAAGACAACACTGAGAAAGGGTCTACACAAACAAACCTTATCTTCCATCCTAAGTAGCCCTTATCTTCCATCAGTTTCCCCATATATTTGGCTCCCTATAAGTTACTGTCCCCAGACACTCAAAGTTCTTCCTTTGCTGTCGCTTCTCTAAAAAGTTATTATTCTTTGCTAAGATGCTACATAAGCCTAAGTTCCAACTACTCTCTTGAGTAACTCATCAGCGAGTGCTCCTGTGTGTGCACGATGCACACGTTAATAAACTTCTGTTTGTTTTTCTCCTGTTAATCTAACTTAGAGGGCTCAGGCCAGAGAACTTATAGGGCTCAGGCCAGATGGATAGAGGAAATATTTTTTTTCCTCTCCTAACAGTCCCATGTGCTGTTTTTCATGCTGTAATTTTAATGATTTTTAACTCATGTTATTTAGAAGGAAAATTTTTGTTGCAAAGGAGAAAAAGACAAATTGAAGCTTATGCAGGAAAAAAAGAAGTGGGTGTGAGTGCACGCATATGTGTGTGTGCCTTCATGTCTATGGGTCAGAGACCTGGAGAGCCCGGGGGTGTCTGAGTTCAGGTCCAACTGGACTGATGTACTCAAATGATGTTGCCAGGAATCTATGTTTTCCTCAGTTCTACTTTCTTCTGTGTTGTTTTTATTCTCAATCAGATTCTTCTTAAGAGATGGCAGATATTCTCTCGACTTGCATTCTTCTAGAGTAGCAAATTTAGATAGAAGGAGAGGACCCATTTCTCCGGAGTTCCAGCAGAGTTCTGGCATTGACGTCTGTTGGCTCTGACTGGCTTGAGTCACGTCTCATCCTTGAACCAGTTGCAATGAACATTCAGGTGGACTATGCTAATTGGCCGGGAGTTGGCCCTGTACCATCCCTGGATACTGCAGTTAGCTAAAATCCCACCTGAATTGTGTGAAAGGAGATGGGGGGAGGGAGTGGTTCCCCGAAGGAAAATCAGAATATTCTAACCAGGAAGGTGAGAAACAGCTGCTGGACGCCAAATCTCAAAACTGTTCACAGCAGAAGGTATGTTGACGTCTCCTGGTTCACAGTGAAATCTGATGCTTTTAGCTTCTAATAAACAGCAAAGAGAGCCTAGAATTGGCTTTATTTCTTTCTCATTCACTTTATCAGCCAATCAGTATACGAAATGAAAAAACCCAGTTCTCAAGAGTAACATCCTTTATTTGACCTCTTCTAGAAATGATGAGAGATTTTGCATAATGGAATTAATGTTGCTTTGTCTTAGTGCCACACAGTCTAAAGCTCTCCAGGATTTCTACTATAAACTTCCATTTACTCAAATATCCAAACTTGTCTTTTAATCAATGAGAGGTATATTTTCATGTGCGCCATTCATCACGTATTTCATTATTTTGTATTTGGCTCAAGACTCTTTACTGCTTTTTATAATGAAAGTCACTGGTTGTTGTTCTTAAATGTGTGAAGCCTTGTAAAGATGTCAAGATGTAAGGAAGTTCACCTTCCTGTTGAGGACAGTTTGTTGGAAATACAAACTCCAGAGTCTTTCTGTGGCAGGATCCTTCATGTTCTTAAGCGTGGTATTGAGCAGGTGGGCTCTGGTCAAGCCCTTGCCCCCGTGATCGGGCTGGACAACCGTGGGCAGGCTGCTCTGCCTCATCTGTGGGATGGGATCGTAAGAGAGCCTCTCTCCGCATATGAGGGTTACGGCAGGTGAAGCCTTCGGAGGGTGCCTGGCCCCTTGTTAGGGTTCAGCGGACGGTAACTGCTCTAACCTTTCAGATGTGGATGATTTTTTAGATGTGACGACTAGCGAGTGTTAGCGCCTTTCATGCAATTTCTCTCTTTGATAATTTTATGCATGGGTTGAAGGTAGGAGCTGGTGGTTTGGGATTTGCAGCCTAAATATTTCTTACCCCTTCTTTATAAAAAACTCCACACCGGCATGAAGTTTTAAGTGAAGAAAATTCTAACTTCTAAATGGATATAGTTATGAAAAAAAGAAAAAGTAACTATAAAAATTGTGGAAAAAACAAAATTAATTCTTCGTTATTAATAAAAATAAAAGCCTAGGCATTTAAACATGTAAGGAATGGGAGAAACCAATTAATAGACATTTGTAAGATGCAAAGCATTCAAAAGCCACATATCATAAACGTCTGGTGTAAATACTTCCATCCACTCTCAAGGGGCAGAAGTGGGGGCGGAAGAAGGGGAGGAGGTGAGGATGCCAGTGTGGGGCCTGCTTAAACCCACACCGCTGTGTTCTCTTCGTTCCAGATTCTACTCTCCAGTGTTTCTGATCCCGTTTTGTATCTGACTTGACTCCTTCATGTCTCCCTTTTCTGGCTTCATGATGCTCGTGCTTCTGAGTCTGACTCGCTCCGACGTAACACCTGGGCCTGCCCGCCAAAGCGGGTGTTTCAGCCCGGGATCAGCCATGCTGAAACAAGGAGCGCATTTGGTCAATTCAGAGAGGAGGAAAAATTCCTTCTTCACTTGTTTATAAATTGACATTTCAATCCAAGAGAGTAGTAGGCCTGCTACTTCCCTTAGGACATAATCTTTTGTGACCAATAGACCAGTGAAAATGCTGCAGTTTAAGAATTCATCTGATATCAGCAGAGTATCACAAATAGTAGGCCCTCCTTCCGTTGGTTAGTTTATCACAAGATTGGTTGGACTGAGCGGTCACTGAATTGGCCCATGTTTGGCCTGTACTGTTTGCTCTTATCTTTTTTCCTCAAGGTTTTGTGCTTAAAATTTGTAGAATTTCCCCAGGAGGAACATTTGATATCTTGGCATCAGCGACCAGGTTACTTCAAGGTCTGTATAAAAGCAGAGCACAACTCAAGGAATTTGTTAAAATAAAATAATTATCAATGGGTCTCTAATTCCTTACGTGGAAAAGTGATTCATAATGCAGAGAAAAATTTAAATGACTGTCTAATGTAATGGTCTTCAGTTGTTATCTATTCTTGCTTATTTTACCCTGATTTCTCCAAATTGGCTTTAGAAAGAAAGCTTTTAAGAGTCATTTTAAAGTTTTTTTTAAGTTATAAAGGTGATAGATGTGGAACACTATGAAGCTGTTAGAAGCAACAAACAAGACTTGTGCATGACATTATAGATAGATCTTAACATATTTCTGAATGAAAAAAGTAAAAATGAAGTGAAAGAAACATCACAGTACCATTTATGTACAGCCGTCCTTCGTATGATGGGGGATTGGTTCCAGGACCCCCAGTGGATGCCAAAATCTGCAGATGCTCCAGTCCCTTTATCAAATGGCATAGCCTTCGCAGATAACCTGCATGCCTTCCCCCGTTTACTTTAAATCGTCTCTGGATTGTGTATAATACCTAGTACAATGTAAGTAATATGTAAATAGTTGTCATACTGTATTGTTTTGGGAATAACAACAAGGAAAAAAGTTCTGTACGTGTTCAGTACAGACGCAACCATCGTAGGCCTTTCCATCCCTGATACGGAGGATACAGAGGGCCAATTGTAGATAAAAGTATGCACGTCAAAGCAGCAATACGCACTTTACTGTATGGTACCATGGTTTCCTATGGGAAAGTAATGGGAGTAAAAGAAAAAAGCAAGCAGACAAGCAAGAGGCCTTGTTAGAACATGATGATAATGTATATGCTGTTGGGGACCAATAAAAAAATTGTGTAATAAGTACTTACTGTAAAAAGGTAAATAAAAACACACTCATGAATCTTACTGTTCTACCAAATAATCTTTTATGCCTTTTCTTCCTTTTTTAAGGGAAAATTCTTGAATGCTTTCCTTATGGTTTTCTGAAGGGTAAACAAGGATAGATTTACTCGGAGCAGCTGGCAATCTGTGAGCCTGTGCAGTCAACACAAGCTGCCTGATTCCGGATTCTGAGTCCAGTGTGCTCCCCATCACACCATGGAGCCTCCACAGGAGCTGCCCACAGGCTGCCTTATTCTAGATTCAGAGTCAGGTGTGCTCCCCACCACACCATGGAACCCCCACAGGAGCCGCCCACAGGCTGCCTTATTCTGGGTTCAGAGTCCAGTGTGCTCCCCATCACACTGTGGAACCCCCACAGGAGCTGCCCACAGGCTGCCTTATTCTGGGTTCAGAGTCCAGTGTGCTCCCCACCACACCATGGAACCCCCACAGGAACCACCCACAAGCTGCTTTATTCTATTATCTGTTTTGACCCTTCCTAATTTACCATTTTTCCCTTCTTTCTGTCTTCCTGCAGACATTTGAGTTGGAATGTCCAGGGGCAGTTGGAAATACGGTCCAGATTTCAAGGGAAGGGCCTAGGTGACAATAATGATGTGGGTGGTGTCAGCTTTTAAAGGCCACTTATTTAGCACATGGTTATTGATTACTGAATTTATTAATTCTACAATTAATTAATTCTACAATTATTTATTGAGAGCCAACTATGTGCCAAGCACTGACCTAGTAGAGGGAACCAGGAGAGGACGTACAGTCCTGTGATTGGTCGATTTTAAGTATTTACTGTGCAGTGCCACGTGCATAGCTCCCTAACTTGCAATTTTTAAGGAAACTTGCAAGTTTTAAAGGTAAAGTATTTGGGGGGTAAGGTGAAGATGAAGCCAGTCTTCTTGCCGGGAGGGAGGTTTTTCTGGTGGAGGAGCTTCCTTCTGAGCTTTTAGAACACTTCGGTCTGCAGGTGGGCCACAGGAATTCCCTTAAGAAGGCTGTGTAGACTTTTACCTTTGCTTAAACTGTGAAGAAAGGATTAGATAAGAAAAAAGTTAGCCAGTACACAAGATTATGAGGGAATGTTTAAAACTACTTAAGTACATTTTCAAGCATCTTTGCACACCTTTTTATTTTTTACTGTGGGAAAATATACTTGGCAAAAATTACCATTTTAACCGTTTTTAAGTGTACAGTTCAGTGGCCTTAAGTACATTCACATTGTTGTGCAACCATCACCACCATCCATCTCCAGAACTTTCCATCTTCCCAAACAAACTCCTACGCATTAAACAAAAATTTCCTGTCCTGCCTCCCCCTAGCCCCTGGCCACCATCATCCTCCCTGCTGTCTCCGTGAATTTGACTATCCTAGTGCTAGAAACTGAAGTTTGTGTCCCTGCAAAATTCAGGTGTTCAGATCTCATCCCCATTGTGACGGTATTTGGAGGTGGAGCCTTTGGGAGGTGATTAGATCACGGGGGTGGAGCCCTATGAATGGGATTGGTGGCCTTATAAAGGAGGCCTCAGAGAAGGAGCCCTGTGAGGACACAGCGAGAAGATGGCCGTCTGTGACCCAGGAAGTGGGATCTCACCAGACGCCAAATCTGCCAATGCCTTGATGTTAGACTTCCCAGCCTCCAGGCCGTGAGAAATAAATGTTTGGTGTTTCTAAGCCACCCGGTCTCTAGTATTTTGTCATTGTAGCCCAAATTGACTCAGATACCTGGGTACCTCGTGGAAGTGGAATCATACAATATTTGTCTTTTTCTGACGGGCTCATTTCACTTAGCATGTCTTCAAGGTTCATTCATGTTGTAGCATGTGTCAGAATTTCCTTCCTTTTAAAAGCTGAATAATGTTCCATTCTACGTATAGACCACATTTTGATTGTGCATTCGTCTGTTGATGGACACTTGGTTGCTTCCACCTTCTGGCTATTGTGAATAATATTGCTATGAACATGGATGTACAGATATCTGAGTGTCTGCTTTTTCACTATCTTCTTTTTTTCTAGGAAGGTTAGCCCTGAGCTAACTACTGCCAGTCCTCCTCTTTTTGCTGAGGAAGCCTGGCCCTGAGCTCACATCCATGCCCATCTCCCTCTATTTTATATGTGGGATGCCTGCCACAGCATGGCGTGCCAAGCGGTGCTGTGTCTACACCTGGGATCCGAACCAGCGAACCCGGACCGCTGAGAAGCAGAACACGTGAACTTCACCACTGCACCACTGGGCCGGCCCCAGAGTGCCTGCTTTTAATTCTTTTGAGTATATATCCAGAAGTGGAATTGCTGAGACATATGGTAATTCTACACTTAATTATTTGAACCACCATACTATTTTTCACAGTGGTTGCACCATTTTACATTCCCTCCAGCAATTCTAATTTCTCCACATCCTTGCCAACACTTGTTATTTATTTACTTATTTGATAATAGCCATCCTAACGGGTGTGAAGTGGTATCTCATGCGGTTTGGATTTGCATTTTCCTAATGATGAGTGACATTGAGCATCTTTCCACGTGCGTGTTGGCCATTTGTATATTTTTGTTGGAGAAACACCTCTTAAGTCCTTTGTTCATTTTTAAGTCAGGTTGTTTGCTTTCTTGGTTGTTGAATGATGGAAGTTCTTTATTTATTCTAGATATTAACTGCTCATCAGATATGTGATTTGAAAATATTTTCTCCCATTCTGTGGGTTGCCTTTTCTTTGCACATCTTTCAAGCGTCTTTAATACAGCTTAGAAGCGTGTATTCACATGGAAGTATCTGACATTCATTGAAGCACAAAGGCAGGAGAAAAGGGGCATCACCCTGCACGTTCTCAGAATCAAGTTGGGACAGGAGGCAGATGAACAGATATTTAGAAAACAGTGTAGCAGGGAACATGAAAGGCTAGAAGAGCACAGAGCAGAGAGCGCTGCTGCAGCAGGTGGGAAGTGTCTGTGTCTACTCAGTACAGCAGCCCCCCAAAGACCTCCACTGGGTCCCCCATCCACCCCAGGGCGTCAGCATACACCCAGGTACGGACGACTCCCGAGTCCCTGTCAGGAGTGTGAGACCCCAATTGCCACTTCTAGACTGAGCAGCTCTTGCTGGATGTCTTGCGGGTATGTCATAGTCTTGTTCTGTTCATATATTTAAAAATAATATATATGAATTTCATTCTATCAAAAAGTGTCATGATTTACCTCTTCATCAAATTCCGACGGAATTTACTTCCTTACAAAACAATCACGGCACTTCCACTTCAAGGTCGTTTTTGCACCTATAGGATGCTTAGATAATACAGAATAAATAAAAAGAAGCAATTTTCAGCTTGCTTTGTCATTGCCAGATTTTTAAAGTTTGATCAAATGTGAAACATTATTCATACGTGATGTTTAGAATTTCAGCAAGATGATTAGTATAAATTTCCTACTTCAGGTAATTGCTTTTAATATTCTAGAAAGATTTTGATAGAGCAAATATTTCACTATTTTAAAAGATGGCAAGTGCTGTTGATCATAAAGAGAACAATATATGTAACTCCATGATTATAAAGTTAGATTTAAATTTATAAACTTATCCTTAATTTATTTTAGTCACTGAAGGTTCATTTTGCTCATGCATTTAGTAGCTGATTTTGGTTGGCATTATTCTTCCAAGGAGACCGAAACAGAGCAGGTCAGTCAGACCCTTCCAGTGTGTAAGTGCTTTCATATGACTGTGTTAGATGTTTGGAATCTATACGAAAGCTTTCTATATGGCTGCTTCTTATTCATAGATGATGATAAAAATGATGATGACTAACAGTTATGTGTTTTTATAGTTTACAAAGCACTTTTGCATGTATTTTATCCCCATAGAAGCTTTATGAAATCGGTGTTATTATCATCATTTCCACTTTATAAGTGAGGAAATAAGGACAGGGGGAGTTTAAGTGACTTGCCAAGGTCACTAGGCAAGAGCTTGGATCCAACACAAGCCTGCTAACTACAAATCGTGTACCCTTTCTGTCAACTGCCACATCTCCTCTCATCTCTTTTGGTACATGAGTTTGCTTTTCCTTAAAGTTTTTGGGAGCCACTACGGACCTGAAAAAATCACCTGTGATAGCCTTCAAAGGTGTCTCACATGAAGAACTTGGCTTATGTCATTCACAGGAGAAATTTGGATATTGCTGTAGAAGGAACAAATTCTCAGTCCACCAACTGAATTACTTAATTTTCAGTTCTCAGTCCCATGTTGTCTAATCTTTCCTAATGGGAAAAACTCAATCAATCGGGGTACATGTATTTCTTTGTTTGATCAGTCAAGTCAAGATTTTCTTTTACCATCATCCTTCTCACGAAGGCTGGTTCTAAATACCCAGAGACTTTGCAGTGTCAGGCATGTTAGGGCAAGTGGGAGATGCATTAGGTCTATGGGTTTCATTTGTCCAGGCTGGCATCTGCTGAACAGTACATTGTCCCATGTGGTCCCCAGCATCATCTCTCCCTGCCAGCACCTGCTGAGATGTCTGAGCTCCCAGCTGGCCTCTGGTAATCAGCCTCCTCTAACATCTGCTGCGGTGTCCTTCTTGTTCTTACAACGAGGCTGCTCAGGTCTGCTTGCCTTCAGTACCATGTCTTCCTGGCTCTTGGCCTATGGCTCTTCCAAAGGGCAAAGGTCTCCTGCTCCTTAGGTCTGGTTCAGAGGCTGTGAACCTGTGGAGGGCTCTCTGTAGACACTGCTCCGTGACTGCTCATCAGCCTGCAAGGCAGGTGAGCTTCTCTATCAGGCGTGCCCTTTCCTGAGCTGCACCTGGAGAGTGTTCCCTTTCCTGTTATTTCTTCCCCTCCCCCCGCTGTGGGCTCTGCCTGGGGCTGGGCAGTGTGCAGGGGTCCTTCCCGGGAAGTCACCACTGGCCGTCTATCTTGCTTCCCCCAGACTCTGTTCCATTCTCCAGTCCAAGGATTTCTTTTCCATATATGATTCCCTTGAATGTTTCATTTCATTTGCTACTTAAGTATTATTAATTACTTACTAAACTACTGAATGGATGGCTTCGTTTGTATGTCTTCCTAAAAATGTGTATTGTTTTGTGTGCATGCATTTAATTTACGTTAATTAGCATTATTCATGTAATAACACATAGTAATATAATAATAATACAGCTAATATTATTAATATGTTATCCTTCTTTATCTGTTTTGTCCTCATAGTAGTTAGGTGCTGGCGGGGGTGGGATTGGCACAAGAAGCAGATTGTTTCAATTTTCGTGTGAGCATCTGAAATGTTTTAGCTTATTTGGATAATTTGTTTTTAAGCAGATGTTGAGGACTTCATATTAGCTGGACAATGGTGGAAAAACAAATGCAATCTCTGCTTTCAACGGCTTCCAGGCCTGAGGACTTCAGTGCATTGGGTGTCAAGTTGCCTGTCTATGAGGAAGGCCGCAAGGCCTGTCGCAAATCCCATTTGCGGAGGTGAAAGAGGAACCAGGACAGCATTCCCTAGTTCAGGTTGAGATGAGAGGCCATCCCTGCAGCATCTGCAGAGCCCTCGCTGCAGAGCCCCTGCGAGTCAGTGGGTATCACAAACACCGCTTCTGCCAGGCACGGAAGCCAAGTGGTCCTGGAGTGACTCAGTCCTGGCTGAAGTGAAAGCAAAATAGGCTAAGAATGAGCAAGAAATCTAAAAAAGCATATTTTAGATCAAAATTCGTCACCACTCTCAAGCCGTATAAATACTAAGCCCTAAATGTGATATCCGGGCACTTCTAGGTTGAGCGTATTCTCTTTCTGAGGCTGTGAATGACACTCCAAGGCCGTATGTGAGTGTGGGGTTATCTGAGCGCTGCAGCGATTAACCATTTTAGCTTCAGTTTCTGGCTGCCAAGACTGTGGGGGTCAACATATGGCTGTTCTGTCTCCGTTAACATTAACCTTCAGCACAAAGATGGCCAGGCCAGAGAGGACAAATTCCTGTACAAACAAGCATGTGTGTGCACACCACCTCATAAGGCTGAGGGACAGGAGTGAGCATGGGTCCGTATGGGTGGGGTGATGCTAACACAAGGTGATGAAGAGAGGCAAGCATTGCTTCATCTGAAATCAATCTAGCTTCAATCCCCTAGACTTGCAAGGATTTTTTTCCCGTTATTCCTTCTCCTTGCTTCCTGGGTACTCCCACACCACAGGGTCCTGACTCTCTGCGCCCCTCCCAGCATTCTCTGCGCCTGTGTTCAGGCAGAGCTCAAAAACACAAGGTAGACCGTGTCTTGTAAAAATCATACATTCTCCTCCCCTCCTTGGAGGTTTTACATTGTGATCTTCGGAAATGGGCCTGCAGAGGCCTTAGTCTCTGGTGGTTTGATTTGCATAAAACTCAATCACTTGGACATTTCTGCAATATTATGCTTTGGTAAAAAAGTATAGTCTCTATCCGGGAGTGCAGGGTGGTTCCTGTAATAAGTTTCCGAATTCCTCGAGAAATTCAATTGTGAGGCCATCTGCTTCAGGAGTTTGTGTCCTGTCTTGAGATAATTGTATTATCTAAACATCAGCAGTGATATCCTGCCAAGCTAACGGAGTCATCTCACAATTTCTGAAAATATTTTGATTTAATCTTTATTTTTAATTGAAGGGCTAGAGCAATGCAACCCTATCAAAGGATGTTCGCAAAAAGATTGAATATAGCATTTGCCCTGGTTTAATTTCTTAAGTAGAGCTAAGATGAGCCCCTTTTGTTTTTGCTTTTCCTTCCCTTCTCCGGGTGTAATCCTGTAGAAAATTTTGCTAGGAACACAGACAGCAGAAATGCAAACTGGTAAACAGTGACGGTAGGTAAAACAATAATTTAAAAAAATTTTGTAGATGGGCCTGGTAATGGGGAAATGGCTGGAAGAATGTAAGGGAGGTTTGTCATTCAGACGTTTAATGAATTCTTACTAAAAAAGAGTGAATTGTGTTCCCAGAGCCAATTTCCAACCTGGGGATTTGTTCCCCACACCAACAAACAATTCTTGCACACCAGCAGGGTGTGCAAGACTTCAGCTCAGTTCCGATGTGATCTAACTGGCCAGAGAGTCAGGCCGTTGCCTGTGCTTCTCGCCAACCAGTCACAGGCTGGCGGCCCCAACCCCTCTCTCCTTGGGCTTCAGACGCCAGTCCCAAGTCCAGGTTGTTACCTGTACTTCTCACAGACTGGCTATAAATCAGAGGTTCCCACGAACCCGTCCTCCAGTATGATTAATTGGCTAAGTGGCTGACAGAACTCAGAGAAACAGTTTACTTATTAGATCACCAGATTATTATAAAATGATATAACTCAGAAATGGCCAGATGGAAGAGATGCTTAGGGCAAGTGTGTGGGAAGAGGCGTGGAGCTTCCACACCCTCTCCAGGCACCTCGCCCCTGTTCACCAGCCTGGGCTCACCAACCAGGAAGCCCTCTACACCCCATCCTGTTGGGGTTTTATGGAGGCTTCATTACGTAGTCATGATTGGTTCAATCGCTCACCATTGGCACGTGATTCAACCTCAAGCGCCCATCCCCGTCCTGGAAATCAGGGGGCGTGGCTGAAAGTTCAACCCTCCAATCACAGGTTGGCTCCACTGGCACCCAGCCCCATCCTCAGGTGCTTTCCAAACGTCACCTCATTCATGTAACAAAGGACACCTTTATCACTCACAACGCTTGGAAAACTCCAAGGGTTTTGGGAGCTGTGAGCCTAGAACTGTGGACAAAGACCAAATATATATGAGAAATATACTTTGGTCATTCGAATAACCAAGTATATGTTACTTTAAATCATAATATCGCAGAAAGAGAGACAACTGTATGGACGTATGCTGAGGTGACAGAATGA
This sequence comes from Equus quagga, assembly GCF_021613505.1. Taxonomy (NCBI): domain Eukaryota; kingdom Metazoa; phylum Chordata; class Mammalia; order Perissodactyla; family Equidae; genus Equus; species Equus quagga. Next base: position 59,906,271 of record NC_060270.1, read on the forward strand.
GTCACAGGGGCCAGACCTGGATAAAGGAGAATAATGTGTGGGGGAGGTGAATCGGGAAAGGACACTGAGGGAGTGAGAGTGAAAATGAGAGCGTAATATGAGAAGCCTGAGCCTGAAACGTAGGGAAAACCCCTCAAGACAATTACAGTATAAGGAAAACTTCAATTCAATGCTTGCAATTAAAAACATTAGTTTAACAAGAAGGAAACACAGAGAAATGAGACCAAGAAGGAGATCAACGAGGGGAGAGCTAGTCGCCACAGGGACGGTCTGAGTGTTTATGTTGGAAACGCTGCCACGGGCCTGGCTGATCTGAGGACCACTGACCAGAGTCTTTAGACATTTTATCCATTAGCAATTTTTTCAGTCTTTTTTTTTTTCTGCTTTATCTCCCCAAATCTCCTCGGTACCTAGTTGTATATCTTAGCTGCAGATCCTTCTAGTTGTGGCATGTGGGACAGCGCCTCAATGTGGCCTGATGAGCAGTGCCACGTCTGCACACAGGATCAGAATTGCTGAAACCCTGGGCCACTGCAGCAGAGTGCGCGAACTTAACCACTCGGCCACGGGGCCGGCCTCAATTTTTTCAGTCTTAAAGGAAGAAAATCTGAAGTGCGAATGAACATGATCCAGCATAGCCTGGAACTATGAACTGTATGGGAAAACGAATGAGAAATCTGACCTGTTGAAATGAAAAAGCAGGTGACTTGTATGTTTTTCTCCAAGTTTCACATTTGGCATGAGAAACGTGAACGGTGTCAGGATGAATGGTTTCGGTAACGTTTCTGAGTTCTATTCTCCTACACAATTTCAAAGAGTTTTGCTTCTTACTCCTCCTCTGCTCCCTTCCATTTTGACACTTAAGTTTTGCAAACTTATGTATAAATATAAAGTTTTTGGCAATTCCTTTTCTAGGATTTTATGTTATCAACAGACTCACACGTGCAGGCATATATGTCTGTCCATCCTTGCAGCATTATCCATAACAGCAAAGGAAAGAAACGTGTAAATGTCTGTCATCTGGGTAGCATCTACAAGAAAAAGGGGTAACATTTAGAAAATTATTACTGTGCTTTTCTCTTTTTTTTCTGAACCTATGAGCATCTCCGGTCAGTCTGAGAAGCCCATCCTCTCAGGAAGCAGTTTCTGACATGCAGAGCAGGCTCCTGCAGCAAGGTGATAGCCTGGAAAGCCAGGCCGTTGTGTGAAGAGAGAAGTTTGCAAGTATCACCATTTTCCTCCTTAAATATAGGAAGGGGCCAGCAGTGGTCCAGCTGCCTGTGACAGCACAGCCAGGGGGCTTTCTTCCGCAGCTTTCCCGATGGAAGGAGCCTCTACAGCAAGCGGAATCAGAGAAAGGCCTGACCCTTTTTCACCCTGGGAGATTCAAGGAAGAAGAGAGAAAGGAACGAGGGCAGTGGAATAAAGGGGATGTGTCCCAGGGTTCCCCCTTCCTGGGTTTTGCAAATGGAGGAGAATATGAGGTGAGGAAGGCTGACACTGAGGGGAGAGGGTGCTCTGCCCCCTCCCCAGGAAGGATCTAGAGAGAGATCCCCTATGGGGCGGTGCCCTCATGCACCTGGGGGGACGCCACTGTCCTCAAATTCTGCATGGTCCCAGTGAACAGGGCAAAAAGAATGGGCAGTCTTTGTGTTTGTTTTGTTAAAGAATCCCTTAGTGAAAGCAGTTCCGTGCTCTCATTCTTATCTGAACGCATGGCACCCTGTGGCCAGTGAGCCTGAGCTGGGCAACTGACCATGGATGTGAAATTCCAGAAGGAAATGGCAAGCCACCCAATCTTTACTAGTGACTGCCAGGCTCTTTACCCATAATTAAAAGGATTATCAAAGAGAGATGGATAAAGTATCCAAAAGGGAGACGCTTTATCATTTGGGGGTGGGGTGGGGGATGTGTAGTAGTGATTCCAAAGTGTTCAGACTGTTAGTTCTTCCTCTCATCCTCTTTGTCTTGACAACTCCTGCCCTTATCTGGGACCCCCCCTCACCCCACAGCCTGCCCTGACATCACGAAGCTCCTTGTCAGGGGAATGAAGATAAGCCACCACTTAGAATAGTCCATCCATTTAGGGCATCACCATTCTAAGTAACTAAAAGGTTTACTCTTAGGAAGAAGCGGTGGTTTATCTTCATTTCTTCCTGCTGTAGGGTGGCCCTGGCAGGTGGGTCAGACAACAGCTGCTCTCCAAATGCCTGTCCTGGGCGTCTCTGAGAGCTGGGCTCAGGGCCCGGAAGAGGACTCGTGAGAACGAGGAAACACACGGCAGAGAACAGCCCTGGCTCGGAATTCACGAGCCCAGGAAATCCCTGTCCTAACAGAAGAAGTTCATGTCTACTGTGTATAGAGGCTGATTTTGTTTTTAAATAAAATCACGATTCATTTTAAGGAGGGCTTAGAGATACTTCTGGTATGTGTGATATTTCCAAGTCTGGTGGCAAATTCTGATTCCTAATTCCTTCTTTTTTAAATCAAATTCTGGAAATAGAGGGAAAGCACCTATCTCCCCTCCATCCTGACTTACAGTGTAAGCTTTAACGTAAACAGCACTTCATTGACAAGTAGACTGAGATTCTGTTTTCAGATTTCCCATTAGCTAGTTCTGTGACTTTGAGCAAGCCGCTCAGCTTCCAGGGGCTTCAGTGGTCTCACCTGAGAAGTGGGCGTGGTTCAATGAGCCTACTCCAAGGAGCCTCCCAGCCCCAGGAGCCTCTGGGTCCCTTGCACTCTCCCTCCTTGCCTGCCCTTCTGTCACCCCCTCCACCTTCTGACGTGTCTTCTTAGCTCTCAGACATTTAGGCCATTACCGTTCTAAGTAACTAAAAGGTTTACTCTTAGGAAGAAGCTCCCAAGCTTGGAGCCTGTCCTGACTCCTGCCCTTCCCCCCCGCCTCAGGGGCTGAGGAAGCCAGAAGGTGTGAGTGTGGGAGACTCCAGAAGGCATGAGTGTGGGAGACGCCTGAGGGCTTTCGCGCTTGCCTGCTTCAGTTTCCTTCCTTGCGCTTTTTGCAGCGGTCAGCAGCTGTAACCCTCTATTTCTGCGGCTGTGTCCTGAGGAGTGCCTGCCTCCCTCACAGACAGGAAGCCTCACGTGGGCAGATGCCAGGTGTCTTCGGCTTGCCCTGAATCCTGCGCCCAGCACAGCGTCCGATACACAGGGGCGCCCGTGTGTATTTGTTTAAATGAGTGGATGGGTTCTTTCCAGGCAGCGCATCTTCAATCATGTTTAGCAGGCAGCCTAAGGTGAGCCTTGCTGGAATCCTTGTTGGTTTACACAGGTCCAGCCTGACTCCCCAACCTAAAATAGCCACCAGCCTCCCTCCCTCACACCCACTCTCACCCTCCCACCCGCAGACTTTCTCCATTCATTTATCCTCCTCATTTTATTTCCTGGCATTTACACTACCCGAATTTATTTATTTGTAGCTTTCTTATCTGTCTTTTCTACTAGAATGTAAGCTTCCTTGGCGCAACGACCTTCTTCACCTTATTAAAGGCTGTGTCCTCAGCACCTAGTAGGCTCTTAATAAGTGTTTGTTGGCTGCATGAATGAAAAATGACTTATTGTTTGTAACTTATTCAAATGACGCGGACTTTCTCCGGTTTGACATCAGTTAGAATCCTCTTCCTTGCAGCGTCCCAGGCCATCACCAGCACTGTTCTCCTGGCTCCCAAGAGCATGTGGACTCATCCTGTTTTTGCCGTTTCCCCTACAAGGCCCGGAGCAGACGCCGTGCTCTTGAATGGCAGTCAGTTCAGAATAGACTGTCTCTTCTTCCCTTGCTTTACTCTCTTTGCCTTTATTTTAAATTTTTGAGAACTCTGAAAAGAAAGAGAACAAGAGACTTGAACAGAGCATGTAGCAACTCTTCAATCGGATAGCGCTTCCTTTGCTGGACAGGCAGGCATGGCCCCCAGCCCCTGGGAAGGGGAGCATCTGCTCTGGCTAAGCCCTGGCTTGAAAACGCACCAGGCTCCAGCCCCGAGCACAGCACCCAGGGCGCTTTCCCCACCTGCTGTGCTGCTGTCTGTTAGGCGGTTGCTTTTCTTGTCCTTTTGTGCCTTTGGGTGTGAGTTTTTGCTGTTATCTACAGAACCTCTGAGCTTTCTTATTGTCAAAGACAAAGAGAGGAATTGGATTAACACGTGCTTTTGTTTTGCTGTATAGAGGAGAATTAATGTCTTCCTTGTTCAATAGAGAACATTTTCATACTGTTAAATATTTTCCTTCTTAATTCTGTTTTAAGTCAAAAGTGTGTGGGGAGGGATGACGGAGGAACCGGGTGGGGGGGGGGAGGTGGGGTGCGGGGATGGGGGCAGTGGCAGTGGAACATTTGAAAGTCACTTCTCAGGGAAAGACTTCCTGGCTTCTAAAGATAGCGTAAACACATTTCTTCATGCTTCTAATAGACTCTCATGTTTGTCTGTGTAGCAGGCACAAATGAACTTGAATTTAACCCAAAGGGGCTAAGTGATTGACACACATTGATCCCTAAAAGCGTGATTAAAAAGTCCTAAACATTGGGAAAATAAGAGAAAACAGACCAGGGAAGAGAAGATGCTTACGATGTAAACTGTTTATCTACAATGAGTTTGATAACGTTAGAAGTCATGCACTGACTGCTCGCCATGTTATGTTGGCCTTTAGTACTGGCTTTCTAGGGCTAAAACCAGCTTTAGTTTAGAAAAACATTCCACTTACAGAGTACAGTTAATTTTCACAAATGCTTGACTTTCTTTTTTTTTCTTTTTTTTCTTTCTTTTTTTTTTTTTTGGAGGAAGATTAGCCCTCAGCTAACTACTGCCAGTCCTCCTCTTTTTGCTGAGGAAGCCTGGCTCTGAGCTAACATCTGTGCTCATCTTCCTCTAGTTTATACGTGGGACGCCTACCGCAGCATGGCTGCCAAGCAGTGCCATGTCTGCACCCGGAATCCGAACCAGCGAACCCCGGGCCGCCGAGAAGCGGAACGTGCGAACTTAACCGCTGCGTCACCGGGCCGGCCCCAAATGCTTGACTTTCTTAAAGTGGATTTCCCTTCTTAACAATAAAGCGAATATTCAAAACAATTTCTCACTAATACCATGTGGATTTGATGAAAAAGTCACTGTTCCTATCTACAATAGCAAATACCTTTACAAGCTATTGTTTAGCCTATTTGCTCACTTGTTCGGTATTGGAATCACACCATATACGTTATTGCTTACCAAGGATGTGTTGTTTTATATGATTTTATTGTTAACCTTCTCCTTCAGATTGCTTCTATAGCTAATTTAACAAAACTGCCCTTAAATCAGTCCCCAGTGAGAGGTCCTGGTGTGCACACTTTTGCTTTTAATAAACATACATTAGTCTTCCTACATGGTAAGATTTCATAAGTGGATGCTGCTTCTTTTCTTGGGAGCTAGCCATTATGTATCACTCAATGCATTTCTGGTCTTACTGTAGGGAATTTACAGGAGTCGTCATTGCTTTGGCTTCATCTGGAACACAAGATGTTTTAAATTGGATCTTGTATTTGAGTTCAGGATTGAGAAAATTCTTTGTGTACCTTTTAACAAGAGTCCTGTAAAGGTTACATTGGCTAAGGGAGTTTGAATAACCAAATATTGCTCTAATATGTAGTTATTTGTTGGTTGCTTTTTCCCCACCCCCAATAAGGAAAAGAAGGGAGAGGATGGAGGCAAGAATGAGGTGAGACTAGAGGCGGGGTCATTTACAAGTTGACATTGGGGCATAAAGGCTGTGGGAGGCCGCGAGTGGGGTAGTATCCTGCCAGGTGAGAAGCTATGGTGGATTTTAAAACATTGCCCAGTGTAATTCCTGTTCGTATTAGAAAAGCAGGTAATACAAATTAACAAAAATAAGAAAGAAAGAAAGAGCGCTCATAATTCTACCATCCAGAGATAATTACTGTTAAAATTTTGCGTATTAACATTTTATACCTTTTTTTATGTTTATGTTTGTCTTTTTTTAGCACAAGAAATGGGATCCTCTGATTAGTTAGAAAACAGTGCTCAGTTAAGAATACATGCCCTTTACCTATTTCTTAATAAATAATCCTTACCTTGTGCCTCATAATACAAACAGCGTTTCCAAAGAGAAGAAGAATGTGGCCATGGTCCCAGTGATGTGCGCTCGGCGAACCGAGGAGTTGAAAGAAAGATTTCTTGGACTCAAAGTCTGGTGGTAGTGCTCCTTTATTCAGAGAATATTATGGAGTAGCATGCGGACAGGACCCATGGGCAGTAAAGAGCTGCAATGTGTTGAGGTAGGGCTAAATTTATAAGGCATAGGTATGTGAGTTATTTTTTACTAGACAAAGGAAAGATCATGTAAAAAAGTAGTTAAAATGGTATCAGTGCAGGTGGGGTCTGGTTATCCGGTGGCTGTATATGTTTGGATACAAATCAGGTCTAATCCCGGAGGATGATATAGATCAGTATGTAGGGCAGGACACCTTGGGCTTCTCTCCCTGAGGCAACCTTGATCCTCATCACCAGGTGACCAGCTCTCTATGTGACTCCTCTGAGATGAATTGGAGGAGCACAGGGAAGCCCCAGAAACCCAGAAGAAGAGAGAGCAGTATCATGCAAAAGCTGCCCATTCACTGAGCCTTTAGTTGAAGCAAACACATCAAATCCTGATTACGAATGTTCAGGAGTCACAAAGCAGGATTAGGTCATTTCCGTGAAGACTGAAACACACAGTATTTTGGTTGGAGGAAAGGGGTGGCAGGATCGGTGTTACAGGGTCTATAACTCTTACCCATTTACTTGCCATTTGTCAAGAACTGGAAAGGGACTGAGATTTGATCCTACTTGCAGCTAGTTAGTTAGCCTGCTACAGTGATGCCTGGATCAGAGGCAAAGGACTTTATTACTCATGACACAGCAAGAAGCGTGAGCTTCATGTTCATGTCAATTTCCCTTGTCCCTCAAGTCTCATGAGGTGTGACACAGAGAGGCCCAGGTGGATGTCTACCATGGGGTTTTGAGTAGGCAAAGAGAGCTTTTCTCTCACCATTTTGTACACATTAATCATATTTAATCTTCTTCCTGCTCAGCCCAAACTTCTTCTCTCATCAGCTTGTCTCTTCTCCTCTTCTCCCTCTCCCTTTCGTATCAACTCCTCCTAGTCATCTTCTGTGCTGAAATCCACATACATAATCTCTAAGCTAGTAGTTCAACTTCCAAAGGAAGAGAAGGGTCAGTCCTTATTCTTTCAACAGGGCAACGATGGTAGCCCGTGGGGAAGGTGAGGCGTGGAGGAGTGGGAACGGAATGGGGGCGGATTAAGAGCCACTGTATTTCTTTTTTCCTTTTCTAAACAAAGGGCCTATTGTGATAGATTACAGAAAAATAAAAATACCTGGTTCCTTTTTCATTACATGACAAGTAGATTCTCATAGACTTCCACAAAGGAGCAGGGTGAGATCACCAAAGACAAGTGTGAGAAGGAGAAGAGGGAGCATAGCAGGCTAGACCCCTCCAAAGAGCATGGACAACAAGATAAGTGGAGCACAAGAAGCCACCAAAGGAAGCCAAGGAGATGGGAAGCACACTAGGAACGCAGGAAGTGATTGAAACCAAGGGAAGGGAGTACAGAAGAGGTCAACAAAGGGCCAAAGGCTGCTGAGCAGTCAAGCATTATAAACTGAGAAGTGCCTTCATTCCATTAGCTACGTGGAGGCAAACTGCTTCCCCCTAGATGGGAGAAATAGACAGATGAATACAGAGAATCATGACTTATTGGAGCAGAGACTCACGAGTGGAAGGTGCAGTGGGAACCAGTGCTGGGGTAGAAAACCTGAACTGTCATTGATGAATTGGTGGAGACTCACTGTGGACAACTCTGAGCGTTAAAAACTCTGGGGGCAGGGAGTGGGCAGATATAGAGAGGCCCACAATAATGTGAGTGTTACCTCTAGGAGCTCCACCAGGTTCTTATGGTAAATAGCAGAGAAAAATTCCCTTGTTCTTCTAGCAGGGGGAGGGGAAAAGGAACTATTTTGAAATATTCCTGAGCGTTCTGTTCTTCTTAACAAGATCTGCCCTCAAGATAAACTATTTTACCAGAGCCTAACCTCCTGGGGTATTATCAGAGCCTAAATGACGTGGGAGAAGGGAAATAATGAACTCCAGCTCACTCTAGCTATCCCGTTCCACCTAAGGGGGAAGAAAAAAATCTGAGGAACACTTGTGAAGTTCACAGTTCAGAGGCATAGGCTTGCTAAAAGACTGAGACCTAATCACAGGGCTGTAGAATGTTTCTCCTCTTCCACATGTCAACACCACATCACTAAAAGCTCTTGATAGCTGTTTCTTTTGCCCAGTACATCACGTCTGGCTATCAAGAAAAAACTACAAGGCATACCAAAAAGCAAAAAGCACAATTTGAAAAAACAGAGCAAGTATCAGAACCAGACATAGTTGGGATTTTGAAATAATCAGACTGGGAATTTAAAATAACTATGATTAATACACTAAGGGCTCTAACAGAGCATGCAAGAACAGATGGGCAATGTAAGCAGAGAGATGGAAATCCTAAGAAAGAGCTGAAAAGAAATGCTAGAGATAAAAAACACTGTAATAGAAATGAAGAACGCCTTTGATGGACTTGCTAGTAAACTGGACACAGCTGAGGAAAGAATCTCTGGGCTTGAGGATATAGCAATAGAAACCTCCAAAACTGAAAAGCAAAGAGAATAAAGACAAAACAATAAAACCAACAACAAAAACCCAGAACAGAATATTCAAGGAACGTGGGACAACTACAACAGGTATAACACATTAATACATGCATAATGGGAATGCCAGAAGAAGAAGAAAGAGAAAAAGCAAAAGAAGAAATATTTGACACAATATGGTTGATAATTCCCCCAAATTAATGTCAGACACCAAATCACAGATCCAGGAAGCTCAGAGAGACCCAAGTAGGATAAATTCCAAAAAAAGCTATACCTATGTATATCATTTTCAAACTACAGAAAATCAAAGATAAGAAAAAAATCCTGAAAGAAGCCAGAGGGGAAAAAAGACCTTACCTACAGAGGAAAGAAGATAAGAAACATCCAACTTCTCCTCAGAACCATGCGAGCAAGAGAAGAGTTAGTAAAATATTTAAAATATTAAAGGAAAAAAAATCACCAACCTATAATTCTGTACCCTGCAAAATTATCCTCCAAAAGTGAAGAGAAATAAAGACTTCCTCAGACAAACAAAAATTGAGGGAATTTGTTGCCAGTAGACCTACTTTTTAAGAAATGTTAAAGTAAACTCTAGAGAGAAGGAAAATGATATAGGTCAGAAACTCTGATCTACATAAAGAAAGAAAAAGCATTGAAAAAGGAATAACTGAAGGTAAAATAAACAGTTTTATTTTTCTTATTCTTAAGTGAACTAAAAGATAACAGGATAACGGTTTGTTTGGAGTAATAATAGTAACAATGCATTTGATTATGTACTCTTATGTATATATCTTGTGTGTATATAAATGCATGTGTACACTTATATATAAGTGAAAGGAATGACAGTCATGAAACAGGGGAAGAGAGGGAGAAATCAGGATTATTTTGTGATTATAAGGTACTCACACTACCTGAGAAGTGGTATAGTGTTATTTGGACTTAGATTAGTTATAAATATATATTGCAATGTCTAGGACAACCACTAAAAATAGTAGAAAAAAAAAAGAAGTATAGTTCATATGCTAAGAAAGAAGAGAAAATAAAATGATATAAAATGCTCATTTAAAACCACAAAAAGCAGAAAAAGAATGGAAGACAAAACTAGGAACAAAGAACAAGGGCAGTCAATAGAAAAAGTAGCAAATGTAGTAGACATCAATCTAACTATTCAATAATCACTTTGAACACTAATGGTCTAAATGCACCAATTAAAGAGATTGTCAAAGTGGATCAAATAACAAGACCCAACTGTATGCTGTCTAATACATCTTGCTTTAAATAAAAGATGCATGTAGATTAAATGGTTGGAGAAAAATATACCATGCAAACACTAGTCAAAACAAAGCAGGAGTAACTATATCAATTTCAGACGGAGTAGACTTCAAAGTAAGGAAAGTTATCAGGATAAAGAAGGGCATTACATAATGATAAGGGGTCAATTCTCCAAGAAGACATGACAATCTGTAATGTGTGTGCACTCAACAGTGTCAAAGTACATGAGGCAAAATCGATAGAGCTACAAAGAGAAATAGATGAATCCACTATCATAGTAGGAGACTCCAACACCCCTTTCTCACAAATGGACAAATCCAGCAGGACAGGTCCAGGAAATCAGTAAGAACATAGTTGAACTCAACAGCACCATCAATCAACTGGATATCAACTGGACATTGGTAGACTACTTCATCCAGCAGTGGCAGAATACACACTCTTCTCAGGCTCACATGAAGCATTCACCAAGACAGACCACACTCTGGGCCATGAAACATCTCAACACATTTAAAAGAATAGAAATCATAGAAGGTTTGTTTTGAGACCTCAATGGAATTAAACTAGAAATCAGTGACAGAAAGATAACTGGAAAATCCCTAAATATGTGCAGATTAAATAGCACATTTCTAAATAACACATGAGTCAAAAAAGAAATCTCAAGAGAAATTAAAAAACATTTTGAATTAAATGAAAATGAAAACATTAAAATTTGTGGGATGCAGCAAAAGCAGTGCCTAGAGGGAAATTTATAGCATTGAGTGCATAGATTAGAAAAGAAGAAAGATCTAAAATCAATAATCTAAGTTTCCACCTTAGGAAACTAGAAAAAGAAGAGTAAATTAAATCCAAAGAGGAAAAGAAATAATAAGAATAAAAGCTGAAATCAATCATATTGAAAACAGGAAATCAATATAGAAACTTAACAAAACCAACAGCAGCTTCTTTGAAAAGATCAATATAATCAATAAGCCTCTAGCCAGGGTAACAAAGAAAAAAGACAGATGACACAAATTACTAAATTTAAGGATATCAAATAAAAAATAACACCAAAAAATACCAGGTTTTCATATACTTCCTGTTTGACTACTTTCAAAGTTTCACTTTTTCTTTAAGCTGTCCATACTACAGCTTCTAGTTCCCTCTCTACTTCCCCTGCCCAGTCACTTCTAGCTGGGAGGCGAAGGTGGGAGGGGCTTAAGTTCAGAGAGTCTAGGGGGCTGCTCAGCAGGGGAACTGTCCCACCTTTCATTCTGTGATGCCTGGTATCACAGCAACGCCCGTTTCCTTCCTCCAGTTGAATGAGCTGTCTTTGGAGGACAGCAGTGTCAGGTTATTGGTGTAAAGCAGCCTCTTCGGATACTCTCTTGTAGAGTAGCCAGGCCACCAGTTTTGGTGGGGAAGAAGTGAGGGAAAGTCTGGTGCTTGGCAAGCGTGGGCTGGGAGGAAACTGCTTCAGAAAGAGTGGAGCTGGACAACAGCTGACCATGGGCTGCCCCTCACCCTAGTCAGGCCTCCTTGGCTCCCATCTCTGATGATACTGCCACAGGCCACCCTCCTCATGATCTTACCTCCCCATCTCCCCTTAGGCACCAAGCCCCTTCTATTCCTTGATTTTAGCCTGGCCCTGAGAGCTCTCAAATGCCTGAGGCTCCCGTGCTCGGCTCTTCAGGGCTGTAACGGCTCAACACTACTGACCATGATCATGCAGACTGTGACTGTGGCTTGTGATCTTGTTAGTCACCACATCTGTCAGAACCACTGGGGCGGGGACATGGTTAGGATGCTTCTGCTGCAGTGCGACGTGACTTGAGATGACTTTCTTGTTCTTCAGCTAAAGAGATCTATCCTCTTTAGAGAAGATGCCTTAGAATTCTTTCTGACTCAAGCTTTGCCTTCTGGCGCCTGGGGAGATGTAACTCCTTTCTGGCTCACCTCATTGGGCATTTTGAGGACAGTTTAGTGGTGGTTATGGCTCTCTTTGGCTGGGAAAATTCAGAATACATCCCTGCTTACTAATATCCCTCTTCCACTCATTTCCTTTCACATTTTTATTTTGGTGAAATCTTGTTAAAATTAAAACCAAAGCGATCTGGAGGAAAAAAGATATCTCAAAAAGACGTCAAGCAGCCTAGAACTCTACATGTGAGAGGAAAGGGAAGAGGCTATTCAGGCTCCTCAGCACCTTCCTTGCCTTGATTGTGTGAACCTGAGCTCCTCAGGTCTTGCTGTTTATGATCAAGTCATACATGTATTACACATATAAAAATATATGTAATTTTTTTATTGTTCCTGAAAACTCATGAGAATTGCATGTGACAACTTGAGTAGTCATAGTATTATTCTAGAGGGACAGAATAGGAAGGGGTTAGAGCATGGGCTATTATATCTGGGTCCAATAACTGGGTTCAAGTGGGAGCAGGGAGGGCATCCTCAGAAAGCTAAGCTCTGAATAATGGAAAAGGGGCAGCTCTGCACGGATCTGGGAGGAGAGCATCATAAGTGGAATGACACAGCAAGTGCAGAGATTGTGAATGAGCGTGTTGTGTTTGAGAAAGATCAGCGAGTGAGGAGTGGGACTGGATCACAGTGAATGGGGAGAGTAGCTGGAGAGGCAGGGGGAGACAGCTTGTGTATGGCCTGGTAGGGTAGGGTAGGGTGTGGAATCTTGCTCTAAATGCATTGAAATGTTCCTGGAGAGTTTTAAGCAGGGAATAGGCATAATTTGATTTGGCTTTTTAAGAGATCACGCTGACTACCTGTGATGAATGGGCTGGGGAAAGGTAAGAGTAGAAGCGGGAGACAGGTTAAAGCCCACTGTAATAGTCTAAGGTAGGACAGGATGGTGTCTTGGACCAGAGTGGTTGTGGTGGAGATGGAGTGAAGTGGAAAAAAATGGATATATTTTGGACATGGGGTCCATAGTGTTGCTCATGGATTGAATGTGGGAGAAGATGGAAAGAGAGGAACCAGCAAAAAATCTAACATTCTGGCTTGAGTAACAACTGGGTGGGTGCTAGCTAAGATGGAGAAGATAGACTATTTGCGGAGGGGGACTGTAGATACAGGGTATGGAAATCAAGAGTTCTGTTTTAGCTTATAAATATGTGACGTTAAGCATTAGACATTAAGCGTCTATGTGCAAATGTCATATAGGCAGTTGGATATAGGATTTGGAGCTCAGTGAAGACATCAAGTCTGATGATAGACATTTGGGCGTCATTGGTATGTACATGGCACTTAATTAAAGCCTCAGGAAAGGATGTGATCTTACAGGGAACTGGTGTAGAGGGAGAAGAAAAGAGGGTTGAGATGTGAGCTCCAGCACGTAGAAGTCAAGAAGAAGAGAAGAAAACTGAGAGCACTAAACCAGAGAGGTCAACCAAGTTCTTAATCTAGAGCTTGGCATGTAACAGGGGACTGTCACAACCACTACTGTTGCCACTGTTTTATAAAGGAGCTAAAATATGTAAAATCCCTAATTTCACTTTTTCTTGTAGACATTATTTTTGATTATAGTGCCAGCATTTCATGCATGTTCTTTAGTTTTCCTGTTTGCCTTCACAGTTGAAGACACAGGCACTGGTTGACTTGAATGAGCTTCTAATTGAGCCTAAAGATTCGCTGTTTTCAGCACACCTAGTGATTTCCAAGTGTGTACCAATTATATTAACTTTATGAGAATTGTATTTCCTATCACTTGTATCAACACTTTCATATTTACATTTTCCACTCATTTTATAAACAAATAAGGACAAAATGCAGTAAAGTATTCAGGTAATTGCACAAATTGCTGTACAAAGGTGGTGGCTGCCAAAGTGGAACTAGTTGCAAGCAGCCAGTACCATAGTGTGATAGATTTAAATGTTTACTACTCAGCTGAGATACGAAAATGTGCATATAAAGGCAATTTTGCAGGGGCTTATGTATTACCTACAAATACATTTTTCTTCCAGAAGTCAAATATATGAAAGACAAGACCCACTTGTATTTGTTCACTACCAGGCAGACCAACTTTCTTTCACCTACCTCTCTAACCTCTTTCTTCACAGAAGCCAAGGATCAAGAAATATGACCCCCATTTGTAGCACTGGTGCTTTACTCTGTAATCAATAGCTCAAAATATCATTTAGTTGAATAGCCCTCTTGCTTAATAAGGAGTTAGAGACTGGCTAACAAAAGACACCACAGATGGTAGGCAACAGACTCAAAGGGAGCCATGCCAGGCACTAATTACCAAGATGTATTTGGAGAGCGTTGGTACTTGTCTTAACCCACAAGAGAAAACTGCCGTTGCTTCAGGCTTCCTTCCATTTCCACATGGTTTGAGGCATGGTTTAAGATCAAATGCTTTCGCAATTGGCTTGGCTTTCCAAATATGAGGCCCATTTTAATTCTACAGAAGAATCCTTCTTATTACATAAGAGATTAAAGAATTTTAATTTCTCTAAGAACTCAATTCTCTCCTCCTTGACTTACTTGCCCTCCGCCCCCATCCAATAGATGTCCCCAAGCAGTGACTGCTTACTCATTAATCGTGTTCAGTCCATGCAGACTCTCTTTCGGAATATTTACGTGGGGGAAAAGAAGCCCACAAATTTACATCAGTGACCACGTTGTGTAGGCTGCTCACTCATTATGGTTATTCCATTTTGCAGATTTTGCTGGGTATTGCCATATTTATTGATGGATAGCTGGGGTGGGGAGATGATATCTTAATGGTTCAAAAACTTTTTAAAACTTTAAAATATGTTTCACATAAGTACATTATAAAGCATAATAATAAAGTGAGTATTTATGAACCACTCTCTGTTTAAGGAGAACTTTACCCGTGCTACTGAAGTTTCTTGAAATTTCCACTTATTCTTCCCCCTTCCTCCTATTTTCGTTAGCTGTATCCTTTTTACACTGTCAAAGAATATAATACTTTCATACTATTTTTTGCCCTATCCTCATCTTTTAACCTTAGTTCCACAGTTAAACATATTCAATGCTCAATCTACTTTTTATGCTGAAGCTTTCCCAATAATTTCTTATTTGTCTGAAGTTTATTTTCCAGCAGAATACTCAGGAAAGGTTCATGGAATCAATATCCCCGAATTCTTGCATATTCATAATTGTTTGGTGAGGCATTTATTCTGGAAAGATGGATATAAAATCCTTGGCTTATATTTTCTTCCTTGAACTACCTTTTAAACCGATCCATTGCTTTTTCCATAGGATGTTACTGTGGAGAAGTCTGATGTCAGTTTTATTTTCTGCCCTTCGTGTGTGACCTGGTCTTTTTGTTTGGATGTCCTAATAATTTTTCTCCTTTTTTTGGGAGCCTAGTAGTTTCATAGAACATATCTTGGTGTTAACTATCACGAGATAATTTTCTTGGGTACATGGTATGCCCTTTTTATACGAAAATTTAAGTTTTTTATTTCAGGCATGTTTTCTTAAATAATTATTAATTTTTTTCTGTTTTATTTGCTTTAGTTTTCTTTTTTGGGGGATTCAAATTATATGCATGTTTGAGATTTTTTTTGCCTGGCTTTTCTTTTTCTTAGATCTTTTTTATTACTTTCTCTATTTCCAAATGATTTTCTTCATATTTTCGTTTCTATTGTATATTTAGCTTTACAAGTTTCCATGAGGGTCTATCTTCTCTTGTCTTCCTTTCAGTTAATTTTTTCTAATTCTATCTGATATCCTATAATGTTTACATTTTATTCTCTTCTTGTCTAGCCATTTTATTTCTGACCTTATTTATTTCTATGTGTGCTCTTTTTTAAAAAAACCATGTTTTCTTGATTTCTTTTGGCTCACTTTGAAATATTAGATTATATTTTGCATCTGTTTTGAGCTAACATTTTGCGAGTTCTCGTTGTCTGTTGGGCTATGCCACAGTCCATTTTCATGTTTTTCTGGCAATCATTTGGTATGGAATTAGAGAGTATTTTCCTTTCATATTTAAGTGAGACAGGTTTTCTTGGGCTGTGAGGAGGTTTCTGAGGGCCGTGAGGATTATCCAAAGTAGCTTTCACAGCTTCATAGCTTTAAAGGCTCCCTCTTCTATTGTACCTGTGGGAGCTTTCTGTAAAGCAATTTCTCTGTCTCTTGGAGCAAAATCTTGTTCAAGAAGGCTTTCTGCCTCCAGCCTTCTTTTTTCTAGAGCTGTAAAGACCTTGTCTTCAAAAGAAGTGTTCTTCTCCATTGATACAGTATTTTGCTGCTCAGTACTGCCCGGGCTCTGCTTCCTCTGGGCTCTTCCTCACCATGCAGTATTGGGAACTTTTTTCACCATGACACCCAGGGGCCTGTCTTGCTCATATCATTTTTCTTTTTACTTCCAGCAAGTTTTCCTTGGGTGAGGCTCTGTCTTTCTAGGAGAGAACTTCTAGAAGAAGGTACATATAATAACTTTTGTCTTAAAGTCTCTCTCCCTTTTAAACTAATATTAATATAGCTAATAAACTAATATTAATACAGCTTTCTCTTGGTTAGTACTCACATGACATATATTATTCCATACTTTTATTTGAGCCTTTCTGTAGCCTTCTCTTTAGGTATTTATCTTGTGAATAGGATATTGTTTAATTTATTTTTTTGCAATCAGACACCTTCCGTTTGAAACTGGCATTTAACTTTATTCGCATCATTTTATTACTGATAATATCTAGACCTGTTTCAACTCTCTTACATAGAGTTTATGCATGTCCAGTTTCCACCTGGCCGTGCTATTTCCCCCTCATTCCTCTCTCTCTGTTTTATTTTCCTTTTACAATATTCCCCCCTCCACAGGTTTGAACATATATACTATATTCTATTCTGTTTTTCTTGAAATATTTCCCTGCATATTTAACAATCCAACAAAGTCTAAAGTTCATTCGTACATCAAGCCTGCTCCAAAAATCAAGAAACCACACTCGCACACAGGACGCACCTGAGAACACGCCCAGTCTGGTCACTCGTCTCCTGTCACATGCTAACATTGCCCACTATTCTTTTATTTTTGCTGTTAAAGTTGGACTTTATCTTCATATGTTTTTGTTACTATTATACCTGTTGAGATTTACATTTAAGTTTCCACTTTCTTCATTTCCCCTCCTTCTGGTAGACCTCCCTTCTCAGATCATTTTTGTTATGCAGCAACAGATAACTTATACAATGTTTTTGATCAGTTATGGAAATTATCGACCATTATTTCTTTAAAAATTTCTTCTACATTCTATCTGTCCTCTTTCTTTGGGACTCCAATTAAACATATCTTATACAGTCTTGAGGTGTCCATTATGCCTGCTTTATATTTTTGATCATTGTATATCCAAACTGTACTCTGTAATGTCTACTTATCATCTATAATTTTCTCTCTTCAGCTGTATCTTATCTACTATATGACAAGAGATTTTCTCGTATTGAGGTACATGGGGTAACTACTCAGGTTCAAAACTGATTCCCCTTGAATTAAAGAAGCCTGACTTATGGCCTATCAAACACACGTTGTGCATTAACCGTTGAAGTAGAGCATGCACTCTCTGAAGATAAGAACGCAGACTTCCTCTCCTACGCCCTATCTGTAATGGCCTGTATTAGTCCCTTTCCTGACAGCAGGGTCATGTTGACATGCTAATTTGCAACTGAATACTTTTTGAAACTTTGATGAATATGTATCCTGGGGTGTTTAACGTATGTTCTTTGTTCTAAAAAGATCTAAGACTGTACTGAAACCCACGCTTCTCCAGAACACTTTCTTCTTTTCTGGAAAAGGCTTTCCCAGATTATAATCTTCACTCTGGCTCAAGTAAAACTCACCTTATCTCTCTCATCTATAGAATGGTTACTGGTTATTTTGTGTTGACATATATAACTCATCTGTTAAGTTTTTAACTTCAGAAGTATACTATTTATCACTCAAAATTTTTTGTTTGTTTGTTTTTCAAATTTCCTAGGTCATTTTTGGTAGTCTCTTGTTCCTTGCTCATTTTTCATTCTAAATCTTAAAGCATTTTATACTCAGGTATTTATTTTATATTTACTATCTGATAATTCCAACTTCAGAAGTTCTTGGAGGTCTATTTTTTTCAATCTATTGACTCTTGCTCATAAAGGCTTGTTTCCTTGTGTGTTTGGTGGGTTTTGATTGTGCGCTCCTATGTGACTGAAATTACCCTGTGGAAATTCTGAGGGCCTAAGTTTTAGTTATTTTTTCTGCAGAGAAGACTTGAGTTTGTGTCTGCTGAAATCCAGGTGTTGCCAATCTTGGAAAGCTTTATCCCTTTAAGAGTCCTTGCTTAAAGTGAGAGTATCAGGTTTAGCTCCTTCACCTCGCCAAGGGCAAGATGCCAGATACCTTATCAGCATTGGTACAAGGAAAGTCCTCTTCCTCAGTGTGTGCTGCCTGGCATGCAAGAGTCAGCTCATCACTTTCCTTTTTTCCCTCCTCGTTCTTAAGGATGTCTTCTAAGCCTCAAAATGCTTTATAAAATATGCTTAAGTTAACCTATGATTTTGTTGCATTTCTTCAGAGTGCCTAATTCTGGTCCATCATACTGCTAGAAGTGGATGTTAGGATCACTCACTTTTCCCCAAAGAAAATAATTGTACATAGTGTCCAATAGAACATTGTATATAGTGTACACTCCTGCACATAGTGAAGCTGGGTACCTGGGGGTTACTGTAAATATTCAATAAGAACATGAGTATCCTTCAACTTTGTTGCAGAGACACAGATGAAAAGAAATTAATCTTGCTAATTTGCTGTTTTCTTGTTTAACCTGAGGGGTGACTCAAGGGTCACAAGGATTTATGAGCTTGTTTTACAGATGAAAAAGAGTGCCTTTAAAGAAATTATGGTCACCAGATAACCAGCCCCCAGCTGCCACCGGGCTCCAGAAGTCTGACTGCCCAAGCGCTTATCTGGAGTGAAAGAAACACAGATTTACCCTTTGTTTTTCTGAAACGCCTCCTCTGAAGCCCCTTAGCTCTGTAAAGACCCTGCTCTTCTTTCCCTAGGGCAAATTTGAGAGAACCTATCCTCCTGCCTTCTCACTTTGGCCAATTTGAATAAATCTTTCTCCATCTCCAAGCACCATGTCTCAGCGAATGACTTCTTGTGCATTGGGCACAGGAACTGGAGATTAAGAGGTTCAGTATTAACAGTACTTGAAATATGTAAAATTCATAGGGCAAAGCTATGATCTTTTCCATTAATAAACAAAGACCTTAATGTTAGGTCTTCAAAAAAAAAAAAAAAACCAACACATAAAACAGCTCATAACATTCTTTTATTTGTTCATCTCTTCTAGCATTCCTCCAGGGAGTTAATTTAAATTATAGTTTCAGTGTAGTTTATTTATTAAGTAAACTTTTTTTTGCTATTACATCTGAGCATAGTTCTTGAAAATCATCTATTTTTTAAATTCTTTTTGAAAATGCATTTTTAAATTCGTGAAGCAATAAAATATGACAGAAAATTTGGGAAAGACTACCTGTCACTCTGCCTCCTTAACTTTAAGCAGAGACACCACAGAGCGCAGGAGAGATGAGGTGTGTGCCCTAACGCAAGGACCACTAATCCCTGAACAGTTGCCACAGCAAGTGCAGGAGAGGACCCTTGAAGCCTGGCAGCAGAGAAACCTAGAAGGAAGCAGAGGAAAACCTTTTTATTTGATCCACAAGGACGAAAAATTTCTGTTTAAGAATGTCCATTACTGAACCCTGCCCCAGACCCACCAATCAGGACCCAAATTTTTGACACACTCTCTGAGTGACAAGTTCAAGAGAAGTTTTAGAACCTCTGGCCTGAGGGTTCCTACCAGTTTCCTAGCTGGGAGAAGAAGCTAGGCGTTGACCTCAGACTCCTGAGTGCTCCTGTTTGTTCTGATGAACTGTGCTCAAGTTAGTGGGGAGATGTTATGCAGTTCTCATTCCAAATTATGGGTTCAGTCATCCGCTTTTTTTTTTTGAGGAAGATTAGCCCTGAGCTAACATCCACTGCCAATCCTCTTCTTTTTGCTGAGGAAGACTGGCCCTGAGCTAACATCCGCGCCCATCTTCCTCTACTTTATATGTGGAATGCCTGCCACAGCATGGCTTGAGCAGCAAAGCCTAGGTCCACACCCGGGATCCAAACCAGCAAACCCCGGCTGCTGAAGCAGAGTGTGCAAACTTAACCGCTGCGCCACCGGGCCAGCCCCTCAGTCATCCTTAAAAACAGTGTGTGATACGTTATTAAGTAATATATGTTCCATGGAATCTTCATGTAACTGTCACTTTTAATTACAATATGCTAGTCTAACACGGGGAATAAATCATCATTTCTGCAGCCGTTTCTGAAGTTTTCTACATTTAAGCTATTTCCAGCTTTTGGCTATAATACATAATACTGTAATAAACCTTGGTGTGTGTAACATTTTTTTTCAGTTTTAGCACTATTTTTTTGCACTTAGATGCTTAGATTTGGAATAACTGGAAGGAAAGACATGAACACATTTAAGACTTGATGTGGATTGCCAAATTGCTTTCCAAAAGGTTACAACAGTTTAAGCTGCTGCCAGCAATGTGAGAATGTATTTCAGGGCACCCCAGCCAGCACTGGGCATTATCATTTATCTGCTGGGCAGTTAGTGTTCTTATTGGTGTTTAATTTTCAGTGGTTAGGTTCCACTGAGTCTGCTTAACTGTTCCTCACGGGGCTGAGCTGGTGAACAGGGAAGAGGTGGCACAGGGGGCCTCCTGCTCCTTTGGACGTCCTTCACAGAGTCTGACCAGCATCTGCTTCCTCCTGATCTCCCAAAGTGCCGGCCACTTCTCTTCTTTCGTCCTCTGCTTCCTCATTCGTAACATGAAAGGGTAGGGCCAACTGCCCCCAGGTCCCCTTTGGCTTCCATGTTCTGATCCATCCTTTGGTGTGAATGTCACATTTCAAATCTGAGCCAAGGTCCTTGTTGGTCTGTCGGCAGCTTCAGGGCTCTGTCTGGCTACTATGCACATTATTTTCCTTTCTTTGGTATCCTTGGTAGAATGCATTTTAGATTTTCTTCCTCGTCTGCTCCCCCTCCCACGTTTGAAAATTCTGATTTAAAAAGAATGCAAATATGGTATATGAATATTTAAAATGAGATTTGCATTCAACAAATTACACATGATCACATAATTCCCAATGCGATTTTGCATCAGGGAAAAAGTGAGAATATGTATTTTATATTAAATGCATAGCATTTAAATACTTTAATACAAACAAACTGCTTTTGAATATTAATCTCTCCCCAAAAGACCTTGCCACGCACATTAAATATTTAAAACTTTTCAACATTACAAAGTTCTTGAACCCCTTGAACACTTCTACTTTTCTCTGTTATTTGTAAGCTTGGAAAATCTTGTTATTTTTCTATTCATTTACTGTGAACTTTGAATCTCTACTTGTGAGGTTTTCTCTGCACAGGAACAGCAGTGAATTAATAGGCCAAGAATCCCCGAGGGTGGAGAGTGTGGAACCCGTCATGCTAAATGCGGCAGTGAGGAGAGCTGGGTGTGTGTGAGGGGAAGGAAATTGTTTGGTGTAAGATATCCTGCCCAAGAGAGAGAGAAACATAGACTCTTAGTGCTAGACATGACTTGGAAGTCATCAGCCTGGACTGTCTGTCTAACGCAGGGTTCAGGTACCACATCTCCAGGTGGTTGGTCAGCCAGTCACTTCTTGAATACTTTCAGTGTTTCGGAGCTCACTACCTTACAAACCAATCCTGTCTATTCTATAATTGGACAGCATTTGTTTTGGGAAAGTTTTTATTAACTCGAGTTCAATTCTACCTCTAAATGAGCCACTAATTTTAATTTATTCTCCTGGAGCAATTATGTGGAATTAGGTGACTCTCAAATTGATTTTGCATAAAATAATATTCTACAGGCATGTTTGCTGTTCTTAATTATGATTAAAAATCAGTTCCACAAAAAAGAATGACTTTCTAAGTATGTCTTGAGGGAGCAGAACTCAAGAACAAGTTAGATGATTCTTTGGATTTGACACCAAAAGCAAAGATAACAAAAGCAAAAATAAACAAACAGGATTACGTCAAACTAAAAAGCTTCTGCATAGCAAAGGAAACCATCAACAAAATGAAAAGAAAGCATATAGAATGTGAGAAAATATTTGCAAATCACATATCTGATATTGGGTTAATATCCAAAATATATAAAGAACTTTTACAAATTAATAGCAAAAATCCAACAATCCAATTAAAAGATAAGCAGAAGAACAGAATAGACATTTTTCCAGAGAAGACATACAAATGGCCAACAGGTACACAAAAAGATGCTTGACATCATTAATCATCAGGAAAATGCAAAACCACAATGATATATTACCTCACACCTGTTAGAATGGCTATCACCAGAAAGATAAGAGAGACGTGTTGGAGAGCATGTGGAGGAAAGGGAACCCTTGTGCACGGTTGTTGGAAATGTAAATTGGTGGAGTCACTATGGAAAACAGTATGAAACTTCCTCAAAAAATTAAAGATAGGACTAGTATATGATTCAGCCACCCCACTACTGGGCATAAATCCAAAGGAAACGAAGGCACTATCTTGAAGAGATGTCTGCACCCCATGTTCATTGCAGCATTATTTATCACAATAGCCAACACATGGAAACAACCTAAGTGTCCTTGTACAGATAAATGGATAAAGAAAATGTGATACACACACACACACACACACACACACGCACACACATACTGGAATACTATTCAGCCATAAAAAAGAAGGAAAGCCTCCCATTTGTGACAACATGGATGGACATTGAAAGCATTGCCTTAAGTGAAATGTCAGACAATATTGTATGATCTCACTTATATGTGGACTCTAAAAAAAAACAAACATATAGCTACAGAGAACAGAGATCGGTGGTTGCCAGAGGCAGGGGAATGGGAGGTGGGGGTAATGGGTCAAAAGGTACAAACTTCCAGTTCTAAGATACATAAGTCCCGGGGATGTAATGCTCAGCATGATTATAATTAACAGCACTATATTGTGTCTTTGAAACTTGCTGAGAGAGTGGATCTTAAAAGTTCTCATCACTAGAAAAAAAAGTTGTAACCATGTGAGGTGATGGATGTTAACTAAACTTACTGTGGTGATTATCTCACAATCCAAACACACCAAATCATGTTGTGCACCTTACACTAATACAACGTTAAATGTCAATTACATCTCAAAAAACTGGGAAAAAAGCCATCAGAAGTCAATAAAGATATCTTTAAACCAGTGACCGCAATATATTAATAACCACCAATAGAACGTTAGCTATTTCTGGGCACAGTTCTTTCTCATAAATAAATACCTAATTGGCTTATTTTTTTTAAAAAAAAGAACAAATGAAGACTAATAATGGTGATAACAACATGTGGGCTCCCGTCATCCGTACAACCATCTCCGAGGTATGTGTTATTATCCTAATTTTACATACGAGGAAACTGAGGCACAAAAAAGTTAACTTTCCCAAGTCATTTCCACATAGCGAGTAAATGACAGAGATGATTTTAAACCCAATGCTTTGTGTTTTGATTTACTATGCTGTACTTAGAGTGACCACATCATTGATCCTTCAAACCAAGACACTTCTGAGAGTGGAAGGGGGCACAAATAATAGCTGCCTTGGACCACACCCAAGCTGTACTGCTCAGATTGACAGGCTGATAAGAGCATGTCGAAAAGGTCTCAAGATCACCAGAGGGGCAGACCCACTTTTTCTGGGACCTGAATGTTCTGCAATTTTGAGGGCCCTTTTTCAGAAAAAGAACATGAAGCTAAGAAGGCATTAGTTATCCAAGTGAGCTTTTCTTTGTTTTGAATGAGAAAGAAATCATAACGATAGTGGAGCCTTGGGGATTCAGGTTCCTTTCTTCTGAGATCTATTTGTGAAATTAACCAGAAACCTTTAATCGCAACTTGGCATTCCCCCACCCTCGGAACATTCTTCAGCTTCCAGATTTCATAGGGATGGTGCAAATCAGGGGCCTTGGAGCTTAAGCTTCGTTAGGTTCATGGTAGGTCTGCCTCTGCTCACCATTTTAGGTCATAAGTCGAGTGCCTAGAATGTTTGTGGTGCTTACCATTTGCTAGGATAAAGCAGCATTTAAAATACACGTCAAAGGCCCACCACAAACATGTTAGAATGGCCACTTTAAGGTTCCCTGATCAGTAAGGCACATTCAGATCCTGGAGAACCTACAAGAACAGTTCCTGCTCAGGCAGGTGGTGGGGTGACTTGCTGTGAACGGGTTGGGCTACTGGTTCTCAGTGTTGGTATGGGTTCAGCACTAGCCAGTGTATTATTTTGACATGACCCTCTCTCTCCCGCTCCCTATTGATCTCTTTGACTCCCTCTCTTAGGTCAGAGATGGCTCCATAATCTTTGGTTCCCAGCCTTAGAGTACCTGTTTCTGTACAGAAAATGTTTGTGATTCTGCCAGTTCTGGTACCCCTCACGTCTAGGAATCTCATGGTGCCATATGCATCGGCTACATTCAATTACGACTAGTAGAGGATAAGAAAGGCAAGAGCTCCTTGTGAAATGGTCATTTATTTGTGGTTATGTCTGGATTTGATGCTTTCAGAGATGTAAATGATCTAATTGCTAATGTTCTCCTACTGTGCAATGCCAGCTCCATTCACATTCCCTTCCTCTTCTGTGCTCTAGTCCCCCCCCCCCACCCCGTCCCACCCCCCCACTGCCCCTTCATCTTCTAAGACAGCCAGTGCAAGTGTTTGGGTTAGGAAAGGGTTAAAACTCATTTCAGGTTTCTTTCTTTTTTAAATGTTTTTGGTGGTGAGGGGAGCGATGATGGCTACCCTGTCCTTCATGAATTTTTTCTCTGATCACCCTCGCCGGCCTCCTTGCAAAAATAAGTGTTAGAAACAGGAATCGAAAATGTTCCTCCTTGCTGTCCTAATTAAGGAGAGGAAGTCTGAAATCTGAAGCTAGTTACTGCCTGTCAGCCCAAGTGGCTCACTGTGTTCCTATTCGTCTTGTTTACATTTTACGTCCCCTGGGCAGAGGCCGGGTGGCCTTTATTACAGTACCCATCGTTCTGTCAGCGCCATCTAAATTAAGGCAAACGCTCTTCTCCAACGGTGCTTTGTGACCATGTCTGCCACGCCCAGACTGCTTAGCACTGACAGGCTTCAGTTAGCTGTGACACCACTAAGGTGGCCTGAACCCCAAATGACTGGGATGTGCTTGAGAAAATTCATTTTCTCATCCTGACATGGGCTGCAGAAGACACATGGAAGCTGTAAAATACAGCTTGGAAACGACTAGACTAATTTTAGAACCGTTTACACAGCTGCTCCCCTGAAAGGCTGACTTTCATTGTAATTCTTCCTCTAGGAGGGCCTGCCTTTTATTTAATTAAAAATGATTGGCAAGGCAGGCTTTGATACAGCAACGTCCGCAGCGAGACTGCAAGGCGAGCGGGGTTGCAGCAGCTCTCTGACATTCTGCCTTGTTGGGTGTCAGCTTATAATTAAAAGTTTGAGTGGCAGAACTCTGAGTACCCAGCAAAATGGTTTCGAGGCTCTTAATCATTTCCAGCCATCATCCTAGCAGATATGTGAGGCTGTGAGATTCGCCATGGAGGGAGACACTTGGCACTGCCTAAATGTTCCCTTTGAAAAATGCAGAAATAGGCAGCGCTCTGGGGTTTAGAACCCGGGAGAGGGAAATTCATGTCTGGAAACGCAATTGAAATCACCCCCGCTGGGTGGGGAGTTACATGCTGGAAGCAAGAGACAGAAGCAAAACACGGAGCCACGTATCCTGCGGAAAGACATCAGTCTTAGTTATGAAGTTAATTAGAAAAATAAAAGTGTTTTTCCCGTCTTGTTATTACTTATGCCATGATATTCATTTTATGGGAATGCTCTTTAGAAATATCTAGATTTTATTGAAAAAATGTTTTGAAATTTTTTCCATTTGTGCAAACTGATACAACAGTTCACTGAACTTTGGGAGTCATCAAATGCTCTTTTATTTTTTGACACCTGGGTGTCCAGAACTGAATTAATCACAATCATCACGTTTTTCTTTTTTGTTGCTGTTTTTTAAAGATTGGCACCTGAACTAACATCTATTGCCAATCTTCCTTTTTTTTTCTTTCTTTCTTCTCCGCAAAGCCCCCCGGTACATAGTTGTATATTCTAGCTGTGAGTGCTTCTGGTTGTGCTATGTGGGATGCCACCTCAGCATGGCCTGATGAGTGGTCCCATGTCCAAGCTCAGGATCCAAATGGGCAAAACCCCAGGCTGCCGAAGCAGAGCGTGCGAACTTAACCACTCGGCCACGGGGCCGGCCCCCCAAATGGTTTTCTTATAAAGGCTATTTGTATGTCTGAAACTTCACACTTTGGAAGTGAGCGAGTTAGGAATTTCTGGGAAACTAACTAACTTAATTGTTAATCTTATTAGCAAATTACATAATTTGATAGTCACAAGTACTTTACATTAATAGACTCAAGGCTACTTGCAACTTACTTAAGATTGCTACGTTCAATACTACCATGCTTTAAAGATCAAGTCAAGGTTAACAATACAACTATCAACAAGGTTACAGTTAAATGTATGTGAAGTCTGTTTTAATGGATCAAAGTTAGGTTTGTGGACTTCGTTCCTCCTTGCTACCTATTATTGTTTAATACAGAGACTGATTAATTGATAAGGCTGAAACAATATAAACAGAGATTACATGTTCCAAGCGACAGTAGACCTATTGATGGTTTGGAGTCTTTGCATCCTTGTTTTCTAGGAGGAAATAGTGGCAAGCAAAGAGAAAACTGCCATTGTCTATTGCCATCACATTAACAAGTGGCTGAAATTTCGGCAAACTAAATTTGAAAGCCAAGTTCAGAAAATATTAAGCCATACTAATTTCCAACAACCTCAAATTGGCACATTTTTGAAATTGTCTGGTAATTCAAGCATGAGAGATAAAGGACAGATTTAAATGGAGTGCGTGTGGTATCTGGAGATGACTTTTTAACCCGCAACTTCTCCGTTAATTAGCTCCCAGGAGGTGAATGGAGTTTTGTTCTTCTTCTAGGTTCAGCTTTAAGCAAAGTGAACCAGCAAAGTTAGCCACCCATGGGTGTTGAGACAGAGTGTTGCTTAAAATACCACTCCACCCCTCAAAAAAAGAGAGAATATGTTACATGGGAGATAAACTAACTTTAGTTTATAGAATATACTTTAAAGATATTGTTTCTTATCATCTCCTTCTTAGAATCATCATTTGCTTTTTAGAATCATAAAGTTAAATAAAATATTTTCTTCTTAAGAAAAGACTGATGTGGCCTTTCAAAATACTGTTAAACTGGGGCTGGCCCCGTGGCCGAGTGGTTAAGTTCGCGCGCTCCGCTGCAGGCGGCCCAGTGTTTCCTTAGTTCGAATCCTGGGCGCGGACATGGCACTGCTCGTCAGACCACGCTGAGGCAGCGTCCCACATGCCACAACTAGAAGAACCCACAACGAAGAATACACAACTATGTACCGGGGGGGCTTTGGGGAGAAAAAGGAAAAAATAAAATCTTAAAAAAAAAAATATACTGTTAAACTGAGAGTAAGGCCGAGTGACCAAGGCTGAAGAGATCGCTGGCGCGTTGACGGAGAGCCTCTCTGGGCTGTTGAACGACGTCCTTCCTCGTGTCCTTGTGCACGTCTGCGCTGTGCTGGCCGACCTCTCGCTGGGTGAGTTAGAAATGCTGGGAAAATAAAAAGCTGTTGAAGAAATTGCTCATCTTCTGCAGCGTGTGTATGAAAGAACAGATTGGGCTATAAAATGCTTGGCACAAAGTGATAAGGCTCTGTGCAGTCCCCCACTTTCTGCTTTCATTTTTTTCTTGACGCACAGTATGTGTTTTCAATTTAAGTTTTCTTTAATTCCATAAAAATAACACTCAAACTCTACTGGCACGAGTTAAGCCTGTTTTCTTCTTTCGGTTTTAATGACTCCACGCGTTAGGGTGTCCTCTTAAAGGAGGAGGGCTGTGGGCTCTAAGATCATTGTGGTAGCCTTGGTCTGTCAAGGAATTTATTCAAGAAGAATTTGTTAAGGTCTGACTATGTGCTATGGATCGTTTGCGGTTCTGGAACTAGGAGCGAATGAAGCGCGCTTCCTGCCTTGTTAGGGAACAGTGAGGCAGGGTGAGGCCTGCACATAGAGACAATGCTACAACGACAGACAGCAGAGGACAGTGCTAGGCCGAGGGGACCACTGAGGGCCCTGCATTCATGCCAGTGTCATCCCCGGAGAAGCCCCGTGAGGTAGGGACTATTTTTAGCTCCATTTTACAGCTGAGGAACCTGGAGCGCAGGAGGTTAAGCAACGTGTCCAGTGTCACACAACCAGCAAGCAGCTGACCCAGGCAGCCTGGCTCCGAGTTACTTCACTGCTGCTCAGGACGGTAACGCCTTCCCTTTGAAGGCCGTGATTCGCGGCGCCCCGACTGTGTCCCTGCTCCCCACCCGACCCGCGAGGAGCCTCCCTCCGCAAGGCCCGCAGAGGGGGCGGTTCCTGTACCGCCACGACTTCTCTCGTCTGGCCTGGCTTTTGGCAGGCCCCATCCCTGTTCCTTTCTCCTGATTTTGTGCCACAAGAACTGGTCTGGCAGATTCTAAGTACGGGCATTCACCTTCTTACAGCTTCCCTGTCGGGCAAAGGTAGATAACGCAGCCAGTAGTAAAAACCTCTCTTTGAGTGACAGGTTTGAGATTTCAGATCGTGTTGGAGCGCGTCGTTTTGGAGCGACTTGGAGATCCCAGACAATGACTGAAGAGAGTTATGTTTCTAACACGCCCGAGGGTATATAAACTATAAAAGGGAAACAATATGGTTATGCGGACTTAGATGTGGTTTTAAATCTAGGACTCTTTTTGGGTCTAGAAACATCCTTATATAAGAGAAGCAAAGATCCATTTATTCATTCAATATATATTAACGAGACACACATGTTGTTTCTCCTGGCTTTGAGCAATTTACTAGTTATTTTGGGGGAAATAAGACATGTATATATTAATTCAATAATAGAACAATTTAAAGAATTATCTTAGCAACTAAATGGAATAGACAGTGTTTCAAAAAGTTGCCTTGATACTGGTGGTAAGGTTTCTGATCATTGGCTTATAGAATGTTACAATGGAAAGGATCCTAGAAATAATTCTATTCACCATTTGTCAAACTTCAAGTCAGTTGGCTGCCACTTTTTCAAGATTCTTTTTTTAAAATATCTATGTAATTGGCACCTGTATATTATTTAGTTCATATTTTTCTTTAAACCGACTTTCTGCTTTTATTTAAATAAATTACATTATACCAAAGATGAAAAACCAGTTTTATATGCCATAAATAAAAATGTATAAAATTGAACATAATAAAAACAAAACAATATTTTAATTCTAGCTAAAGATTTTGCCTTTGAAAGGCTCTGAACTGAAGGCCTGACCTCTCTTTGTTAGAAGACGAGATTTACTGATGTTAGGGACGTGTCAAAAGCCATTGCAGCACCAAGCTGAGGCTTTCTCCTCGATCTTCTTAGAAAAGTTAAAAAGAGCACTGAAAAGGAAATAGCTTTCTTACTTTGCGATTCAGTATTATTTAATACTTTTTACCAACTCCTCTGCTGCTTCCACTAATATAGATCCCAAACTTTGGGACATTAACTTAGTTTAATCTGCTTAGATTTCAAAGTGGAAAACTTAGATTCAAAAGGATCAGTTATTGGGCAAGTCAGCTGGCCCCTGGGTCTCCTGACCCCCATCTCTTCCCTGCGCCCCCTGCAGGTGGGGTGCCTTTGGAAGGTAGCCTGTAGGGCGGGGCCCCCTGAGGCTCCTCTGTCTGGTTATGCTGATGCCTTTGGTAAAGGAGCAGTCCCTGAGCAGATTTGCTGTCCCCTTTACATACCTGTGTGCTTATTTCTGTATACTGATTTGTATTTAAACATAGTATACGTGGAATTTGCATTTTGAAGGTTCTTGAAATTAAGAGACTGAATTCAACTCAACTTCAGTAACTCAGTAATAATGGGAGTAGGAGGCCCTCATCCCAACTCCACTGCCCGCCATGAAGCGAAAGACGGCTGGAGTTTGCTACAACTCTGGGGACGATTTATTCAACCTTGTCACAGTCTACCTGCCTACACTTCCTAGCACAGTACCTCTTCTCGTGAGAGAACTTGAAGCAAATATTATGTTATGCTCTTTAAATTAAAGCTGAAGTAGGGTTTAACACCAAAGCGATACACCGGGGGAGGGGCTAAGGCGTGTTACCATTTGCTCTGAGACAAACTTCATAGCGTGTTTCTTAAGGTATTTTACACTTTACCCCTCACTATGGAAGAAAAGAAGCTACACAGGAGGCAGATTTAAAATCACATAAATGCTTTTGTTTTAGTTTGTTTTTCTGGAAATAAATATTATCCTGTTTGTGTCTTCTTGTTATTGCGACTTTTATTGTTCTTGCATTTGGTTCACTTATTCTGTTGATTCTGCAAACTAACTTTTAAAAGCATACATTTTATTTCTGTCCTTTTTTTTAGTGAATTTGAGGTTAATGTCAAATAAATAGTAGTCTGAAGGCTTTGAAAATGTTTGGCCTTTGTGTTAGTTTTATATTACTGCTATAAAATGTTAGCACAAACTTAGTGTGTTAAAACACCACAAATGTATTCTCTTCCATTTCAGAACTCAGGTCACACTGGCTAAAGCCAAGATGTCAGTGGGGCTGTCGTTCTTCGTGAGGCTGTTGGGGAGGCTGTTTCCTTGCTTTTACAGCTTCTGGAGACCACCTACATTCTTTGGCTCGTGGCCCTCCTCCATCTTCAAAGCTGGCCGTGGCTGGTCAAGTCTTTCCAATATCGCATCCCTCCAACGCTAATTCTTAGCCCTCTTCTTCTAGCTTTAAGGACCCTTGTGATTACATCGGGCCTGTCGGGATGATCCAGGACAATCGCTCTATCTTAAGGTCACTTGATTAGCAAAATTAATCGCATCTGTAACCTTAATTCACCTGTGCCATTTAATGTAGCATAGTTACAGTTTCAAGGATGTGGACATCTTTGAGGGGCCATTATTCGGCCTACTACTGTCTTTTCTTCAAAGCTCTGTCTTTACACTTTTAAAAATAAAAATAGATCTTGGACAAAATATTAATTGATTTTAAGACGATTATCAATTAATTCATTTTAAAATCAAATATACATCATTATATAAATTAACGTTTTCTGGATACAGTATATTTGCATTTTAAAGGTTTGATTCAATATGAAATCTTTGATCTTTCACAGTTAAGATGGTGTCATTAAGAATCTTTTCTGACTGATATTTGCTCTTAATCTTTTGTATGTTTTTGGTATTTGCTTGTGAAGTTGGAGAGAGATCGGTCAACTCTTTGGTAGATGGATTTTGTGAAGTGTGTTTGTGATGTGCTTTTCAATCCATTGGTCTTTCCTTCTCTCCCCTAGTCCATTCTCTCCACATCGTCCCTCTATTTCCTTTTACTTAAAGCTTTTCCTATAATTACTGACACAAATCAACCCCAACATTTCCAATAAAGGCCTCGGATCTTCATTTATGGAGGGAAGACTACATTCTACTTTGGATTAACTTTACATCTGGTCTGGCTTAATCTCAAAAGAGTCCCGGATTCTGAGATCATTCATTACCTCAACAGATATTACAATTTGGCATCTACTGTGTGTCAAAGTGCTTTCAAAGAAGCCAAAACCTGTTATGTATGGCCTCTGTTCTCAGTATTTTAGAGGCAAGATGAAGAAATTAAATCAGCATAAGAATAATGTATTAATACAGATTGATAAGACAGGAAATGTCACAGGCAGCACACGATCCATGATTAATTAGCAAATCAGTGGAACAGGAAATAAGTATAATGAGTTCTGAGAAGGGAGGACTCTCTTTGTGTTGTGTGTAGTCCACGCCCATATATTATGCATCACCATTTAATTAACTCCATCCAGCGTGCCCCCAAAGCCACGGCAATTCCCTACAGCATTGTTAACCTCTCGATGTAAAAAGAAAAATCTTGGTACCAGAAGCAAGTAAGGTTATAAAGCTCACACTCAGATTTAGAAGAATTCTGACTATTTTCATGTATGTGGCGTTAATGGGATCATTTGCAGGAGGTGGTCAGCGTAAAGTACTCATAGTGAGTGCTCAGCAAATATTTATTAAAATGAAACAATATTGACTCAGCTCTTATTTTTTCCAAGTTGATAAGTACTTTCCTAATTTTTGCTATATATTATTTTAATCTTTTCATGACTTCCATGTATTTATTTTGGGGGGATTTTCAAATTGTATGCATTACTCAATCTAAGGTCAGTGGTGGATTTAATTTACACAGTATTTTCTGCTCATTAATGAGTATTACAGAAAATTGAGCCTGATAGCATTTTAAGTAATATTTTCTGTTAAAGAATTACTTGGACCACTTTCATTCATCCCAAACCTTGATTTATATTTATCCATGGTATTGATATTGTTATGTCTGTATGGGATGGGTTCATTTGACTTTAATTACGTAAGTTTAGCACCACCCTAAGATATTTAAAATTATAGAAGACTACTTTGTAAAAAGGCTTTTTTGCCTTGGTAGTTCAGGATGAAGGGGTGGAGTTTTCAAACCATAAACTTTGTTCACTAGTGATTGTTTGCATCCAGACCTACTCTCCGGTAATCATGTTTTTCTTAGATGTGTATTGCTTTTGGAAGTTTTAATTGGACAGTTTTTGATATTGAAAAAGACTTTCTGTAGAGTAATCCAATCTCATTGTATGACACTAATTTCTTGCCTTCCTCACGCTGATATTTTCTTTCCATTATTTATAATTGCATTTTATAACAATGACACCTCAATTTTATTTTTGCATATGTATTCTCCGCATGATCCTCACAAGAATCTCGCTGAGATGCTGAAGTGAGAAAATTCAGAGAGCAACTTGTTGACTTACAGCCAGATCTTGTCAACAAGTGGGGGCCGATGAAATGGGGTTACGATCCCATTTTCTGTCTATTCAATGTTCCCTCCTTATCACAACATATCTCTGTTTGATCCTTCACTCCATTAGAGGAAACTCTTTTTCTCCATTATTCCCATCTCAGTAAGATTAAACTGCTTGGCCAACAGAATATGTTTTGGCTGGCAGCAGATAACTAGGAATTCTTCTGTCTTCCATCTCATATTATTATTAGCACCAAGTATCACTAAGTTAGAGACCACGTTATAGAGAGCATTTTCTCACATGCTTACGTGTATTGCAAAGGAAGAAAGCACAGGGCTAGGAGGAAGGTGAGTTGGCTGGTAGAGACTGGCTAGCTGCCCACCAAATTCTTTTTCCTCTTCCTGCTGGACTACACTTCCCAGGCTCCTTTGTGGTAGTTGGTGGTCAGGTGACTCAATGATAGCCAATGAGTGTGAATGGAATTGATGTGTGCCACTTCCAGGCTCGGCCGATTATAAACCTCCTACATGTGTTCTTCCATAATCTCTCTCTTTCAGGCACAGGAGGTTGGCACCCAAAGTGAGTCTGGAAGCCATGGGTTGCTGATGGCAGAGACACAGTATGGAAGGAGCCTGGGTCCCTGCATCACTGCTTGGAAGAGAGTCCCCTACTGCTCTGGAACACTGGTATTGTAATTCACGCAAACAAGACATATTCTTTTCTTACGTTGGAGTATTTGTTCATTTTGTTACAGCAGCTGAAATTAACTTGACTGATACACTTGGGTCTGCAAAGTTATTTCTCTGGGCCTCAGTTTCCTCCTTTATCAAATGAAGGAATCTGCTATACTGGCCCACATGCTCTCCCCTAAACACAGGGGTCGCTTGGGACTTCTGCACTTGGTGTCTCCTCTGCCTGAAGATTCTTTTCTCAGAAACTCATGTGACTGGCACCCCCCATCCTTGGTTCAGCCTAAATGAGACCTTATCAGTGAGGCCTCCTCACTGATAACACTGCCATTCTAAGTCTAACAACACTGCCCCTCCCCTCACTCTCTTCCTCTTGTCTTGCTCTAGTTTGCCTTCTAATACAAACACCAAACAATTTATCCATCTATTTATTTGGCACTTAGTAAAATATCTGTTGAAGAATTGTGTGAATAAATTGCTCTCCAAGGTACCAAACAGCTATAAAAGGTTATGTTCCCTAAATTTGAGAATTTATGATCTATGGGGAAAAATAAAACAGATTACAAAATAAATCTTAAATACACAAAAGACGGATAAACTTTGTCAACATTATACTGCCAAATATGTAAGGGAAGATAAGGATTCTGATAATTGTTGAGTACTTATTAAGTATCGTATACTAAAATTTTCAAAACATTATTTCATTTGATGACTCTACAAAGTGCGAGTTATTTTACCCTATTTGTAGAGGAGGAAACAGGTGAAGAGGGCTGGAGTAGAAGCTTCAGGACAGTAGAGTCACCTCCAGCGTACTGAGCACTGGATCTCTGGCATCTAGCAAAGCTTCTGACAAATAGCAAGAAGTAAAATTTTTTTGAAAAAATAGAAAATAGGCTAAATAACTTTTTCCACGGTGGGACAGTTGGGATTAGAACACATCCTCACCTGAACACAAAGTCTGTGCTTTTTCACTCTCTGAGCACAGCAGATATGTGGCACTCTGACCCCTTCCTGATTCTGGGCGGTTGCTTTTTCTGTTCCCTCTGGTGAAAGGCTGTTCCCTCAGTAATAACGTCTCTGAGTTTCTTCCACTTTGCAGGCCTCCGCCCAGCCATTACCCCAGCGGGAGGCTTTTCCTGCCGCTCCCTTGAAAGTAGCCTTCTCCAGCTGCTCTGTGTGCCATCTATTTGTTGCCTTCATTGCCTTTGTAGCACCTACCACTATGTAAAATTATCTTGTTTATTTGTTTGCTTTTTCACTATCTCTATCCTACTAGAATGTGAGCTCTGTGAACATAGTGCTTTGTCTGTCTCTACTCTGTCCACAGCGCCTGACACATAGTTGATGCTTGATAAATATCTGTTGAATAAATCAGTGAATTATTAGCAATTTTATCCATGTCGCCATTCTTTCTTCCCATGCTCACGGCAGACATTACTAATCAATCATGTCACTCTTTCCTGCTAAATCCAAACTTATACTCAGAAAATTTTGCAAAACAGCCTTCTAGGCACTTGGTACTCAAAATGTGACCTACTGACCAACAGCATCAAATCATCTGAGAACTTGTTAGGAATGCAAATCGTCAGGCCTTATCCAGAACTGCTGTCTCAGCATCTGCATTTTAACAAGATCCACACATGCTTCTTGTGCATTTCAAAGTGTGAGAAACATGACTCTAGGAATAGGATTGTACCAACCAGTTAGTCTAGGCGAATACAGGGAGCTTCTTTACCACCTCTGTGTGTGCCTCTGCAGTCCTCACGCAGACCCAGAGCCCCAGCATTAGTATTATTACGTATTATCCAGAGTAATTAGGTCTGAGTGGAGTTAATGTGGAAATATCTCATAGAAAAGATGAGCTTCAAGTGTTTAAAAACAAAAAAAGGGATTTGGTTTGCTGAAAAGGTGGGGAGAAGTGTTCTGGGTCAAAGAAAACGGAGTAAGTACTTTTGGGATCAGCTAACCTTGGGGATAGATGAACTTCTGAGTGTAGAGTTGGAAGGATACTTGGTCCAGAGCAGTATCACCCCCAGTGAATGAAAGTGGGACGCAGAGAAATGAAAGCAGTGGCCGAGGAAATGGTGGAAGCGGCGCTGAAGCGGCACATGCGCAGAACAAGGCAAACAGGGTCCAGGTGCAAAATGAAGCTAGCAGCCAAAAGCGGGGGAAAAGACTTGCCAGGGGCGGTTGAATTTTGTAAGAAAATTATCAGTGTTCTTAGAGAAAATAGTTGTACTAGGTAGTGAGGACACAGGTCATAATGTGAGAAGTTGCAAAATTAAAGGCTTTAACAAAGAAGCAGCTGATGAAGAAATGCACCGTGGCCGCAGACGACTTACTCATCACGTTTACCGTTAAAGGAATCAGAGAAAGAAGAGCGTTTAGCCAGAAGGGTGATGGGTTCCAGAATCACCTCCTCAGACCTGGGCAACCAGAAACCCCACCCCAAGCCCTGTGTCTTAGAGGACCTGCCTGTGGCCTTCTTTAGTCAGGCCCTTCCTTGTTAGGGGGAGGATCCAGGAACCAAGGGGACATGCCCACCTGGAGTCTCTGGCCCTTTTTTAGAACATAGTCCCATAAGCCAGACTCCAGAAGTCCCTACCTAAATGACCCCAAGGTCACTTCCAGGGCCTGTGAAGTCCTCTTCCTCTGGTCCAAACTCTTGAGGGCAGGACTGCACCCCTAGTGTGCACGGCTCTAAGCCTGAGGGGTGTACAGTGGGGTGTTTTTGGCCTTGGGGTGGGGGTGGTCTGGACAGAGCTTGCAGTTGTCTTCTGGGTGTCGTCACACATGCCTGTGGGGCATATGGATAGAGGCGAGGATGAGAAGAGAGAGGCTAGGTCAAGGGGCAGGGGTGGCAGTTCCAACTGCATCATTGCCCGAGAGCTGGTGGTGGACTTAGGTGATATTGTCACCCAATTCTGTACTCCATGAATCCTTTTGTCCCCTTAGGGCAAAAGATGTCTTCATAACTTATGAATTTAATTAATTTTGCTTGAATCTTCAGTTAAGCAAGTTGAATAATACACAGCTGAATGCAATATATTTATTGATTCTTTGAACATTCAGAAGGCACCAATCTGGTACTTTCAATAAATATTTGCATTCCCAGTGCAGATGTGGGACTAATCAGAGTGCTATAGGGAAAATATAGATTAAACTCAGCCCCTATTTTTAATACCCTTCCAGTTGTAGAAGAGATCTTCTATTATGAGAGCCATTTCTAGTGTACTAAAATTAACCACCATGTGATTGTAGCATTTCCAGTGACAGACTTGTGTCTGGCGTCTGTTTGTCTTCTTGTTAATTCCTCAACCTTTCCAATTGTTTGTCACGTTCACAAAGTTTAGTTGACGGTAACTATTGTTTGGATGAGGAATTCCTGGTGAGTCGTAACGGAGGCCACTTAGCAAGGTTTCAGTTCCATTGAGCAAGAACTTTGATAGTCAATCCACAAGGGTCTCTGGAGGCCAGAACTTGTTTCCTGAAGTGCTTTAGCCCTGACTGAGCTGGATTGTCAGGCAAGGGGGAATTTTGAGCTTCCTGCCTTGTTCTTTCCTGCGGCTCGCTCCGCCCCACACTGACTCCCTCTTAGGGCTCTTCTAGGCACTTTTTCGCGTTGCTGAGACCATTTGTTGACAAAAGAGTCATGATTTACTGGTGATACTCTGAGGCCTTGGGCTGAGGTAGGGCAGTAAGACCACAATTCATTCGTGTACTGTTTTTTGATTGGCATACAAATTAGTACACATGGTGTTGTTTTCCATGTATCAACACTCTGAAGGGGGCGGGGCAGACATGATCCCCACCTCACTGATGGCACCTGAGGTCACAGTGTTAGGTGACGAGCAGCAGCTGAAATGCAGGATCTTCTAACTCCTGCTCCCGCGCTTGTCCCCTGCACAGGTGGCACTTGGGCCCATTGCCTTGGCGTGAGGATAGGGAGAGCCTGCTGTGGAGGTCCCCCATGCTCTGTGCACCTTGAGAATCAGTGACTCTCACAGGCGTCCCTTCTTCATTCTGAGTTGTGATTTGGACCCCTGGTCACTCACTCTCCTGGCATTTCTGTGGGTGGTGCTTGCACATCATTCTCATTTTCTTTCACTGGCCAGCCTTTCAGGACTTGAGAGTATTGTCACTTGCTATTGTCCCTTGAAGAATACTTATATTTATCTTACAGCAAAATATATAACAATAAATATAGAATTAATGTCGAGTGTGTGTGTGTGTGTGTGTGTGTGTGTGTGTGTTATAATATCTCGTGACTTGACATCTACTATCACCAGCTAGAATCCACATAAAAAGCTAGGTTGGGGTGATTTAGCCTAATTGTTTGATGGTTTACCAGAGTAGAGCAAATTGTATCAGTTTTTCCTTAGGTAAATAAATGGTTAGGGTTGAGGTGTTTGTCCAGCATGGTGCCTCTCATAAAATTGCCTCCTTACCCTTTGCCCTTTGGATTCAGGGCAATAACGTCCACGATGCCTGGGAAATGGGCCTGACACCACCACCACGGC
The DNA here is from genome assembly GCF_021613505.1 of Equus quagga. Classification (NCBI taxonomy): domain Eukaryota; kingdom Metazoa; phylum Chordata; class Mammalia; order Perissodactyla; family Equidae; genus Equus; species Equus quagga. The sequence continues at coordinate 59,944,443 of NC_060270.1, forward strand.
TCCTGCTGCAGGTCCACAGGCCCAGTGACGGCTCCCGGCCAGCACCTGGGCTGAGGCCACACGCAGACCCCGGCGGCCTGCCCCTCAGCTGTCTCTCAGGGAACCATCTGTGGTTGTTGGCCCTGTGGCAGTGCCACGGCATCTGGGGACACGTAGACACCAGAAGCTTCCAAGCCTCCGGCCCTTCTGCCTGAGGTGGGCTGCCAGCTCTCCGCGGGTCTTCCACTAATGCCTCCCTTCACAGCGTCTGAGGACCTCCTGTGGCCTGGACTTCACGCGAGGGTGCCCCTGCCCACACTGGAGTGGGCGCGGCTTCTCAGTTTCGTGGAGGAAGCTGGGCGGCCTTGAAGCTTGCTTTCAATAGCCCTGACTGGCTTGATGAGTGGGGATTATTAGGGATTTTCCAAGCAGCAAGCGTGAATTTACAAAAAACAAACCTCATAGATGGAATAATCTTGCCAAACTGCCTATGCTATGACATTGGGGCCTTGCTTTATTTTAAATTCCTTTACCACTGAGTGTGAGGGGCCTGGAATCACAGCGTCCCACGGGTCCCTCTGCGGACTAGGTGTGTGGTAGACTCTGCTGACCAGGACTTGCAGACGTTGAATTCTTCTCTAAAGCTGTTTGCGGGGTCTTGCAGCCAGAGTCAAGTCAAAGGGCATCTCAGGGAGAACAAAGTGATCTCCTGCCCTTCAGAGACGTGGCCTCTAGTTGTCTGCCCGAGCCGTCCAAGGGCTCTCAGCGACCTGAGGGCATTTGTCTCCCCAGCTCTGTCCTCGTTAGGCAGATGAGCATCAAACACGCACAGTGTGAGCACACGCACAGGTATACACACAGCCACCCTGCAGGCAGGCTCTTGTGAGGGTACAGCCCAGGTTGCTATTTATCATTCATCACAATGTATGAACTCTGTTATGAAATGCTCTGTCTCCAAAAACAGAAATTGCTTCTCTTTTAGAAAAACATCCTTGGCTGGATCCCTGGAAATTTAATTAAAATCCTGGTTGCTCTTTAAAAAAGTGTTATTGTGTTTCAGACAGCTTGGATGTACAACAGTGAGGCCAGGAACCAGAACGCCTTGCCGGTGGGAGGGGAAGGGGCTGTGAGGACAGATCTCAGGGCTGCCTGGCCAGCTAGCCTGACAGGTCTCAGGGGACAGCGCCTGGGAAGAAATCTGCCACTTAATGAGGGCCAGCCCCTCAACCTGAGTCCCCAGGTTTGAAGATAATTATTGGAAGCAGTCACAAAGTTTCTTCCATTTGTGCCCTTCACATTGTCTGGGCTGTTTCAAACAAAAAGCTAAAAAGATTACCATTAACAAATTAGTTGATTCGTTTATATATTGTTATGGACTCAATGTCCCTTGAAAATCCATATGCTGAAGCCCTAATGCATAGCATGACGGTGTCTGGAGGTGGGACTTTTGGGAGGTGATTAGGCTCAGAGGCGGTCATGAGGGTGGGGCCCCCATAATAAGATTAGTGTCCTTGGAAGAAAAGGAAGAGACGCCAGAGCTTCCTGTCTCTGCAATGTGAGGACACAGCGAGCAGGAGGCCGTCTGCAAGCCAGGAGGAGAGCCCTCCCCAGGAGCCCACCCCGCTACGCCTTGGCCTCCGCCTTCCAGCCTCCAGCACTGAGAGAAATAAACGTCTGTTACTTAAGCCACTCAGTCTGTGGCGTTTGTGTGGTGTTTGCCTGATCTAAGAAAAATATTTCAGTTATTCATGACACTTATTTTATTTTTGTCTTCCTCACGGAAGTGTGAGCCACATGCGGGCAGGAGCCACCTCTGTCTTGCCCACTGCTGTGTCCCTGGTACCGAGTAGGGATGTGTGACTGGGAGGTGCGCAACAGAAACTTGTGGGATGGGTGTGGAGGCACATGGCATACTGGGCACGAAGGACATGAAAATGACTAATACGTACTATGTCCTCCCTGTTCTCATAGGCTGAAGGGGTGCTGAAGGCATTTGGACACTTTTGATTATTATAATACGAATTGCTATTTCTTGAGGAACATTATGTGCCAGGCACTTTTCAGATTTTAACTTTCAAAATAACTTGATAAGGGAGGTATTTTTCTTTTACAGACGAGGAAGCAGTATGAGGGAATTCCAATGGCTCATCCAAAGACACTTGGCCACTAGGTAGAGGTTCTTGTCTTTACGCTCGGTCTGCCTGTCTCCACTGTCTCTGCAGTACCACCAGCTGTGAACGTTTGTGCTTTTCTTTCTCTTTGTATTTCAAGGTCAAGCTTTTCTGATTTTCTTGATTGAGAACTAGAGGATATAGAAAAAATTTATATTTTAGTAGAGTTATTACATGAAAAGGTTTATATTTTAGTTGGTCACATGAGCTTTGTCTTCAAAATGCCTGCCAATGCTGGATTCTTCCTGAGTGACTGACAGAGGTGCTGAGTGCGGAGCAGTCCATGGTGGGGTCTGAGTGAGCCCCTCCCTCTGAGCTATTCTTGTCATCATGGGTGGGCTTGCAGGACATAGAGTGAGCCTGTGCTGACAGTACAGGAGGGGTGGGGTGGGCAGGCAGGCTGGCCATCTGTGGGTGGTGTGGCCATAGTGTCCTCTGATGCCTCTGAGGAGTGGCATGGGACAGCCCTCCACCACCTGGAATCAGGAGCCAAGCGTGGAGGAGCTGCTCCTGTGAGCCCCACACCTACCGTCTCAGGCCCTCACATTCATCTGAAGGGCACTGGTCATAGGAGGAGGGGGCCGGGCGGCAGCCTGGCTTCTGGCTGTGTGACCCTCTGCTAGACGATTCCAGGATCTGTCCCTCACTAAGAGGTCCTCTGGGACTGGAGTTGAGGCAGTTGCTGAAGCAAAGGATGGAGGGAGTTGGCAGATAACATGCTTGTTTACATGCCCTGAATTCCTGAGTGGTTCCCCGTGGAGAAGTGGAGAAGGAGAAGCCCATGATGCTGGGCTTCCAGTTCCTCGGGCTGATGGCTCACCCTCATGAGATTTGATTTGCTGACCAGGTACCGTTAAGCAGTAAGGTAGTGGAAGTTGGGAATTATGAGTTCTGACTTTAGGCTTGCTCCTGCATAGGTGTCAGTGTGGCATAGAACTGGCTTCCTCAGAGCAGGTGTTCATGCATTTTGGCAGAGAAATCATAGACTGAAAGCTGGCCCTGCCTTCTCATTCTACAGACAAGAAAACAGAGGCCCAGAGAGGTTATGCGTATGTACCAAGGATTTCGGCTTTCTTTTGCCTTCAGCTTCAGCTTCCAAATCCATTCAGAACCATACAGATCCAGGCTTTGCGTCACACTGGTTAAATAGGGCCTTCCTCACGGCAGGGTGCAGCAAAGACACAGAGGCGCAGGTCAGCTTGAGCAGCCGTGTAGCTGGAGTCTGTATGCGGTGGTGCGTGGGATGCCTTCTCAGTTACTAGGGAGCTTAAAACAATTGCCTTGAACTGCAGTTACTCCTATGGGGTGGTGGGGGGGACTTGATCAGAATCACCCGAGGAGATTTTTCAAAACACTTGTGCAAACTCTGCTTCCTCACCCCACCAAAAGTGAATCCAAAATGGAAGAAGAGATGGCGGCGAGCATGGGTGTTTGTAATTCTGACGTGCCCACGCCTGACCCCTTGTGGTACTATCTGACAATGGTAAGCTCCTCGAGGGAGGATCTTGTCTTAAGTGTCATTGTGTTCTCCACAGCATCAGGTAGAGCGTCTAATTCACTAGATATTTGTTGAATGGATGGATGAAGCAGACAGCAGTGGAGAGACAAGAGAAAAATCTGGATAAAAAGGATTGGGTGTTGGGTTAGCAGGAGGCCTGGAGGCTGCTCCGTCGATCCCCGTTTGCTGAGTGTGCTTAAAGGTGCGCCCGGCTATCTTTGGCAATCTTGCCATTGACCTTCTGTCAATAAACATAAACACTGTTCTGCCCTTGACCTCAAGAGTTAAAACAATAAATAGCTTAATTGGCCGTCATTAAGTCCACTTTGAATTTATTATAGATAAATGTGGCCTTGGAAAGAATCACTCCCACGCTCAGCCCATGCATTTTATCCCTGAGCCTCCCAATGGTGCGTGTGCAGTAAAACAAATAACCTCAGCCTCCCACCTCCACCCTCCCATCGAGAGCTCGTGTGCTACTGGGTCCAGGCAAACGGCCATTTGCAAGGTTGGATGAGTAGTTCAGCCACACAGGCCCCATGTCATATGACAACATTCTTCATGGTAATATCATCCTTCTCATTACATTTGAATATAGATTGCCAGGGTGCAATGCTTCCAACCCCACACTCTATTCGTGAGCTGAGGGGTTCTTCAGACAAGGTGAAGTCCACACGTGATCCCTAGAAATTATTGCCTATTTGTAAGACCAAACAAAGTCACAGCCATTGTCTCTAAGAACTTAATTTGCCAAAGCTCTTTTCTTCCTGTCCTTAATTACGTATGTATTTATAGACCTGAGCCGCCTGCCTGCTCAGTGCTCGTGTATGACTGTCTCTCTTATGTGCCACTTAATGGCTCAGGGCTCTTTTAGACTCTCTTTGCTTCAAACTTAACATTTAAATATCCGTACTCAGCTCAGCTTCTGAGTATTAAAACATTTTTTCTGCACTTCCTTGAAAAGCTGTGAACAAGCCTTTTATCTGGACCAAACAGTAGGGGTTTTACACAAGAACCGAGAACTCTGTGAGTAAATGTATGTATTTATGTGACTAAAGTGCATTATAAAAAGAAGCAATAAATCCAGTTTTCTATATAAAGGGAATCACATTTTCCATTTACCTCTGCACTGGGATTAATAACACGTGCAACAAACAGCTGATGGAATGATCCATTTGAAGTTTGTAAAGGCATCTTGGGAAGCTGGCTGGAGTAGCCTTTTTATTTACGCAAAAAGGGGTGCCTGTTAATTTTTTGATTCCGACCTGCTCTTGAGTGACTGTTTTAAAATGAGCCGAGAGCCTGCTACCTGCCCATTTCTGCATGGCTGAGCAAATTCACCCGTGAATCCAAGTTTCTCTTCATTTCCATCTCTATACGTCTTCAAATTACAAAGAATTCATTCCTGAGCTGGAGAGGTGCCAGAAGTTTCTCATCTAGCTGTCTGTGTGCTGCCTTTTCTTTCGCTTCTTTGAGGCTTTCTGATGCCTAGAGTGAGCTCCACGCAAAGGTTCCCAGCCTCACACTCGCCTGCCAGTCCCTACGGTCACAGAGAGCTCAGTGATTCCGAGGAACACCGTGTGCCGGCAGCCGAGTCACGGTCTCCCATCCCCTGCAGGTGTTCCAGAAACTTCAAAATGCGTCTGGTAATGTATTTGCTCCTCTGAATATGCCACTTTGGTGTGCATTTAATGCAATTGCTTATTATTTTTTTTAAAAAATGTCTCCTGAATAACATGCATGCTAAAAAAATGTAAAAGGGGGCTTGTAGAGCAGTATAAGCTTAATTATAGGTCTAGGTATGCGTGTGTGTGTCTTGTTAACATAGGCGTGTTTGCACAAATATGTATTATTTATGTACACATATGTCTGCACAGGCAGATTGCAATAAAGGAATCTCATAGAAAGCACTACTTTTTATGTACATCCAGGTTTTCTAATAGGATCTGTAAACACATCACACAGCAGCAAGTAGAGGAAAAATACATTTTTCATTCGCATGCAAATGGCATGTTTTAGGCAGCTGTTTGAAAAACCCTCCTTTCTTGTTTAAAAAAGGTGCTTATGTGCATGTGCCTGGGGAGGGGATGTTGCGTTTTGAAAATTTGGAGAGAAGAGTCATCTTGCTGCTGCTGCACAAGAATTTCTACCCCATGTTGTTACCTGCCTTCTTCAAACTCAGTAATCCCTGCGGGGAGAGACGCGGTTCTCCTCCAGGGACCGGGCCTCGGGCCACGGTGTGCAGCAGCATCTTTGGTGTTCTGAGTCCTAGTGCTTGAATAGTAAGCGGAGGGGATACACCTGCTCTCTCTGGGTCCTGCTGGCTTTCCTGGCTTGCCCAGCTCACAGTCACACTGTGCATTTAGGATGTGCCAGTGTTTGTTGAACTCTAGTAAAGCAGCGTGAGAGTCCGGGCTCATAAATCACATTATTTATTTGCCAGTGTTGGGTGCTAGATTCTAAAATTAAGAAATCACTTAGCAATTAATAATACATTCAGGATCCCTTGTCTCATTGGGTAAGATTTACAGTCTTGGGACCTGCTCTGCTAGTTATAGAGACGAATGATTTAAGGTTCAGACTTAATTGTTATTTCAAATCCTTAAGCTAGAAAGATGCTTGCAGTACTTTATTCGAAAGACTTATTTTGAAAAATGTGTATGAATATTTCTAACTGTGGTAATGAGCTAATTATAACTATAATGTGTTGTTTGTTTAAGATAAACAACTTGTTTTGAGTGTTGCTCATTTGTATAATAGAAATTTGCTTTATTGTCTTTATATTATAATAATTCTTCACTTTGCGTTATGTTCTCGTTTTGGAGAGAGCAATAATTACTAATTGTGAAGATGAGAAAATAACATAGCAACTCAGAATTCACAAAGAAAATGGGATGAACTGGCAGTTTTCTGAGAAATTGAATAAAATAGATTTTCACAAGTGGGTTTTCTAAGTGTCCAGTGGGTAATGACATTTGAAAATGGAACCTCTGAAATACAAAGTTGTTAGGTGTAACAGATAGGGTAGTTTTAATACCGTCACTATATTTAAGATGAGGTAGTAGATAGGTTGATTATTTTGTATCAGTTATTAATTGCTTTTGCTTCATGATATCGATTATAAAACAAACAGTTGATTTTGATTTTCTTTGAATTGGAGATGATTGAAACTTTGGTAAAATAGTTTAGTGACTTGTAACAATAAAAATGTATATTCTTGAAAATCAGTGTGAAAACTACATTTACTTTTTAGCATTTGAGATCTAATATTTTATCACATATAGAGCTGTGTACTTACGGAAGATTATGTGTATTTTTAAAAATTACATAACTTTTACTGCTGGTTTTATCAACCATGTTCAATTCATAATTACTCAAAGTAGTATGGTAAAAATGCGTTTCAACATATATGAATGTTCCTTGAGGGGGCATGTTATATTAGGAGCCATTAAAAACCTGTGTATGCTATTAATGTTATACTCATGTACAGCTCTGTGTGTCAAGGATTTTAATTTTAGGTACTATTCATTTGCAATACTTAAATACACCTAAGATTGTGACCTATTTGAGCCGGAAGTTGGCCTTGAATGTGACTATCTTGATGAAAGTTTCAAATTGAATGTGTAGGATGCCGAAGATTTAGCAGGCCCTTGTTTTGGTGAGGAAGAGTGGCCCTGAGCTCACATCTGTTGCCAATCTTCCTCTTTTTTTTCTTTTTCTCCTAAAAGCCCCAGTAAATAGTCACATATTCTAGTTGCCATTTATTCTAGTTCTTCTTTGTGGAATGCCGCCACGGTATGGCTTGATGAGCGTTGTGTAGGTCTGTGCCCAGGATCCGAACAGGGGAACCCCAGGGCTGCCAAAACAGAAAGCGTGAACTTACCCCCTTGGCCACAGGGCCGGCCCCCAGCAGCACTTTTTTTGTATGAATTGCGGTAGGCGCTAATGCAAATATACAAATGTTAAGCTATGTAAAAACATTCATTGCATTCGACCACATTACAAAACACTTTCATCTTACTTTTGAAGTTGGTTATTTTCTTTGATGTCAGTTTCACAGGCATGAAAAGAGGTTTGATTTTTCTGAGCGTATATGGCATTGTGTGGTGGCAGGAAAACATTTAGTGCCATTTTGTAGGGAATATCATATGTACTAAATAGTGAGAGGAAAGAATGCCACATTGCCATCTGCCTCTAATTATGACTTCCTCTGGCTTGCAGATGTATTACAGACCAGGCTTTTACTTTGTGAAACGGCTTTATCTTACCTGCAAAACCGAAAAGGATTGCAAAACACTTCCTCCACACAATAGTTTCCTCATTAAATGACTGAGATTTTCTTATGAAACTTCATTTTTTAAGGCTGACATGTAGAAAGAGGATATTAAAAATATAATTTGTAGACTGACCATGTGTCCACAGCTGAAAACGTTCATCCTGTAAGTAATCATGAACTGAGTATCGCTTTGCCAAGCCACCTCCCAGCCTCGAGCAAAAGGGCAGGTGAGGAGGGGAGGACTTGTCTGAAGAAGGAGATGTTGTTCCCACTATTTCATCATTAAAATTGTTTACCGAGGCACAGACACCTTCAAAATGATTTGAGAATTAGCTATTTTTTGTTCTACTTAGTTTCTAAATGACGCAATTCTTAGGGTTCGCCAGTGGAGAGGAGTGATCATTCTGGGAGGGAGCAGGGTGGGCTGGTCAAGGAAACTGGAGAAGGCGAGTTTTCAACCAAGTTCTGAAGAAGATGATTAGCAGGAACTGGTGGAAAGGAGAGGAGTAGGTGTTTTGGATAGATGGAAAACAGATGGAGAGAAGCATAACACAACAAGAGACAATAAGGCGAGGACGGTGCACGGGGAGGAGGAGCCGCACTGGGGTAACAGGAAGTGAAATTGAAAAAGATCACAGGGTTGGGTTTGAAATGTTTTTAATTAATCTTCATTAGCTTTATTACATCATGTGGAAAATTCTTGAGAAAGAGAACATTTCTTCTATTTTATTATACCCAACAACCTCTGTAGGCAGCATTTCAAACTCTAACCAATAAAGTTAATATTTCTTGAGCATTTACTACTTACTATTATAATGATTCTTTCACTTTGCATTATATTCTTGCTGCTTTTTGAGAGATCAAAAATTACCAATTGTTGTGAAGATGAGAAAATAACATGGCAACTCAGAATTCACGAAGAAAAGTAGGTTGAAGACCAGCCCTGAAGGCCTAGTGGTTAAGTTGGGTGTGCTCCACTTCAGCACCCTGGGTCAGTTCCCAGCATGGACCTGTCAGTGGCCGTGGTGTGGTGGCAGCTCACATTCACAACAAGGAAGATTGCCAGTTGTTGTTGGCTCAGGGCAAATCTTCCTCGGGGGGAAAAAAGTAGGTTGAACCAGCAGTTTTCTGAGAAATTAAATGAAATAGGTTTTCACAAGTGGGTTTTCTAAATGTACACTGGGCATTGATAGTTGCACAGGCACTGTGCTAGACACTTTGTGTGTTATCTCATTTAGACCTCACTTACTGTTAAAATCCTCATTCTACAGATGAAGACACTGAGGTACCAAGAAGTTACGTGACTCATGTAAGGTTGTACAAGGTCGGAAGTGGTGGAGCTGGGATTTCAACACAGAGTCTGGAGCCCAGCCTTCTAACCATTACATGACAAGGCCGCTTCAGCTTATCACTTCATGTCTAGCTGCAGGTCCAGGCTGGTATGACTAATTCTGGACTAGAAGTGTCATTTAGGTCTTCTGGGAATGGAAAAAGGATTGGACAGAAAAAGCCTTCAGACCACAGTGCAGATCTGACAATCTCATCCAATTCATGGCGCCCTCCAGAGGGAAGGTTGCCTCGTATTGAAGGAGCCCCGCGACGGACAGAAATATCCAGGCCTAGCAGCCCTAACGTGCTCAGTCACTGACTGAGGTTTCCCAGGAAGGGCATGGCTGCGTCTTAAAGGTTGAGGCAGATCCTGAATGTTCTGTAGCTGGAGGTTGTCAGCTAATCGTGCTTTTTGCAGCTGAACAGCAAGTTCTTTCTTGAAGGGAGATGGCCTACCTCCTTGGCTGCCAAGGTGATATCTCTAATGTAACAGAGCAACTGAGGGTGAGGCAAACGAGGCCCCCAGGGTGAACAGTTGAAGGAGACACTCATTCTCAAGGTCCCGTGAGTGCAGGCTGGGCACCTGGGTGAGTGCCTCCTTCATGTTGCACCACAGGTGTTTGGCCCCTCTTTTCCTATTCCTCAGAATATCAAATTCAACACACTTAGAACTTTTCTCATCATCTTCTGCCCCCAAAATGCCCTTCTTTCAGTCTTCTCTCTCAGGAAGATCCAATAATTGCTTAATGGGTCCTTCCATTTCTAGCTTCTTTGCTCCCATCCAAGTTAGCCTCTTCACCGCCACAGCATCATCTGAGTTCAATGCCACTCTGATTTATAATTCCCCTGCTTAAAACTCTTCGTGGTTCCCTATAGCCTAGAAAATAAATTCCAAACTACTTTCTATGGCATAGAAAGACCTGTATGATCTGATTGTGCGGACAGTCTGAACCCAGGGCCGGAGGAATTTCAATACTACAGCCGAGGGATATAGGAAGTGTTGATTTTTGTGTAGAGCATAGGTTGCATTTAATTTTGGGATTGAGGGATTGGTAGGAATTTGTAGAGTGGAGAAGAAGTTACTCTGTGAGGAGGAAGCAGAATGAGGTGATTTGGGGATGATTAGACGGAATGCGCAATTTGGCTGAAATTTGGATAATATGTAGGAAGGTAACGGGAAAAATGCCTGGAAAAGTAAAGCAGAGTTGGTCAAAGAGCTGTAGCTATGGTGTCGGAGTTTTCCCCTGAAAGTTTTGGAGAGAGAAGTGGCATGATTGAAATGACCTCGTGTGGAGGGGGATGTGGCCACGGTGCAGAGCCGCGCTGCGCGGAGAGCGGCCACAGGGAGCTCAGTCAGAAGCCTGTGTTGCTACCACAGGAGGAGGAAACGAGACCTTGAATTAGGTGTGTAAAGAATGGAAAAGATAGGAGATTATATGAGGTAGGGGTGAATAGGATTTCAAGATTGACTAAAGGAAGGGGGTAGAAGGAAGAGAGTACTTAAAGGGGCTTAAAGGTTTGAACTGGCTGCGAGAGGCTGGCCATGGGAACCGGAAATGGACAGGAGGAGGCGCTTCTTAAGGGCTCCTCGCGAGAGTCCAAGAACTGTCTGCACGTGAACCATCTATTTCCCCAAACGAGCGACATCCAAATCTTTCATTTTTCTCTCGTCTCACGCACGGCTTATTCAGCTCCTCAAGTTTTGCCTGATTTTTAATCCACTCTCCTAATTCCTTGGACAAAAGATTGAGGCATGGAAGACAAAAGTTATGTTTATAGACACCAACCATTCTGACAGAATTTAGGTTCCTTTTTCTAAATTCAACTGTAAAAATACCTTTTTTGGATCCACACAATTTCTAACGGCTAGTCTGAGTGAATTATTATTATTATTATCGTATGATTATATTATCATACTTCATTTTTCAAGAAGATGTCTTGGCTTCATACAGACCCGGTCCCGGCCAGCAGCGCCTGGCGGGCCTGAGCCATCACACTGACGTTCTTTGCTCCTGGAGGAGATAAAAGAGCAAACGCTGTTATCAGAGATGCAGACATCTTCTCATAGAGAAGACCTGAAGCTCTGCCTTCCACTGCCCGACTAACAAGGACAGAGGTACTGGTTCAACATAAACAGAAAAGACACTAAATCTCTTTGCAAATAAAGATCCCTATAATATCGGGTTGTGATGTATAATCGAAAACCCAACTTCCACTGAAAGGGAAATAATGGCAGGGGCTTAATGCTAAATAAACTTTAGGTCTAGAAATGAATAGTAAGTTTTTTATGGATTTGCAATGCAATGTGAGGAGCCCAAAGCAAATGTTTCATCGCCCTTAAAACTGAACAACATAATGGTAAAATTTGCATATACTTCCAGGCTGACTTGTTTTACCGTATAGTCAGGACAATACTTGTAGTAATATTATGTTAGCATCCATGATGTACAAAGAAGTCTCCTTTTAAGAGATGATCACATTAACCCTCACAGCCTATGAAGCAACTGCACACAGACTTGTGCCTGATGAGCCGTGAGCACCAAAGATAAGCTCTGGTAACGTGTTTGTTTTGCGACGATGATGCCGTGGATCTCATGCCCATTTGTAACTAGGGCTGCCAGACACAGAAACACAGGATTTGCGCCCTCTGACATCCAGAGTTTACAGCTGTCATGAGAAGATGAGTAGGAGGCTCCTTCCCAGCCCCAGACTGAGAAACAGGACAGTATGCTTTCCTGATCGCATTAAAACAAAGAAGCAAGAAGACGCTGAAACGTGAAGCAGAGGGGTCTGTCCATGTGGACTTGGGCGATTCTGTGCTTTGCCCTCAACCTCAGGGCAGCGATCTGTACTAGACAATATTAGATCTTCTTGACAGACCAATCGGGTTGATGCTGTGGGTTATTACTAATTCTATAGATGAGAAAACTGTGGCTAGAGAGGCTCAGTAACTTGTCCAGAGTCACACACCTGGAAAGTAGCAGAGGGGATTTGAACCCAGGGCCTGAACTCTTATATGCTGTGCTGGGTGCGACGGTGTGAGCAGAGCAGCGACTGGAGGGCTTTCCTACCCAGAAGGCTCTTCTCTCATGTTCTTCTTCCTATCTGCCTTGGGTCCTAGATATTTTCTGTATGCAGCAAGGAAATATAGCTGTAAACTCAGGAACCAGCACCAAACCTACTTTTTTGGTGGACTGATAATGCGTTGCTCACTGAGATTGAAGCTCCGTTGCTAACATGGTCTAGTGATGAATGTCTCTGCAGTGTGAGTCCACCTGCTCATCCTCACCGGACTCTGTCACCCTCAATGCGGTCAGTTGATATTTGGAATTGGGAGACTTTAGTTCTGCCTTCGATTTTGGTCCACATTGGACAATTCGAGCTGGCACTATATGGGAGAGAGCAAACTGCCACTGTGTGCTGCTGTATGACCACCCGCATGTCACGAACAGTACGTGGGCGTTCCAACTGTCCAGAGCTCGGGTGAAGGAGGAGTTAGGCTGAGAGGCCCCAGTAAGCTCTGTTTGTTAAGGGGACAGCTCCTCCTTAGCCTCCTTATTAGCCTCACTCTGAAGGCCTGATTTCCTCCACTGTAAACTGGGTATTATGACAGCCAGTGCCTATAAAGAAGCATGGTGCAGTAGAATGAATAAAGCTTCAGAATCAGACACGCCTGGGTACAGATCCTCCCTCTGTCACTCTGGCAAGCCACTTTACTATCTCTGAGGAATAGGGATAATGCTTTGTGTTGCTGTCAGGGTAAGGTGGTTCATGTGTCCTTCCTGGCATGGAACAATGTTGAATAATTGCATTTAGCACGTCCGGGGGAAGACAGAGGCAGATGTCTAAGTGCTTGAAGCACCTGACTCTGGACTCGAATCTGAGCTCTGTCGCTTATCAGCTGAGTGACTTTGGGAAGTTTAACTTCTTTGTGCTTAGTTTTCTTGTCTGTAAAATGGGAATGATAAAAGTTCCCTCCTCACCGTGTTGCGGGGGGACAGGACTCACCGTAAGGAGAGCGCGTAGTGCAGTGCCTGGCACGCAGCCAGCACGCCGGGAGGCGCAGCCCCGCCTCAGGAGATTCACTTCACTTCAGTCTTGTTTCTTTGCAGAGTGAGGAGCCGGGCAATTTACAGTACACATAAAGGCAGAGATTCCCAGTTTCTTAGTATCCAAGACCTTAAAATACTTATTTTAATCCAGTGTCCACTTAACCATTGATACTATGCCCCTGGTCTAATAGCTTCTCGTATAGTCTCTACTGACTGTGCATGAGGGTCGGGCTCCTTCACACCAGCTGTAGGGGGAGAGTCAGTTAGCACAGCCGCTTTCAGATGGCGGTTTGCAACACCCATCACCATTTTAAATGCATATCTCCTTTGACTTATTGATTTTACTTAAGAATTTTCCTACTGGTGTATTCACATAATTGAGCAAAGACATGATGGACTTGTTGATTGCACCATTGTTTGTGATATTAGAAATCTATTAACAACTAATTGTACATCCAGAGAAAAATTCTTAAATGGTTTATGGCATATCCATGCAATGGAATACTGCACAGGAGATTTTAAACCTGTGAGAGTCACACAAGTGGATATGAAAAACTGTACAAAAGTACTTTTAGTTGAAAAAAAGCATTTTTCACAACAACCTCCATAGTATGAATGATTCTGTTTGTTAAAAAATAGATATGTATTTACATCTGTTTGCTTGTTTAATCATAGAAAAATTCTCAAAATATGTATAAGAAACTGTCAGCAGCGTTTACTGACGGGGCGTGGAGACGCGCACTGAGTGGCTTCCTTCAGCTCCCACTGCACACGGGCTGTTGAAATTGCTTCACATGGTCACGGATTGCTTTTACAACTTAAAAAATGGTCAAGAAAAATTCCTTTCCTGCCCCTACCCCCAGATATTAGTTTTTAAACAGATTAGCCCTTGTGCAAATATAATCCTAAGATTTGGTGTGTATTTTTGAATTATTGAGCCAAGTGCCATCCTGAGTTAAAACGGAATGCGTGTCACCTCACTGCCGAAGCTTCAATTTGCTCCCAGGGAGCAGAAACCAAAATGACCGAGGAGACCACCTAACATCAAGTCACAGGAGAGTCTTCAATCCTGTGGCAAAAACTGCTGTCGTCCCGAAGCTCACGCACTTCGAGCGGAAGCGTTGAATCCAGGTGCGCGAACGCGGGGCGGGACATTGAGTCGAGGCCTTCCCTCAGGACGCGGTGAACCGACCCCCGAGCGGGAACGTCACGCGGGGGCTTCTTTGACGTTAGGGTCCCCTGCATTTCTCCAGCCCCTTGCTCAGCCTTTGGCACAATGCCGTGTAAAAGTTACATTGCTTTTGAGTTTTGAGGGCAGAAGTAATTTGCATGTAGGGTTAATGGATTTCTTGCCCTTTGTGCTTTCAAAAGTGCTTACACACATGTTGTCTCATTTGATACTCACAAATGAGGTACTTAGCACAAGTTTTATAAAGCTCATTTTCGTGTAAGGACCTGAGATTTGGAGAGGGTAAGTGACACACTTAAGCAAGTCAGTGTGGAGCTGAACCCACGAGGAGCCTTGGTGACTGCTTGGCTGTCCTTGCCACTGGCAGCCAAGGGCACGGCCTCGTAGCAGAATCACTCCTACAGTTGTGAAGTGGTTCAATGTTTTCTTGGAATCACTTTTATTCTGGTTCAGGAAGACCCAGGAATGGCCAATTGGACTTTCTGCCCAGTGTGAACTATAAACATGCTCATTTAAATGGTTAAAATCCAGATAGACCCAGGGTCCCATCTTCCTTCACTCTACTCTTTACCAGCTACGTAGTCTTGGGCAAACTGCCCTCTCATCTCTAAAATGGGGATAATGATAGTGTTAATCTTCCAGGGCTCTTTTAAGAGTTTAAATAAAATAATTGATGAAAAGTGCTTGACAGAGCGCATGGAACCTATTTGTCGTTAGAGTCCTCAAGTCGGTTCTGGCGCCTGGCTCCCCTGTGCACAGTAGAGCAGAACGCTGCTCAGTCCTCTGCGCCGTCCTCTCGTCTTTCAAGCTCTATCAGACAACCCTCCGCTATTGTTCACAGGATTGTCATGGCTGATTTTTTCAGAAGCGGGTGGCCAGGTCCTTCTTCCTAGTCTGTCTCAGTCTGGAAGCTCCACTGAAACCTGTCCACCAGGAGCGATCCTGCTGGTGTTTGAAAAACCAGTGGCAGAGCTCTCAGCATCACAGCAACATGCAGCCACCACAGTATGACAACCGACAGAGGGTGCTGAGGTTCCCTGACTGGGAAATGAACCAAGACTGCAGTGGTGAGAGCGCCGGATCTTAATCACCAGACGGCTGGCCATGGAACATATAGCAAGGGTCAACAAATACCAGCTACAATAATAATTATTGATAATATTGTACAAAAGGGGAGGCCAGGTCACTGCAGCAGGCATAGCTCTAATAGAAACCAGAGGTTTTGTCCATTTGGAGGTGACAGCCGGGACCTGCATCCCAGAGCGGCCACCAGTTTCTTTCTCTTTAAAGGAAACTTCCCTGGAACCACAAAGAACTAACTAAACACAGGCAGAACAGTTGCTTGAAAGGTCACTGAGCCTCAGTGCAGGGGCTTGGGAACCTTTGACTCAAGAGACTGCCCCAGCGAGAGACAGGGCTCTCCAGTTTCCCAGGCAATGGTGAACAGGAAGGCGGGGGAGGAAAGAAGGGCAGCCCCCAGGGCTCGAAGCCTGGGCAGTCGCCTCCCGAAGAGTCCCCTGCCCAGGGAGCTTGTCTTCTGTCTCCTAAATTCCAGCTTCCCACCTCGGGTTTCGGGGGAAATCTGAAAAGCCAGCGCTCAGAATCCACCTAACGAGTGGTGAAGGGATCTGTTTACTATTTAGCTTAAAAGTGCTTTACTAATCCTTCTTTTGCATTTTTAAAATGTATTTTTCTTTACTACACAATTAATTCATGCATGCTGCAGAAAATATACAGACTCAAAACAGAGGAAATAAAAGTCCTTAGAAAGCAGCATTGTTCAACTTTACTTTGGTATGTAGTTTTTAATACTTTTATAAATAAATATATTTATTTTTATACAAACTGTAAAAGACTTACATACAGTTTATGACCTTTCAAATTCTAACAGTACATCATGTACATCTTTCCATGTCAGCAAATGTTTTTCTGTAACTTCATTTTTAATTGTTGCATAGTGTTCCCTAGTGGTGGACATTTCATCATTTAACCAATCTTCTAATGTCGAACGCTTAGGGTGTTTTCTTCTTGCAAGAAAAACTCTCCTTGGGAAATCATTGTACAAATCCTACTTCTTTCTTTAAAGTAAACTCCTAGAAGTGGAATTTCTAGATTAAAATGTAAATGCGCTTTTAAGGATTTGGTGTGAAATTGTCCTCCAGTTAAATTTTACCAATTTTATCCTTACTATTAGTAGAAGAGGGCAACTAGATCAATGAAAATTTAAGTACACGTGACTGCTGTTCATTTACTGTAAAGGTGATACCTTTACAATAGCCAGTATTGCTACGCCAAGAATAAAGAGTACTTCTTGTTAATGCCAACTTCTATTTTTGTTTTCATACTCCAAACACAATATATCCACAAGATAGTGTGTTAATAGTACTTGAGAGGTTTGTAATAATATCGGTATAATATGATTAGCTTTTGATGGAATGTAATGGAAACTGTGGAAATACTTTGGAGCAGAAGTTACTGTGAGCACGCTTTCCCTGCAGCCTGCTATTCCCTCCACACACCCTGTTTAAGGTGTGACTATAGAACAGTCAAGGGCATGTACCCTCCCACAGTGTTATCGTCATGCCCGTTTTCTCTAGGGTGGAGAGTACCACTGTGTGTTCCCTTCTGCAGCACGCTAGGCTTCGCAGTAGAAACATTAACATTGGAAACTTTTCAGGAGAAATTACTCTTGATATCTGAATTAATGGTCTAATAAACTGAGTTAGTGTTTCATCTTGGCAAAGGATTAATTAGGGGAAGAGAAACTGACATTTATTTGGCTTCTTATTTGACAGACCTTGTATTATTACATTATTGCATTTAATACTCCCTATAAACCTATGTGCAGGTGTCATCGTGGTCATTTTGCAATGAAGGAACTGAAGGTCAGTCAAATAAAGCATCTTGCCTGAGGCCACACAGCTGCAAGCTGCGAAGGTGGGATCTGAACCTGGGTTCCTGCTGGAGGAGCCTGTGCTCTTTATACTGCTCCTCTTCAACAGTCATACAGCAAGGCTGGCTGTTTCTCTTCTACAATATTCCTTGTATGTATGAACACATTTTTACCCAGCTAAAGTGTAGTTTCCCTCTTAAAAATCAGTGTGTCAGGCAGACATAGAGACTGGATCCACTTTTTTTTTCTTTTTAAAGATTGGCACCTCAGCTAACATCTGTTGCCAATCTTCCTTTTTTCTTCTTCTTCCTCTCCCCAAAGCCATCCAGGACACAGTTGTATATTCCAGTTGTAGATCTTCTAGTTCTTGGATGTGGGACACCGCCCCAGCATGGCTTGATGAGCAGTGCCATGTCAGCACCCAGGATCCAAACCGGCAAAACCGTGTGCTGCCGAAGTGGAGTGCACGAACTTAACCACTCGGCCACAGGGCCGCCCCCTGGATCCACTTTTAAATGCTTTGTCAGTTAGGGTACTTTGTAGGCCAGAAACAGAATATCCACTATCTTGCTTGACCTTTTCTGAGACAGAGGGGTTCTGAGCTTTTTCAGAGGCTCAGAGACTCATTAGGGACCCAGGTTCTTTCCATCTTGCTGCTCTGCCATGTTCAGTGGTGGCTTATATTTGTCTTTTATAGTTGTGTGGTGACTTCAGGAGCTGCTAGGAGACCTTCATAAAATAATATCCCAAGGCAGGAAAATGGAGTGGCTCCTTCTCCCCGCTTTTTTTTAAGAGCAAGACAAATCATCCAGCCCCTTTACTCTTGTGCCTCATACCTCAGAATGGTGTCATGGGCTCTTCCTGAACCAAGCATGAGCATGGAGAATGGCTTAGGCCAATCGATTTAGCCCCCGGCTGCGGAGGATGAACCCTAAAACCAGAGTCAGGCTCTGTGGCAGGAGGAAGCAACCGAAAATGCTACCAACGCTGCTGTGGAGACATTGTGAGATTTTTTTTCCCTAAGTAATTGTATATATACTCTGAGATTCTTCATTGGGAGAAAAGTATACTGCTGCTTTTCTAGAAAGTTTTATTTTCGTATTAACACCATCCATAAATGAGCATATCATGTTTTCAGTGTGGTCCACCAAATCCTTCCCATTTGCATTACTTTTCTCTAATAGAATTCTGAATTTTTATTCTTTACCCAAATGTTCAACTATTCTAACTCTTCTGCACTAATCCTTCTTCATACAACTTCTAAGAACGAGGGAAAAGTAAAGTTTTAATGGAAAGTGAAGATGACTCCAATAGTACTTGTCTTTTAGAGCTAACACAGTTTTCTTCTTCTTCTTTTTTTTTTTTAACAAAAAAAGAATGTTGTCTTATTGGTGAGCATTAAGTAGAAGAAACCTACATTTTCTATCATGAATAAATTCTCGGATTGTCTTTTATTTCAGCAAGTCATTATACCATCATGCTTGTATTAG
The DNA here is from genome assembly GCF_021613505.1 of Equus quagga. NCBI lineage: Eukaryota > Metazoa > Chordata > Mammalia > Perissodactyla > Equidae > Equus > Equus quagga. The sequence continues at coordinate 59,963,320 of NC_060270.1, forward strand.
CACAATTACAACAAAAAATGAAGTGGAGGGATGTCCACCAATTGCCAAAATAATTAGTTTAATAAAACAATTTGTTGATTCAAGGGGGAAAATTAAACATTTTTTTTTTGATGAGGAAGATTGGCCTTGAGCTAACGTCTGTTGCCAATCCTCCTCTTTTTGCTTGAGAAAGATTGTTACTGAGCTAATATCTGTGCCAGGCTTCCTCCATTTTGTATATGGGATGCCACCACAACATGGCTTAATGAGTGGTGTGTAGGTCAGCATCCTGGATCCAAACCTGCAAACCCCAGGCTACTGAATTGGAGCGTGTGAACTTAATCACTACTCCACTGGGCTGGCCCCAGTTAGATAACTTTTTAAATTGAATTGGCTTATTAATTGAATTGAAACAATCAATTCAACAAATGTTTATAAAGAACCTGCAATGTACTAATGTAGAATAAGTAATATATGCATAGAAAATCTTACAACTTAGTGGAGAAAAGAAGTAAATAACCAATAGAAAAAAAGCATCTATGATGAACTACTACATAAGATACAGCAAAGGTACATATAATTATAACAACAACACCAATAATGACTAATGCATTGAGCACTTATTATGGTCTAAAGTATGCTTTTACTATGCTTTACGTGTATTAGTTCATATAATTTTCACAACAACCTTACAAGATAAGTTTTTTTGATTAGCCCCATTTTACACATGAAAAAAAGGAGGTACTATGGAGAGATAAAGAGAGTCTCATGGGGCTGCAATTAGTTCTGCCTGAGCATGTGGGGGGTATGTGTTTAGGGGAAAAGATATGGAGAAAAGGTGATCTTCCAACTAGGGTTGAGGGATGTGGGTCAGAAAAAAGGCTTAGCAGTGGGAAAAAATGGCATCTGCTATGCATCTCTGAAAGACCTGTGCACGTCTGGTGTGGCTGAAATAGTGTGAGACGGGGAACAGGTGGAGGTGAAGACAAGGAAACTGTGGCCGGGTTGTCTGGGCTGTGTGTGTCCAGCTAAGGAGCCAGGGCTCTGTCTGCTGTTGTTCCACACTATTTAAGGTGTTTAAGAAGGCAAGTGACATCTTCATCATAAGAAGATGATTCTGCGACAGAACGGAGTAAAATAGATTGAGGTTAGAGAGGCAAAACAGAGAAGGAATGTAGAAAATTCTTGCAGTGATCTGAGACAGACAGTGAGCCCTGGACTGGGGAAGTGGGGAGGAGACGATGAGCAAGAAAGAGACCCACAGAGCTGGTGACTTCTCCATGAACAGCGATGCCGCTGATCAAAGTGTGAGAGAAATTGGAGGTTCCCAGGCAAAAACGTGAACCTTGACCAAAACAAATACCTTACACAAAATTTACCTCATATGGATCATAGATTTAAATGTACAATGCAAAACTATAAAAATTTTAGAGAAAAATATAGGAAAAAGTCTTTGAGACCCATAGCTAGGTGAAGAGTTCATCGACTTGACACCAAAAGCATGGTTCTTAAAAGAAAAAAGAGAGTAGATCCTAACATTCTTACCAAAATAAAAGGTAACTGTGTGAGGTGATGGATGTATTAATTAATTTGATTGTGGGAATCGTTTTACAATTTATACGTATATGAAATCATCACATTGTACACTTTAAATATATCACAATTTTATTTGTCAATTAACCTCAATAAAGCAGGAAAGAAAAGATATCATGGCAGTTCTCAAAACCTAAAGGTGTCATTAAACACACACACACACACATACGCACACCCAATAACTTGAAGGGGCTCCCTTTGGCAAAATTTGGGGCAATTCAAACATCAAAATAACATTAACGCTAAAGGATTATAACTCAAACAAAATTTTCAAAAGCCCATGGGTTCATAGTGATACTAAAAAGGAAGAGAGAGAAAGGAGGAAAGAGGGGTGAGGAAAGCTGTTATTCATAGAAGAATGCCAGCTAATCAAATGAAGAAGAAATGGTGGAATTAGATAATCACTATTTAAAAATTTCTGATAGATTAAGCAAAGATTATCAGTGGATGCTAAAATCATTTGGGGATTCAGGGCATTCTCTTAATCTTAATGTATCACCCCTCAAATGACTGAAATTCTTACAAAGGGGAAATGTACCTCTACCGTGGAGAGATCTGGAAGGCGCTCAACTTACACAATGTAGCACGGCTGATAGTGGGACAACCTGACATAATCTGTTTCCTCATGTGTAAATGGAATTCAACATCACCTACATAGTACTGTTGATGAGGATGTTAAATCAGAATACAATCAGAAGGAAATAATCCAGCAAGTCCAGAATCCATCCAAGTGTCTGGTATCTTTATAAAAGTCAATGTCATGAAAAACAGACAAACAAAAGGCAGTGGGACTGCTCTGGTTGTAAAGAGACTAAAGAGAAACAGCATCCAAATACATTATGTGAACGTTGATTGAACTGATTCTCCTCCCCAGCCCTCACACAGTGCAAAGGCTGTAGAAGACATTTTATTATATTATTGAGGTAACATTGGTTTATAACATTATATAAATTTCAGGTGTACATCATTATATTTTGACTTCTGATTAGACTACATTGTGTTCACCACCAATAGTCTGGTTTTTATACACCACCATACATGTGTTGCTTTCCCTCTTTTACCCCCACCTACTCCCTTCCCTGTGGTAACCACCAATCTGTTCTCTGTATCTATGTGTGTGTTTATCTTCCACATACAAGTGAAGTCTTATGGTTTTAGGCTTTCTCTGTCTGACTTCTCTCACTTAGCACAATACCTTCAAGATCCATCCATGTTATCAGCAAATGGCAAGATTTCATCATTTTCATGGCTGAGTAGTATTCCATCATACATATACCACATCTTCTTTATGCAGTCATCCATTGATGGGCACTTAGGTTGCTTCCAGGTCTTGACTATTGTGAATAATGCTGCAATGAACACAGGGGAGCATATACCTTTTTGAATTAGTGTTTTCATGTTCTGTGGATAAATACCCAGATCATATGGTAGCTCTATTTTTCATTTTTTGAGGAATCACTATGCTGCACCAGTTTGCATTCCCACCAGCAGTGTACAAGGGTTCCCTTTCCTCCACATGCTCTTCAACACTTGTTTCTTGTCTTTTTAATTATAGCCATTCTGACATTGTGAGGTGATATTTCATCATAGTTCTGATTTGCATTTCCCTAATAATCGGTGATGTTGAACATCTTTTCTTGTGCCTTTTGGTCATCTGCATATCTTCTTGGGAAAAATGTCTCTTCAGATCCTCCGTCCATTTTTTGATCAGGTAGTTTGTATTTTTTGCTGTTGAGTTGTATAAGTTCTTTATATAGTTTGGAGATTAACGCATTATTGGAGATACGATTTGCAAGTATCTTCTCTCAGTTGATAGGTTGTCTTTTTGTTTTGTTGATGGTTTCCTTTGCTGTGCAGAAGCTTTTTAGTCTGATGTAGTCCTGCTTGTTTATTTTTCCTTTTGTTTCCCTTGCCTGAGGAAACATATTCAAAAAGATATTGATAAGACTGATGTCAAAGAGTGAACTACCTATGTTTTCTTCTAGGAGTTCTATGATTTCAGGTCTTACATTCAAGGCTTTAATCCATTTTGAGTTCATGTAGGAGTTCTATGATTTCAGGTCTTATATTCAAGGCTTTAATCCATTTTGAGTTCATGTTTGTGTATGGTGTAAGACAATGGCCTACCTTCATTCTGTTGCATGAGGCTGTCCAGTTTTCTCAACATCATTATTGAAGAGACTCTCCTTTCTCCATCGAATATCCTTCACTGCTTTGTCAAAAATTAGCTGTCCATAAATGTGAGGGTTTATTTCTGGGCTCTCAATTCTGTTCCATTGACCTTTGTGTCTGTTTTTGTGCCAGTACCATGCTGTTTTGATTATTATAGCTTTGTAGTATAATTTGAAGTCAGGGATTGTGATGCCTCCAGCTTTGTTCTTTTTTCTCAGGATTGCTTTGGCTATTCAAGGTCTTTTGTTGTTCCATACAAATTTGAGGATTCTTTGTTCTTTTTCCATGAAATATGCCATTGGGATTTTGATTGGATTGCCGTGAATCTGTAGATTGCTTTAGGAAGTATGGACATTTTAACTATGTTAATTCTTCCAATCCAAGATCATGGAATGTCTTTGCATTTCTTTGTGTCTTCTTTAATTCTTTCAATATCTTGTAGTTTTTAGCGCATAGGTCTTTTACCTCCTCTGTCAAATTTACTCCTAGATATTTTATTCTTTTTGTTGCAATTGTATTTTTGATTGATTTCTCTTTCTTCTAGTTCATTGTTAGTGTATAGAAATGCAACTGATTTTTACAAGTTGATTTTGTATCCTGCAACTTTACTGTATTTATTTATTATTTATAATCATTTTTTGGTGGATTCTTTAGGGTTTTCTATATATAAAATTATGTCAACTGCACTATTAGTGACAGTTTTACTTCTTCCTTTCCAATTTGTGTTCCTTTTATTTTATTTATTTATTTATTTTTTTGCCTAATTGCTTTGGCTAGGACCTCCAATACTATGTTGAATAAAAATGGCCGGAGGGGGCCCGTTCTTAGAGGGATAGCTTTCAGTTTTTCACCATTGAGTGTGATGTTAACTGTGGGTGTGTTGTATATGGCCTTGATTATGTTGAAGTACTTTCCTTCTATATCCATTTTATTGAGAATTTTTATTATAAATGGATGCTGAATCTTAGCAAATGCTTTCTCGGCAGCTATTGGAATGATCATGTGATTTTTATTCTTCATTTTGTTAACGTGATGTATCACATTGATTGATTTGTGGATGCTGAACCATCCTTGAGTTCTTGGAATAAATTCCACTTGATCATGGTGTATGATCCTTTTAATGAATCATTGTATTCAATTTGCTAATATTTTATTGAGGACTTTTGCCTCTATATTTATCACCAATATTGGCCTGTAATTTTCCTTTTTTGTGTTGTCCCTGTTTAGTTTTGGTATCAGGGTAATGTTTGCTTCATATAAGGAGTTAGAAAGTATCCCATCCTCTTCAATTTTTTGGGAGAGTTTGAGAAGGATAGGTATTAAATCTTCTTCGAATGTTTGGTAGAATTTTCCAGAGAAGCCCTCTGGTGCTGAACTTTTGTGTTTTGGGGAGGTTTGTGATTAGGTTTTGAAAGAGATTGTTTCAATCTCTTTACTTGTGATTGGTCTTTTCAGATTCTCTACTTCTTCTTCATTCAGTTTTGGGAGGTAGTGTGATTCTAAGAATTTATCCATTTCTTCTAGGTTATCCAATTTGTTGGCATATAGCCTTTCACAGTATTCTCTTATAATAATCCTTTGTATTTTTGTGCTATCCATTGTAATTTCTCCTTTTCCATTTCTAATTTTATTTATTTGAGCCTTATCTCTTTTTTTCTGAATGAGTCTAGCTAAGGGTTTGCCAATTTTATCTTTTCAAAGAACCAGCTCTTCATTTAGTTGATTTTTTCTATTGTTTTTTTCAGCTCTATTTCATTAGATACATGAAATACTGCTCTTATTTTTATTATTTCCTTCCTTCTACCGACTTTTAGCTTCACTTGTTTTTCTTTTTCTAGTTCCTTTAGGTGTAATGTTAGATTGTTTATTTCAAAGTTTTCTTGTTTCTTGAGGTAGGCCTGTGTTGCTATATACTTCCTTCTTAGTACCGATTTTGCTGCATCCCATAGATTTTGGTATGTTGTGTTTTCATTTTCATTTGTCTCCAGGTGTTTTTTGATTTCTCCTTTGATTTTTTCATTGATCTGATAGTTGTTTAGTAACATGTTGTCCAGTCTCCACATATTTGTGACTTTTCCAGCTCTCTTCTCATAGTTGATCTGGTTTTATACCATTGTGGTCAGAAAAGATGCTTGATATGATTTCAGTCTTCTTAAATTTATTAAGACTTGTTTCATTTCCCAAGATATGGTCTATCTTTGAGAATGTTTCATGTGCACTTGAGAAGAAGGTGTATTTTGCTGCTTTTGAATGGAATGTTCTATATATACCTATTAAATCCATTTGGTCTAGTATTTCACTTAAGGCCAATGTTTCCGTATTGACTCTCTGTCTGATCTGTCCGATGATGTAAGTGGGGTATTCAATCCTCTACTATTATTATGCTGCTGTCAATTTCTCCCTTTAGGTCTGTTAATAGTTGCTTTATATACTATGGTGGTCTTATGTTAGGTGCATATGTATTAATAAATGTTATGTCTTCTCAGTGGATTGTCCCCTTTATATTTATATAATTTCCACCTTTACCTCTTGTTATCCTTTTTGGTTTGAAGTCTATTCTGTGTGTTATAAGTATGACTATATCCACTTTCTTTTGGTTGCCATTTGCTTGGAGTATCATCTTCTATCTCTTCACTTTGAACCTGTGTTTGTCTTTAAAGCTGGGATGGGTCTCCTGGAGACAGCATTTTGTTGGTTCATGTTTCTTAATCTATTCAGCCACTCTATGACTTTTGATTGGTAAATTCAATCCATTTACATTTATGTTGATTATTGATATATGAAGGCTTGACACTCCCATTTTATTTTTTGTTTTCTGTTTGCTCTATATTTCCATTGTTTCTGTCTGCAATTTCAGTTTGGTGGTTTTTTGTGATGTGCTTCTCAGTTTCTTCTTTTTTTATGTTTTGTGACTCTGCTCAGAATTTTTGTTTTGTGGTTACCATGAGGTTTGTACAAAAGATCTCATAGATGAGCTAGTCCTTTTTCCTGCTGATAGCATCTTATCTTGATTTGCCTATGCAGTTTCCATCCTTTCTCTCGTATCCTTCTATATTTTTGTTGTAACAAATTACACCTTTTTGTATTGTGAGTTTTGTTACCAATTTGAAGTAGTCATAGTTATTTTTAATACTTTCTTTTCCTTAGCTTTTATAATTGTTTACTAACTTATTCTGATACAGAGTTGCAATTTTCTGATTCTGTCTGTCTATCATCTTGCTTAAATCCTTGTATATCTTCACCTTTTCAGGTAGAAGAGTTCTTTTCAAGATTCCTTGCAAGGTAGGTCTAGTGGTGATGAACTTCCTCAATTTTGTTTGGGAAAGACTTTATTTTTCCTTTGTATTTGAATGATAACTTTTCTGGATAGAGTATTCTTGGCTGACAGTTTTTATCTTTCAATATTTGAACATATCATTCTATTGTTTCCTAGCCTTTAGTTTCTGCTGAGAAATCCACTGATAGCTTAATGGGGATTCCTTTGTAGGTTATTGGTTTTTTTTTTTTTTTTTGTCTCTGGTCACCCTTAATATTTGTTCTTTGTCATTGACTTTTGATAGTTTTAACATGATGTGTCCTAGAGAAAGTCTTTTTGCATTGAGCTAATTAGGTGTTCAATTAGCTTCATGTACTTGTATATTCAATTCCTTCTCCAGGTTTGGGAATTTCTCGAGTTATTATTTCTTTAAATAAGCTGTTTGCTCCCTTCTCTCTCTCTTCTCCTTTTGGCGTACCCATTATCCTTATGTTGCTTTTCTTAGTTGAGTTAGATATTTCTCATATAACTTCTCTCTTTTTAAAAAAATCTTAATTCTCTCTCCTCTTCCACCTGAATCACTTCTAGATTTCTATCTTTGAGCTCACTAATTCTCTCTTCCATATGGTCTGCTCTATTTCCAATGCTTTCTACTTTATTCTTCATCTCATTTACTGAGTTTTTCAGCTTCAGAATTTCTATTTGACTCTTTTTTAGAGTTTTAATCTCTTTGGTGAAGTGCTCTTTCTGTTAATAATTTTATTCCTGAGCAATTTGAGCTATCCTTCTGAGTTTTCTTGTAGCTTGTTGAATTTCTTCATGACAGCTATTTTGAATTGTCTGTCAGTTAGATTGCAATCTTCCATGACTTCCTTTCTGGAGAATTGTCATTTTCTTTCTGTGATTCTGTGTTACTGTAGTTTTTCATGGCGCTTGTTGAGTTGTTACTCTGCTGGCATTTGTGGTAGCAAACACGTTTCTTATTTGGATAAGGTTTTGTGTACACTGATTCTGAGCTGCTTCTGGTTGTATTTGAGAGCCTGTTCTTTCCACCTTCCACTGTGTCTGCCAGTGGTGTCATCAGTGCCCTCCTTGTGCTGCTTGTGCCTCTGAGGTTTCTGGTACCTTGCTGCTTATGGTGTTGCTGCAGTCTTGGGCATTGTCACTAGGGTCAATGGGCTGCTGAGCACCCCTGCTGCTTCCAGAGTCACCTGGGTCACAGGTTCTTTTGCTGTGGCAGGGGAGAGGGAGAGTAAGATGGGAGCCCAGTCACAGGCCCCTCCTTTGTGTCCATGTTTGTTGGGTCTTCAGGCACTGCTGTCACAGGTGGGAGGGACAATGTTGCGGGTATCACTGCAGCTGAGGGTAACCCGGGTCATGGGCTCTGCTGTTGCTGTTACCAGGCTCTCCATGGGCTTCCCATGGCCTCAGGTACTGCTGCAAGCTGCACTGCCTCTGCTGCTGATTTTCTGGGCATGCTGACACTACCACTCCCAGGAGCACTGGGTTTGTGGGTGTTACCACTGCTGATGGGTGGGACAGGGTTGTGGGTGACACTGCCACTGCCATGGGGGGAGGGTTGCCCTGGGTTGCAGCACTGCCAGGTTTTCTGGAGCCTCTGTTCTCAGGCACCACAGCAGTTCCTAGAACCTCAGGTCACAGGCCCTGACACTGCTGCTGGAGGCCCGGTGTCTTGGATGCAGCCTTCACTGATGAAATGGCTAGTATCAGAGGTTCCACCAATGGGAAGGAGAGGGGCTAGGCTGTGGGCTCTGCTGTGGTTCTTGGAGTCTCTGGTCTTGGGCACCACAATGATTCCTGGAGCCTCAGGTTGTGGAGCCACCCACCACTGCTGGGGGAGGGGAGGAGCTGAGTCAGGAGTGCTTGCCGTTCCTAGAGCCTCTCATCTTAGGTGCCAGTGCAATTCCTGGAACCTTGGGTCATAGGCATTGCCACTGCTGCTGGGGCTACTGGGGTCTTGGATGCAGCCCCCACTGATAGGAGGGTCGAGGTTGAAGGTACCATCCCCAAGGAAGGGAGAGGGGTTTGAGTTGCAGATCCTGTTGTGGTTCCTGGAGCCTCCTGTTGCCAGTGCCATGGCAGTTCTTGATGCCTCCGGGATCATTTGCTGCCTGGGTTCCTTGGACCTCAGTTTGCAATGTCACTGCAGTGCCTGGGGCCTCTGGTCTTGGGAGCTGCAACTGCTGCTCCCCGGGTTCCACCATCTCCATGAAGTCCAGTCTGCCCATTCAAATGTACGGATGCACGGACCTCTCCGGTGTGCTGTGTATGGAGTTCTTTGTTGATCTATGGCTGTCCCACTGGTTGTAACTTAGAGGAGAGGGAAAAAGGGAACGACTCACTCTGCCATTATGCTGACCTAACCTCACTGTAGAAGACATTTTAGAGAAAACGGGAAATTTAAATATGGACTGTATATACATATAATGTTATTGAATTAATGTGATTTTTCTGAGCTGGGATATTGTATGAGGCAATGTAAGAGAGCACTCTTATTCTTAGGAGATACATGCTGAAGCATTCAAGGGGACAGAGTTTAATATCTACAATGTACTCTCAAATAACTAAATTTTTTATGGACTTACAATCTGATACAATTGGTTTAGATATTTAATTTATGGGTTACTAATTTGGACTTTTTTCATTTCTCAAAGTTATGACAGCTCATTTAAAATCCCTTTATGATATTTCTAACTCTGTCTCCCATTTCATCAGCTTTTTGGTTTCCTTTCACCTTCATACCTTCTCAGCAAGGATGAAGCAAATGCCTGGATTTGTATTTCTCCTGTGTCCTTCAGATTTCTCTCCCCACATTGCAGTCAGCAAGTGTAGGTTAGCTTATAAGCCTGCACGATCCTTACCATTTTATTAGATTCTAGGGACAATTTTGCAAGAGGCATTTAGGTCTTTTCCTGGTTTCCAGCTAGCCTTTGTTTGAAAATGAATCTGGCTCATTAGTTTCCTAGAGAATAATCATTTTGAAAAGAGAAAAGTCAGCGACTTTTATGTCACCACTTCCAACCACTTTTGCTAAATTCTTTTATAATAGAAGATATATGTGAAGAATTGACATGTTGTTTTAATCAAGATTTGGCTCCCCCATTTTCCGTAAAACGCCTTGCTTTTGTATGGCAGCTGGCGTCAGCTGCATTGTGTAGTGTCTTCCAGACAGACCTTCACCAAATCCTGATAAGGTTGGCAGGACAGGGGCTGCGGTCCTTTTCCTGATGGGGAGGTGGTGGCTGGAGAGAAGCTGTGTCACACAGGTAATTCACGCATGAGTGATGGGAACAGGGTCTGGGCCTCCTGGTTCTTTGACTGGGGTTTTTTCTCGTTTATACGCTTCTTCTTGGCAATGTCCAAAACCTGTGCTCCTAGCCACTCCTGCAGTGGGATTTCCTTCAGTCAAAATTGTTGACTGAGAATCTGCTGTATGCCCAGGCCAGGACTGGGTGTCAGGGACAGAGACAAATAGTTTATGATCTCTGGCCTCAAAGTGCTATTGTGTGGCAAAAAGAACTAGACATTAGATATAACATATATTATAGAAATTAGATATTTTATTAGATATAGGAGATTAGATATTATAGAAAAGGAGGATAGAGAAGGCACCTTTGTGGTCTCCAGGATACTATTTTTGTAATTCTCTGGAGTTTTCTAGAGAGGATCTGCTATTTCTTTGAACACGGAGTGTTTCTGCTACTACTGGAAATTGTGGAGAACCATGCATTCCTCTGATTCTAGAATCAAGCACAGGCCTGGAGAAGTGCCAAAAGAACAGATATCACATTATATCTCACACTAACTTCTCCTTCGCTGTTGTCTTTCTTTGCACATCTACAAAATGGAGGGAGCCAAATGTGTCACCAGTGGACCGGGTCCCTGAGGAGCAGAGAGTGGCAGAGGAGCCTCCCTGTAAATCCTTAGACTAGGAGGATGAGATTAGACCTGCTGAAAGAAACTTGATCCTTATCAGGTCTCAGGTATGTGGAATTGTGTTTTAGGTAGTAGGATTTGATCCTGGATGAGTCAAATCATGAATGATATTTTAAAGGCATCTTCCTTACTATCAACTGTTGGTTGATGTAAATTCATTTTCATCATAACTGGGTTGATGTTTGTCTAGCATGTACCTGTCCAGCAGGACCAGTTGTTACAATATTGAAATACTTCCATATCACATGGTAATAACCACTGCTCCATGAGAACCCTCACCTCCACTCTCCCAGCATCTTCTTCAGGACTGGCTCCACCATCCCCGCCTCCGACATCTGGCAATCAAAGGATTAATGCTTGGCACAGCAAGGAAACTGGTTGTTATATATTTTGAATATCTTCCTTTCCTTAATTATTATCGTAGTTCTTAATTTCATGCCAATCAATCACACAATTCTTCCTCTAAAATGTTCCTATACCTTAGAACTTGGCAAACTGCCTATTAAAACTATTTCAAAATCATGACATCAAGTGAAAACTCACAGTTTTAGTAGTTTTCTAGTTAAAATAGTAAAAGTAAATGTGTACAGATAGTGTTCATATTCCTGAATGCTTGATGGAGAAGCTGACTCTCTTTGGAGTATAGAGACCGTCAGTCAAGAGGAAAATTAAGATGGAATTAAGCACGATGTAGCCTTGCATACTAGAGGTGCTCCATATACGTTGGTAAATCATCCTGTAGGGAATGAGGCTGTTCCACGTGGAGGAGAGAGTTGGTCAGCGGGCATAGGCATGGTGCCAAAGTGTTTTGTTATAATGTCAGCCTTCCCTTGTTACTGATTTCTCTTGGCTCCGTCTTTGCTGACAGAACTCCATGTAGTGACCGCCCAGGAGTCGGCCTTAGCTATTCCCAGTGATGCTCGCTCTCAGACCATGGCCTGAAACCCATCTAATGTCTTCCAGACCTAGACTTTCCCTGTCTTCTGCTTTCATCAAATACAGCCCCAAGTCTTTCTGAGATCAACACTTTCCTAATGCCAGTTCCCCCGGTTCCTAGCTCATGTTCAGTTAAACATGTTTTTTCTTAAGTGTAGGTAAGGTTAAACTCATTAAATTATTTTATAGTCCAAGTGAAAATATTTCTATCCAAGTCACCATGAGAATATATTTCTGTATACGATTTCATTTATCTACTATTTACACATAGCAGCTGCACATTTTTAGTGCTAGGGTGTTAGATTGCCTTTCAGAGTCAGGAAAATGAAATCACAGCTGGCATGAGCTGTGCAGAATGGCTGTCTTGACTGTATTTTCTCTTTCTCTTTCACTATGATGAATGTCATACCAGTAGCCAGTCAAAAGCATGTTCACCTGAAATGGTTCTTTTTCCAAACAAGAAACGTGACTCTGAGTGCTGTACATCAGTTGCCAAGCTAATAAGATAATCCTCTTTTCATTTCAGAGTCTATCATCTTAAAACTCAAGTCTTCTTTTCTCTTTGCAACAGTTGCTGGATAAAGATTCTCTTATTGTAATCCTATTAAAACGTATTTGCTTTTGCAGTTCACCTTGATAATAGTATTTATCTTTCTAAGCACCTAGAAAGAAGAGTGATAAAAGACAGATCTATTTAAAATTTCAGGAAAAAACAGGCACAGAGAAAGAGTAGATATGTTAAATGAGTAGCAACTTATAGCTTAAAAATGAATAGCTTAGAAAATGGAGTCGCTTGGAAATGAATAGCAACTAAAATCCATAGCAGGAAAGAACAATCATTAATTCATGAATTAGGCTTCTATTAGCCTTGGATGGGGAAAGATAGTAATTTTCCAGTTGAAACGCTCTGTATTGATCACGTGTCCACACAGGAAATGTTGACTAAGTTGAATTTCCTGATGCTGAGCGGGTTACCAACCGTCCCCCGTGGCATTCTAACATGTCACCCTTTATTGGCACTAATGGTTTTCAAGTTGCTAACACTCTTTCAAAAAATAAACAAATAACTCACTCCGACAGGAGTGTGCAAGCAGAGCCATAATTAATGGATCGACCGTGCTCAGAACAGTTGCTGGTACTCAGTCTTTTAGTTGATAGAGATACTGTGCTTTCTTCTCTTCGTTTTGTATGGGAGCAATGAAAACTCCTGCTGACTTCTGACACTCTTGCTTTGAGTGAGGGGACCTTTCTCTCTTGTTTTAGAAGAGCCAAATAGTAGCAAAGTTTAGTTCTCTATTACTGAAATGATCATCCTGTATTGATCCAATCAATTGCTTCTTTATAGACAATTGCTTCTTTATTGGTAAATTGACTTCACTTCTGTTTCCCACTCTTAGGCACTGACATGTGACTTGACAGGCATGTAGAGAGATTCCTGAAATGTGTCATGTTCCGCTCTTGAGGTTTTTGGTGACTAAATTAAACAGAGAATGGCATTGCAAGAGCTTATGGCTTGATTTAAGGGTGTTTAGGATCTAGATTCCCTTGACTAAAAAGTAAATACATTTTATAGGGCAATTTAGGGCAAAATGTCCAAGTTAAGCTCACCATTTTGAAATAAAATATTTATGAAACAAGTTTTATATATTCCTTTTCTGAGCTGAGCCTAAAATTCCGTAACGCTGGTGTTTCTTATAGAAGTTTGTGAGGGCTCTTTCCAGAGCTGACATTGAATCGCTCACCTGCAGTGTTTCACACTAAGTTGTTGGCTGTTGGGACAGAGGCACTCTCATTTCTCTTTACATCACACAGGGACACTTTCGATCCTAGCAACTGCTGAGGCTTAAATGTGGAAGAGATGTGATTTTTCTTTTGAGAAGGAATGATGCTGGGTAGCTGTAGTTTCCCGTTTTTGAAATGGAAACCCTGCAGAGATTTGATCTAATGCGTATTAAAATTGCACACGTGGGTTTCTTCATCCCACTTGGACGCCATGCTAGTGTGGCAGCGAGAGCCCCCGTGCAGTCTCTGTGCTTCTTGGCCTGCAGGCCTCAGCAGAGCTGGCTGCTGGAGAGTCGACAGCTCAGAAATGAGTAAAGCAAGTGGGCCTGCGACGTCAGTGGCATATGAAGCCACACAGGACCATTTGCTCCTCCCCAGGTGCTCTCTTCTTGGCCTCCTGGTGATCTCATCTCCGGCCTTGTCCAATTCCTCCTCTCCATTGGCTACTTCCCTTTGGATGGGGCTTCAGAATTGAGTTAATCCCACTCCTCGGTTCACTGGACACTCTCAACAATCCATGCAGGTCCCTTCCTTGTTGTATGAGTTTGTTTCCTCTTAATCTGTCATCACCACACTCATCCTCCCTCTCCAAGACATCTGCTCAAATGTGTCTGGTGTGAGGACAATGAGTGTGGTCCATTATGGAATATGCAGTCTGTGTGCATGTTTAACTTCGCATGTGTTGTAGTGCTGTAGCTCTCATTCTTTCTTGCCTTCTCCCCTCAATACGTTTGGAATGCCTATCCATGTGTGTGCAGCTACTTCATTGCTTCTAACTCGGCATAGGTTTTATGGTACGGATCCACCACACTTTACTTATCCATTCTCCTGGAGCTCCTACTCACCTCAGCGGCCTCCACCATTTCTCCACACCCTGAATCCTAGTCACGTTGACCTCTTCACACTCCTCTAAAGCGGCAGAAGTCTTTGCATCTCTTGTTTGACCCCCATGCTCACCACCTAGATAGCACCTATTATTGTACATCCTTTATATTTCTCCTTAAATGTAATTTAATTCAAGAAGTCTTCCTGATCGCCCCTCCAGAGTATGCTTGGGCTCCTGTTCTATGCTCACTGTATTCAGTTCTTCCAAAATTGAAACAAGATGGCACTTTATCATAATGCTCTACTAGCTGATAAGCTCCCAAGGGCCTAGATCATGTCTGCTTTGCTCACTTGAATGCTTAACTTCTCAGTAACTAGTTCAATGTCTAGAACGTGTTAGATACTCTATAAAAATGTTGTGGATTGAATGAATAAATGCATGCATGAAATCAAGACATGACCACTGAATCCAAGAATCTTAATGCTCCCAATGACACAACCAGTTATGAATAGCATCCTCATTTTATTGGCAACCGAAGCTCAGAAAGATAAAACAAATTGTTGAAGTTACATGCATATGAGTGACGTAGACAGGTTTCAAACACATATATCTTTGACTGTATATGGTGGTATTTTAGATTCAGAAGTCTTTTGGGACCAGTCTATGACTTTTTCTCACTGACGGTTTTGCTATTATCAATACTCTCCTAACTCCTGATATCTAGCCCACTTTTTCTGGAACTTCTGGGAAGATGGCACATTAGTTCATCAGGACATCTCTATTGAGCTCTTATCGCTTTCCAAGTACTGTCCTACAAGCTGAGAAGACAGTGATGGAGGTAACAAGCAAAATCTCTGTCACAGTGGAGCTTACATTCTCGTGGGAGAGATAATGAACAAGCAGACATATAGCTTCAGGTGGTGTCAAGGGGCTTGAGAGAGATCTTGTGGTGGTAGTGGATAATTTAGACTGGTTGTTCAGAACATCTGAATGGACAAGAATGAGAAGGAGCCAGTCACAGAAAAATCCAGGGCAACAAAGTTCCGGGCAGAAGGCAGAGCGAGTATGAGAGCTGAGAGGGGAGAACAAGCTTGGTGTTTTGAGGAACGAGTAGGAGACCCCTGAGGTGGCAGCTTGGTGAAGGAGGAGATGGGGTAGATGGTGTCTTAGTCCATCCAGGCTGCCATAAATAAATACCACAGACTAAGTAGCTTATAAATAGCAGAAATTTGTTGCTTACGGTTCTGGAGGCTAGAAGTCCAAGATCAGGGTGCCAGCATGGTTGGGTTCTGGTGAGGACCCTCTTCCAGGTTGCAGACTGCCAACTTCTCATTGCATCCTCACAAGACAGAAGGGGTGAGAGAGCTCTTTTAGGCCTCTTATATAAGGGCACTAATCCCATTCATGAGGGCAGAGCCCTCATGACCTAATTACCTCCCAAAGGTCTCAATTCCTTACACCATCACCTTGGGGGTTAAGATTTCAATGTATGAATTTTGAGGGGGACACAAACATTCGAACTATAGCAGATAGATAGGCAGATGACACATCACGTGGGGCCTTATAGGCCATGACGGGAACATTGTGAGTGTGTCAGGAAGTCACTGGAAGGTTTTGAGCCAGGGAGTTATGTGTTCTGACTTATGTTGTAAAAAAATCACTTTGACTGATTACAGGGGCAAAAAGAGTGGAAGAAGAGAGACCAGTTAGGAGCCTATTGCTCTAGCCCAAGGTGGAGGCTGCAGGGATGGTGAGAAGCGGCCAGATCTGAAGTATATTTCAGAGTATATGAAATAAGATTTGCTAATGCGTTGAACGTGTGTACGGAGGAAGAGGGGAGACTGAGGCGGGGGATGTGAGAGAAAAGAAGGAATCAAGATGGGTTGACTACAGGTAACGATGGAGCCATTGACTGAGATGGGAAAGACTCAGAATGGAGCAGGTTTCAAAAAGCCAGGAGCTCTATCTTGGACATGCTTGGTTTCAGATATCTGCTAGACGTCAGGGGCCTTGTTAAGTGGGATGCAACCCAGGGCTTGGAGGAAAGGCTAGCCTTGAGATATAAACGTGAGAGCTGTATATAGATAGTTCTAAAGCCCGGCCCCAGGGAGTAAGGGGAGCCAGAGAGGGAAGAGAAGAGGGCGAAGGATGGGACTCCAGAGGAGGAGCAGCCAGCAAGGACTGAGAAGAAGTGGCCAGTGAGGCAGGAGGGGAACGAGAGAGAGAAAGTGCTCAAGGAGAGTGGTCAGCTGTGCTGGAAGCTGCTGAAGGGACGCTGGTCACTGGATTTGGCAAAAACCCGGCTCATCAGCGACTTTCCCAAGTCATCTCTCCCAGTGTGGCTCCAAAGAAAAGGCACATGCCTTTTGTTCATTGTCTGCATTTTTATGAATCCAGGTCTGCTTTACAGCCATCAGAGGATCCTATTACTTAAAGCGACTTTCCAGCAGGGCGTCCTTTTATAAGTCGAATATTCTGTGGTATGTAAATTATCACCTCCCTAATTTCTGTAAGAGTCGTGATTCATGAAGAGGTGTTTTTTCTTTCTTTTCTTTTTTCTTTCTCAAGTGAAATTCTCCTTCCTTTACCTGATCCGCTTAACCGCTTGAAGTGCTTAAAGTCTTTAACGTTGGTTTCTGAAAAATGACCATCTACTCAGCTAATGAAGCTTCTGTCCAGTTTGTTTAAGGACAGTGCTACTGAGTCTGATATGATATTAGTAAGCTAATGAGTCTGACAGTAATATGAGCAATAACTTACTGAGCATTCGCCATATGCCAGGCATTGTTCTAACTGCTTCACATTTATTTACGCATTCACACCTCACAGCAGCCTAAGTGTTGTCATTGCTCCACTTTAGGGATGAGGAAACTGAGGTACAGAGAGGACACGCAAATGCCAAAGTTCGGGCTTCTAGTAAGTGGAGGGCCTGCACCCCAGAGCCCGAGCTTTCTGACCACCAACATAGACTGTCTTCCCTGGTCACTCTTCACCGAGTGTTCTCCAGGGGTGGGCACTGGTGACAGGCAGGGGTGACAGGCTTTGGCACCCTAAGAACTTTCTATTGTCCCCAGCTTCTGCTTACCAGGGCTTTCCCAGATAGCTTTGTGAACTGAGAATGTG
Source organism: Equus quagga (assembly GCF_021613505.1). Classification (NCBI taxonomy): domain Eukaryota; kingdom Metazoa; phylum Chordata; class Mammalia; order Perissodactyla; family Equidae; genus Equus; species Equus quagga. The sequence goes on from NC_060270.1 coordinate 59,980,944, forward strand.
CATATTGCATCTATGGATTTCCGAAAAGCTTTTCTAAAGACAATTGATAGGTGTGAAAAGAACTTTAATATCAGGTTGGCGGAGACAACATTAATCTCTAGTTCAAGTTAATGAGATGAGAACTTGCATAATGTAAGTGCCTGCCAGGGGCCCTGAGAAGCTGCCATTGTGATTGCTGTTTTATTTAGAGATTGTAAATATTGACAAATTGAGATTAAATTTCCCAGCTTCCCTTTTCTGTCAGCAATAAGGGCACTGAAGATCTGGTTAAAATTAATTATTTGATTTGCATGCATTTTGTTAATCACTCATTCCCTACAAACTTGAATATTTTCTCATCTTGTAGAATAAAATAAAAAAATTTGAAGATGATAGGACTAGAAGAGATAAAGTTATAATAGTGTTTGTGTATTCAAAAGTAAAAGCAATGCTTTGGCCTCTTCGGTGTTTAATTTTGGAAATTGAAGAGAAATGTCTTCTTCCCTACATAAAATAGGTGATGAAGAAGGAAAACAAAGAAGAGGTTTTTTGGTTTGTTTGTAAAAATACCTTCTATTCTATTTTGCTACTTACTCTGAGTCTTTCTAAAAAAGAAGAGTCTCAGTGGTTGGCATGGCTATATTCGCTGTGAAACTCTGCGCAATAATTCAGTGCTGAATCTCATGCCCCAAGATAGAGGTCCGCAGTAAATCCACATCATCTGATATCCTCACACGCCTACCACCTAGTCAGTGGAGCAACTCTTTGAAGTCATAAAAACATCAAACAACTATGCTATGAACTTCTTGTGTTTTATTGCTTTTTTATTTTTGTCTTCAGATTTCTGGGAAACTATAGCGAAAAATGCTATTGCTTTGCAGTTTCCACAAGATAGTAGTGAGGGAGTGGGGTTTGTGTGGGAAAGGGGATGGGATCAACCCATATTGGATGCCTCCCAGGTTCCAGGACTGCTACACACTTTAAATATATTATCTAATTTAATCCCCCCAACAACCCTGCTAGGTGGGTATAATCATTCCTAGTTTACCAGTAACGTAACGAGCACTGAACTCAACCAGAAAGCTTCGGACGTGCATTTCTGCTGATCTCCAGTCTTACAGCAGCCTGGAGCTTAGTGGGACCTGGGAAGAATGGCTTGTGCACCTGGCTCTTACTGAGTGTGTTGCTGAAAAGTTTCTTTTATGCCTGCTGTTTTTGTTATGATTTTTCCTTTTTGTAGGGTAGAAGAGATTAGCTCCGCCACAAGACCCTTCTCCAATTGTGGTAATTTGAATATGCAAATCCACCCTTTCTGTCAGGCGTCCTTGAGGAGAACAGGACATTTAGGAGAAAATGATCACACAGCACAGGAGAGCTCACTCTTGTTTATTCAGGAGCCTTACGTTCAAGATGCCACATTCTCTCAACCAGGAGACAAGTGCACTTGAACCCTGAAATAGCCAAGTTTAAAAAACGGCAAGTAAAATTTCTCAAAGGCTAAGAGAGCACGTAGTTCATAGACTATTTCTAATTGTGTTAACCAAAACACATGCCAGTTTTTGTTGTTGTCAGCCAATTAAAAGTTCTAGTCTTCCAGGAAGAATGTGTGTGTTGATTTCTGAACATGGAAATGGGACATGCGGACTAACGAAGGATTTTGTCTAGTTTGTGACAGTCATCATATGCACTTTAGTATCTAAAATAATAAGTAAACAGAAAAACCTTCACCTTTCCTGAGAGAACAGACCTCAGAGATTGTTGGAACAGGGATCAGTAGCGCACGTCAATAGTAGTAACATGGTCACTGTGGGAAGTAGCCCTCCTCGCCTTCACAGCATCATTTGAGAGGGTCTTACTATATTTCATGGTCGTAAGTGCCGGTAGAAATGTGGTATTCTAGTAAGCAAATGTGTTCCTCTCTCTGCCTTCTATTTCGTGCTTTAACAAAACCACACTTTTTATAGACATCTGACTGGTAGAGCGGGAAGGCAGACACACTAGGCTGCAAAGACCTTGTTCCTGGTTTGGCCTGAACTTCACTACTTACCAGCTGCAGGATCTTGGACAGTCGAATCTCTGCAAGGCTTAAATTTCTCATCAATAGAACGGAGACAAGACTGTTGTGAAGGTTAAATGAAACGGTGCACCTCCGGCGTCTGCACACAGAACCCCTCAGCGAAGGTTAGCTATCTGGTTATCAACGTGGTCATCACATTGTTCTGTTTCATCTTCACGCGTCTTTGCATCTGTGTTTCCTCTGCATCTTCTCCCACTTGGATTCCTCTCTGGGGAACTCCTTTCCACTTTCCCAAACCCTGGCTGGAATGTCAGTTCCTCTAGGAAGCCTTTTCTCACCTCTAGCCCAGAGACAAGCATGTGCTCCTCTTCAGTGCTCCTTCTTGACTTTGTGCTTGATTTTGCTGTGGCATCGTCCTGCCACGAAGGCTGTTCATGGAGTCCATCTCCTCTCCTCGTCTTGACTGTGATCACTATGAGGAACGGTTCTTTCTCACTCATCCTTGCGTTGCCAGCGCCCCAGTGCTTTACCTGGTAGACAGTGGGTGATCGTGGACAATTACTCAGCTGAATTTCTAACAGACACAGCCTGTGCAGCATCTGGTGTAAAGGAGTCCGGGGACTGTGACTCTGAGAATCGAGGCTGTTTAACAACAGGCATTCCTCTCTCAACCTGCTGCATCAAATTGAGCTCTGTTTCCATAGTCCAAAAAAAACCATCCAATCTGAAATTGTAGTTCAAGTCATGTTAGTGTGACATCGTACAAAGTGCAGCTTAAAAAAATGACCTGCACAAGAGGCTGACTAGGTCCTCTGTGATAACAGAAGAGGCTTACAGCAAACCTTATTGATGTGGTTTTGCAAGTCCTAGTTCAAGTGTTGGCCTCCATGCTGCCCATATTCCTAGCTGTGGTTTAACCCTCACCAGGGGCTTACATGCAACTGCCGCACAGCTTTGATTTGCACTTATGATTTTTATATTCCCAGTAAGCTCTAGGACAAACTTTTATGAATACAGAGAGTGTCCTCTAATCTCTTACCAGCAGATGGATGGAGTACATTTGTGGTTGGGTTGGAGTTCAAGTATTAAAATGATGCTCTAATTTGAAATGATATAAAACTATCCAGTAAAACTCTTTTGTCTTAATCTTATCATATTGAACATATTTATATTTCAGCCAGCTTTCTACTCTTTGATTATATGATTTTAAATGGAAAACAACAAAAAAAAACCCTTAAAATAATAAATTGACCAGCTCTCTCGAATCGGTCTGGGGCTGTATTCTTGAGGCTGCAATGCGTGTTCCACGAGAAACTTTAAAATTAGGGCTTTTGTTGTGATGATAGTTTGACAATGAACTTAAGTATCTTCTGGACCATCCTCTAAGTGAACTCAGGGCTTACATTCCTGCTCGTTTTGGTGCCAAATGACACCAACTTTTCCTCCGGGCTGCGGAGGAAGACCAGAAGCTGGCCACATGACATCCCCACACACGGAGGAACGGGCCGGCTCAGCCCAAGGAACGTGGGCCTTAGCAGTCAGCACCACATGCACAAATCACCAAAGGGGATTTGGCTTTGCAAAAGCACATAAATTAGTCACATTAAAGTAATGCTACTAATTGGATTTTATTGGTTTTGTAGTTTTATTTGCATTTAATTTGAAAATTTGTTCTGGTTTGATAGTTGCTTGAAAGAACAATAAGGGTAAGGGGTTTAGTTTTGCATTTATACATATTTAAACAACATTATAATTTTTAAAACTAATGCAATATTGTGTCTTGAGGGTTTTTTCCTTTCAATTCTTTGAAAGCAAACCATATAATTAGTCCATTTTGAGAAATGTTACCATGGGTCCTGTTTGTGGTGGTGATTTTTCTGGGAGAGTTTGTCGATGACCTAAGAGCCCCTTGTATGGCTTACTGCCTGTCATGGGTGCTCAACAAACCCTTGCCAGCCTGAGGAGAGCCCTGGGCTCCCCGCCATTCTGCCATCTGTTCATTGGGCAACTGGGAGCAAGTCTGTGACTCGGTTTCCTTATCTAACCGAATTGGTGCTTGGATTTAAGGATCTCTTTTGCTCCTTTTATCTCTGAAATTTGAGTCTACAAATCTGGCAGATTTTTTGCCATTTATTTGCCTTTCCTCTAGGCCCCTCAGCCTGACCCATAAAATTGGATTTTTCTTCAACCCTTAGACATCACTGACAACACTGCCATGTTTGAGTTTATTCAATTAATTTTCTTGAAACATGAACTCACCTTTCTTATTGGAAGTTGTAAAGTCTCCTTTTTTTTCCTTGAAAGAAAAGAAATATACAAAGACAGCACTTAACCCAGACCTTTGGGCATATAGACTAGTATATCCCTTTTGAAAGGACTTTATTTTTTATTTATTTATTTTTTTGAGGAAGATCAGCCCTGAGCTAACCTGCCAATCCTCCTCTTTTTGCTGAGGAAGAGTGGCCCTGAGCTAACATCAGTGCCCATCTTCCTGTACTTTATATGTGGGACGCCTGCCACAGCATGGCGTGCCAAGCGGTGCCATGTCTGCATCTGGGATCCAAACTGGTGAACCCCGGACCGAAGTGGAACGTGAGCACTTAACCGCTGCGCCACCAGGCCAGCCCCTTGAGAGGACTTTAAAATCTCCAACAAAGGCTGTTGGACAGAATGCCAGGTAGTGTTAACTCTGTGCTTCCTCCCTCTGGTCCCAGCCCATTGGTTCTCATCATTGGTGTGGAATCTCTGCAGCACCATGACAGACCTGTGGCCTGGCCCACAGCCCTGCACACCTCGCGCTGGGCTTTGGGAGCTGGGACGACTCAGCGATGGGCGGCACGGCTGTGGCGCATTAGGATAGACCTTGCACTTGGTGAATGGGGAGCCAGTTTGAGCAATCTTAATGCAGCCTCAGATTATTAGCTTCCTTATTCTTTCTGGGGAGGGACTGCAGAGCCGAGGGAAAACAAGAAGGAGAAAGAAGGATCACTTTCCTCACGGAGCGGAGCGGGCTGCCTCCGAAGTGGTCCACCAGCCCAAGTCAGAGGCCCAGCTCAGCTGTCAGGAGTTCCAAAGAAGTGGCCCATTTAAGAAAATTCATCTCTAATGTAGGATGAATTCAGGCTATTGTGTGCTGGGTGGCAGATTGGAAAAGGGAAATGTAATCTTATAATAACTTTTTGGTTGATGGACTGCAGGTGAACTCAGGTTTGATTTGAAGCAAAAAACCATGCCATGAAGAAAAATGTTTATAGTTGCCATTTGGTTTAAAGAGCCCTGGAGCTCCCATCTTTATTATGAAATATAGTCTTAGACAAAAATATTTAGCTGCGCTTCTGTAAATTAAAATCTAGTTTCTCCTTAGGCTTATGATTTGAAGTCAAGTTTCTGAGTCAGGTGAGATAATTAAAAGGAAACTAGAAGCAGAGGATGATAGATGCGGCCCGCGGCCTTGGCAGACAGAGGAGCCCCAGAGATTGTTCTGCTGAGCACAGACTGTAGATCCATCATCAGGACAGCAAACACGTTCCTTGAAGAAAGAGGAAGAAAAGAAAGAGAAGTGACACAGAAGCCTCGTGTCACAGGGAAGCAAAGGAAGATTCTTATAGGGACGTTCCGCTTAAAGAGCTGCCTCTTATTGTCCTTAGAGTTGCTTGAGTTCATTTAATAAGCAACACTGAGTTCAAAGATAGCTCTGCCCTCCAACGCTCACAGCACGCGGTGCTGCTCTTGGCGCCACGAGACAGCCGGCTGTGATGGGAATGACGTCATCAGCGCCTGGCAGAAGCTGGGCAGCGCGCGGAGGGACTGGGTGGGAAAGAACCTAGAGCTGGGAGAGTCAAACTCTAGGTAACTACTGCTCGCTCAGTGCTCTCTGATGGTATAAATTGTACTGACGTGGTGGAGCCTGAAGTAGTGTGTAAGATGGATGGTGCCATAATAAGGGGAAAAGTTGAAAAACATCTATTTTTATACATTGAAAAATTGAGGCAGTGATAGTTTAAGAATAAATGTAAATATTTTACAGCACAACCCTGCTAGAAGCAATAGAAAGTCAAATAGTTCTAGCTGATTATTCCTATCAGCTTGTACATGGCTGCCAAGGGTAATTTTGTTCTTATTTCCTTCTTCTCTCCACCCTGCAGAAAAAGAAGAAATTAGTCAGATTCATGTACTTAAAATTGATGCTTGTTAATTTGCTGACCTCAATTTTATGAGTTGAAGAGCTGTTGAAGCAGGCCCCACATTCCCTGAACGCATTGGGTTTCCGGGTAGTCTTTCCATACAAATGGTACTCTGTATTTTCTGGGGTTCTTCCGTGTGGGAGTAATTCTTTTCTATTTCACATGTATTAGTAATATAGGTTTAATTTCACGCAGGCTTTCTTGTTTCTAAATGGTTTTTCATAACTTCCTTGGGCTGAATTCTGAGCTCCTTTGCACCCTCAACCTAGTAAGAGAGGAGCTGGGGTATTGCCCGCAGCCTCTGCTTGGCCTCTTTGTGTGTCTGCAAGGGGCCTGAGAGCTGCGCCTGGTCTCTTGAGCTGCCCAGGAAACACACCCTTTGTTCTTAGTTTTGGCAGTTCCTCTTTTCCCCCTCCGGCTCTGTTCCTGAAGCTTAGATGAGGATGAAGACATTGGTGGTAGAATCCAGCAAAGCTAAGTGAGCAGGTCTCCCAGCCCTTCTCACCCCAAGTAAGAGCCAGTGTAGGAAGTGAGAGTTCAACCAGCGGCCCGGTCACACCAATTCGAACCAAGGACACAGAGACCAGGGATCTGACGGCCATCAAGGGCTCTAGAATGTGGTCAATAGTGCTTTGCTCTCGATAGTCTGTAGAGCATGACGGTTATAAAAATTAATCAATATGATCCTCTTTCTAACTAAAATCTTATGCAAAACCTCAACCCGAGCCTTCTGTCCCCTCCCCTATGTAGCCTCATTCCTTCGGGGGTGGGTAAAAGACGTTCTCACGTGCAAGTTCTCATTTAAAGAATGAATTTTGTGGCTTAAATTTTTTTTAAATCACTGTGCTAGAGCAATAATATTCCAGAAGTCTTAGAATTGTGCACCCCATTTAGTAAAAATGTTTTTGAGTATACTTACGCTATAAGTATATTTGTTTGTTTTATACATATAGCACTTTGCCAATATATTATGTGCATTTAAAAGTGGACAAAAACTGGTTAAATTATTTAAAAATCCGTTAAGTAGAAGCTGTAATATTTTCTCCCTGTACGCCAGTGGGTTATATTGCGTACCCGCTATGGTGCGTGCCCCGCAGTTTGGAGACCGTTCCTAGAGTCACATTGATGGTGGCTGAAACGAATGTAATGGCAGCCTCAAAATCTTGGCAACTTAACATCATAAACGTTTCTTCCTGAGAGTGTTCCTGTCCAGCGTCAGTGGGTGCATGGCCCCGGCCCCGGGGTCAGAGACCTGGTCTCTTCATTCGTGTGGTTCTGTCATTTCCCAGGAGCTGGTCTTCCTTCACACGCTGCTGGAGGCTGGGAAACCAGCCAGCGCAGTGAATCCGGGAGAGGGTTTTATGTCACTTCCTCCCCTGTTTCATGGTGGGAACTCAGCCACGTGCCACACCTTGGGAAAGCTGTGACAGGCACTCAGCTGTGAGGTCAGGAGGAAAACAGGGTTTGGTGAATGTCTACAACGCTTCTGCCATCAGAACGAATGCTACAAGGGTCGGCCCGTGGCCGAGTGGTTAAGTTTTCACACTCTGCTTTGGCGGCGCAGGGTTTCTATGGTTCACATCCTGGGTGAGGAAAGGGCACTGCTCATCAAGCCATGCTGAGGCGGTGTCCCACATAGTAAAACCAGAGGGACATACAACTAGAATATACAACTATGTACTGGGGGGCTTTGGGGAGAAGAAGAAGAAGAAAAAAAGATTGGCAACAGATGTTAGCTCAGGGCCAATCTTTGGGGAAAAAAAAAAAGAATGAATGCGCCATTGAAGGGGGGATTTTCTTCTGCTCCCTGGACTTGAAGCCTTAGCTTTACTTTGTTGAATGAGGCATTTAGAAAGGCAGCTGTGCACCTGTTTTTCAGTTAGAGATTATGTTCGGCTCATTGTAACAAAACCCCCTCTAGGGCGGCTAAGTAAGAAGGGTTTTACCTTTCTCACGCCATGAGAAGTGTGGGGTAGGCAGCCGTCAAGCGCCCAGGCTCTGTCCAGCTCCCTTCTCAGTGCTCTCATCTCCGGATTGATGCTCATTGTCCCCAGGTGTCTGGTCTTTCTCTAGGCATCTTGTTTATTTTCAAACAAAACGAAGGATGGAAAGCAAAAAATCAAGATGCAAATGCCAGTTGAGTCTGTCCCATTTAGTAAGTCCCCCAGGGACCCCTTCTGGGAGACTCTGCTCATATTTCCTTGGCCATATCTGTATCCCAAGACCATCCTACTCAACCATTGCTGCAAGGGAGTCTGGGAAGCTGATTATTTTAAGCTGGGCATATTGCCAACCCTGAACAAATTAGGGGTTCTATTACTTAGAAAGAAGAGAAAAATTACTACCTGCAGCCATCTGATAATTCAAATATCTCAGTCTCTGCATAAGTCCAGCGTGGTGAAAGGAGGCTGGTTTGCTATCAAGCTGAGTATATACCAAGGCATACGTTATGCTTTTCCAATTCTTTGAGCTCAAATTGGCTGCTGAGATCTCTTATAAGTGGTGCTATAAATTAAGCCATGTGTTCTTTGAGGTTAAAATTCTTTACATGTGTATTTCCTCTTAGTTAATTATAATATAAACGTTTTGAAACACATTTTCTAGGTAAACAGGAGTGCAGCATTTAAAGCTCAGTCTTGTATTGTTTACCAGATGCTCCTGGGGTGACTGACGTGACGGAGAGCATCAGGGACACACGAGCTATTCATTTCTGGATTTCCTGGTGTCGATCCCTGCACCAATCCAGTTCTTCAGGAAGCGTGTGCTTGGCATTAGCTTATTTCCCACAGACGTGTCTTCTTTTTTCACATTTAAATAATACACAAGAGTGAAGACGAAATGAAGACACTTGCACAAACCTGTGACCTTGTTGCTGGGAGGCATTGTTTGATGCGACTTGGTGGCGGGGGACGTGCGTCTCTCCTGAAAAGCTGAGAATGCACTCCTTTGGAGGCTTAAGGAGCTACGTGACCTTCCTCCCAGTTTTTTTCTTTGTCTTGGCTGCTAGGAAACTCAGAGCCAATTTTAGTGCTCATATGAATAATGTCTTATTTCACATTCCTGATAAAATTATTCCCTTTTTGCTCTAAACAGCTTCTGATATCTTTTTCTTAATCTCACTTTTAACTGTGTGCTGTTGTATATGGATTTTTATCATAAGCTGCCTTTTGAAATATAGAGTAGAAATGACAAATAAATAAATTAATGAGGAAAATAAATGAGGAAAATCCAAATTGTTTATTAATATCTCATTCCATCAAAACCATCTCCTTGGGAAGGGAGTAATTTAGGCTGTCAGATTTGTCTTAAAGTCTTTGGATTGTGGAATGGCATTTTCACTTTGGAAGTACATAAATGAGCTACATTCTTCAATCTGTTCATCTTTTTGCGTTTTAATTAGAGTTCCAGTCTTGATAGGGGTTGGCATGAATGGGCAATTACCACCAAGACGAATGGTGATGATGTTTATTATTATGATGTTTTTTCTTTTATTTGAACTTCCGGAGGGAAGCAGCATTTATTTGGAAAATTTAAATTGTTAATAATAAAATTAAAATTTAATAATTTAAATTTAAGTTTTCCCCTTCTTTCAAAATAGTAAATTTTAAATGTGACAGGCAGTAAGTAAGTTATGCTTGAGGTGATACAACACTGGCGTTAATGGGGAACATAACTGGAAAAAAATAAGCACCACATAGGAGAAGAGCTCATGCCGCTCTCCTGGAATACACGTCCCTCTTATAGATGTCACTGGAGATGACACTCCTGCCCAGTTGGCTTCCAGGATCTGTGTGGGGGTGGCCCAGGCCCAGCTTGGGGTGGTTTGGAGCTTCATTGAGTGGGCTGGATTGTCCGTAGACTTGCACTTGAGGTCCTTCATGGAACAGGGTGGGTTTGGGGATGGGAACAGAAGGGGCAGGGAGGCCAGGGGCTGGGGTCTGGAGCTAGGACTCTCCTCACGTCTCTATGTTCAAGCACCAAAGACTCCAGGAAGTTGAGAAGTCTACATTTTAACCTTCTAGCCTCAGGTTCTCTCAAAGAACCTAAAGGGCAAAGCTGACAGGGATTGTGAGCTGGGGACCTCTTGAGGGTAGATGTTGATGGGCTGAGGAAGAGCTCTAGGAACTCCATCTAGACTCTTGCCTTGGGCCATGAGAATTTTAGGGGCAGGCCTACCTAACATCTTCCTACTCTTCCTAGGTTCTACTGTACAAAGTTCAAACTCCTTCATGTGGTCTTCAAGGTCCTACACCATCTGGCCCCCAACCTCTTTGACACTCTTGCTTCATCTTTTGATGTACCCTGTGTCTCATACTTGTCTTCTTTCAATGTGCTACTTTCCCTAAATAGCACTGCCTGCCATCTATTCCCCAAGACAGAAAGGTAGAGTCATGCTTCCCAGTTCTGGCTCCCGCACCTCTCATTTCCGGTCCTTCCTCTTCTCACTTCTTCATGGCCACCCGTTTGGTGCAGGTTACCATCATTTCCATGTGAATTACTGCAGTAGCTTGGCCTCCCCACGTCTACTCTGACCCCATCCAATACCTACTCTACTCTGTGGCCAGAGTAATCTCTTTGAAACTGACGTTGAATCAGGTCACTCCTTGCTTGAAAGTCTGCAATGGCTACTATGGATAAATACCAAAGTGTGGCCCTCAGGCTCCATCTGGTCTGACCCTGCCTACCAGTCCAGTCTCCCATTATTCCACTCTGCTCCTCACTCTCTACACCCCAGCCACCCTGTCCTTCTCACAGTTGCTTGCCCAGGGCTCCATCCTTCAGCTGCCTGTTCAACTGTCACTTCTTCAGAGAAGAAATAAGTAGGTTCCCTTGGCACATGCCCTCAGAGCGCATGTTGCACTTCTCACTATTTGGGAGTGTGTGTCCGTTTGTGTGAGTACTTCATGGATCTCCCTCTCTGGCTAGACTGCACTGCGTCCGATAGGTCAAGGGCTGCACTTGTCAGCATTTACTCACCATTGTAACCCCGGGGCCTGGCACATCGTACATGCTCAAACATGTTTGTTGAATGGATGAATGAATAAATGGGTGAATGACTATCTCAATGTGCTTTCCCACAAGGGAGCAGGATGAAAGGAAAATAACAATGAGTTGTTAATCCTTACTGTTTATTCTGTGCCAGACACTGTTCTAGATGCTTCACATGTATTGACTCAATATGCACGACATATCTACAAAGTATGATCTATTGTTATCCCCAATTTTACAAATGAGGAAACTGAGGCATGAAAAGGCAAAGTACCTACTCTTTTAGTGCAGGCTGCACGTAGTGCCTTCCTCCCAAAGAGAACAGTTTGGCGAAATGGAAAAAGAGAGTGCCTGCACAGTGGAGAAACCTGACGAACACCACCTCAGCCAGGTGACCAAGGTCGACGCCAACAGTCGTCAGCGTCAATGTCATGTTGATAGTACAGAATGTACTGTCATATGATGACATAATGTGCTGAAAATGGTGCTTTACCTCTGTGATCCTCCTCCCCCAAACACAAGACTAATCCTGAGGAAAACGTCAGCCGAACCCCAACTGAGGGACATTCTACAAAATACCTGATTAGTCCTCCTCAAAACTGTCAAGGTCATTAAAAACAAGGGAAATCTGAGAAACTGTAGCAGCTAAGAGGAGCTTCAGGAGGCATAAAGACTAAATGTAGCGTGGCATCCTGGATGGGATCCTGGAGCGGAACTAGGACATGAGGGAAAAACAAAGGCAATCGGAGTAAAGTACGCGCTTTCGTTTTCGGCCCCTGTGTGAGACAGATCAGAGGGCACAGAAGTGAGGCAAATGGGCACGATGCTGACATGCCTCTGTTATCTGGTAACAAGGAATTCCATGCGGTTAATAAGCACAATAAGTTCTGAGTGCCCATTGTTGGCAGAGCATCATCATAGACAAGTGGATGTGATATTATTCAAACCATCGTTCATCCAGAGCCAATTACTGTCTTCTTCACTTATGCAGTGAGTGGACAAAGCTTCTGCTCTACAAAGGGAGTTGGTGAGCCGTGCGAAGGACACAGGCTTTGGGATTCTGGCTCCACTGACCGGCTGTGGGAACTTGGACTAGCTAGCTAATCTCTGCGTCGCACTTTGTGCCTCTGTGTGTTGTGTTGATTCTTATTTGCAGTAGCATTCACGACAATGCTTATAAAGGCTCCTAACCCAGTTCCTGGTACAAAAGAAGCACTTAGGACACTGTCATTGTTTTGAATCTTGGCAGTACATATCCCTTTAGCCATAAAGTGGTCTGTTTGTGTTTCAAGACCAAACTTCCCAGTTGTATGTTATTCTCAGGGTGGACATCAATTTCACATGATTTCTGTTTAAAGCTCTAGAAATGGAAAGACTGATTGTTCCTGTACAGGAGGCACAGTACGCATTTAGTTGTATTAGTTGAGAATGGGTGGCAATTAGAGAATTTTATCAAATTTATTATCAGTAATTACAAAATATAGCTTGAACTATTATTATTGAAATTTTAAAGGAAAATCATGTTATTGATAGCATGCTTATTAACTCAGTGGGAATGACACAATTAAAAAACAGTGGGGGGCTGCCTTTGGGTTTTCCGTACAATGTGTAGCAGAAATTTTGCTGCAATGCAGAAATGTAATAAATGCTTCTCATTTAATCTGGGAGCTCTGTAACTCCACAGTGCTTACTTATGTGATAAATGATTATCATTGATCTCTCATAAGTTATTACTGCTGTCTGTTTAAAAAGAGACCCCTCTCACTTTATTATAGTGTATTTGAAAGGCTGTAGGGGGAAATATTGGAAATCATTGCTTCCTGGTTGCCATCTTCATAAACCTATAAAACAACTCACAATTTTTTTCATTTCATTTTGACTGAATAAACTTTAGTCTAGTGAGATGGTTCTGTTTTATTATCAGGCAAATCTACAATAAAATTCACGGGAAATAAGCTGAGATTACCAGAGAATAGATTCATAAGAGAAATTTTGGAGCCTGTGAATTTGAAGTACATTCTGGGACTGAAAATTAGTAATAACTGAGATTAGAATTGGTTGTGGATATGTCTATATATAAGCCAGAGGAATGGACAGAAATTCAGACAGCAAAAATTAATTTCAGACGGCCTATGTCATTTCCCCCAGTGAGACAAGAATATTCTTATCCATCTGACAATAGAATGGAAGCTAGAAATATGTTTTTTCCTCTCTTGTTATCCGGGAACACACCAGCAGAGTTCACAAATATTTTTCTAGCAATGCCTGTTGGAATTTCCCTTCTCCAGTGCTAGTTTCATCTCCACGTCCCACATTCTTTGCAGTGTTGGCATATTAGTCCTTGTTTCTAGACTCTCCTCTCTCCTTGTTACTTCTAGCCTGGACTCTGGTGGGAGAGGCCTCTCCCTGCCATCTTCACCTCCTAGCCCACAAATATTCCAGTCTACCCGGCCCGTCCGTGTGGCCACATCAGTCTCCCCAAAGCTTCCCTCTGCACACGTCACCCCTCTTCTTCTCTCCAAACATGCCGGAACACTTTAGTTCCCACAACGTCTTCAGAACAGACTTCCTCTTGGTGACACAGCCCTACTCTCCCTTTTCTACCTGCTTCACATGGCCCTCCATGTCTTACCCTAATGGGGCTGCTCTTGTTTCCAGAATGTGCGTGCCCTTTTCTTTCCTGCCTCTGGGCCTTTGCCCTCCTGCTCCCTCAGCCTGGAGCACCTTCTTCCTTACCCTGTCTCCATTTGCTAATGTCCTGTCCATCGGTAAACACAGCTGCAGGTGCCAACCCATCCCATGTTCAACAATAACAAAACTTTCTTCACTTTAATTAGAAAATCACAATACCAACACTACTGATGATTTGGAAATAGAGAAGAAAAAAATTACAACAAAGTCTATGATGTAATTATTAATATTCCCATTTTAAATTTTAAGATAATTGTGGATTCCCATGTGGTTCTAAGAAATGATATGGAGAGATTCCAAAAGCTCTTCACCCAGTATCCCCCAAAGGTGACATCTTGCATTACTGTAGTTCAATATCACAACCAGGAAATTGACATTGCCACAATCCACTGACCTTATTCAAATTTCACCAGTTTTACACGCATTCATTTGCACCTGTGTACTGTGTGTGTATGTTTGTATATGTTTGTGCACCTGTGTGCATTCAGTTCTGTGCAATGTTATCACATGTATAGATTGGGGTGACCACTGTCCCAGTCAAGACACAGAATAATTCTGTCATAAGGATCCCTGGAGTTGCCCTTCCATAGCCACAGACACCTCCCTTCCCTGTCCCTCTCTAACCTCTGGAACCACTACTCTGCTCTCCAGCCCTATAATTTTGTCATTTCAAGAATGTTATACAAACAGAATTATGCAGTAAGTAGAAACCTTTAACAGAAATTTTCCAGTTGTTTGCTGGGGAGCTTTGTGATGTAAGTGCCCTCTCTGTCTTCCTCATGTCATCTTCAAGATAGTCTATGCTGCTCCTGTTTACAACTGAGGCCAGGCAGAGAGAATATGTGATGGAATGCAAGTTCCTGGCGGATGTTTTAGACAGAGCTTTGACTTTCAAAGACCACAGATTTGGTGGATATTTGAGCCCATCATACCTAGATTTTTGAGGGGCAAGAAGGGCACAAGTGACATTGCATTAGTCAATATTTGACATGGAGCACATCCTGGCTATACCACTCCCTAGCTGTGTAACCTCAGTTTCCTCATCTGTAAAAAAGGGGATGATAATAGTGTCAACTTCATAGGCTTGGGTTGAGGATGATATATATACATTGCACATGTTTTCTTGCACATTAAGTATTAAAAGTAGTATCTCCTCAGGTTTAGATTTATTTAACAAAAATTTATACAGCATCTTCTCTATGCCAGGAAGTGCCAGAGTCAACACAATGGTGAGCAAGGCTAGACAGACCTCTGTGAGATGTCCACTTTTAGTCAAGTAGGGTGTGTTTTCAGATAACATACAAAGAGCAGGACTAGAGCATAATCTAGTCTGATCTACTTTTCTACAGAAGTGGAGATTTTTAGTAAAATCATACTTCTCCTGGTGAAGGTTTTTTTTTATAAGTTAAAAGTATCCCTCCTTCCTTACCTTTTAGCAATCCTTTCCGTGTTGTTAACTAAGGAAGATGGCAGCCTCTTGCTCTTAGGTGCTAGAGAACAGGAAGTAGTTCTGCATCACACCTTTAGCCGTGTAGTCCACAGCTTTCCTGGGCCGTTTCTCTGGAAGCACGCCACTCAAAGATCAGCACTCGGTGAGCTAGATGCTCATTCATGTCTTTGTTTACAAATTCTCAGGGAAAAGTAAAATTCAGAGTAATGATGAAAAACATATGCAAACTTAATAAGGATTAGCATAATAAACACCTGTTGGTGTCTTTCTCATTTTAAATTTTGCATATTATCAATCAGTGCTTAATCTTTTCTGTTTTGCTAACTTATGTACCAGGTAGCCGCCACCTTCTGTTGCCTGTTCCCTTCTCCTGTTTGATCAAAGCTATTAATTATCACCTACTTTTTAGAAGAAAAGTGTTAATTGCTTCTTTGATTCTTAGCTCCTTCATCTGTAAATTAGAACTAAAATCTAACTTGCTTACCCCTCAGGGTTATTCTAGGGAACAGATGAGGTACAGTGTGTGAAAGAATTGGTAAGTAGCAAAGGACTTGCAAATGTGAGTTACTATGAGCGCGGTATAGAGGAATGAGCACAAACTTGGAGCCAGACAGTCCTGAGTTCAAATCCCAGCTCAGGCACCTTGTGCTGGCTGTGTGACCTGGAGCAAGAAACTCTACCCTTAGCCTCAGTTTCCTGACATGTCAAACAAGACTGCCGTTACATACATATATGTCTTCCTTAAGGTTGTGCTCTGGATGCTCTCTGTGCCTCCTTCCTCCCTGCCCCGATCCCTTCTCTGCTTTCCTCTGAGCCCTGGGTATCTGATCCCTGTGAATGCATCATCCAGGCTCCCTTGCCAGTTGGCTACCAGTTGAGATTGGCCAGTGGAAGGCACGGGCAGACCAGGTGGTGATAGGAAAGAGAGGCGGGACACTTCTTTCCTCTCTCTGGCTTCTGTGCTTAGTCTCTGGCAAGGAATGTGTCCCTCCTTGAACTGAGCGTCCTGGACAGCCCCTCGCTGACAGTTCCAGTTCTCACCGGACTCCAGGAACACTTTCCTTTCCTGGGGGGTGGTGACAGCTCTCTACTGCTGCTAATCTCTGGGTGCCTTGCCACTTCTTATTGGTTCTGTTGATGAAAATAATCCATAACCAAACTGTAAATGAAAATTGGGGTGAGTCTATTCTGAGCTAGATCTGAAGACTAGCTTAGCCTGGCGTCTTCCTTCCCCAAGGAAGGAGGGGCACAAAAGAAGTGGGATGTACAGAGCGGTTATATACCATCAGAAAGCATGTATCACATAGGATTCAAATGTCCCTTCTACAATAGTCACGAGACTGCTCTGTCGGGACAGCGACTGATGGACACAGCAGGTAGTAGGTCTGCTGTCTCGGTGGACACAACAGCGTGGCAGGTCTGTTGTCTTGAGCTGGGTGGTCACAGGTGAGCTGGGTGGTCAAAGGTGAGCACAGCAATCAGTTCCTAGCCTAGGAAGAGATGCTTATCCTTAAGGAAATGCCAATGTGGGGGAAGTGGCATCTTCATCTTAAGGCCATTTGTTCTTGTCTTTGGGACACGGCCAGTGCTTAAAGCAGATATACAATGCATGCTCAACAGCCACATCAGGCCCTTTTGGAAAAACAAGGTCAGGCCAAATTAGGTTTACACCAAATGGCTTCCTCATGTACCCCAATATATCCTATTGCTTGCCATCTGTGTCAGTTCCCTTAACTGTATGTACCTCTGTACCCTTCGTGAAGGCCTGTTTCTTTGAGCCACCCGTGCTGATTATTATTCTTGCTGAGATCCCAACTGGTACAGGTGGGAAGGGGTCAAATTTAAACCTAAGTGAACATTATTTAGTCTTGGATCTGGCACAAATGGCTCTCATTTGTCTCCGATGTTTTGCTCTATTTTTGTGCAGAGAGTAACTTCCTTTTATTCCTCACGGTTTACATCAAATCGGCTCTTTTACGCTAAACACACAAAAACAGAGTGAGTTTGATCACCCAACACAGAGATTCTGCTGTCACAGATCCTCCTCTGCCAGCCCTTCCAACCAATTCACAGACTCTCATCCTCACCCCCAGTTAATGATCACCAACTGTAATTTTTTGTGCTAGGTGCTAAAGATCGTGTGCTGGTTAGCCTAGCTTCTCCTGGAGTTTTTACAGCCTGCTTTTCAGTTGAGAAAATGTTGTTGTTGCTGTTAAGATTCAGGCTCAGAACTGGAAGCTACCTGAGCCTCCCTTCTGTGCATGATCCCGGCAGCATGCATGGCAGACGGGCACCCGGTCCCTCCACGCTCTAGGAATTAAGGAATATGATTTGGAGAAAAAGAAACCCATCCTCTTCCCCATGATATCCAGACGTGGATTGTGATGCTGCCATTTGAAGACCTCTCTGGTTAGATTTTTCTTCTTCTAAGTAATTGAATGAATACGATTAATTTTATGAATATCCTTTTGTACTCGCAAATCATTTTTTTATTATATAATATCCAGGAGAGGAAAGACTAGCGAGTAATGAAGTTGGGTGATGAGAGGCAAATAATATGACGGCTGACTTTCAGGGTCTAGTTTGAGCCTGTTTCTTGCCTTTGGATGCTTAGACCGCTGGGACTTTAGAGAAGGAAGGAGCCTTACTGACCACAGTCAATTCCTCCGACTTACAGACAAGGCAATGGGGATCAAAGTTAGGAACGGACTTGCTCACTCAGAAAGATGTTATTTCTAGGGTTCAGGGATAGTGAATTCAACAGCGTAATCTAAGTGTTGCTATTGACCTCAGAACCTTGAGTACAGAAAGATGTTCCCATTTCCACAGACTATTTTGGAAAGAAAATCAGAAGCTTGAGAACACTGATCCACATGACCCTCTGCTTAAAATTAAGAAGAAAATTTTGAAGAAGAAGAAAATTAAGAAAATCCTGATGTGTGTGTGTTTGCTGTCTTTGATTTTGTTTTTCACTGACAAGCTCTGAGAAGCATACCCTTTGGTTTTCAGTTTCCCCTACATTTGTATGTGTGCATTCTTTTATTCTTTTCTTTTTTTTAAATATTGCTTTCTTTGACCTATCCATGGCATTTGCTTGTGTGAAAAATTACAAATTTAATTTAAAAAAAGAAGAGAAAGATTCATACTGGCACGAGGTCTAGGTCATACGAGATTCTCAGGAGAAAACAAACCAGATTCAGACCTGAAAAAGAATAATTGGCTCCGGGGGCCGGCCCAGTGGCGCAGCAGTTAAGTTTGCATGTTCCACCGCGGCAGTCCGGGCTTCACTGGTTGGGATCCCGGGTGCAGACATGGCACCGCTTGGCAAGCCATGCTGTGGCAGGCGTCCCACGTATAAAGTAGAGGAATATGGGCACGGATGTTAGCTCAGGGCCAGCCTTCCCTCAGAAAAAAGAGGAGGATTGGCAGATGTTAGCTCAGGGATAATCTTCCTCAAAAATAAATGAGTAAATAAATAAAATTAAAAAAAAATAAAAAGCTTAAAAAATATTGCTCCAAATTTCTTAGAAAATCCTTCAAAAATGAAATTAATAAATATTTAAACATCTCCTAAAATAACTCTGTCAAATTCATTAGGTGTTCAATTTAATATGTATGAAAATTTCATTCTATTGGAAAATATTTGAAGGGGACATCTTCTCTTTTTACAGGTCCCCAAGTATGCATGATAATTGCCAAGAAATCAGTGACATTCTAAATTAAATGAGTTTTTGAGCCAAATCATTTTCAAAGTAAAATTGTAAATTAACAATTTTCATTTTCCAACAGAGAAAACTATATTTAATGTGTGACATGGGTGGATTATGGTATTATTTATGTGCTGTGGACTGAGGTCTCCATGAGTATCAAAGTACATAGGATCTTTGAGGGTCTTAAAACCTGTCCAGGGGATGACAGGGGAAGTAGAAGAAACATTTCAGTTTGCTAGAATGAGGTTTTCTACCAGTGCCCCACCAACGTTACAAGAGTAACAGCACTAAAATGGAAGGGGCTTGTGGTCACTGTTTCTGGTAACAGTATATTAGTTACCTATGGCTGTGTAACACATTGCCACACATTTAGCAGTTTAAAAGAACACATTCATCATCTCACAATTTTTGTGAGGCAAGAGTCAAGGTGTCACTTAAATAGGTCGTCTGCTTAGGGTCTCACAGGCTTCAGAGAAGCTGACAGGACAGAGGCCCCGCCTTCTTGCCCGCTGTCCACTGAGGCTGCTCTTGGCTCTTAGAGGCTGCCCACCCTTCCTGGAGGTTCCTGCACTCCTTGCTGTGCTGGCTGGCGCAGTGCAGCTGCTTGCTTTATCAAGACAGCAAGGAGAGTCGCTAGAGTAAGTCTGACAGCGAGACCGTCTGCCATGCCATCATGCAGCTATGCGAACGGCATCCTGTCACCTTTGTCACATCCTGTAATTTAGAAGCAAATCATAAGCCCCTTCCATACTCAAGGGGGGCCGATTATACAAAGTGTGCACACCAGGAGGTGGGGATCCTGGGGAACCACCTTAGAGTCTGTCCAGCACACAGAGAATGCTGACAATCTATGCATTAGCATGAATTGAGTCAGCTCTTTGGTTTAGACATTTAGAACAATTCTGTGGAGAAGGTCATGGAATAAACCTGACAATGACCATGATTCTATGAAAAGCTTATATGTCCTCCTTTCAGTGGCCTTTTCTGTCTTCCTGGGACTCCAGTAGATGGCTTGCTAGTATCCCTGGTTAGTGTTCCCCCAGAGAGTGACATACCCAAACTGGCCTTTCTTGGCAGCAGTCCGTACAGAGGACTGGCCCATTCCCACCGTTAAAAATTACCTTACCTTGTTCTGTCTCCTTGGGTCCCTATGTGCAATTGGGAAAATGTTCTCATAAAGCAACACAGAATCAGGAATTCAGAGTTGATAATGATCTTCTACGTCGTCCAACACCGATTGCATTTCTATGCTAATGAGGCAACACTGTCAGACAGGGTGGTAGGAATCATGGGGATTTTAGTCACTGAGGCAAGCCCACCTGGAAGACGTTTGGGCACATTATGACAAATGCAGGCCTAGAAAATTACACTTACAGAACAGCTGGCCTGTGCTCATGGGAGCAGGAACTCTGGCCAAAAAAAAAAAGACTATATTCTAGCAATCATCTGAAGCTGATTGATGAGTGCTTATTCTTATGCCTTTGGCAGATTTACTGACTGCAGCCTTTTCAACTTGTACCTTCTAGATTTTTGTGCCTATCCTTTAGATTTGACATGTCTTGCACAGTTTACTTGGTGTCTACCTCTGGTCTCCCCATAACTCTGTTTTCCTTTCTGGATAAGTTTTCTGTGTGTCACCCGCACTCTCCTGGCATGTGACCCCAGCCCAACTCCAATTTTGATGCAGCCATCCCCTCTAGGCTCTGAAGGTTGCAGTGACTTTACCTCAATATGCAACCCCATGCAGGAAACACGGACTGCAGGGTTAAGACAGCATTGCTAGCTGCTGAAACAAAATTTCAGGAGCCGAACACCATAAGAATTTATTTCTTATTGGCACAACAGGATAATGCAGGTGTTCCTGGTCAGGCAGCTCTCCCATAGATGCAGTGATGCTGGGACCCAGGCTCCTTCTGTCTTGCGGCTCTGCCATCTTTAATACAGCTTCCTCCATCACTATGTTTATCTGCATCAAGCCATGGAAAGGGAAAGATTATGGAAGACTGTGCATAGACGGTTTGATGGGCTGAGCTTAGGGTAATGCCCATCACTTTTCCGTTTCATGGGCCACACATAAACATGAGGGAGACTGACAAATGTCATCTATGGGACCAGGGAGAAGGGGAAAATTTAGCTAGCAGTTTCTGCCACATGGAGCCTTTTGGCAGCCATGAACCTATGCCCACATGTGTGTCTGAAAAACTTAGTGGGCAGCATCTTCGAGGAAAAGGACAATAGCCAGTGATTTATTTATTGAACATTTATGCAGAACTTAAATATGTTTCAGATACTGCTCTAAGTGATTTTCAAATAATAACCCATTTAATTCTTATACAACCCTACGGAGAGGGTCCTATTATTATCCTCATTTCCAGATGGAAAACTGAGGCACAGAGTAGTTAAGTAGGTTGCTTAAGGTTATAGCACCAGTGAGTGGCAGGAGTGAGGATGTGAGCCCGGGCATCCCGGCTTCAGAATCTGCCTCCCACCGCTACGCTGCACAAACTCTCTGACTTCATGAGCACCGTGACTCTTTCATCAGAGCAAAATCTTTTTATTGGTAAAGAAATTGGGTATTTTAGCATAGTTCCCTATACTGAAGGAAGTATTTTTCCCATCTTATAGATAATGCAATACAGTCCACGGAAGTTGAGGAACCTCCCCAAATCACCCAACCAGAACAGTAAATTGCAGTGTCTCTGTGGAAAGGATTCCCCCGTGAATTGAACTTGATATTTCTCATGGCCACATCTGGTTTTTGTTGATGGAGCTTTGAGTGGGCTCCCCTGTGAGAGCATTTTCGTGCTACTTTCACAGGCAAAAATGTGAATATTTCATCTGAAGCAAAGGAATCATTTAATCCAAGAAGGGCAGGGCAGGACTATGAATCAACTTCAGATGTTGCCACCTTTTTGTCACAAGGTCTTCAGTGTGGCATGAATGAACAGCACACATACCAAGAATGTTTCTGTATCAGGTGATGCCAGCATCCACCGGTATCGGGAATGCAGTAAGCTTTAGAAAATCCTTTGCGTGACTCGAGTGTACTTATTGTTGAAAAATAGTATGTAGAGCTATTGACTGACCCTCACACCTCTCTGTGAGTCAAGCTTACAAGACTATTAAGGAATATTCCACCGCTGGTCATCTGACCTTTACACTGCATGTAACGTGGCCTCTATGAACAATACCTAAAGACCTGTCTTTTAAAATTTTACCTGGAATTTTCAGTTTTTGTCAGATTCATCATAGGACAATGACATCTTTAAAAACATAGAGCAAAACATTTGGGACAGTATCTCTGCTTTAACATTTTAATTACATTTATGAAATAATTCTATAATGTTAGCTGTTCTCGTTTTTGACTTGTTGAGTGTCTTGGTCTGTTCAGGCTGCTCGAATGAAATGCCACAGACTGGGTGGCTTATAAAAAACAGAAACTCATTTCTCACAGTCTGGAGGCTGGAAGTCTGAGCTCGAGGCTCTGGCAGGCCTGTATCAGGCGAGAGCCTGCTTCCTGGTGCATAGACGGCCATCTTCTCGCTGTGTCCTCACATGGTGGAAGAGGAGAGAGAGCTCTCTGGAGTCTCCTTTATAAGGGCACTAATCCCATCCGTGAGGGCTCCGCCCTCGTGACCTAATCAGCTCCCCAAAGTCCCACCTCCTCAGACCTCACACTGGGGTTAGGCCTCAACACATGAGTTCTGGGGGGACACAAACCTTCAGACCATAGCTTGACCTTCTAATTTCAGATCCAAGACCATACACCTGATCTCTTTGGGTTAAGTTGAGAGCTTGTTAGTGCCTGTTTTATAAATTACATGATTCCAACATCGACAACAAATGACCCTGCTTTAAGGGGTCTATTTTTTTTTAATCTCTAATGCTCTCAATATAAAAGTACAATGAATCTCTTTTAAAAAAGGTATTTGTTAAACTTGCAAGATCTTTGAAAGAAAATTTTAAGAGCAAAACAAATGGGCAAAGGATTTTTGTCATTCCAACATAACCCTTTATATTTCTGTGTATCTCCCTTTCACCTTTATACACACCAAAAATCACAATATTTTCAGAGTACTTTGAAATTTGGAGGTTAATTTCACAAACATCATTTCTTTTAATATATTCACCACAATTCTGGAAAGTGAATTTTTATAATCCTCAGTTCACACATAAACAGACAGAGGCCCGACAACGCCCAGGGACTTGTCTATGTCCCAGAGCACGCACGGGGCAGCTGGAGGCCCGGTTTTTCACACTGATGCAGCATCTGGATTTTCCAGCCTCTTCTTGCCAGCGGAGGGTTAATGTGGATATTTTCACTGAAATGCGGTCAGTTGAGTCAGGAGGAGGAAGGGTCTTCCTCAGGTTCCTGGAATCTGCTGAGCACTCCATCCTCTTTGTAAGGCACTTCGTCGTCATAGTAACCTTTTGGAGTCAATGTTACTACTGTTCTTTTTATAGATGAAAACCCCTGAAATTTAGAAAGATTGCATGACTTATCCAAGGATTCATTGCTAATAGCAGTAACTTCAGAATTCAAAGCTCTGTTCATTTAGATCAAAATTCTATGCTTTTTCTGCATTTCTTCCAAAATAAAACTTCTGTTCTAAATACTCCGTGTGTGCTTAGCCCTACCTGTACTGAGTTAAACAGCAGGTCTTAGGTAACTAGGCTCTGTCCTGGCTCAGAGCTTAACCAATACTTGAGCGAGGACAAATTAGTCCCCAGCACGGCCCGGGGTCGAGGTTGTGTGTGCGTTGTTTGGTCAGTGGGTACGTTTCTGCTCAGGCCACATCCTCTACACTCACATCTGAGCCGACCTGGCGGTGTGCTCCACTGCTCCCAGGCAGGACCACACCCTTTTCTATTTGGGACCGATGCTCTTGACGGTGTTTCATACTTGACTGTGTATACGTATTTGTTTGTAGTCCTCTTTAATAAGAAGTAATTTGAGGATGTCTTTATAAAATGGTGACTGATTTTCATGTGAAAAGCTGTTATTTGCTTCCAACGATGAGAACCTAAAACAGGACCAAGGGCCTGTTTGTCACTCAGCTTCCGTCAAACAATTACCATTTCTCTGATGCATTGAAACAACGCCTTCCTTTCCTTAGGAACTCAAACTAACATCTGAGTAACTATATACATTTGCGTTCGTATATCCATGAAAAGGATTTTCCTTAGTGAAGAATGGATATGAAATCAAGGAACATTTGTTCTTCCTGGGGTTCTGCTTAGTGAGAATGTTGGATTTTTATTTACATTTGTATGCATGACCTATTGTTGAAAAAGTGAATCCTAAGTTAGTTCTGTCAACACTCTGGCCTTGAAGAAGCAAAATTAAAGAAGAAATGAATTATCTACTTTTGTGTTAATTTCCTCTTTTTAGAGAACTGTATTTGAAAACAGCTTGGAAAAATATATTTTGTGTGATGGCATATTGTAAGCCCTTTTACCATGAGACTTTATGACTTGACCGTGTCCCAGCTTCTCAGTCCTGTGTCGCACACAGTTTCTTTTTCCCGGTATTATCTACACATATCTTTACTGTCAAGCTGCTAAATGATCCCCTTTCCTGCCATCTGGCCCACTGCTCTTCCCCCCAGCCTGAAGTAGACTTGCCAAATTCCTGCGTGGAGGCTGAGCCTGCTCAGCAGCCCCGGGACAACAGGCTGCCAATTGTTGGGGTAATTGCTGTGAAGACCAGCAGGAGAAATGCCCTGTGGACCCAGCCCTAAGGAGCACAGGGAGCCAGCAGCAGGGAGTGGGGACACACTCTCACTCCACTTGAAGCAACTGCCAACAGGCGGGCCTTGAACAAATGTTAGTTGAGAACTTACAGTCCCTACCAGACCTGCACCCAGGGCTGTCCTGTGTCTGTGTCACAGACGCTGGGAGGACTCAATATGGGATGTGGCGTATTGCCCATTTTGCTAATGAATATATCATACCATATTGTATCGTATATCATAAGATGTGTTGCCTAAAGCTCCACATCCAGAGATGAGCAGGGCCAGGATCGAAACCCAGGTCTTCTGACTGAGCACCCTAAAGTTATTTTTTTTTAAATGGTAGGATATAAATTAAGTGTTTTTAAATAGACCTTATCTTTTAGAGCAGTTTTAGGTTCACAGCAAAATTGAACGGATAGTACAGCTTCCCCTGCCTCTGCCTACACACATATAGCCTTCCCTGCTATCAGCAGCCTACCAAATGAGACGTGTGTTACAACTGATGAACCTACACTGACACGCCGTTATCTCCCAGAGTCCATAGCGTACATTAGCGTTTATGCTTGGTGTTGTACGTTCTATGGGTTTTGACAAATGTATAATGAGAAGTACCCACCATTACGGTATCACACAGAATAGTTTCACTGTAAATTTTTAAAAGAGGAACGAGAAAGAAGATCTTCTGACTCCAAGTCTAGTGTCGATACCATTGACTACCACTGCCCAGCGACCCCAGGGGTGGGAAAGGATGGCCCCGAGATGAGCAGTTGTGGATGGACTGCCCTAGAGAGCCTGTGTGCAAAGGTCTGTGGGTCATGCTCTGGGCTTGTCACAAACCTCTAGCCACTTCCAGTGTTTAAATAGTACTATATGTAAGATAAGATCACCCACGTGTCCATAATGCTAAATCATTATATAGCTTCCATAGAGACACCAAGGAGAAAAGCCTGGAATGGGAAGGAAAGAGTTCCACACAGGGGCAGCATATGTGGGGTCCTGAGTGCAGGCTGTGAGTGAAAGGGCTTGAGTGTCTTTGACTCCCACACTGAGAGACGTCAGGCATGTCGCCCCGTGGCCCTGCACCTCAGTGTTTTCATCTGTGAAATGAGAATGATGGTCCCCAGCTGTATCAGTTCCTGGAGCTGCCGACAAAGGACCACAGACTGGGTGGCTTAAAGCAACAGGAATGTCGTCTCTCACAGTTTGGAGGCTGGAAATCTGAAATCGAGGCGCCGGCAGGGCCCTGTCCGCTCTGGAACCTGTAGGAGAGAGCCTTTCTTTGCCTTTCCCTGGCTTTTGGTGGTTTGATGGAAATCTTCGGCGTTTCTTGACTTGCTACTGTAGGACTTCAGATTTTGGCTTTGTCGTCACATGGGGTCCTCTCCTCACATAGTTACGTCTCTTTTCTTCTCCTCTTCATATAAAAATATGAGTGATGTTGGATTAGGGCCCACCCTAATTCAGTGTAACTTCATTTCAACTTGATTACATCTTCAAAGTCCTTATTTCCAAGTAAGGTCACCTTCATAGGTTCTAGGGGTTAAGACTTCAACATATTTTGGGGGAGGGGTACATAATTCAACCCATAATACTACTTCATAGATTTGACGTGATGAAACAATATGCACACAACACATACTCAGGCAGACACTCAGCAAGTGTTTCCATCATCATCGTCAAATCCATCCATTTGATCAGCAAATACATGTTGAATGCTCATAAAGTGCCAGACACTCTACCAGATAAGATAAGATGATAAATAAAACAGATGGAGTCTCTGACTTCATCTTAGAGTCTACTTAATGTAGAGATCAATCAAATAATCATTTTACTACATGTGAAGAAGAAACACATGATGCCATGGGAAAGAATAACCCAGCCTTGTAGAGGATGGCAAGGAGTAAATCTGCTATCTCCCCATAGGTGCCAAAAGTAGACATGAGACTTATGGGATCAGAGCAAACAGCTGATTACTTATGGCATATTAAGCAGCACAAGCATCAGCAGAGTTCCAGGAGGTGACATGCTGGGTGAGATGGATGCTGTACACCTAGTAGATTTGTGCAGCAGCTGAGAAACCCAGGGTCAAAGCCTCAACACTTTTTATAGCAAGCAGTAAGGAACCTGCTTTTTGTCTGGAGGGACACACTACCTCACCTCTCAAGATTGCCAGCTGCACAAACAACCCTGAGAAGGGGGCTGGGTGGAAGAGTGCACAAGGTTGTACACTGCAATCTTGACCCAGTCAACGAGACACATAGGAGCACAAGAGGCCCGGAAGGACTGCTTCCCAACAGGGACCAGATCTCATCTGGGGATTATAGGAAGGCTTCTGTAAGGAAATTGTATTTAATACAGGATCAAAAAAATTTAGCAGGGATCAGCCAGGCAAAGGGGAATGTGGGAGAGAAGGTCCTATATGCAGAGAGGAGAGAATGAGCAATGTCAGGGTGGGACACCTGGATGTCCAGGGAGGCTGAAGGGCATCGAATGAAGAGCTAGGGTGGACAATGAAATTGGAGAGGTGGGCAGGGACAGACCCCACAGGACCTGGTAGGCCATATTAAGGATTTGATCTGTATACTAGGATCGATGGGAAACCACTGGAGGGCTTTAAGCAGTGAAGATGGAACTGTTTATTAGAATAATAAAATTACTCTTTAGAATTTTGGCAATCAAGAAGAATTTTCCACCTGTAATTATGACTACAAATAAGGCAATGAAGTGGCTTACATCATTTGCAATAGAGCCCATGTTTGCTTCGAGAAATTTCTGATTGGCCAAGAGAGTAGAAGAAATTCTCTTCAAAAATTGTTGAAACATAGTAAATCTTTCAATTACGTTAAAATTGAAAATTATTGTTTGAATAAATTCTCCTTACAAGTTAGATATATGGTTTTGATAAATATATTACTAACCAAAGTCCTATTTTTCTTCCAAATCAGCTGAACACCTTCCTATATGCAAAGCACTGTGATAGACTCTACTGAAATTATTTAGACATCCCATACACTTGGGTTTTAATTATATATTAAGTCATGAATTTGTTTGCTTTTATGGAACAAATTGTTTGTGACGACATATTAGAATATGTTCTGCTGCCCTTTGAGTGCATACAATGGAATCCGCTCCTGTTGTACCTCTTTGTTGTTGCTAAGGGAAATAAAAAGAAAGGATTAGCATCCTCCTTCAGCCTGCCTAGTCTTCGGTTGGTTTGAGTAACTCGAGGCATGGAGTAATCACTTCCCTTGCATTTTGCGGAGTCCTCACCGGTCAGGCCTGTGTAGAGTCTAACTATGTTATAATTATGTTTCCTCCACTTGAACAACTGATTGTCACAGTTCCCTGAAATGGAGGATAAATATTTGGCTCAATTTTGTTTTTTAGTTTGCAGTCTTAGTCAAAAACCTATGACTGTCAATGGAACTGATCATGGCTTGATCTATTTCCTGAGGTTCCCAAGGATTGTTCAGAGGTGAGAACTCCTTGCTGTTGGTAGCCCTACGGGAACATGGGGTCTTGTATTCTTCACAGCAGGGGTCCATGGCCCCAAGGGCTGTCAGTGGATGGCTGTGTTGTTTTGATATTGATGATGGTAAATGCAAGGGGAGCAGATGGTCACCTAGAGGCCATGCGCTGAGGGGGAGGACTTCTACTTTATTTTATTTTTGGACTATATTGCCAAAGGAGGGCCAAAACCCAACGATACTGACTTTCTCACATCCCATTGAGTCTTTTTATAGTCTTAATAATTTGATCATTACAATTGATTTTTCAAGTTACAGACGTAGTGCAGCCTGAGAGGGTCATATAATTGATATTTATAAGCCTTTGATATGTATTTCCATAACTGATACAGATTGCCTTGATAGTTTAAGTGGTCATGTATTTGTCATCATTATTCTTGTCAAAATGATTTCTGTGGAAATATTTCTGTGAAAATACAAGCTTCAGCCACATTTGAACTGTTTTGGCTATGGTATTGCATATATTAACCATCAGACTTATGCAGTCACACCCATACATCAGCTCTTGAGAAAGAAAAGTTTTGCTTTTGGAAAAAACCACTGAAGTCACCATCTCAGTGTCACATAGCCAATGGTGAGTGTGAAGAAGGCACTCGTAGCATTTGGTATGCAATGCTTATGAAGCCATGACTCACGTGGTCCAGAGCAGTGCTACCTTTAAAGATTTGGGGCCCAAATAAAATCTTTCTTTGTATCTCTCCCTTTCAAAGAAATTCAAGTACTTGTCCCCACAAATTCTCAGGGTTCTTTCTCTTCTTCAGTAGCCTGGATGTTCTGATAGCTTCCTGCCCCTCTATCCCAGAAGAATCTCCTTTCTCATCTATGCTGATTCGTCTTTCTCATTCAAATCCTCTTCCTTTAATTGCACTTTCCTGCATGATAGCTCATATCATATTTCTCTCCTCATCACAAACACTCCATGGACACTTGTTATTGTTCTTCTCACAAGAGCAGAGCGAGAGTTGGGCAGGGGAAGCCAAACAATAGAGAAGAAGGCTGTGAAACTCTACGTCTGATAATTATCTCCAAGATAAGTAGGAACAAGCGTTTTCTTCAAAATTCAAACCAGTCAATTCTTACCGTGCTCTACAGGAATATTGGAGCAGGAGGCGTCGTAGACATCAGAGGGGAAGTTGACGCTCTCATAGGTTAAGTGACTCATGCAGGCTTGCACATTTATTCACCTGCAGACCCAGGACTAGAACCCAAGCCTCTTGATCTTCACTCTTACTATAACCATGCAAAATAGTTATTTGAAGAGTTTTTAGTTTTGCGCAAGCACACTAGACTTGAAGGTTTTATGTATGTGAGTATAGATACCTGGCCAAACTTTGGCATGATTTAGGAATCATAAGGACCTCTGATACTGACCATGGGTGGAGCAATGTTACTGTGGACACATCCTTTCATGCACGTTATCTCATGAGTCCTCACAATAACCCTGTAATCTAAACTGACAGACACCAATAGCATTATTTCACTGACAAAAAAATTGAGGGTCAGAGATGCCACATGACCTGCTTCTGGTCACATTGCTGGGGGAGCGGTTGAGCCACAATTCCCAGATCTCTTGACTTTTGGTCTAATTTTCTGCCATTCTGCCATATTCTATCTATAGATACACACACACACATCTACAGTCATAGTGTACAATGGGTAGAACTTTGCAAGATCTTGGTGTCTCCTTCTGGTAGAAAAGCCAACCTCACTACCTCTAGGAGGAAATAAATCAATGACTCTTACAAAGGAAATTTCTTTATCCTTAAAGAACTGGATATGAAGAAATGAATGACCTCATTTCAAATAAGGAAAATCTTCATCCTCTTTTAATCTGCTTAAATTGCTTCCACCTTTCCTTCTAGCACTGCTTGCAGATGGTTAAAATTCTCTGCAGAAAGGAATCTGAGTGATCATATTCCTCTTTCTTTTTTTTTTTTTTTTCCAGCTGTCTCACCCTGAGCTCGAAGCAGTGAGATCATCTTTTGGTTCCTTTCATTGGTGTTATTCAGGTTAGCAGAAAATTCTGCCTCCTTCATCTGTCAGGAGCTTCACTCTTTTGCTTTCTTTGAAATCTGACCTCCGAATAAGGCTGTGACATCCAGAAAATGGTAGCTGAGTTGATTTATTTAAGATTGTTGCTATGGTGATTCCCCACTAACAGAGACAAAAAAATGAAGAAGAGAAAAAAGTATGTTGAAGCGAATGGTGGAGAAGCTGGTCAGACCAAGGAAAAGGTGTGCAGGCTGTTGGGGCATTTACGGCTCATCTGCTCAGGGGCAGAGCCTGTGTTCTCCTGGGCTTGCTCTGAATTCATCCATAGTGATTGCAATCAATCATTTGCATTTGAGAAGAAGCAATGAAATGCTTCTGTTACATGGGTACAAAGTGTATCATAAGTAGCCTTAAAAATTCCCAAAGGTTTTGGGCTGGCCCCGTGGCCGAGTGGTTAAGTCTGTGCGCTCCGCTGCAGGTGGCCCAGTGTTTCGTTGGTTCGAATCCTGGGCACGGACATGGCACTGCTCATCAAACCACGCTGAGGTAGCGTCCCACATGCTACAACTAGAAGGACCCTCAACGAAGAATATACAACTATGTACTGGGGGGCTTTGGGGAGAGAAAGAGGAAAAAATAAAATCTTTAAAAAAAAAAAAATTCCCGAAGGTTTTTTCTCTAGGAACAGGAAAAGTGAATATAAATTGTAAAAATAATTTTTGTGACAGAAAGCATTTTGATTCTTGAAATAGTTATCAAGGTTATACTTTATTAACTATGTTTTTTGAAATTATAGGAGAAAGACTTATCTAGAGAAAAAGTGGATGAATCAATCCATTTTATGCATTTGTTCATTTATTCATTCATTTTTCCAACTTCCCCTCCATTCTATCACTCAACAAATATTTATTGATCCTTTGTACCAGGCTCCAGATATATATCAATAAATTCAATAAATATTAATAAATTTAACAGATCTTTTTCGGGCATTAACTACTTGCAAGACAACACACAGGTCAATGTGGGATGCATAGCTGAGTAGAGTCTGTCCTCAACGTGATTATTACCTGGAGTGGGTTACAGGGTGGAGAGTGTAGATGCACGACCACTGCGATGCAGAATGTAATCATCAGAGCCATTGCATGCTATTTCTCCTTCAAGGAAGGCTACATGAAGGAGAAGATTAAGAGTAGGAGAAAGAGCAAGAGCATGAATAAGAGTAAGAGAAATTAAGGGAAAGTAGGCTCTTGCCAGGTCTGTGGAGGTGGGATGGAGGAAAGCAGAATATGAGGGAGACGCACGCTACCGTGATTGGAAAGGCTCGATTACATTGGCCTCCTCTCGCCTTGGAGATTGATGACGTTTGTAGAAACCGTCTTCACTATTCACTTACGTTATTGGCCTTTGGAAGGCAGGAGCTCAACTTGACATGGCAGTAGCTCCAGCTTGAAGATACGGCCAATGGATGCTACTGGTTTGAGTGGAGGTGGGGCCGGGAAGGCTTTGGAAATAAACATTTGGAGTTGCTCAAAATCAGAGTGTGAAAAAAAAGAGGAGGCAGTGTCAACGCAATAGAATGGAATACAAAGCAGGGCAGGGTGGCTCCTGTCACACCCCCAGCCACTATTTTCTGGGTCTTCCTCCCCTCCTAAGGCTTTAGACTGCAGCCACGTTAAAGAACTAAGAGAGGCAAGTTCCATGCCTTCACTTTGTGACACAGCTTTCCCTTAACCCTACCCCACGCAGGACTGGTGCCGCAGATGGTGAGGGGCGGCAAGCGAGAGACAAGCTCCGAACACGCTCTGACACTCACTCTGTATCTAACCTTGGACAAGCCCTGTGTCTCCTCAGGTCTCTAGATTTCTCATCTGTTAGGACAAAACGACCTCTCAGCAAAAACATTCCATAAGGGCGTGATATCAGAATCACAAAGGTCTGTAATGGGTTCAAATATACTTTCAGGTGCCTAAGTAAAAGCCTCAGACATAAGGAAAACATGTTAACTCTCACTTCATTCATTCATCAGCTGTGTCATTCTCACTGAGAACTTTGTGATTCCATCACATTTTTTGGCCGAGATTAAAGAGTCAGGGGCTGTCAGGTGGGCTCTGCTCCCAAAGACTGAATTATTATTGAAAATATACTTTGAAAAGAATTATCATAATTAAAATCAATATCAGTTATTAAAATAAATGAGCAAAGTCTGTATCCTTGTTTTTCACACAGTTTTTCAGCATTTATGAATTAAGTAACATTCCTCATTCGATGCTAGGATGCAGCCTTGAGAAAATTTTATTCGTTTTTCAAGTTTGTGTAGTTTCTCTTTTATATGTCAATGTAGAATTTATGCTAATTTTTACTGGAGTCGAGTGCTCACGGCACAATGAGGCTGTGTTTGAGCCCCTTTCCTGCAGGGTGGGAGGTAGGCTGGAGGGCTCGTTTAGTGGTCGGAGGCGTGAGTCCTTCCTTTGCTCCTGGAATGCGAACTGGATTTAGAATACCTATTAATGCAAAAAGACTATCATTTGCAGCAGGTTGTAAAGCCTGTGATCTTTACAAAAAGATCAAAGCTGAAACTACAAAAAGCTGAAGGCTAGCACTTCACTTTTCAATCCTGACCTTGGCTCCTCCCTGTCCTCACGGGATCTCCAGACAGAACAACAGGTTAGGCCTGGATTTCGTGGACATATCCTCCTCCTCCTCGGAACTTCAAACCCTTGTTAGGGGACTGAGCCTGACCTAGATCCTGAAACCTCCTGGGGCCTCACGTTGTGACCTTGGACAACTCTCAGCCAAACCTTCAGCAACTTTTCTTTTGGTGGAGGTTAGATCTGGGGTGGTGGTGAGGGTTACGGAGAGAGAAGTAACATAATAAATAATGTTATGAAATAATTACTGTGATTGAATTTTTTTTATCATCTGTCTTGGTTTATTCCAGGATAAACAATATACATATCCTGTGTGCTGTCTTCTTTACACAATTTTTTTTTTTTTGGTGAGAATGATTGACTTTGAGCTAACACCTATTGCCAATCTTCCTCTTTTTGCTTGAGGAAGATTGTCCCTGAGCTACCATCTGTGGCAACCTTCCTCTATTTTATGTGGGATGCCACCACAGCATGGCTTGATGAGCGATGTGCTGGTCTATGCCTGGGATCCAAACCTGTGAACCCCAGGCTGCCAAACTGGAGCACACGAACTTAACCACCACACCACCGGGCCAGCTTCTTTTCTACATAATTTTCGCATCTGAATCTCTCTCTCTGAAACTCGTTAAAATGGGCACGACATGAGGTTTCTAAGGATGCTCACTATAGTGAGAGAACTGTAGAATTACACAATCTATTCATGCCAGCGGTTCTCATAATGTCGCCCCCAAGCCAGCAGCATCAACAGCACCTGAGAACGTGCTCAAAGGCAGAGTCTTGGGCCCCAGTCCAAACCTACACAATCAGAATCTCTGGGGGTGAGACCCTTATCGGGGTCTCTGCTTTTCCAAGCGTTCCAGGTGATTCAGACAGGTACAAGCTACAGCTTGAGAACCACTAATTAATAGCATTCTATACACGCTGATATGTTCATTTGCTGAACAAAAATTGAGTGGCACCTAACTTTAGGAAGATTAGATTACTTGACTATAGTCTTATATTTACTTTATTCTTCAATTACTGTTCTTGTTTCTTATGGGTTCTGTGAATTTTATAACTAACTAATCTTAAAACTAATGTTTTCCTATTTATTTTTGGCTGCTAGAAAGCTCACAGTCAAATTTGAGGCCTTGTGAAGATCTTATGGTCTCTTTTTATTTTCTACCCTTATTTTCCCTTTGCCCCAATTTCCCCACGCAATTATGTTAGCATGTTGAATATTTTGAAAGATCAGCTATTAAATAAACACACTTGCTCATTGGCATGAGTAATAAATGGATATTCCCAATACGATTTCCTGGTGTATGTTCTTAATTTGTTTATTTTATGCACAGTGAAAACTTCATTTGGGATATTTTTGAGAGAATTTGTAAGACGTGGACTTAAATAGCCACACCTGATTTATCTGGCGGCTCCCCCATACTGACATCTTTCTAGTGTAAAGTGATCCATTAACTAAACACCTTGAAACCGAGAAGAGCTGCTCACCTCTGACAGGCACCATCTTTGCTAATGGTGGTGAAATTTGTCATCAAGGTTCTCTTGCCATCAAAGTCATTCCTTTTGACATTGTAAAATCACCTCTACCTAATGGCTTTATTAACACATTGAGAGCCAAATGTGATTATAAAAGAGAGATTTTTCTTACAAGATTAAGATGGATAATGTCAAAGGTTAAGTAAAATTTCGGCTGTCAGGAAAATTCAAACGCACAGCACCCACTCCTTCAGACGGCTCTGACACATTGTGGCAGCAATGCCATAATTTACAAAGTCAAGGTGGATGTCGACCACACAGTCTGGGCCACCAAAGCCCTGCTTTCTTTGACCTGTGAACGACACCTCTGGCAGTGCCTTATTGTGTCAGATCGGTGCAGCAAACACAAATATTGAGGCAAGAGGCACCCTCCTGTACGGTTTGCAATGAAGCTGTGAGCCCACTAAATAATTAAAATAAACAAATGAAGACTAATCTGCTTACTTTTAATTTTTACCCAATGCATGTTAGTTAATAATTTACAAGGCAAAAATGAGGAGAAGATCAAAATGACTTCTCTTCCAGCTCCCACATGGGCGCAACTATGCAGAGATTCTGCCTCGTTGATTACTCGTTTGTAGCAGAGCTAACCCCAGAGGAGACAGTGCTCACTGCGGACCAGGCTTTAATAAAAGGAGCGCGGGCTCTGGAGGTCTCTTCTATTTCCATATAACCCCAAGACCATTTGTCTGGAGCTCTTTTTGAATTATTCATACCAACAGTGGCTCTTTCAGATATTGGATGCGAACAGCTTCCATAGTATCATTTCACAGGCAGCACCTTTTTTTTGCTGGCATTTTGAAAATAGAACTTTTTCCTATTCACGGTTGCTGTCAGGTGCTTCTGGGTGGGCTTGTATTAGCAAAACATTAAAAGGCTGTTTGGGTCTAATTCTAAGACGTCTCCAGGTAAAACAGAAGAGAACGGAGAACTGTAGTGGGAATGGAATATTCCTGAGAAAGCGTTCTTCATTGACTCAGCTTTTGAAAATCTCAGCACGGCCTCCTGGCGTAAGCCTTGTTTAGGAGACTAGAGTAACATTTATTCTCATTCACTGCAATCTGAACTCAAGTAAAGTGGATTGAAGGGATTTACTCTGCTGATCCTTCTGTTCTTAGGCCTCATTTGACACCAAGCTTTGAGTCTGTTTGCAGCCTCCAGTAGAAAACCCAGCCTCTGCAGGAGGCCTCACAGGACAGGCAGACACCTCCCCTGAGTCCCGTCTCCCACCCCTCCACTCCCTTTCTATCCCAGCCATTCCAAGTCCTTGAAGTTCTCCATCCACCAGGAAGATCCTCTGTCTCTTTTCCTTGCACCTGTCACATCTGCCTGGAATGCCAGCACGCCCCGCCCACCGACATCCCATTCTCCCCACTCTTCCAGCCACTTCCTCATCCTTCAAACTGCAGCCAGTGCACATCTCCTCCTCCCCAGGACTGGCTGTTACTGCCTGGGTTGGAGAGTTTTCCCAGAAACAAACCCTGAGCCAAGGATTTGAGTGCAAGTAGTTCTTTTGGGAAGTGATTCCCAGAAGTCCTGGTAGGAAAGTGGGTAAGTGGGAGAGGTAAGCAAGGGAAGCCGATGCAAGGCACATAAGCAGTTGACTGCGGGCGGCTGAGGCTGGAACCTGCTGGGGAACTCTGGGAGCCAGTGCGGAGTTAGGCCACACGGGGAGGGGCAAGCTGGAGCATATCCTCCAGTTACCCTCCATCATGGGCTAAGGGCTGCCCCGGAGGCGCAGGATCCCGGCCAGCTCCGGCCTGTGCAAGGACGTGGAAAGCATGTCCGTGGAGAGCTGAGATGTGTTCAGCAGGACACATGAGCACGTACTGGAGCAGTGGGGGCGAGGGGACGTGTGTTGGGCACCATAGCATATGTTGCATGCTCTGCCATCCCCCCAACACACAAACGTACACTCACGCACACACACACACACTCAGTGCTGTGCTTCTGTATGTTGGGAGTAGGAAACTGCTTCTTACTCACATCTGTGTCCTCCGTGGCCTCTTGTGGTGACCAGGACACAGGAACTACACAGTGAGCACTTGTTGCGGCAAGTGTGGAGTGAGCGAGGACTCTGTTCGGCAGGCCCAGCCTGAGTTTTGATTTCGGATGTCTCCTCGTAAGCACTCTCTGCCCATCAGTAAGGCACCTTCCTCTCCTTCCTTAGTTCTTTTCGTGGTTCAGAGAGAGTCACGTCATTGTCCCAGTGACTATCCTGGTGCTTTTCTATTTCTACCTTTAGAGAAATCTTGCAGCTGGCTCCAGCCGCTGCTCTTCGACGTGCCTACTCCATCAGGCCTTTTCAAATGAGGTGGTAAAGTGTTGGGGAGTGGAATGGTGCTGGGCTTTTAGTCCCTGTGTAGCCTTCCACCTTCCTCCTCTGACACACTGAAATTGGATGACAGATGCCCCCAGAGACTTGCTCTTGGTAAGGAGCACAACCTCTGTTCCACCGGGAAGTTTGCTCAAATCCGAGGCAATGGGGAGGGCCCCTTCCCTTGAAACAGTCATCTTAGCCTGGCGGTGTGGGCAGCCCACACCCATCCTCCACATGTGCCTTCCCTGAGTGCCAGCCCGCTGTGTGCTTTGGGGCAGGAGTCTCCTGCCAGGGGGTCTTGGATCAGCCTCTGGGCCTGTGCCTTCTAGTTTGGTCTGGCTGGCTCAGCTCCATCCTCAAAACTGCTGTAGCCACCCACTCGTGTTCCCTTAGAGCGCGTCCCCCGACCGTGACATCCACCCTGCCTTTGTCTCCCCACCCTCCGCCTACTGTTCCTGCTGCTCTCCTGCTGGCCCCCTCTTCCCCAGTCCTCTGAGGAGCCATAGCCCTGAGCAAACTCGGTCAAGTCCCTTCCAAAGGAATAGTAAACAGGGGCCGACCCTACAGCCTAGTGATTAAGTTCGTGGCTCCATTAGGCATCCTGGGTTCCGTTGCCAGCATGGACCTACACCACTTGGTGGTGGCCATGCTGTGGCAGCGACCCGGGTACAAAATAGAGGGAGACTGGCACAGATGTTAGCTCAGACGAGTCTTCCTCAGTTGAAAAAAAACCCCATATATATATATATATTTATATATATATGTAAAACAGAGGGAGGGGTGGCCAGTGGTGCAGCGTTTACGTTTGCACGTTCTGCTTCAGTGGCCCAGGGTTCACTGCTTTGGATCTCGGCTGCAGACACGGCACTGCCTGGCAAGCCATGCTGTGGCTGGCATCCCACATATAAAGTAGAGGAAGATGGGCACGGATGTTAGCTCAGGGCCAGTCTTCCTCAGCAAAAATAGAAAGATTGGCAGCAGATGTTAGCACAGGGCCAGTCTTCCTCAGCAAAAATAGAAGGATTGGCAGCAGATGTTAGCTCAGGGCTAATGTTCCTTTTAAAAAAACCCAATAAAACAGAGGGAGTCAGACCAGATGATTTTTAAGACTCCTTCCAAACCTCAGATTCAGACTCTGTGACCTGAGGGCCTTCTTGTGCCCCTCCCAGCCAGAGGCACAACGTCCCTGTCTGAGTCCACACTCACTTTGGTGAGCTCCAAGGGTACGAGCCCTCTGGTGCATACAGGGGTGGGCATCGCAAGGATCCCTGCCTCCGGGCCCCCCACCTGCTTAGGGAAGGGTCACCTGCTGGTCTTACTGGCAGAAGAGGGTGAAGAACTGGTCCTGGAGGTCGTTCAGTCACGACGTCTGTGAAATCAGGTCACGTGGGCTTCAGTGGGGTTTTTGTTGCGCTAGGAAGTAAATGCTGAGCCGAAAAAAGCTGCTAATTCTGACCACCTGAGGCCGTGGTCTCCCTGCTCTGAGGATCCCAGTCTCCACACTCGGGTTCTCTCCAGGTCCTCTGTGTTGAGAGGGCGTCGCCCGCGGCTCTTCAGGACGCCCTCTAACACGGGTTACCACGTGCTTGGATTGGGGGAGAGCATGGGTTCTTAAGGGCAGACTGAAGACCTGGGATTGAGCACTAAGCCAGCCGTTCACCACGTGTGTGATTTCCAGCCCTCTGAACCTCGATTTCCCCACCTGTAACATGGAGTAACACCCGCTTTTCAGTATCATATTAGAACTAATTCCACAAACAATTGTTGAGTACTTACTAAGCCCAGGTTATCGTGTTAAGCTTGAGGGGAGGAGCACAAAGAAAAATTAGACACAATCTTTGTTCCCAGTCCCAATTCACATTCTAGTAAGGAAGACCGAAATACAAAGAAACAATACGCCATGGTCTGATAAATGCAACAATGGATCAAGTGATTAATAATTTGCTTGCAAACAGCATATGGAAGTTTCAATAAGATTTATTTTTCTCCTCCTATCTGAGAAGAAAGAAACCCATTGCAAGGAGGTGAGGCAAGGCAGTACGCCAGAGGCTACCCGCCTATGGAGAGCTGTCAGGGCCATTTTATGCAAAGGCAAATGACACTCATACCTCATACCTGAAGGAATGATCTCGAACCCCATAATAGTAAGTCATATTAATAACCTTGAGTCATTATGAAAGGGTTAAATAATGTTTAAGAGTCAGGGAAGTATACAGTATATTTTACAAAGTTTTCTATCTCAAAACACTAAAAATATTTTTACGTTTTAATTTTTTAAGAGAATGTTTGACACATCTCTCTTCCTCCATCCCCCACTTTGCGAATGTGAATTTCTTTTTCAGTTTGGTGTCCCCAGTGCCTGCCACAGTTCTGGGCACAAGACAAGTAATCAGGAAATATTAGTTGGACTAGTGAGTGAAGCAAAGAGTGACTGAGTGAAGGCATCGGGGTGGATACCTGGAAATTAAGTTGGGCAATCCACTAAACAGTAATGTAGAAAGAAGACCACACCAGGAGGGCACAGGGCTGGGAGCTGGCTTGGGCTCTGCCAGTTTTTAGCTGAATAAATATTGTAAGTCATTTGCTCACAAAGAGCCACGTGGTTTAATCAGATGTAAAATAGGATGTCTATTCTTGCTTTTTCCCAAGACTATTGTGTAGGTCAGATACAGTAATGTTTTGATGGAGCTATGAAAATTATGTAGATAGAATTAGATATAAACTTTAAGGGAGAAATAAAATGAAAATCTTACCATGCATCTCTTAATATAAGAAAATTTTCTGCAGATGATCTCTTAATTAACTTTCTTTTAATTAGCTCCTTAAATAACTGAAACTCTCCATTCTGTCTATAAAGTATTCTAATGGATGCCCACAGCACAGTGAAGGTTCATGGTTATTTTATCTATAAATGTCTGCTACAGCCAGTTGAATTGTATGCTTGTCAAGAATGCTGATTACTATATTTACTTGTTCCAGTTCATTCCTTTTTTTTTCTTTAATAAGCTTTTTTTTTTTTTTTTTCTCCCCAAACCCCCCTGGTACATAGTTGTATATTCTTCGTTGTGGGTTCTTCTAGTTGTGGTATGTGGGACGCTGCCTCAGCGTGGCTTGATGAGCAGTGCCATGTCTGCGCCCAGGACTCGAACCAACGAAACACTGGGCCCCCTGCAGCGGAGTGGAGTGCGCAAACTTAACCACTCGGCCATGGGGCCAGCCCCTTCCAGTTCATTCTTTTATTCAACAAATATTTGTTGATCATCTACTTTGTGCTATCGGTTTAGGTATGGTGGTGACCAATGTTCATTGTATTCCAGTTATATTTGCTTTTATATATGTAATTTAGTTAAATATTCCATAAAATAACTAATAAAAAATAAATTCGAAGGGAAAATTGCTGATTTTTATGAAAATCAATCTAAAAGTTATAGTGGGTGTCTATCCCTTATGACTACACACGATCTTTTAAATTCCTTCACTGTATGGAAAGTTTCCATTGCTCTTGTGACTAGGATCCACCAACCAGACACCACTGTAGCTAGCGGGCCCGGGGCGGGGGCTGGAGCGCCTGCTCTGTGTGTGGTTCTGGGGTTGGCTGCAGGAGATCGGCTCCATGATATAATTTCTGAATGTTTAGTTTGAGCTTCCCTCTGCATCTCCTTCCTCCCCAAGGGCTGGTCCAGGGGCTTGGCTCATCTGTGTCTTTGAGCAGGGCTCTTCTAAACTCAAAGATGCCCTTCAGGTCTAATACCTCTGGCAGCTCCAGGCAAAGTCTCTTGCTTTCTAGTTGAAACTCTCTCTGATGTTACTGTGAGGCTAGGGCCCCTCTAGCTGTGGGGTCAGTTAGCATTGTAGTCACGGCTATCTGGTGTCATAGCGTAACCAGTCGTCATGTTCAACACGCACTGTCCTCTAATACTCGCACAGATTTCTTTTCTTATCTCCTCACATCTTCTCCGTCTTTTGTTCCTTCCTCCCTCTCTGTCCCTTCTCTCCTTTCCCCCTTTCTCCTTCTCTTCCATTTTACTTTCTCCTTCATATTTGTACCTCCCCACCGCCTTTCGGTCTCTCCAGCCCTCCCTGTTTCCACTCTTCCTTCTTCCAGGCCAGTGAGACTGAGAGCCTGGTAAGGAATGAAGCAGAAATGCCCTCACTGAGCGCCGTGTGCAGTTTCTGCAGTGATCTCTGCTAAGCGATGCTTCTGGCTGGTCTTCAAGGAGGGGCAGCAGCCAATCTGTCCTTTCTTCTTGCCAAACACTCAGGTGACGTAGAGCCCACCCGTAGACCTGAGACCTCTACAGAAGATGACAGGTACTGTTTCTGAAAGGTGAACACCCTCTTCCCGTCATCTTCATGGTGTCACAGAAGAAAAGAGTTGAATATGGGAAATTTTTAAACAAGATAGTTTTTATCTCAACTTTTTCTTTTTAAAGATTGGCACCTGAGCTAACAACTGTTGCGTATCTTTTTTCTTCTTCTCAAAATATACAGCACATAGCGTACATTCTAGTTGTGAGTGGCCCTGGTTGTGCCACGTGGGACACCGCCTCAGCGTGGCCTGATGAGCGGTGCCATGTCTGCGCCCAGGATCTGAACCAGCGAAACCCTGGGCTGCCCCAGGGGAGTGCGCAAACTTAACCACTCGGTCATGGGCCGGCCTTTTATGTTGGCCTTTATCTTGACTTTTGACATGAGAAAACTAATATGGATGATGCATTTCCAGTCACTCAGGCTAATTTTAATATGCCAATTTTAATTTGCCTTTTTAAAGGATTAATGTAGAAACTGAATGTCATAAGTCCTTAAAAATATACAAATCATTTGAAATTCTAGAAAACAGTTAATATTTGAGACAAAATAAAATGATCCTTAACTTGTAGGTTTTTAAAGTTATATTTACTACTCATTTAACCAAACTTACAACAGTGTAGGCACCAGGCTGGCACTCAGTGAACTTTTACTAAATGACCGCAGATTGTCTGTGAGCTGGTGAAATTTGGCTTTTCAGGCTGGTGTTAAAATTACCCAACCTATTTTGAAAATTGAACCATAGCCATAACATATACTGAAAGGAATGCCAGAGACACTGAGCACACGCCATCTCGTTTCTATATATATATATACACATATTTAACATTCTTTATGCATTTTAAAGCCTCCTGATTTTACCTAATTCCCTATATGTTTTCATCAAACATTTCTTAAGCTCTGCTATGTGCTAGATCTTAGAGATAAGGGAAATCTAAAAACTGGATTCTGTTCTGGAGGAGCTCCCAATTGTATTGGGAAGATTGAATGTGTTTATAGAGGTGAGTGCGGCGGAGGTGTGAAGAGCAGGATTTCCTGAAGGAAGTGGGCATGATGGGGGCCCAGGGCATGGAGGGCTCCATACTGAAACAGAAGTGTGAAAGCCAGTGCCACAGTCAATGGAAAGATACAGAGGCTTTGAGCCCATCCAGGGACCAGGAACCTACCAAGACTCGCCTCCCCACCCGGCAGCCAGAAGGCAGCCAGCCAGTGGCAGTTTTCTGTTTTAAGTCTTTACAACCTACACTGGACTATTTTACCAATGGACTTGGTGTTTCAAAGCAGCAGATAATCCAAAAGTCAGTAATATTTGGTTTTGTCCTGTGCTGCTCCATCCTTTCAGTGGCAGGATTACCTTCCAAGTGTGTTTTGCCTGGTGTAATGTTGAATTCAGTTTACATTCCCTGAGTGCACAAGGGTTGAACAGTTGGCGAGAGAGGGAGGAAACTGAAGATCACAAAAGAGGGAGACGGATTGTCGTCCAGGGGAGCTGACACAGGATTTGGGATTTGTCACACATCATTTGCTCTGCGGACAGCCCCCTCACAGGTCA
This sequence comes from Equus quagga, assembly GCF_021613505.1. Classification (NCBI taxonomy): domain Eukaryota; kingdom Metazoa; phylum Chordata; class Mammalia; order Perissodactyla; family Equidae; genus Equus; species Equus quagga. The sequence continues at coordinate 60,023,582 of NC_060270.1, forward strand.
TTACAATCAACTGTGGTATGGTCAACTGAGCAGAGTCATTTTACAAGTTGTGGTAGTCTGCTCAAAATAAACGTGTTTGTTAAGTGGCTCCCTTTAAAATTCTTGAGTATAAAGTTTCTACCTCTTGCCTCTTTCTTGCATATGCTTATTTCTGGTGACTGTCTCTATCTTTTGCAGTAAAAACAAATATTTAATAATGTCTCTGCTCAGAGGGAGCCTTAGGCAACATCGTTGAGTAAGCAAACATTTATCTTTTGTACAATGTGAGGAATGAACTCATTCTAGCATATTCGCAGGTGTGAGGTGAACCATGGAGGCATTCTCTGAAAGATTTTTTGCATAGGCGCTACGTTGATATGGTCTTAGTTTAAATATATGTCTATGGGCATAGATTCTGCTAGAGACATATATATACTAAAAGGGAGCAATTCCCCTCGCCCTGTCTACCATCGACGTGATCCGCGTGGCCCCACACACATAACCACGGTTATTAAGTTCCTGTGGGTCCTTCTGATTCTAACCAATTACTCACAAGAAGTCTTGCATGTTCGGGGAAGTGAAGCTTCTTAGTGAGCTCATGAGCATTCCCTCCTTGGTGGTGTTACCGAAAGTCTGGTCTCTGAACTCGGTGCCAATCCAAACAACTAGAACAGAGTTTTGGGTGAAAAGAAAAAAATGCTTCATTTTCTTTGGCAGGCAGAGGGAACATGCAGCAGGCTAGCACCTTAGGAACTGCTGGCTCTCCGTCAAGAAGTGGGTAAGGGGTTCTAAAGGTTGCGAGGAATGCGGCTGCTTGTAGGGACGGGAGCCTGTGGCCTTGCTGGCGGGCGCTTTCCCACCAGCCTGCGTTTGGCCTTGGGAGGCTGCCTGCAGACAGGAGGGCGGTGAGACGAGGGAACCCCCGGGGCGGGTGTCCCTGGGAGTCAGCTTCCGTGGTGGATGGTGGATTCTGGGGCCAGGAAGCTTGTTTGCTGATGCCGAGGTTTCTCTTCAGCGACGTGCAGACCTCTTTGTTGCAAGATGTCATCCAGAGTCCCCGGGACCGGGGTTACTTTTACGTCCTAAGGGAGGGGGAGCGTAAGCAGAGGAACACGAGGAAGGAAAGATTATATGTGCTTTGCGTTTCCAGCCTCGGTTGCTGGGAATGTCTTACTTCAGAGAAGGAAGACGTTGCTAGTCAGGCTGTTATTTAACCTGTACACTTCTAATTTCAGATTAAACAGCCCATAACAGTGGTTGTCTGGAAGGGAAGTTTCAGGAGCTCTCAGAGCCCAAATCTGACCTGAGTTTTGGAGAGCTGCTGGTTTCATAATCAGTACAGAACAAGTTACAGCTGTTTATAGGGGTTCTTAGGATCCACAGATCACAGAATTCAGGGATCTGAATTCAGAATAAAAATACATTTTCATTGTTACTAACCTCTGTCTGAAATTAAATACTTTAATTCAGTTTGAATTATGAATGTAGGCAAACTATAGTAGAATTGGCAGTGACTTTGTCACTGAGGAAATCACAGCTACATCCATATCACATTACAGCCACTGCAAACATTCCAAAACACCATTTATACTCATCATTATGTCGAAATGATGAAGTTATTAGACCCACTGCTAGTGTTCTAAAATTGTACCCGAGATTTGTTTTAATTAAGCATGGGAAAATGTGCAGACACGGAAATGGCTGTCATAAAGGAATAAGTTCCTACTCACAGGTTTCTAGAAATGGAAGGCATGCCAGGAAGGGGAGAGGGGAGCGCATGGCCCAGAGCCTCTCTCAGGGCTTTCAAGGGAAGGAATGGGTGAGGCAGCGTGGGTGCACTGAGTAAGTTTGGCTCAGATAGTGTGAATAATTTTGGCAGGCTCTGGGCTATGAGGTGGCCCTGGTTACCCTGTACCTGGCCCTGGGGTGATTTCGGGTAGAAGGAATATTGGCTGTGTGTGAGAATTCGATAAAGCAGGAGTTTGGGTGTGGGTTCTGGATTGGTTGATTTGTACATCAAGTTGTGCTTGCCGGGGAGTCATTTGCAGTCCTAGGAATGAACTAGCCCTGGGAGGGTGGTGCCTCTAGGACCCAGGCCCCAATGCCGGAGTATGAAAAGGCAGACCATAAATATACTCAATGCAGCTAGATATCTAGGATTTAGTGCTACCCAATCACAGTTGTGTTTTTAAAAATATTTTAATTACTGTATTTCAATCTAATGGGATTCCTTTGTAACCCTGTGTACTTTATTTTCTGTATTTATGAACACTGCTCTCAGAAGGAGACCGTGGTCCCCAGTGGACCGCCAAATGGCCCATGGCTCAAAGGTGTGAAGTTCTGAAGAGAGACCCAGTTTCCTGCCTTACTAACTCTCCTGCATTTTCTGTTTTCTTTCTTGCGCACTTACGTTTAACCAAACTTAGGACCAGAACAAGTTGCTGTAAGGGATGCTGCCCCTGCCCCACCACCAACATGCATGCCTTCTCCTGTTCTCAGCCCTGCTGCACCCAAGCTTGTGCTAAGTGGAGGAGATGTTCACTATGGCCATGATTTATTGAGCACTTACCACGTGCCTGACACAATTCTGTGCATTTTTTATGTCTTATCTCATTTGATCCTCATAACAGTTCTATGAAGTAGATGTGGTTATCACCTTCATCTTACAGACGAGGAGATTGAGGCATAGAGTGCCCGTAACCTGCCCAGGGTCACACACGGGTGGCAGAGCCCTCCTGGAGTTGGGCATGTGGCTCCAGGCCCCCCTCCTGAGGCTGCATGCACTGTGTTTGAGATCTGAGCACCTCTGGGACTCAGGCTCTAGGTGGTGTGCCAGGAGAGAGCCTCGGCTCTCAGTGAGATCCACAGTGATCCACTGTCTGAACTTTCGAAGCTTGGAAGCCAACCTGAGCGCCAGTCTGGGAGTACCACATCCTTGGGTCCAGAAGGTGCTAGCTCTGTGAAAAATATTGAAGGCAATTTAGGACAAAACCCTGGAAATGAATTCAAGATGTGATTGGGCTATGTTTGTGGTTAAATTAATTGCAAGTTAAATTCATCTGAGTGGTGACTTCTTTGACACTTACTCTATGTAACTTCAAGGGGCCATAAAACCCCAAAGTAACTGACCCACTTCAAAAGCTTGTTCCTAGTTGCTCTGCCAGAGCCATGATCCCTACTGGCTTTTTTGCTACGAAGAAACCTTCGTCTCAGGCTAGGCTTATTGCTTCCTCACTGCCCTGCCTTTCATAGTATTGGCTACGCACAAACCAGATGTCCATAAAGCAGGGAGTGGCAATATCTTCTTTGCTACTGAAATTGAAGTATGTTGTCATTGTTTTAAAAAGTATAAGGGAAAAATAAGCCTATATCCTCGCAGTCAAGCTTTGCTTTATTGTATAAGGCTACTATAATTAGGGTTAGGTTCAGCTATATGATATGGAAAACCCAAAATAACAGTGCATTAAATACAAAAGAGGCTTATTTTTCTCTAGTCATTCAAGAGAGGTCTTGGAAGGTATGCCATAATTAGTCATCTTCCATATCTTGGTTTCACTATCCTTACATTTGGGACTTGACCTCATGGTCTAATGTCTCTACTAGAGCACCAGCAATAACATCTTTATTCCAGGGAGCTGGATGGAGAAAGAGAAAGAAGAGCACAAAGAGTGTCTGCTGGTAGTGTTTTAAAAGAAGTCTATTGCCACACAATACTTATGTTTACATCTTATTGAGCAAAATTAGGCACAAGGTCACCTCTATGCAAGGTAAACTGAGAAATATACCAAAGTAAAAGTTAGGGATTCTGAAGCTATGAAAGAAGGGGCAGTGGATGTGGGCATGCAATTAGCAGCCTTTGCTGCACATGCTTTTTGGATGCCTTAATTATGACTGAAGCACCGCTGGGGCCACACACTCTAAGCTCAATTGCCTTATGCGGACATTGGATGTTACATCTGCAAGCCCAGATGGATAGTGCAATGACAGCACATATCACATGGTGTTAAGGTGTTAGCTGCCCAGCTGGCACATTGTGCTAACAAACTCTCAACTCAGAGGCTGCCTTCCAGGGTGGTGACCTGAGGGGCTGTGATTCGGTGGGAGGTTTGGGGGATGGCAGGACTTTTGCGGTTCTCCTTCAGCTTATAGCACACAGGCAACTGCATATTCTGTCGGAACATAAAGCTGTTTCTGCATGTTCAGTTGTAACAGAAAGTATACTGAAACAAGCCTCATTCAGGGGAGGCTGGGCTATTGTTAAATTTTGTTAAAGTACATTTTGTAAAACATAACATCTATTTTTTTTAAAGTAAATGTATACGTGTCTTTGAAAGTCTTTGGAATCTTGCAAGTGTATCATACATTCATTTCAGTCACTGGCTCATTTTCCCACTTTTCTGATTGGCAAAGAAATAATTTTATTGATTTTTTTCTCCAGCACTGGAAATCATAACAGCACCATGCAATGCAGGAAGCAGTTGCTAAGCAACCATTTTCAGTGTTAAAAAAAAACAAACAAATCTTTCTTTTAGATGTCTGCAGCATGTGAAAAATTAAATAACTCTCCACCCAACTTTAAATGAACCATACAACTTACAAAAATGACGTCATCCTTTTCTGTTTTCTAGTCTTGTGACTTTCATCAACAATGCCACAATCTTCAAAGATGCAGTTTTAGATCTGGGTCAAGCTAACTGTGGAACATGACAAATGCTGTTAGAATTCCTGCTCCACTCTCCATTGTGGCTTTGCCAACTTGACGTCCATCGACGCGAGGATTCGTTCTTGTCATCTGTTTTCGATGTCCTTTGAGTTAAAGTGATGTTAGCACAAGTCTTGGGTGCTTCAGAAAAGTAGATTCTTCGTGGACCCAGGATTATATTTCAGCTTTTAACACTAGCTCCCCCACTTCCCAAAATAAGTGAAGTGATTCGATATGAGAGAATTCGTTCAGGAATTTGGAAATACTAGCCTTCCCAGCACCAAGTGCCACAACCTAATCGGGGGCAGTTATATATATGTTTCTAAGACCTGCTGCCGTGTGAAGGCTGGAGGAGTTTCTGAGCGTTACAGGGACTTCATGCAAAGGGGGTATTGAATGGCTCCGTCTAACCAGGCTATAGTTGATTTCAACACCCAGGGAGGCTCAGAATTCTTCCTGGAGGAAAGGTGGAAGAATATTTTGGTATCCAAAGTGTGCTCCCCTGGCATGGCTTCCTGGAGGCATTGGGAGCGGCCCCTGGCAAGCGGGGGCAGATCCTGGCGCTAAGGGGTTTGTGTCTAATACATGTGGAAATGCTGGGCGTGATGGAGACTCGTCCCTAACAACCCCACATAGTTAAATTCCGTAGGAGGCGATCCCAGTGTGTCCCAGTCTGGCTGGTGGTCTCGAACATACAGGGGGCCTTGGGTCAAACTGGAAATTGGCCAAGTTAGTCTTTGGCCCCTATTTATTTCCTCTGATGTGGCACATTTTCAAGGGTCCTCGACATTCTAGTCTCTTGTCATCTAAACCTAGGAATCCATGGATTCACCTAGTAAGGAATGCTCATATTTCTTCAGCCCTTTATTCACAGCCTTTGTGTCGATTGCTTCCCGCTGCACCCTATTGACAAAGCAAGCCCGATACTTTGTTTAGGTTTTCCAATAAGGAAAACAGGTCCCCTGCTTGGCGGAGTTGAAATTGGCACCTGGAACTTTCCACTTTCAGTTTAAGGCTCTTGCTACAAAGTTGCAATTCACCGCTTCTCTGTCTTGTGTCTCTTTTTCAGTGGGCTCTGCTAAGCGCTTGATTAACTAATACATTAAAATAAATTGAGTTGAGTTCTTACTGGGTCATCTTCGCTTAAAGTGTTGTCCTTTACAGGAACATTTGAATTTCAATCTTGGAATATAATGCCATACTTTAAAAAAAGCCAATAAGGTGAGTATTTCAGGTGTCATGAACTGTTTATAAGACGGAAGATGATATTTTTAGGCAGAATTCTTGAATTAATTAATTAATAGGCCAATATTAATTGAGTTTCTACAATATAACGGGTCCTGGCACAGTAAGAGGAAACAAAACAGACGTGGTCCCTACTCTCATGGTCTTAGGTCCCAGGCAGCTGGTTTGTGTTCACAAAGTAGACGTATTTTTCTGTAACTAAGGCTGCCTGTGGTGTGAAGGCCCCGGGCAAGATTATTGGATCCTGGCCAAGACAGAGGAAGAAGAGGAGCAATCCAAGAGAGAAAACTTTACCGCACGGGCTTCCAAACTATTCTGGGGTTACTGTTCTTCTCAAAGAAGTTTTGTGTCACCCGGATGGGCTGGAGGGGGCAGGAAGGGTAAAGAAGATTAGTGGATACTGGCAGTAAATTCCCCGGGCAGGGGGAGAGGACTGGCCTTTCATTATTTTCTCACTCCAGGAGTGTGCGTGACCTGGGGGAGGAGGATGCAGGGCGCGGCTAGAGGGCGCTGTTGAGGGCGCCGGCTGTGAGACCAGCGAGTCCTGCGTGGAGGCCCGTTTGCAGACGTGATTGACCGTTTTGGATCCCTGCCTTTCTCATCTCCTTTCGCTGTGTACTATGCACCTGAGTGGGGAGGCCGCAGAGAGAAGGACTCCAGTAAGAGTGAACTTGAAGAAGCTTCTTGAAGGAAGTCCTTCTAAAACAGGAACCTGCAAAGAGCAGAGACTCCTATAGCATAGTCCTCCTAGAGTATGCATACTGTCTAAATCTTGCAAGTGGTTTGCAAAATTACTAGTGATCAACAGTTTTAAAACCTTTGTCAGTTATACTTGTAATTTTTATATTAATACAAAAACATTTAATATAATTTTTTATATTAAAATCTCAGTGACATATAATCATGGTTCCCCTGTACCACAACCACCACTGTGAAGTGATCTGAGAAATGTTTTCACATTAGACACTGGTTTTACAAAGTCATCATATTTTGAGCAGGCCTGTAAGTGACTGACTTTCTCACTGCCTGCGGGGGTGTTTGTTTCATCCCTGAGATTAGTAATGATTAGTAATTACATGTCCACCTCCCATCGTTGTATGAAACAGGTTATTTCCAACACCGAAGACGAGTGCTGGTCTAACTGAGTTTGATTTGTCTTCACTGAATACTCCATAACATCTATTCCCTTTGATTACTGCTCTTTAAATAAAATATTTTGAAGCCATAATTTAAAAACAAAAAACACCTCCAAAACTTAGTTTAACAGAGCCAGTGGGTCCAAACAGCTGAAGTCACTCGTGCGTGGTGATTGTTTCCACCGCCAGGCCTGCCAGCTCCACCAGCGATCCCAGTGATGATGCAGGGATCATGGTGTCATGTCTGCCACACACATATCGCATGTCTCAGGACTCGGTGACACTGCACTGGTCTCTTTCTACACATTATCTCACTGAATCCTCATTTTGACACTATCGGGAGACACTTTCGGTATTCCTTTCTTATAGTTGAGAAAACCAAGGCTCAGTTGGCGAAGTAACTTATCAAAGAACAAATCTTTTGGAAACAAATGTTGAAGGCGACCCTAAGTGACCCCAAAGCCCACGTCCTTCATCACGCCGTAGCTCTAGCAAGAGGCCAGAATAAACGCAGGAATAAAGAGGGGCATTTGGGAGCTTTGTCCTGTTGCCCACCCCCCTAAGAATCCCTGACTCTAGCTTAGATTACTTGGGCTCAATTGTACTCCTTGAACTTGAGGGTTCTTTTTGGGTCAGATTCTGGAGGTGTGCAGAGGCAGCACTGAGAGGGGAAAAGAACAATCCCCAGGAGTTTGGCCATCTTCAAGTGGCCTTCCTGCGTGGTTTAGGAGGACCAGATGTGAAAACCCTGACCCGTTTGTGACCATCCAACCTCCACACCTCAGCCACTCACCATTCCAGTTCAGTACCTACAAATAGACTGTTTTCCACCCCTTTCTAGAACATGTATTCTTGAGACTCAATCCCAGAAGGAAGGTTACTTTCTCCCAGTGAGTGGTTACAAACCTTTCCTGATGTCCAAATAACTTCAGTCATCTGATAAACTCTGTGACCTCCCTCCTTGGAAAAATTTGCACAGCATCCCTTCACAAGATTCATTATTTACAATGCTGGGCCTCCAGAGCCATCCCGCTTCCCCTGGAGGGTCAAGGAGGCCAAGTCAGGAAGAAATATTCAGGTATGTTCAGTGTCATAGATCAATGTTTTTTTCAAGATTAAAAAGTAAGTTAGAAAGGAAGAGATAAAGAGAGGAAGGAAGGAGGAAAGAAGGAAGCAATGAGAAATCAAATAGTATGGGCTCTCTCCTTTTTTCCAGGTAGAATGGTCACTTACATAAACAACTTTTGAGGATTGTCTAATTGGGCCTGCCCTAAAGACTGGGAGGGACACGAACATTCAATTTTGGCCAGTTTGTTATTTTAAAATGAGACTGCAGACAATGAGCCCTTAATGAACATTTCTTTTACACATTTTGATGGATTAAACAAAAATTTAATAAGAAGAAACTCTTCAGAAGATGAAAAGCCGGACCTGTCTTCTGACTCTCGGGCTAATCTTCCTTCACTCTCCCAGCTTGCTCCTTGCTGTTTCAGCCTGACTGTGATGGTCTGAGTCAGAGGTTGCCCCAGCTGGGGAAGGCAAGGGAGGCGCTGAACCTCAGCTCCTCAGACGTTCTGTGCCTGGCGTCAGTCTGGCCCGAAAGACCCAGCTGTGGATTCCTCCTCAGCCCAAGTTAAAAAAAAGAGCAGTGAAGGTGAAGTCAGGTGTCATGTTGGTATCATCTAATATTAGCTTTCCATTCCAGTTAATTAAGGTGCAGTGTTTTCCTCAGTCATTCTCCTAGCGTGATTGTATTAAACGACGTTTCTGATCTCTCCTTATGCTTCTGGAAAGTCTTGCCTCCTTTTTCTTTGTTAGCCATTTAGTAATCAGCCAGTTCTTTAAAGAAAAAAAACTCTATAGATCAAACATCCAGAATTTATCTGTGTTTAAAGTCATTATTCTTGGAAATCAGTAGTTGAACAAATATGGACCATGATTAGTCTCACTAGTAATTAAAGAAGTATCATAAAACCAGCAATGAGGTACCATTCCGCATTCCTCCCGGCGGAATTAGCCAACGTCTCTCTCTATCTATCTATCTAAATCTACATCTACCTGTGCGTATCCATGCATCTTTGTGCTTTTCAGTTTGTTTGCATACATAAATGTGTCTGTGTGTGTATATATGTCTCCAAGAGTAGATGACTGGTTTAATAAATCATGGCGCATCCCCATACTGGAATAGTCATTAAAAATGATAGCTATGAATGTTGGCATCATGGAAAAGTGTGTGATTTAAATCCAAATGAAAATCGTATAAATGCTATGATTCAACCATGAATATATGTATATTCATATGTAAAAATAAGCTGTATATATAATATGGGTATATATATATATATATATAGGTCCTATAGGCATTTGTGCACCAGAGACACTGGACACTGTCCTTATCCAGACAGACCATTAGACAACTGGTTCTCAAACTTTAGTGTCTATCGGCACCATCTAGGGGGCTTGTTAAACACGGATTCCTGGACTCCATCCCAAGGATTCTGGTGTGTATGTCTAAAAAGCTCCCAAGTGATGCTGATGGCACAGGTTCGAGAATCACGGCTCAAGCATCACTGCTTGAGGCGAGTGGTTCTCAGCATTGGCTGCACATTAGATCACTTGAGGGGAGCTTTTAAAACATTCTGATGCCTTTATCCCACTCCACACAACTAAATTAGAACATCTGGGACTGTCCCAGAACTCAGCGGGTTGTTGACGTTCCGCAGGTGATTCTTACGTGCAGCGAAGGTTGAGGGCCATTGCTTTCAGACCAGTGGTTCTCAGACGCGGTCGTGCATCAGAGTCACCTGGAAGGCTTGTTAAAACACAGATGATTGGGGCCATCCCCAGAGTTTCTGCAGTAGGTCTGTAGCTGGCAGGAGAATTGGCATTTCTAAAAAGTTTCCACGTGATGCTGATGCTGCTGGTCCAGGTACCATCCATTGAGAGACACTGCTTCAGGGGTTAGACTGTCATGATCAGTGCCGGCAGACTGAAACGGAACACTTACACTGGCATCACCACAAAGTGCCACATTTTTGGAAAATACTGTAGCAATATATGTTAAGACTCATAAACACCTTCATGCCTGTTGATCTGGTAATTCCACTTTAGGGAATCTATTCTAAGAAAATAAACTAAATATGGAAAACAGCTAAACTTGATGGTCACAGAACTGATTTTTATAATGGTTAAATATTATCTAGCTACAAATGTCCAGGAGCGAATGATTGGTTTAATAAATCATGGCGCATCCCCATAATGGAACAGTCATTAAAAATGATAGCTCTGAAAGTTGGCAGCATAGAAAAGTGTTGTGATTTAAATCCTCTTAAAAAATGTGTAAATGATATGATGATAACCATGAAAAAGTACACATAGGAAGAAAATATCAGAAGGAAATAAACCAAAATAATAAATGTCATGTCAAGCTGATGGGATTTTTTTTCTTTCTTTCATTTCCAAATTTTCTATGACTGTGTTTATCAATTTTATAACTATAATTATAATTATATGTCTATATAACATATATGTATATTTGGCATCAAATTACTCATTACCACTTCTCTTCATACTAATATGGTTTTATCTTGGTTTGAAGTAAAATTTCTAAAACTTCCGCATTTGCCTGCAGATCCCAATCGCAAGTTTTCCCGAGTGGCAGCACATTCTCTCTCTCCTACAGCTTCTGTTCAGATCTTTTCCGAGTGATGTTAATTACCTCAGAGGTGACACAGAAAGAGCTTAAAGTTTCCTATTAGGCAGAGAGCCGCCAAAGAAAGAGGCGGGGGCATGTTGACGTTTCCTTTTTATAATGAATGATAAGGCATTCAAATGAAGCTCATCTCTGTTCACTATGCCTGCGGTGTCTAAAGGATTTGTAAGAAACTCCAGTTATACTCTTTGGCTCTGTGCTGGTTCACCAGAGGAGTTGAGAGTTATTTTTCTAAGTCACCACAGGAGACAATAGAACACAGATCAACTCCCATGACTGGGAATCTTTCAGGAGTCTGCTCACTGTAGTTAGACCTAAGACTTCGATGGCTTGGGGCAATCTCACTTTGCAGACCTTCTGAAGACTAGATTATCTGCCATAAACATCGTGCGATCCTTAGGAGCACACTGCGAGCAGCCCCTGGGATGGCACGCAGAACTTAAATCCGCAAAAATGAGTATATTTGCATTTAGTCTTTAAGCATTCCTTAATGGTCACTTCTTTTTTTAAAAAAAATTGTACCAGCCATTTTTTATAGTTTCTATTCTAAGCATTTGACATCAACACAGGGATCAGAAATGAGATCCCCTCGGACTCAGGGTGATTTTATATCTTTAACCAAAGTGTTTTCTGTATTCTTGGAGGGCATATTTTCTATTATTATTATTACTTATACTAGAAACATATTTAAATTTGTAAACAAATTTTACCCATTCTTTGTTGACTGTTGTTCCTTTCGTTCCACTCTTACTTTCCAGGATAATTTCTCTTCCTGCTGTGGCACGTCCCTTCTCTCAGATATCTGTGAGAATAATTCTCTCTTATGAACCACAAATAGTGTTATCTCTACCACTCTAGTAAATTAGGGTGAAGAATTCCAGATTTTCCCACCATACTTGGGAGATATTCTCCATTGTCTTTTGCGGTTCTTGTTGCTGACAAGTTTGCTGCCCACTGATTGTCATCTTTTGTAATCTTTGTGATTGTAATCTTTCTTTTCCTTCTGTAGCTCTTTTTCCAAATTGACATTCTGCAACGTTACTGCAGTAGGTATGGATGTGAAGTTAATTTTATTTACTCGGCTTGTGTGTTACATGTTCTTTTCAATCTGATGACTCATATTTTTCTCCAATTATGGAAACTTCTTAGCAATTATCCCCTTCTGAAAGTTCTATTAGACATTATCTTGACACTTCTCAATAAGCCCTCTATATATCTGAATTCTTTTTTATAATTTTCATCCCCTTATATCTCTCTGCTGTATTATATGAAATTCCTCAGTTCTCACCTCTAATTCATTAATGCTTTCATTGCATTTCTTTTTTATTCCACTCGGCGACTGAGTTTTTTAATTTCAATGACCGTATTTTTCACTTATAAAATTTTTAATTGCTCTTTTTTTAACCTTTCAGGTCTGGTTTTATATGCTCTTGTTTTCATTTCATAAGCTCCTATTCTTGTTTTATGGTTGCTATCTTCTCCTTATTTCTTTAAAGATTTTAAACAACAAAATAATTTTCTGATTGCTCAAATATTTCTCTTTCCTTGAGGGTAAAGCCTCCTTTGGTTATAGTTTATCCCTGAGTTTCATGGTTAAAGACAGCTTTAAAAATTATTCTTTATTCAGAAAAAGGAAATATTTCCAATGCACATATAAGCACAGAGATTAGTGCAAACACCCATATTTCCACCCCAGAAAAAAATGTAAAATTTTATCATAAATATTTCAGATCATTTTAAAGTAATAATTATTATAGATGCCTAAAATTTATGTTTAATATATGCTTAAAATACATGTCTTATTTATCCTCGATTTCCTTCTCCTACCTTATAAAGGTTGACCTCTAGCCTAAAATTGTGGGTTATATTACTTATCCATACTTACCCATATTTGTGCACATATGTTACACAATGTATATGATGATATTTAATATTGTTTGATATTTCTCAAAATTTAGAAAAATACTATGTGATGCTCTTTTGCAAGGTCCCATTTTTCATCTTAGCCATGTTTTTGAGATCTATGTTGATGCATATAAGGCACACATTCTTGTACATATCTCCCCATGACTGTGTTTGGGAATCTCTCAAGAGAATATACTCAAAGTAGAATGCCTAGATCCTGAGCGGGGGTCGTCGTCAACCTTGCTCTATTAGTGCCAAGCTGCTCTCCAACTCATTGTACCAATTTATACTCCCTCCAACAGCAGTATAGGAGAATTCCCATTTCTGTACATCGTCATTGATAATTTTATTGCTGATTTTACTCTTTAAATTCACCTTAACGAGGTATAATTTATATACAATAAAATTTTCTAATTTTAATGTACAATTCAATGAGTTTTAGTAATTGTATATAGTCCACCACAGTTAAGATGGAGAACATTTCCATCATCCCCCAAAGTTCCTTCTTGCCCATTTTTGATCAATCCTCTTTCATAACCCTGCTCCCTGGAAACCACTAGTCTGCTTTCAATTGTTAGTTTTCTTTTGTCTAGAATTTTCCTTAGCATAATGTTTTTGAGTTTTATCCAGTCGGTATCAGTAGTTTGTCTCTTTTTATGTTGAGTAGTATTCCATATAAATATTCTACATATTGATGGCACATTGATGGAAATTTGAGTTGGATCCAGGTTGGGGCTGTTATGAATAGAGCTGCTATTCACCTGCAAATCTTTGTGTGGACTGGGTAAACACCTAGGATTAGAATTCCTGAGTTGTGTGGTAAGTCTATATTTAACTGTGTAAGAAACTGCCTGTTTTTCCAAAGTGGCTGTAGCATTTTGCATTCCTGCTGTCCACGTAGAAGAGGCCCAGTTGCTCTACACCTTCACCAACACCTCGAACTGTCGGTCTTCATAACTTTAGTCATTCAAGTCAGCGTGTGTGTCTCCCTAACGACCGGTGATGTTGAACATCCTTTTATGCACTCACTCGCCATTCATGTAAGCTCTTTGGTGAAGTTTCTTTTCCTTTTTTTTTTTTTTGCCCATTTTAAACCAAATTGCTTGAATTTTTGGCACTCAGTTGCAAGAATTCTTTATATATTCTGAATAAAAGTCTTCAATAAGATATGTATTTTGCAAATATTTTCTCCCAGTCTTTGGATTGCCTTTTTATTTCTTTGCATGTCTTTTAAAAACTAAAGTTGTCTTTAATTTTTCTATTTTTAATTTTTTATTGTTTTTATATTTACTATTTTGATTTTCATTGTCTACTTTGTTTTTTAAATATTTTTCCTTTAAAAATTGATATGTCCATTTTAGAAGAATATTGATATAGAATTAATGTGTAAAATGATCCAATATTTAATCAGTAAATTTCTAACTTATTTTACTCCACTTAACAATGGTGTATATTTATTTAAAAATAACACTAAATTTGAAATGTCCCATAGATCTTGGAGATGTAACTAGGATTTGAAACTCTTTAGCAATAGTCCTATATTCTAGAGTAGTGTTGCCTGGTAAAAATATAATGCCAGCCACGTATGTGAATACACGAGTAATTTAAAATTTACTAGTAAGTATATTAAACACTTAAACAGGCGAAATTAGTTTTAGTAATACATTTTATTTAACCTAAATATATCCAAAAATGCTACCATTTCAACATATAATCAATATGGAATTAATGAAATATTTCAAATTCTTTCTTTCATACACTGTTTCAGTTTAAAATTTTACAATGTGGCACTAGCCACATTTCAAGTGCTCAATAGTCACATGTGGCTGGAAGTGTACCATATTGGCCAGGAAAGGCAAAACTTATCTCAGTTGAATAATCTCGTATGGTGTACACAATACTGAACAAAGTGTTGATAAAATATTCGAGATTCAACTGTGTAGACAGGAGAATATCAAGTTCCGCTTTGAAGGTTTCTTGGGAATACCATTGAGTAGTTCATTAAAGCCCTATTTGTTGGTTACATCCTAGAAAGTGGATGTAGGTCTCAAAAATCCTGTTAGTGACAGGGGTGCTTTTACCATTAAACAAAAAGTAGTGGGCAGGCTTTGGGTTGGAAACAGCACACCCAAGTTTCTTTCTCCAGGCATGGGAATTACTAAGTTAGCAATGCTCTTGTTCAATGACTCATATCCATGAGGTTCCTTCTTAATGGTCTTCACTCATTTAATTATCACAAAATTCCTACACTATCTAAGAATCTGGGCGTGTCCCCTTCTTTCCTCCCTCTGTTCAACAATGCGCACGTCCTGGTTTACTGTGTTACTGCGTGCTAATTAGAATGCCTGATGAGAGAGAACGACTACAATACCAAGTGCTGGCGAGGAGGTGGAGCCGCCGGAACTCTGCTACACTGCTGGTGGAAAACAGAAAATGGCACTCCGGAAAACAGTGTGGCAGTTTCTTATGAAGTTAAGTCAAACATATATTGACCACATGACCCAGAAACCCCAGGCCTCGGTATTTACTGAAGTGAATGAAAACTCAAATTCGCACAAACCAGGGATTGCCAGGAACTAGAGGTGGGGGAGGCAATGACTATGAAGAAGCACAGGAGAGTTTCTTGAGGTGAGAGAACTCTTCTTTATCTTGATTGCATTCGTGGTTACACAATTGTAGGCATTTGCCAAACTCATAAAGCCATACGTGAAAAAGAGTTTTGATTTAGATGTTGCTAAGAAAAAATCTGTTGTGTAACTATTAAATGCTAGGACCAAAAGAGGAGCGAAGGTAAGAGCATATGAAGATGATATGATACCAGTTCACACAAGTAATGGGATTTGACCTGGAAACCAATATTGCTTCAATTTAGTTCAACTCAATCAGTGTGTACTGAGCGCCTACCCTGTGTCGGGCGCTGTGCTTTGTCCAGGGAAAGGTAGTCAGTAAGACACAGCTGCTGACTTCAAGAAGCAATGTTCTTTTCTGTGAAACATATGCAGGCATATAATGCACACTTTTATAATTTGCTTTCCTTCAAAGTGGAGCAAATTCAGTTCTCATCGTGTTTGGGGCTTTAAAGCCAATGCAAGGACGCTGTTGAGAAGGGACACCAGGCAGCAGCAGCTTTTGAAGCATTTCTTCCTTTCTGCCCCCTCTTAGGTTTGAGATGTCAGTACCCTCAGAGGGAATTCCTTGGGAGGTGGGTGACACAAAGTGAGAGTATCCTGCAGTAGTAGTCAGAAAAGGACCATCGTGGGGCAAGGGTGTGCTAAGATATATCACACGTTTCCAGGGCTGATGTTTCCATACAAGCTTTGACTTGACTGACAGCCACTTAATCTTGGGTGAATGACTTGTTACCTAGTAATGAAACCACTCATTCTGATGACTGAAGCCAGTGCAGTCCTGCCATCAGCCCAGAAATGGGATTCCTGGTGGGGATGCAGTAGGAGTCCTGGTACAAGTGAATATTCAGAGAGCGACAAAAACATTAACATCTTAGAGTACAACTCCCTCTGTATGGCTTAAGGTCATATACGTGTGCTTTATATCAGTACCATTTGCCTTTATCTGCCCCTCACGTTACACTCCTGCATCATATGCTGTCTCACCTTTTCACCGTATTCTGCTGAGACGGAAGGGAGCAGGCCTGCTAGACACAGGTAGGCAATAGCTCCTCTGTTTGCGTAGCACTTAATAGCTACAGAGCACTTTAATCCTCAGAACAGCTCCGTACAGTAGCGAAGGGCAAGGCTGTTCTCTCAGTCGTAGAAGGAAACAGGAGTCCAGAGGTGTTGTAAGTCGCCCAACAGGAAAGGGTGGAAGATTTCTCAAGTCTGAGTCTTCTGATCCCCAGCCCAGCGGACTTTCCCCTCCCTCACGATGTCTCATCGCTAATTGTGCTGGCTTTTGGTTTAAGAGGCTATTCGTGGCGACATAGGGTTTTTTTTTTGTAAATAGTATTCTGGAGGACAGGAGACAGGTCCTATAGTGCCCACTCTGTCTCTAGCACAATGACATGAATATGAGTTACACAAAACTGGTGTTAAATGAAGGAATTACGTCACTTTCCTTCTTTGATCCAAACGTGATATCACACTTGCCTTCGTGTCCCTTGGCTTGCTAATGTACAGCTCAGACGGAAAGAGACTCGGAACCTAGGGCAGCTGCCTGGTCTGCACTTAAGAGGCTGTTCTGGAGCAGTGGTTTTGAACTCTTTCACATGGTCAGAGGCTCCCACGGGGACATCTACTTCCAAATGCAGTGCCCCTGGAAGTAAGGAATCTAACACATTGGTAAGTGGTTGGTGTGCTTGCTGCAATACTGACCTTACCAATTTAAGTAATACTTACTATGATGTAGTTACCAGGGGCAAATGGAAAAGCCCGTGCAGGCTTCTACTACTATCTCACTGGAATCTATGCCTGTTCTTAAAAGTATCATACTTTTATCTTCTTGGATTAAAATATCTACTGTAGGTGTGGGACGGAAAGATCTGAGATATTTGGCCAGTATCAGCTGTTAATGAGTTAGTATTAATTATGCAAGTAGTTATTGTACACTTCTATGAAGACAGACTGTGACAATAACTATAAAAATAACTACCATTTATTACGTATTTACTGAAGATCATCCTTTTTTAACATGTTATTTTCTTTATTCCCATAGCATCCCTATGAGGAGTTTTGGATGAGGGACTGAGACTTAGAGGTTAAATAACGTGTCCAACTAAAAAGTGCAAGAGCCAGGATTCCAACCCAGGTCTTTCTTAACCAGGACTTTGTGAGCAGGACACAGCCCTTTCACTCAAGTAAAGCATACAACGGACCCCGAGAAAAGGCCGAGTCAGTGGAGAAATAGCAATTCATGGCAGATGTGATGGGAGCTGCAAGAGGAGAGTGAGCAAATGTGCTTTGAGATTTGAGAAGAAGCAAAATTCTCACCTGGTTAAAGGGGCTAAGGGCAGAAGAGGCTTCTCGGAGGACATGACATCTGAGGAGGGCTTGGGGCGGAAAGGAAGGGCTATTGTGGCAGGCAGGGATGTTTATCAGCAGCTATAAACACGCTTAATGGAAACACTGATTCTGCATTTCCAACAGAGAACACCACATGCAAATCTGGCTCTTTCTTTCTTTAAAGATTGGCCCTGAGCTGACATCTGTTGCCAGTCTTTTATTTTTCTTCTTCTTCTCCCCAAAGCCCCCCAGTGCACAGTTGTATATCCTAGTTGTGGGTCCTTCTAGTTCTACCACGTGGGACGCTGCCTCGGCATGGCGTGATGAGCGGTGCTAGGTCTGCACCCAGGATCCGAACCAGTGAACCCCCCGGCCGCTGAAGCAGAGCACGCGAACTTAAGCACTTGGCCACAGGGCCGGCCCTGCAGATTCTGGCTCTTGACGTTTTATTTGAAATCCTTTTTTGACCCATAGGACAAAACTCGGAGCGCTCTCTCTCCAATCTCTCTCTCTCTCTCTCTTTCTGTCTCTCTCTCTCTCTCACACAGACGCACAATCCTAGTGATTGTGTGTACACATATACACATAGTGTAATTAGTATGATTTTAAAAATTCTCCTCCTCAGAATGTTCTCTCAGATCACTAAGTACACTTCTCTCGGGATACTCTCTCAGGAGAAGTACTTAAAGGCAAAGTGACATGATGTCTGCCACTAAAAAATGATTCAACAAATAAAGAGTATTTATACTATATATATATATATATATAAAATACATTAAATATAGACCATTCTTAAAGAAGAGTAAAGTAGAGTAGATATATGGATAGATAGATAGATAGATAGATAGATAGATAAATGAATGGAGGGAGAGAGAGACAGAGAGAGAAGAAAACTGTGAAACATGTTAACAATTAGGAAATATAGGTTCTAAGTGAAGTGTATGTGAGTGGGTGTTCATTATGCTATAGTTTAAATTTTCTGTGTTCAAAATTTTCCATAAAATGTGGGGAGGAAACATGGAAGATAAAGAAATGGAAAAGAAGTAAATTAAAACCAACCCAGCCTGATATAGCTCTATTAACACACTGTAACCATTGGATGCATTTCCTTCCAGTCTTTTTTCTAGATATTTCTTTATTTACATACTTTTGTCACCGTTTTATTTATGTAATTTTGTCATCAAGCTCTGTAACCTGCTGTTTTTCACTTAGCACTGTGACCCGAGCATTTTCTCACATCAATAAAATCCCTCAATGAAGAAAACTTCTCCTGGATCAAGACCTACTTACAATCCATCCTGTTCTCTCCTCTCCCCGTCATAGCTGAGCTTCTTCAGGAGGAGTCTCCATCTCCTCGACTCCATTCACTTTTCCACCCACTTAGACCCAGCATCGTCTCCACTTCAGACAACTTGCCTAGGCAATGGAAGCCACCACTAAGTCCAGTGGACACGATTCAGTCCTCATCTGACAATCTTCTCAACTTTTCCCCTTGAGATTTCCTGTCTCCTTGGCTTTCATGACACCTCTCTCTCCTGCTGCCTTTCCTGCCTTCGTTAGAGCCTTCTCGGCAGTGTCACAGGCCTCTCTTCCTCCCCTTTCTTAAATACTGTTGTCCCTCAGTTCCCTGTCCTTGCTCTGTGGTTCTCCTCTCTCTGACATTCCCCCTGGGCAGGAGGTCTCGTTGGCTCACGTTGTTTTAACCTCCACCCATGTTCTGATGACTTCTGAAGCTACCTCTTTCTCTCTGAACTCTCACTTGAACTTCAGTCTCAGTATCCCATGTTTGACTAGGAAATCCATCTAGGATTTCCAGTCATCTCAGATGCAACACACCATCTCCTTCTTGGCTTCCTCAATCCGCCTGGACACTCTTGCTTCCCTAGGTTGTCTATCACAGTGAATGGCACCATCTTCTACCCAGAGTCCTGAGCTGGAAGTCAAGAGTCCTAGAATCCTCCCACATGCAATAAAAACCAAGCCCTGTTTACTTTCTCTTTCCCATGTCTTGAACGTGTCTAACCGTCTCTGTTTGCATGGTCGCTGCCCTGGTTCAGGCCCTCATCAGCTCTGTTCTGGATTCTCGCACAATCTCCAAACTGATCTTACTCCTGCCTTGTTCAACCTTCACGTGGCTGCTAGAGTTAGCCATTTGGTAGGAATTTGACCATGTTATTCTCTTAAAATCCCTTGAAGTGTCCTTTTCATACTTTATACAGCTTATCCTTCCACTAAGAAGTCTTTCTTGACTGCCTTCCCTGCCTCTGACCACTGCACTTAGAAGTGCCACTCCCATCTTGTGCCCCTCCCATCTATACCCTGCACTGTCATAGAGCTTTCTCCCTAGGTGATTTCATTCAGGCCTAAGGTTTAAACACCACATACTTGCCAATGACTTCCATGTTTGTTTCTCTAGATCAGTGCTCTCTCCTGAGCTTCAGATTCTTATAGCCAACTGTCAGGGTTAGCTAGGCTATGTTGCGGTAACAAATAAATGCTGAAATCTCAAAAACACAAACAAAAACAACAGGGTTTTCTGATTCCCAACTCAGTCCAGTGATTGTTAAGTGGCTCTCCTCCAAGAGATAACTCAGAGATCCAACCTTATTAAACTCTCATCATACATGTAAGAGGAAGTGTGGAAGATCATGTAAGACTTGTGATTGCCATTTTTGAAAGCAGTGCCTTATCATGTCTAGCCTCATTCTATTAGCCAGAACTCAGTCACATGGCCCCAAGCTAAGTGCATGGGAGGCTGGGAAACGTAGTCTTTCTGCATAACCAGAAAGAGAAAATTGAAGATTTGCTGAATACATGATTTCTCTTGCTATGCTAATTGCTTATTTTAGATCTCCATTTCAATGTCTAATTGGCTTCTCAATCTTTTTCAATTGAGGTAACATTGGTTTAACTGCAGTTAATAGCCAGCGAAGCCAGATAATAAGACCCTCGTCTCATCTGGGCTGAGTCCGAAGGATGCTTATAGCAGTATCGGCCCCTGCTCAGGACCTCACTCCTCCAGGGAGGGCTGTGTACCTTAGGGTGGCTCCTGCCTGGCCAGCTGAGAAACTCCGCTGCTCATGAAGGTGGCTTTTTTTTCTCTCCAGAAGGAATTTCTGCCTCTTCTGCCTTAGTCAGGACTGTCCTTTATTGTGGGGGTTCTTTTTATCCAGTTTTCAGTTTTCTATCAGGGGTAATTTTTCCAAAAACAGTTGTAACCTGGTTGTGTTCATGGGAGGAGATGAGTTCAGAGTCTGCCTACGCTGCCATCTTGATGAGATCTCTCTAGATCTTTTCAAATTAGTGTTTTCATATTCTTCAGATAAATGCTTAGAAGTAGAATGGCTGAATAATATTGTATTCTATTTTTAATTTTTTTGAGAAAGTTCCATACTGTTTTCCATAGTGGCTGCACCAGTTTACATTCTTACCAGCAGTGTGTGAAGATTCCCTTTTCTCCACATTCTTGTCACCATTTGTTATCGCTTGTCTTTTTTTTTTTTTAATTTTTGAAAATTTTTTCCTTTTTCTCCCCAAAGCCCCTGGTACATAGTTGTGTATTTTTTTTTAGTTGTGGCATGTGGGACGCTGCCTCAGCATGGCCTGACGGGCAGTGCCATGTCCGTGCCCAGGATTCGAACCAGCGAAACCCTGGGCTGTCAAAGCAGAGTGCACGAACTTAACCACTTGGCCATGGGGCCGGCCCCTTCTTTTTTTTTTTTAAGCATTGGCCCTAGGCTAACATCTGTTGCCAATCTTCTTCTTTTTTTTTTATTTCTTCTTCTCCCCAAAGCCCCCCGGTACATAATTGTACATTCTAGTTGTAGGTGCCTCTGGCTGTACTATGTGGGATGCTGCCTTAGCGTGGCCTGATGAGGGGTGGCATGTCCACGCCCAGGATCTGAACTGGCAAAACCCTGGGCCACTGAATCAGAGCAGTCGAACTTAACCACTCAGCCATGGGGCCAGCTTCCATCTTCTTGATGATAGTCATTCTTGTAGATGTGAGGTGATAGCTCATTGTGGTTTTGATTTGCATTTCCCTAATAATTACTGATGTTGAACATCTTTTCATGTGCCTGTTGGCCATCTGTATATCTTCTATAGAAAAATGTCTCTTCAGATCTTCTGCCCATTTTTTAATTGAGTTATTTGTTTTTTTGTTGTTGAGTTGTGTGAATTCTTTATATATTTTGTATGTTAATCCCTTACTGGACATATAACTTGAAAATATCTTCTCTCAATCATTAGGTTGTCTTTTTGCTTTGTTGATCATTTTCTTTCTCGTGCAGAAGCTTTTTAGTTTGGTCTAGTCCCATTTGTTTACTTTTTCTTTTATTTCCCTTGCCTAAGGAGGTATATCCAAAAATATACCCCTAAGATCAATATCAAAGTGCAAACTGCCTGTGTTTTCTACTAGGAATTTTATGGTTTCAGGTCTTACATTCAAGCCTTTAGTCCATTTTGAGTTAATTTTTGTGTTTGGTGTAAGGTAGTGGCATACTTTCATTCTTTTGCATGTGGCTGTTCAGGTTTCCCAACACCACCTATTGAAAAGACTTTTCTGGGCCCAGCCCAGTGGCGCAGCGGTTAAGTTTGCACATTCCGCTTCTCAGAGGCCCCGGGTTTGCCGGTTCGGATCCCAGGTTTGGACATGGCACCGCTTGGCACGCTATGCTGTGGCAGGCGTCCCACATATAAAGTAGAGAAAGATGGGCACGGATGTGAGCTCAGGGCCAGGCTTCCTCAGGAAAAAGAGGAGGACTGGCAGTAGTTAGCTCAGGGCTAATCTCCCTCAAAAAGAAAAAAAAGTGAAAAGACTTTCCTTTCTCCACTGTATGTTTTTGGCTCCATTGTCAAAGATTAGCTGTCCATAGATGTGTGAGTTTATTTCTGGGCTCTCGATTCTGTTCCATTGATCTGTGTGTCTGTTTTTGTGCCAGAACCATGCTGTTTGAATTACTATAGCTTTGTAGTATATTTTGAAGTCAGGGATTGTGATGCCTCCAACTTTGTTCTTTTTTCTCAGGATTTCTTTGACTATTCAAGATCTTTTGTTGTTCCATACAAATTTTAGGGTGTTTTGTTCTATTTCCATGAAAAATGTCATTGGGATTCTGATTGGAATTGCATTGAATCTGCAGACTGCTTTAGGTAATATGGACATTTTAACTATGTTGATTCTTCTAATCCATGAGCGTGAAATATCTTTTGACTTCTTTGTGGTTTCTTTAATTTCTTTCAACAATGTTTTAGAGTTTTCAGCTTATAGGCCTTTCACCTCCTTGGTTAAATTCATTCCTAGGTATGATATTCTTTTTGTTGTGATTGTAAATGGGATTATATTCTTGATTACTCTTTCTGCTAGTTTGTTGTTAGTGTATGTTGATTTTGTACTCTGCAACTTTATTGTATTAATTTATTATTTCTAATAATTTTTTGGTGGATTCTTTAGGGTCTTCTATATATAAAATCATATTATTCGCAAGTAGTGACAGTTTTACTTCTTTCTTTCCAATTTCTATCCTTTTTATTTCTTTTTCTTGCCTGATTGCTCTGGCTAGGATTTCCACCTATTTTCAATACGAGTGGTGAGAGTGGGCATTCTTGTTCTTGTTCTTAGAGAATTACCTTTCAGCTTTTCACCTTTCGTGTATGATATTAGCTGTGGGTTTGTCATATGTGGCCTTTATTATGTTGAGGTACTTTCCTTCTATACCCATTTTATTGAGAGTTTTTATCATAAATGGATGCTGTATCATGTCAAATGCTTTCTCTGCTTCTGTTGAGCTGATCATATGATTTTTATTCTTCATTTTGTTAATGTAGTTTATTACATTGATTGGTTTGTGGATGTTGAACCATTTTGCATTCCTGGAATAAATCCCACTTCATCATGGTGTATGATCCTTTTAATGTATTATTGTATTGGATTTGCTAATATTTTGTTGAGGATTTTTGCATCTATGTTCATCAGTGACATTGGCCTGTAATTTTCTTTGTTTGTGTTGTCCCTATCTGGTTTTGGTATCAGGATGATGTTGGCCTTGTAAAATGAGTTAGGAAGCATCCCCCTCTCTTTTTTGGAAGAGTTTGAGAAGGATAGGTATCAAATCTCCTTTGGATGTTTGGTAGAGTTCACCAGAGAAGCCATCTGGTCCTGGACTTTCATTTTTGGAGAAGTTTTTGACTACTGTTTCAATCTCTTTACCAGCGACCAGTCTATTCAGATTCTCTATTTCTTCTTGATTCAGTTTTGTAAGGTTTTATGATTCTAAGATTTTATGCTTTTCTTCCAGGTTAACCAATTTGCTGGCATATAGCTTTTCATAGTATTCTCTATAATCCTTTGTATTTCTGTGGTATTCATTGTAATTTTTCCTCTTTTATTTCTGATTTTATTTATTTGAGCCTTCTCTCTTTTTTTCTTAGTGAATCTTGCTAAAGGTTTGTAGTTTTGTTTATCTTTTCAAAGAACCAACTCTTAGTTTCATTGATATTTTCCATTGTCTTTGTAGTTTCTATTTCATTTATCTCTGCTCTGATTTTTATTATTTCCTTCCTTCTACTGACTTTGGGCTTCATTTGTTCTTCTTTTTATAGTTCCTTTAGGTATAATGTTAGATTGTTCATTTGAGACTTTTTTTTGTTTCTTGAGTTAGACCTGTATTGCTATAAACTTCCCTCTTAGAATTGCTTTGGTTGCATCCCATAGATTTTGGTGTGTTGTTTTCATTTTCATTTGTCTCCAGTTATTTTTTTATTTCTCCTTTGATTTCTTCATTGATCCAATAGTTGTTGAGTAGCAAGCTTTTTAGTCTCCACATTTTTGTGACTTTTCCAGCTTTCTTCTTGTAGTTGATAACATTTCAAACCATACTCTAGTTTCATATGATTGTGATCAGAAAAGATGCTGGATATGATTTCAATCTTCTTAAATTTATTGAGACTTGTTTTGTTTCCCAACATATGGTCTATCTTTGAAAATGTTCCATCTGCACTTGAGAAGAAGGTGTATTTTACTGCTTTTGAATGGAATGTTCCATATATATCTACTAAGTCCATCTGGTCTAATGTTCATTTAAGGCTGATGTTTCCTTGTTGACTCTCTGTCCAGATGATCTATCCATTGATGTAACTGGGGTATTAACGTCCTCTAGTATTATTGTGTTGCTGTCAATTTCTCTCTTTAGGTCTGTTAAAAGTTGCTTTATGTACTTTGGTGCTCCTATTTTAGGTGCACATATATTAATAAATGTTATGTCTTTCTTGATGGATTGTTCCCTTTATCATTAGATAATATTCATCTTTGTCTCTTGTTATCTTTTTGGACTTGAAGTCTCTTTTGTCTTATATAAGTATAGCTACACCATAAGCTCTCTTTTGGTTGCCATTTGCCTGGACTATCATCTTCCATCCCTTCACTCTGAGCCTTTGTTTATCTTTAGAGCTGAGATGGGTACCCTGGAGGCAGCATATTATTGGGTCTTGTCTTTTAGTCCATCTAGCTACTCTGTGCCTTTTGATTGGTAAATTCAACCCATTTACATTTAGGGTGATTATTGATATCTAAGGACTTAATACTGCCATTTTATCTTTTGTTTTCTGGTTGCTCTATATTTTCATTTTTTCTTTTTCCTTGTATTTCTGCCTGCCATTTCAGTTTGGTAGTTTTCTGTGATGTTTTTCTCAGTTTCTTCTTTTTTTGAAGAAGAAGAAGATTAGCCCTGAGCTAACACCTGCTGCCAATCCTCCTCTTTTTGCTGAGGAAGACTGGGCCTGAGGTAACATCCATGCTCATCTTCCTCTACTTTATATGTGGGATGCCTGCCACAGGATGGCTTGCCAAGTGGTACCATGTCCACACCTGGGATCTGAACTGGTGAACCCCGGGCCACAGAAGCAGAACGTGTGAACTTAACTGCAGCAACATTCAGCCGGCCCCCTCCTCTTTTTTTATTTTTTGTGTCTCTGCTGTGAATGATTGTTTTGTGGTTGCCATGAGGTTTGTATAAAAGGTTCATAGATAAGATAGTCCTTTTCCTGCTGATAGCATCTTATCTTCATTTGCCTATGAAGGTTCCATCCTTTTCCTCTTCCTCTTCTATGTTTTTCTTGTTGCAAATGATCACTTTTCGTATTGTGAGTGCATTACCAAGTTGAAGTGGTTCCAGTTATTTTTAATGCTTTATTCCTATTAACTTTTATGTTATAATTAAGTGTTTAGTAATCTATTGTGATATAGAGTTGCAGTTTTCTGATTTTGTGTGTCTATTTATCATCTTGCTTAAAACTTTGTATACCTCTGTATTTTCGTTTCAAGGTAGGAGGGCTCCTTTCAATATTTCTTGTAAGACAGATCTAGCGGCAATGAACTCCCTCAGCTTTTGCTTTTCTGGGAAAGCCGTTATTTCTCCTTCATATCTGAATGATAATTTTGCTGGATAGAGTATTCTTGGCTGACAGTTTTTATCTGTTAATATTCTGAACATATCATTCCACTTTCTCTCTTGGCTGATAGCGTTTCTACTGAGAAATCTGCTGATAGCCTACTGGGGGTTCTCTTGTAGGTGCATTTTTTTCCTCTGGCTGCCTTTAATATTCTTTCTTTGTTGTTGACTTTTGACTGTTTTATTATCATGTGTCTTGGAGAAGGTCTCTCTGTGTTGCGATAATTGAGTGTTTTATTAGCTTCATGAGTTTGTATATCCAGTTGTTTCCCAAGGTTTAGGAAGTTCTCAGCTGTTATTTCTTTAAATAAACTCTCTGTTTCCTTCTCTATCTCTCTTCCTTCTGTGATACCCACTATCCTTATGTTGCCCTTTCTAATGGATTTGCATAATTCTTGTAGAATTTCTACATTTAAAAAAAATCATGGTTCTCTCTCCTCTCCTTCTTGCATCATTTCTAGGTTTATATGTCTGAGCTCACTAATTCTCTCTTCCATATGGTCTGCTCTATTTCCAATGCTTTCTACTTTATTCTTCATCTCATTTATTGAGTTCTTCAGCTCAATAATTTCTGTTTACTTCTTTTTTAGAGTTTCAATATCTTTGGTAAAGTATTCTTTCTGTGCATTGTTGTTATTCCTGAGCTAATTGAATGACCTTTCTGAGTTTTCTTGTAGCTCATTGAGTTTCTTTCTTTCTTTTTTTAATTGAGTTTATGATAGTTTACAATCTTGTGAAATTTCAATTGTACCTTATTGTTTGTCAGTTGTGTTGTAGGTGCACCGCTTCACCCTTTGTGCCCACCCCCACCCCCCTTTCCCCTGGTAGCCACTAATCTGTTCTCTTTGTCTACATGTTTAAGTTCCTCATATGAGTGGAGTCATACAGAGATTGTCCTTCCCTATCTGGCTTATTTCACTTAACACAATTCCCTCGAGGTCCATCCATGTTGTTGTGAATGGGATGATTTTATTCTTTTTTATGGCTGAGTAGTATTCCATCGTGTATATATATATATATATATATATATATATATGTATATATATATATATGTATATACACCATATCTTCTTTATCCAATCATCAGTTGATGGACACTTAGGTTGCTTCCACGTCTTGGCTATTGTAAATAATGCTGCAGTGAACATTGGGGTGCATGACACTTTTGGAATTGCTGACTTCAAGCTCTTTGGATAGATACCCAGTAGTGGAATGGCTGGGTCATATGGTATTTCTGTTTTTAATTTTTTGAGAAATCTTCCTACTGTTTTCCATAGTGGCCGCACCAGTTTGCATTCCCACCAGTAGTGTATGAAGGATAATTTTTCTCCACAACCTCTCCAACATTTGTGCTTTTTGTTTTGATTATTTTTGCCATTCTAATGGGAGTAAGGTGATATCTTAGTGCAGTTTTGATTTGCATTCCAAGATGATCAGTGATGATGAATATCTTTTCATGTGCCTATTGGCCATCCGTCTATCTTCTTTGGAGAAATGTCTGTTCATGTCTTCTGCCCATTTTTTGATCGGGTTGTTTGATTTTTTGTTGTTGAGTTGTGTGAGTTCTTTATATAGTATGGAGATTAACCCTTTGTCTGATATAAGACTTGCAAATATTTTTTCCCAATTAGTGGGTTGTTTTTTTGTTTCAATCCTGTTTTCCCTTGCCTTGAAGAAGCTCTTTAGTCTGATGAAGTCCCATTTGTTGATTCTTTCTATTGTTTCCCTTCTCTGAGAAGACATGGTGTCTGAAAAGATCCTTTTAATACTGATGCCAAAGAGTGTACTGCCTATATTTTCTTCTAGAAGCCTTATGGTTTCAGGTCTTACCTTTAGGTCTTTGATCCATTTTGAGTTTATTTTTGTGAATGGTAAAAAAGAATTGTCAATTTTCATTCTTTTACACGTGGCTTTCCAGTTTTCCCAGCACCATTTGTTGAAAAGACTTTCTTTTCTCCATTGTATGCTTTCAGCTCCTTTGTCGAAGATTAGCTGTCCATAGATGTGTGGTTTTATTTCTGGGCTTTCAATTCTGTTCCATTGATCTGTGCACCTGTTGTTGGACCAGTACCATGCTGTTTTGATTACTGTAGCTTTGCAGTATGTTTTGAAGTCAGGATTGTGATGCCTCCCGTTTTGTTCTTTTTTCTCAGGATTGCTTTAGCGATTCGGGGTCTTTTGTTGCCCCATATGAATTTTAGGATTCTTTGTTCTATTTCTGTAAAGAATGTCATTGGGATTCTGATTGGGATTGCATTGAATCTGGAGATTGCTTTAGGTAGTATGGACATTTTAACTATGTTTATTGTTCCAATCCATGTACATGGAATGTCTTTCCATGTCTTCATGTCGCCATCCATTTCTTTCAGGAAAGCCTTGTAGTTTTCATTGTATAGGTCTGTCACTTCCTTAGTTAAATTCACCCTGAGGTATTTTATTCTTTTTGTTGCGATTGTGAATGGTATTGTGTTCTTGAGTTGTTTTTCTGTTAGTTCGTTATTAGAGTATAGCAATGCTACTGATTTATGTATGTTGATTTTATGCCCTGCAACTTTGCTGTAGTTGTTATTTTTAAAAGTTTTCCAGTGGATTCTTTGGGGTTTTCTCTATATAAGATCATGTCATCTGCAAACAGTGAGAGTTTCACTTCTCCCCTCCCTATTTGGATTCCTTTTATTCCTTTCTCTTGCCTAATTGCTCTGGCCAAAACCTCCAGTACTATGTTGAATAAGAGAGGTGATAGAGGGCATCTTTGTCTCATTCTTGTTTTCAGGGGGATGGTGCTCAGTTTTTGCCCATTGAGTATGATGTGGGCTGTGGGTTTGTCATATATGGCCTTTATTATGTTGAGGTAATTTCCTTCTATGCCCATTTTGTTAAGAGTTTTTATCATAAATGGCTGTTGGATCTTGTCGAATGCTTTCTCTGCATCTATTGAGATGATCATGTGGTTTTTATGCCTCAATTTGTTGATGTGGTGTATCACGTTGATTGATTTGTGGATGTTGAACCATCCCCGTGTCCCTGGTATGAATCCCACTTGATCATGATGTATGATCCTTTTGATGTATTGCTGAATTTGAGTTGCCAAAATTTTGTTGAGGACTTTTGCATCTATGTTCATCAGCCATATTGGCCTGTAGTTCTCCTTTTTTGTGCTGTCCTTGTTAGGCTTTGGGATCAGCTTGATGTTGGCCTCATAGAATGTGTTAGGAAGTGTTCCATCCTCCCTAATTTTTTGGAATAGCTTGAAAAGTATAGGTATTAAATCCTCTTTGAAAGTTTGGTAGAATTCTCCAGGAAAGCCATCTGGTCCTGGGGTTTTATTCTTTGGGATGCTTTTGATTGCTGTTTCAATCTCTTTCCTTGTGATTGGTCTGTTCAGATTGTCTGCTTCTTCTTGATTTAGCTTTGGGAGGTTGTAAGAGTCTAAGAATTTATCCATTTCCTCTAGGTTATCCATTTTGTTGGCATATAGTTTTTCATAGTATTCTCTTATAATCTATTGTATTTCTGCAGAGTCTGTTGTTATTTCTCCTCTTTCATTTTTGATTTTGTTTATTTGAGCTTTCTCTCATTGTTTCTTTGTAAGTCTGGCTAGGGGGTTTTCAATTGTATTTATCTTCTCAAAGAACCAGCTCTTTGTTTCATGGATCCTTTCTACTGCCTTTTTGTTTCAATAGCATTTGTTTCTGCTCTGATTTTTATTATTTCTCTCCTTCTGCTGACTTTGGGCTTTGTTTGTTCTTCTTTCTCTAATTCAGTTAGGTGTAATTTGAGATTGCTTATTTGGGATTTTTCTTGTTTGTTAAGTTGTGTCTGTATTGCAATGAATTTCCCTCTTAATACAGCTTTTGCTGTATCCCATAGGAGTTAGTATGGCATGTTATCATTTTCATTTGTCTCCAGAAATTTTTTGATTTCTTCTTTAATTTCTTCAATGATCCATTGCTTGTTCAATAGCGTATCATTTAGTCTCCACATCTTTTTCCTTGTGTCAGCTTTTTTCTTGTAATTAATTTCTAGCTTTAAAGTACTATGATCGGAGAAGATGCTTGTTATTATTTCAATTTTTTAAAATTTATTGAGGCTTGCCTTGTTTCCCAACATATGGTCTATCCTTGAGAATGTTCCATGTGCACCTGAGAAGAATGTGTATTCTGCTGGTTTTGGATGGAATGTTCTATGCATGTCTATTAAGTGCAAATGTTTTAGCTTTTCGTTTAATTCCAATGTTTCCTTGTTAATTTTCTATGTGGATGATCTGTCCAATGATGTGAGTGGGGTGTTGATGCCCCCTACTATTATTGTGCTATTTTTGATATCTTCTTTTAGGTTTGTTAATAGTTGCTGTGTGAACTTTAGTGCTCCTGTATTGGGTGCATAGATATTTATAAGCATTATTTCTTCTTGATGTAGTGTCCCTTTGATCCTTATATACTGACCCTCTATTTCTCTCTTTACCTGCCTTATCTTGAAATCTACTTTGTCTAAGTATTGTGACACCTGCTTTCTTTTGTTTGCCATTAGCTTGGAATATCATCTTCCACCCCTTCATTCTGAGCCTGTATTTGTCATTAGAGCTGAGGTGTGTTTCCTGGAGGCAACAGATTGTTGGATCTTGTTCTTTAATCCATCTTGCCACTCTGTGTCTTTTTATCAGAGAGTTCAGTCCGTTTACATTGAGGGTGATTATTGATGCATGAGGGCTTAATGCTGTCACTCTGTCACTCATTTTCCAGTTTTCCTGCATTTCCTTTGTTTCTCGTCCTATGCATTTTGGCCTACCCATTCACTTCTGCAGTTTTGTATGCTGGGTTTCTTAGCTTTTTCTTTATTTACTTTTTGTGTCTCTGTTCTGTTTTTCAGTTTAGTGGCTACCCTGAAGTTTGTATTCAGAATCTCGTGCATAACATAATCCATTTTCTGGTGCCCTTAGCCTAAACAGATTCAGTCCCTTTCCTCTTCCACTCCTAAGGTACTATTTTCATCTCTTATTCCAACTCGTGTTGTGAGTTTGTGGTTAGAGTGATAAGATCGTCTTTGCCTTGGTGGTTTCCTTCCCTTTATCCTAATGCTATAGTTGAATATTTGCTATCCTATTCTGATTCTATTTGTCTCCTTACTCTGTGATTTGTGACCCCTTTCTCCCTTTTTTTCTTTTTTCAGGTATGAGGGCCTTTTTGAGGATTGCTTGTGTGTGTGTGGGTCTCATGGCTACAAAGTCCCTTAGCTTTTGTTTGTCTGGGAAAGATTTAATTTCTCCCTCATATCTGAAGGATGTTTTTGCTGGATAGAGTATTCTTGGCTGAAGATTTTTATCTTTTAAAGTTTTGAATATGTTGTTCCATTCTCTCCTAGCTTGTAAGGTTTCTGCAGAGAAATCTGCTGAAAGTCTGATAGGAGTTCCTTTGTAGGTTATTTTCTTCTGCCTTGCTGCCCTGAGTATTCTTTCTTGTCTTTCACTTTTGCCAGTTTTACTACTATGTGCCTTGCAGTAGTTCTTTTTACATTGACAAATCTAGGAGATCTGAAACTTTCCTCAACACACATTTCTCTTTCATTCCCTAGATTTGGGAATTTCTCTGCTATTATTTCTTTGAGCACACTTTCTGCTCCATTCTCCTTTCTTCACCTTCTTGCATACCTATAATTCTTGTGTTGCATTTCCTCATTGAGTTGGCTATTTCTTGGAGATTTTCTTCCCTTATTTTTAGTCTTAGTTCTCTCCCTTCCTCTCTCTGGAGCCATTCAACCTGTCTATCTTCGATTATGCTGATTTTCTCCTCTATGATGTCTACACAGGCATTCAGGGAATCCATATTATGTTTTATTTCTTCCATTGTATTTTTCATCTCTAGTACTTCTGATTGATTCTTCTTTATAATTTCCATCTCTTTTGTGAAGTAACTCCAGAACTCGTTGACTTGTTTCTCTATATTTTCCTTTACTTCATTGAGTTTTTTGATGACAACTATTCTGAATTCATTGTCATTTAGTTTACTTATTCCTGAGTCCTCAGGACATAATTCTGGGTGCTTGTTTTCCCTCTGGTCTGGAGTTTTTATGAATTGTTTGATGCTAGGACAGTTTTTCTACATAATGGAAATATTCAGTTGCAGTTACAGCCTGTCACCACTAAATGGGAGTCAAGAGCTGCATATTCTGAGTCCTCTGCCTTCAGCCGAGATGGTGCGGCACAGCAGGGGTTGGGGTGGGGCACTTTCTGCTGCACACAGACCCAGTTCGCTGATCAGCTCTTGCTATCTGGTCTCCTGGGATCTTGGCTTGATGAGGTCACCCCTCACAAAAGCTTTTGCCCTGTTAGAGGGCTTCCCTCTAAGCTGCAAGGGCGCTAGGGGGTCCTGGACGATCCCCCCAATGCACGGCCCCTCCCCCGCTCCTTCCCTCATGGAGCCTCCTGGGGCAGCAATCCCAGTCTTTAGTGGGGGGAGCGAAGTTCTCTCTTACCCTGTCCCAGCTCCTCTGAGGGGGGGCTCCAGCCTCTCTGCCCTCCATCATTTGGCTGCTGTGACTCTCCGAGGATTCCTGTGCTATTAGGATATTTTCTTTTGGAATATGGTTGCTCCTTTTTGTTGTCTGTTGGAGGGAGAGAGTCCCAGGCAAGCTCACTCCACCATGACACTGACATCACTCTCCTCATTGAGTTTCTTCATGATAGCTATTTTGAATTCTTTATCAGTCAGATCACAACCTTTGATGACTGTATGTTGGGTTCCTGAAGAATTGTTATTTTCATTTGTGGTGCTGTGCTATCACAGCTTTTCATGGTGCTTGCTGAGTTTTTCCTCTGTCAGTGTATTTGTCATAGCAAGCACTTTTCTTACTTAGATATAACTTTATTTGTTTTGAGTCAAACTAGTCAACTGATTGGAGATTAGAGGCCATTCTTTTGTTTTTCAATAAGTGGTGCTACAGTGCTGGCTTTTGGTTTCTCTTACCTGAACAGCTAGAGGATTCCTTCATGCTGCCATGATGATGGTGTCCTGACTTCTCAATCTTAACATGCAAAAACAGAAATTTTTATTCTGACCCTCTCAACTTGTATCTCCCCTGGTTAAACATCTTTGTAAATGACACTACTGTTCATCTAGTTGCTTAATCAAAGTATCTAACAGTAACTGTTGATTTTTCTTCATCTCCAAATCCACTATCACATGCCATCAGTCCTACCTCCAAAATATTTCTCAAATCTATATACTTGGTGTCTAGCCCTGCGCCTGTCCAAGTCAAGCCTCCACCATTTCCTGCCCAGATGACTGTGATAGTTTCCTGCTTTCTCTCTTGCTTCTCTACCAGCCAGTTGCCCACACAGACTCCAGAATGGTTTTTGTAAATACAAAAGTGAGTCATGTCCCACCCTTGCTTAAAATGTTTTGGTGGTTTTCCATTAAACTTTTAATGAAATACAAACTTTATCATGTTCCACAAAAGCACATGATTCACTCCTGCCTACCTCTCCAATTTCACCTTACATCATTCTCCTCCTAACTCACTACACTCATCCTACTCTAACCTTCTTCATATTCCTCAAACAAGACACGCTTGTTCCTACTTTGTGTCTTTTGAATCTGTGCATCCCTGCACCCAAAATGCTCTGTCTCCAGATATTTCTGTGGTTGGTTCCTTCATATTATTTCAGTTTCAGCCTAAATGTCACCTCCTCAGAGAAGCCTTCCTGATTACTTGATCTTTGGTAGCCCCTAGGTCATTTTCTCTACCCTGATACCTCATTATAGCTCCTCTCAATATCTGAAGTTTTCTCATTTAGGTATTTATTTGCTTGTTTGTTGGTTGGTGCTCCATTCCTCCATTAGAATGTGGGCTTTAAAAGAACAGTAACTTTCGTTTGTTTGTTTACTGTAAACTGCTATGTTCCTAAAACCTTGAATAGTGCCCGACACACTGGCTCAGTAAATATCCATTGAGTGAATTAGTAATACCTGTAATTATTTTTGCATACTTCTTTACATGTTTACTTTTATTACATTCCATGGTTCTTGAGGGCTTAGCCAATTATTTTATTTACTTTTTAACTTAGGTATACATATTTTGAATGAATTTTAAGACTGATCTGGTATATTGACCCAGGTTCTGATGCAAAGAACAGAATCTACTCTAGCTAATATAAATAGAAGGGAGCATATTGTATGGTAATAAAAGTTTACTGAATTCAAAAGGATTGCACAAATAGAGTCTGGATGAGTTTGCAAGAACATATCAAAAGTCCTACTGTGGAATCACGTCACCAAAGGAACCACTACTTTTTGTAGTTCCTTGTCAAATTCTGAAGCTTCCACTTCAGCTGCTATTTTCAAAATCATCACCCCATAGCCACAAGTAGGAAGCAGCCAAGGTCAGTAAACTTGTATGATCTCTAACTCTGTGCCCCACCACTGTCAGCTCCAGAGGCACACCAGGCCTGATACAATCCACAACAGAAAGATGGATGCTCTGAATCTTGACTCTTGGTACTCAGAAGACTGGTTACAGGACATTGGGACCTCTGCTAGACCTGCCACAAGAAAAACAAACTCCTCCACAACCGTGCTGACTAGTGGAAGCAATAGAAACAAGCCTTTTCTTGAATGCCCCTTCCATATCTCACAGAAATGCATTCTGATTGGTGGAAGCTAAATCATATTTGGAACCCTAACTGCAAGGAAGTTTCAGAAAGATGGCTTTAAGCTTTCCAGTGTCTGTAGTATAGGAGGGCATTCTAGAAGAAGGTTGGAAAGGATCCCGAGTGCTGATCTACTATATCCACATAACCTATGGCTGTTGGACAGTTGTTGTGTTAGTTATCTACTGCTGCATAACAAATTACCCCAAAACTTAGCAGCTTAAAACAATAAATATTTATTATCTCATAGTTTTTCAGGATCAGGAATTCAGGAGTGGCTTACCTGGATCCTTCTGGTCCACCATTTCTGACAAGACTGTGGTCAAGATGCTAGTTGAGACTGCAGTCATCCAAGGCTTGACTAGGTCTGGATAGTACGTCTCCACACAGGCTGCTCCCAGATTGTTTGCAGGACCTCAGCTCCTTGCTGACTTGTGGCAGGAGTCCTCTGTTTCTTACCATGTGCACCTCTCCCTGGAGCTGCTTGATTGTCCTTACAACATGATAGCTGGCTTGTTCTATAGCAAGTGTTCCAAGACGGGAAACCAGGAGAAGGCCACAAGCATTTTAGGACCTGGGCTTGGAAGACACATATCATCACTTCTGCCATATTCTGTTTGTTAGAAGGAATCCACTCGGTCCATTCCATTTTTAAGGGGCAGGGAATTAAGTTCCACCTTTTGAAGAGAAGAGTATCACAAAATTTGGGGACATATTTAAAAATCACCTCAGTTACCTTTATTCATCAAGAGTTGGCAGGGCAAGGGGATAGTTGGGATGGAAATAATGTTACGGTGAAGGTTGATCAGTGGGGGCTGAACTTTGGGGGTCTGGAGTAGATCTGATGGATCTAGGCCAGCCCTAAGCAATTGTATATTCCCAGCACCTGGCACCATGTCAACACTGCAATACATGGTACATACTGTGAATGTGGAATGAATAAAGGAAGGAAGGAAGGACTGATTGAACAGGCAGATGATGGCTGGACAAGCGAATCCCAACTTTTAGGATCCCAAACCATAATTAAACCAATCCTTCAAATGTGGTGGTTCAATCGTCACTCTGGTTGCATTTGCTGAGTTGCTTCTTTAACAATAAGACAGCTCATTTCAAAGTTCACAAAACCCAAACACTGTGGAAAGCTAGGTTGAAACCCTCATGTATCTGTTGGTCAGGATTTGTAATCAGCAAATAAAAGCTACAGTCCAGAGCAGGCCAATAGCCCCACATGCTCTCGATATTATTAAGGAGACAGTCACTGCTTTTGAGCAGCAAAAGAATGTGCTCACCCTCTCAGCTCAGCAAATTCAGATGGGAGGAAAGATGACGGTTGCTGTTCTATCTTACTCTCTTTTTTCGCCAGCCTGAATCACTTGCTATTTTTGAAAAGTTGCTTCTTGTCTAGCAAGATGCAGTTAATGACAGAGCAGCAAATTTCTCACTCATCAGTCTGAACTAGCAGGTCTAAACCAGCACAGCACTTTTGAACTTGCTGTTGGTGAAAGAAAATGGAATCTCAGATTGGTCATCTTTGAAAGGCTTTCTTGAATCACATGACTAGTTTTCTGAAGAGTGAAAAACAAGGCTCAGGGTGACAACATCCCATTGCTCAGAGTCCTGAGAAATCCATTGAGCTCCTGTTCCCCCACAGGCCCAGCTGGGCTAGGACGGCGGGCTATCCGGCCAAGAGACGGAAGAAACGACCCAGAGACTGGGGAGGAGACATATAGGTTTATTGGGACTTACTTGCAGGGAGCGTGTCCAGTGGCAGCCAGCTGGGCAGAAGTATGCGTCCGCCCGCAACCGCCCCCTGGGAGAAGCATGCTTAAGTAGGCAGAGGAACAAAGGCTGCATGCTTGCCAATGGGCTGTCCCTGGTACGACCAGGGTTCCCAGGAACAGTAGCTCACATGGAGGGGCTCTGTGTCCCTGTATGGTGCGCTATTCTTCTCGTGGGATAAGGGAGGATTCCGGCTGGCCAGGCCCAGATCGTTACAAATCCGGGTAGCCGGGCCGCCTGCCCAAAAGGGAGCCAGAAGGACACATGATTGCAATGGGCCTGGGGGTTTCGCTGAGTGAGCAAGGCCCAAGCCTTACAGCTCCCTTTCAAAATGTTGGCTTTCAGCATCCAGTCTTGTGACTTCCCTCGAAGTTTCTGTTTTGAAGACGCTGGCTTAGACATGCTGTTATAACAATAATTTTGTGTGTGTGTGTGAGGAAGATTGTCACTGAGCTAACATTTGTGCCCAGTTTCCTCTATTTTATGTGGGACGCCACCACAGTGCCACAGTGTGGCTTGACGAGCAGTGCTGGGTCCTTGCCCATCTTTCGAACCTGTGAACCCCCGGCCACCAAAGTAGAGCACGTGAACTTAACCACTACACCACCGGGCTGGCCCCAACAGAGTAATTTTTAGAATCTAGCAAACTTAGTCTGCAGTTCAATAAAGGCAATTTGCAGCAATTTATTTTATTCAGCATACATTTATTGAACTCTTATTAGACACTTGGTGTGCTAAGCCCCGGGGATACAAGAAAGGTGTGACAAGAAAGAAATGGTCCCTGCCTCCATGGCTGTTGAGGTCCAGCTTTTTACTCCTGACTGAAAACTCGATATCAAATTCAAGTACAACCTGACCTTTTGACCCCTAGTTAGTCTTGCCCAGTTAGAACTGGAAAGTGACTGACTGCGATGGACCTTTCAGAGAGAAAACAGAGGGGCCTACTGTCTGATACCGCTTCACTCTCCCTGTTGCTGTTTTCGACCTTCTGAACAAGCACGATGACACTGACTGGTGTGCCCCTTCAAATGAACCTGGCTCGGCCACAAGGCGGGGACCTCAGCAGGGGAGAGGCTTCCCTCCAGCGCGTCCTTCCCTGCTCAGCCCGGCGGCCACCACGGGCGACGCTGTGAACTGTGTGCGTCCGTAAGATTAGTTACAAGTTTTCGTGTCACAAATGGCAGAAACCCAAACGCAGCGCCGTCCCCAGGAGCTGTCATCCGGGAAGCTCAGGCGATGGCACGGGGACCTGGCCTCCGCTTGCCTTCCTCCGGCCGCGAGCATCTCGGAGTCCCCGCCCACTCCCCCACGGCCACGGCCACGAGCGAGCCGCAGCTCGGAAGCCCGCCGCTCTGATTGGTCGCATGCTCACTTCGACCCAATCACTGTGGCCGGTGGGTGGGATATGCCGACTGGTTTAAACCAATCAGAGCTCTCCCCTGGAGCTGGCCCGGACCATTCCCGCTCGAGCTCGGACTGCGGTCGAGGGACAGAGGGTTTAAAGAAAATTGGGCGCTGTTAGGAAAAGGCGGGGCTGTGGAGGGCGCTGGCGTTGTCTTTGGTGCTCTCAGCCTTCCCTTCTTTTCTTTTTTAAAATAGACTTTTATCTTTTAGAACAGGTCTAGATTTACAGAAAAACCGGGGAGATAGCACGTAGTGTTCCCATATACTCCACACAGAGTCCCCTATTATTAGCACCTTAGGGCATATGGCACATTCATTACAGTTAAAGAACTAATATGGACACGTTATTTTAATAATAAGGTCCGTACTTTATCCAGATTTTCTCATCTTTACCTAGTAGCCTTCTTTTGTTCCTGGATCCGATTCAGGATACTACAGAATTACAAGCAGTCCTCACGTCTTCTGAGGCTCCTCTCGGCTGTGGTGATTTCTGACTTTCCTTGATATCCCCCTCCTT
Source organism: Equus quagga (assembly GCF_021613505.1). NCBI lineage: Eukaryota > Metazoa > Chordata > Mammalia > Perissodactyla > Equidae > Equus > Equus quagga. The sequence goes on from NC_060270.1 coordinate 60,062,013, forward strand.
CACCTTGTGACTTAAAATTGTGTTACCTTTATCAAATCAGTGTGTTCTGCTCATAGTAGGAGTGGAAGACATTACTTGTTGGATAGTTGAATTAATAAAAGCTGACTTTTATACTCTCAGTCCTTTTAATGGTTTTAGAGATTTTCCCTCTAGGGAGATTTACATGTTAAACTGGAATTTGATTTAAGCTGGAGGGGATGAGGCTCTAAGCATGAAATTACAGGTTTACTTGGGGAAGTGGTGGTAATGGGATGGGAGGAGAAAGAATTTAGCCGTTGGGGACTTCATTCTGCAGAGGCCAGTGTATGTGAAGTCTCATGTCATGGGTAGACCTTTGACATAACAGAGAATAAGGTTCAGAAGATAGCAACGGTGGTGGGATGCTGGGAGGGAAAATTACTAGTCAGAGAAATAATAGCTGCTGCAGGGAACATGCTTTGTCCTGTCACAGGACAGGCGCATTTGGAAAAGGAGGCTGGGCTCCAGCGGATGATAAATGGTGACTTTTATTTACCTATTTACTTTCATGTTTCACATAGCCCCTGAGGCTGAGAAGGGCACATATATATATATTTTTTAGCCTGGTTTAGCTATCTGTAATTAACAAATCAATATTTAGCCCTTCACAGTTTGTTAACAGTTGACTGTAACCTTTAGCCCGAGAACGTCTAAGACCAGGATTGTTCTAGTAAATTCTGGCTCTTTTCATCGATTTATGCTGCACATACTTCATCCTCTGAGTATCTGAAAATACTCAATCTTTGTCAAGGGATGAACCTTTAATTGCAGAATTTCAGGCATCAGACGCTGTGGCTAGAGCATGGAGGGTAGATACAGTGCTCCTGAAATGTGGCTGCAAGTCCCTAGGTCCCACCCTGTGTGTGACCAGAGCTGGGAACTGGGGTCAGGGTTAGCACCCTGCCCAGCTGCAATGAGTGGGAGAAAGCCTCTCCTTTCCCGAGCGAGACTCTTCCGTGTTTGAGCCAGGGGCCTTGCATTTCTCCCGGCGTGTGACTGAGGAAAACAGTCGCCTGTCTCCCTTCTCTGCCCTGCATATGCACGTGTTTGGTTCAGTCAGCACTTCCTGAGCACCCACTTCTGCCAGGCTGGGTGAGGCTCTGGGCACGGAGGTAGCACTGACTTCCCGGGCTGGCCGTCGCGTCTGGGATGCCTACACAGGGACAAGTCCTTCTGTCAGGAGGCCCATCGGAGAGTGCATTCTCCTCTGGTGACAAGGACAAGTAAGGACAGAGTGAAGCCGGGAGAGGAGGGGTGAGTCCTGACTGAGAAGAACTGCTCCAGGAGCAGCTGGAAGTTCAGCAGTGGCTTGTTGGATTTTAAGGAAAAAACAAAGAAAGGGAAAGTCCTTCCTAACAGGAAGACTAGCGATGAGGTGCATGACCTGGTGAGGCTGTAGCCTGAGGACACAGAGGAGGAAGAAGGGAGATAATTGTGGGCAATCTCTTGGGGTTGGTTGGGATCCACCACTGAAGTCAGGTAGACCTGGGTCCCGGTTCTGGCCTCACTGTTTACCAGCAATGTGACCTTGGACAATTTGCTTCACTTTTCTGTGCCTCGTCTTCTCATCTGTGAAACGGGGATAATAATAGCAGCTAACGTGTAGACTTGATGTCGGGATTAAAAGAGGTATCTAGGGGGACGTTCTTGGAAAAGTTCATGAACATAACGATAGCTCGCTCAAAGAATGTCCTTTTATAGTTAGAACATCACCAGACGTCGTACCAAACGAACCTCCACGTTTCAGTGCTCAAAACAGTAGAACTGTTTCTCACCGTCCTATGGGGATGTTGCTGCTCTTCAATTCAATGGCATCATCGTCCCCTGGGATGGCAGAACCCTTGACTGTTAGTCAGCAGACAGGTGGGGAAAAATGCAACTCTTCTTAACCTTTCCCCAGGCCTGAAAGCGGCACGTGTCACCTGGAGAGAATAGAGCGCCTGGCCCTACCTGGCTGGCCGCTGCTTCCCGGAGCAACTCTGCTCAGAGGAGGAGTGTGGATTCTGGTGTTCAGTTAGCTGCCCTTGCCTCTGTTAGTTAAGAAGATGATGAGGAAGAGGAGGAGGAGGAGGCTGGGATCTGATCATGGAGCATCTTGCTTCTAGATTGAAGATCTAGATTTTGCCCCAAGACATAATGTTCTGGGAAGACAGCAGTGATCCCCGCATAGGCACCACCTGCAATTCATTGCTGTTTCCTGTGTTCTCCGGGGTGATACTTCCCGAGGCCCAGGGAGAAACAGTCATCTCATTTTCCCTGTCATCATGGAAGTGAAGTGGGTGACAGGATTTATAGCTTATATAAGGCTTTTGAGTTGGTTGATGAGTGAGTTCATGCAGAGGGTTAGCCAAGTAGCCCTCCAAGGTGAAAAATACTGACACTGCAGCTTTGTCTCTGTTTTTGTCTGAGGGGCTCCAGAGCACTTTGCAAGGATTGACAGCACCCTCCTGAGGCAGCTGGTGTCGTGGCTGTGTTAACAGGGAGATGTCATTTCTGTTACAAGTCAGTATAGGACGTTCTAAAAACACCCTAGCCAGGGTTAAAACTCTACTTAGGAGACGGGCGGCTCGACACAGCTCTGTTGTCCGTTCTCCCTGTTAGGGACTATACAGACGTCTATATTTTATTGTTAGGATGACTTTCTTGCCTGTATCTCAGGTACATTTCTCTGTTCAGGAGACCAGTGGAGCCATGGAAACCCTTTCAGACATTTTAGCAGAAAATCATTTCCCTTAGGAAGCTGACATTTCCTGCCCAGAGAAGTGACACTGTCCTCTGAGTCCAGGGGGTGAGAGCGAAATCTTCCTGCTAAACTCAGGTCACAGGTGAATTTCTGCAAAAAGCGTTGGGGGGCGGGGGTGCTGTCCAAGGTGTCTTGGTAGATGCTCTTGTTTGGGAAAATCAGAATTTTGGCTCCTTGAGGCACACCCTCCCTGTGATCGCTCTCTTTTTTATTTTTTATTTATTTATTTATTTTTGTGCGAGGAAGATTGACTGTGAGCTAACATCTGTGTCAATCTTCCTCTACTTTGTATGTGGGATGCTGCCACAGCATGGCTTGATGGGTGATGCCTAGCTCCACGGCAAGGATCTGAACCTAGGAACCCCGGCCCGCCAAAGCAGAGCATGCGAACTTAACCACTACCCCACCAAGCCAGCCCCTCTTTTCTATTTTTATTAGTAATAATTACATGCTTTGGAGATAAGCAAGTCTCCTTTATAATCCCGGCATTGCCACTCTCATCAAGGGCAACTTTGGAGTGGGGAAGAGTTTCTCTGTTATTCATGAAGTACAAAACCTTTATTCTGGTGCTGTAGATCCACTCCTTCTGACTCTGAGGTGGATATTTGCATGCAAGACATTTATGGGAGAGTGCTGTCATGAATCACCATACGAGGGAGCGAAGGAAATGGCACTGGGCGGAGGGAGAAGTTGAACTGTGCAGCAGCCGCAGCAAAGATCTCAGCCAGTCCCATTGGGAAATCTGGAGCTAGAATGGCCCATCAGTGTTGTCCGGAGTTGAGGTAAGAGCCTGGCTCTTGTATCCTTGCACTGACCAGCCATTGGATCTGGAGCCATAGCTTTGAGCAAGGAAGCCCTCTTCAGCCAAGAGAAATTCCTGGGAGAGATTCTGCTATGCCCCTCCAGTGGCCAACACCTCCAGCATCTGGGGGAAGGGGTGTCTTGGCCTTGAAGGGCAACATGGACAGTGTACCACAGCATCTACTATAGTTCACTGCTTGCACACTCAGATCCACTATCTTCAGATATTAAGTTCACTCTATTTGGGAACATGTCCTCAAGAATTCTGGTAGCCTCTTGCCAGGGGAGACTTACAAGAGGAAGTTTAGAAGATGAATCTCAGCCTCCGTGCTGCAGCTTGTCCCAGGGCCACACTGAGGCTCATCATTTCTTTCCTCTACTACCCATCCCTCACCCTCAGTTAGTACTTTTGCAGGTCAAAGTGGCTTATCTTCTGGAGCTACCCAGACCCTCATCCATGAAGGGTCTGAATCCCTGGACACCTGGTCCCTTCTCGGTCTGTTACTGCTACATTTGACCTTCAAAATTGGGTAGGAGAGTACCAAAAGACAGCCTGGGAGACATCTGGTCAGAGGGAAATATTCCCTCTCTGCAAGCCAGGACCTGTAGACCCGATGTGTCTAGAGTTGTGAAGATGGGAGACACAACTTCCCCAAGTAGGTCACTAGGAGTGATGGTAATGGGGCCACCTCTACTTCCGCCCCCTTGGTTCCAGATCCATGTATTCTGATATAGCAGCAGATAGTCCTTGAAAGGTGTCATCTCAAAGCTGACACCTCAGTTAGCCTTTCAAAAGTCAGCTGAGTCCAGCAGTTTCTGGGTTGTGCAGTGACCGGAGCACTAGATCTCATGCTCATGTGCCCACTGCTATACCTTCTTTGATCTAAAGTGGGTTCTTTGGTTCAATGTGATATGTTATATGTGATCCCATATTGGTGGACCAAAAATTCTGTAAGCCCCTGGATAATAGTGCAGGCAGAGACCCTATGGGTAGAGAGAGCAAATCTATACCCAGAACACATATCAATTCCAGTCAAGATCAATCACTATCCTTCTTAAGTAGAAAGGGTTCAATGTAATCAACCTGCCATTAAGGCGGGGTTTGGTCTTTTCAAGGGATGGAAACATATGGGGGATCATTGGTCTTTTTTACTGGCAGATGGGACATTTGTTATCAGTGAAAGCTAGGTAAGACTTGGTGCAAGGAACCCCATGCTGTTGCGTCAATGTGTACCCTCCACATCCCTGCCGCTATGGCTACTGTGTTCATATGGCCATTGTGCCAAAACTGGTATGACCAATGACAGAGTCTGGCTGTCATCAAGTGCCTGAGTCATTCTGTCTACTTGGTTGCCAAGGTGTATCTATGTCTAGAGTCCTCAAAATGTCTTGCTATTTCTCTTTCCTCAGTGTATAGTTACTTGAGTAAATGGTGGTAGATTCTTTTGAGGAAGGACTGAGAAATATTATCGCATAAACTTGCCATGGTGTTTCAGGATCTTTTCTCCTGGTAACTCAGCCTCTCCTTCAGTCAATGGGCTATAGGTTTGAAAATTGGCTCAGATGTGAAAATTGTGCAAGGGGTAATTATTTTATTTTCAGTTTTATTGAAGAATTACCCTGGACCTCCTAATAATCCATCTTTAGTTTCTTTTGATTATATAGATCATGCAATACCCTGGTGGGCTGCCCATCTATCTTGCCCCTGGTGTTCTATTAACCGTTTCCATAACTCTCTGTAGATTAAGCACTCCTGGTAGCCAACTTTCCATTTACTATGATAATTGTACCCACCTTGTTTCTGATGGGTAAGTGCCACCACCTGGCCTCTATTATTTTGAGATCCAGTCAGGTTATTGCTGGGAGCCCAATTCTATAAAAACATCTCCTACCGTTAGCCTTAGATTGCAAAGGATATCCATTATTAAGCTTCTCAGTGATGTTGGTGTCCCTACCAGCAGCACATTCCTTATCACTGGGGACACAGAGTGTCCTCTGATCCCTCTGAGTCCACTGAATATAGTTGACTGATTGGTCTTCCAGCCTTAGATAGTATATTCATTCTAGTATGCCATTTCTCGGCCCTTTGATCTTTCCTTCCATCTTCTGCCATACCAATTAGGGCATGACTTAGTATGAGCCACGCAAGCTTCCAAGAGCCATCCTACCAGCATGTTCGCATTTCCTGAAGTCCTTGGCAGGGTTTTAAATCCTGTATCACTGGAGTGTGTTCCCATATCTATAAATTCTCCCTTAATCAATGGTTTTCTGCTCCTGGAGCCAGCACTCTTAGGACACAGTCCTGTGCATCCTCTCCTGACTCCTGCTGGTACACACTGCTGGTACACAGATCCTTTATCTCCTCCAGAGTATTGTGCCTTTCTTCTCTTAGGAGGCCAGCACTTCCTCAGCTGGTTATGTTATAGATTGACTGTAGTTACTTGTCTTCTGTTCAAGAGGGGAGATGGGAGCAGACTCTGAGGAAACACATGTTGTCTTTCAAGTTAAAATTCTCCATAGTATTTTCGTTAAGCAGTGGGGATAGCTTTCAGCAGGGAGGAGTGGGTCTCTTCTGTAATCCCAAATGGTTCGGTTGGATCAAGGCTTTCAAGGTTCAAGTATGTTAAACCAGATGGCCCTATCCCAAGTCTCAGGGTCTCATTCCTTCCCAAAGTGGACCTTAATTTTTCAGAGCAGGCTTGCTAGGGTAGTGAATTTAGCCTTCTCCACTATCCTCGGGATTAAGTCCCCAGCTCGGTCCTCAGGTTATTCTGGCCTCTTCCTCCCCGCTCCCAACCACCCAGAGAGGAGAGTCTTTTATATTCTGCCAAGGAGGCCCTCTGAATTTTTCACTTCTCCTTAAATTATTAGTCAATCACCCTCAGTCTTTCATTGTCCTCCAATTGATAACACTCAAGAAGAGCCATTCAATTCACTTATTCTTATTAGTTAATGATTGCTCTTCCAGGAGCTCTCAAACACCTGATATATTGCATCTGCTAGAGCATTCCCTTCTTTCCAGTTCACCATTGGTAAACATTTTAACGATCACACTGCTAAAACTTGCTAGGGACTGTCCAATCTTCCCCTACCACCAGTGATGGAATCATCATTGCAGCTGGCTAGCAGATGCCTGTCTCCAAAATCCCATCTTAGAGAATCCTTGGCTGGGTTACTCCTGCATCAACTATCCGAGCTCAGATGCTCTGGAAAAAACTCTGAGATAGAGGCCCTTGTGTAGGAAATTTATCTGGGTATGCTTTTGGGAATAGTGCCCCCGAAGGACTCATGGCAACAGGATTGGGCAGAAGGGAGAGGCGGAATGGTGAAAAAGTTGGAACAGAGGCTTCAGCTGATCCCACTGAGAACTCTGGAGTGCTGGTGTCTCATCGGAAATGTCTTAAATTGATGCAAAGGAACTAGGCCTTAGTATCCCTACTCTGACTAGTTGTTGGATATTGACAGCTCCCGGGGAGGGTGTGTGATCTCAGTGAAGGCAATTCCTTTCAGCCAAAGGAAGCTCCAACTCTGGGCCATCAGCAGCCAACACTCCTGGCATCAGGAGAATGAGTGCCTTGGTCCTGAAAGAGCATCCTGGGAATGTAGACAGCATCCACCACACTTAGTAGAGGTCAGCGTAAGTCTCCTAGTGGCGACCAAGACACACAAGCTGTCACCCCCACAGTGCAAATTAGCTCAAGACTCATAACTCAAAGGTCTATCAGATCATCTCTCCAGAGGAAAAGAGAAAATTAATCTTTATTTTTGGTCATGGGTTCTTAGTAGCAGAAAGACAAGATTCCAACTATTTTCTCAGTAATTCACCTTGTTGCTTGTGAAGTCCACAGTAAAGTGCCTGGCAGATGATAAACGCTCAATAATGACAATGAGGGTAGTAATAACAAACCTTTGTTAAGCGCTGACCGTGTGCCAGCACTGTTCTAAGTTCTTCCCACATATGAATACTTTTACTCCACAAATAACCCTACGTGATATGGTGATATAATCCTAAAGCATGGAAAGATAAGTAGCTTTCTTAAATGCACACAGCTAAGTGGTAGAGCTATGGTTTGAACCCAGGCCGAATTTCAGAGCCTGTGTTCACAATCACTGCATTATTTTACTCCAATTGTTAGTAAATGGTAGCTATGATTTTTATTGTATCTTCAAATAAGTCCCTGACGTACAGTAATGTTATAAGAAAGGGCTTTGTTGGAATTTACATTTAGATCTACATTTTGATGAAAGGAGCCCATTTTAAAAGGAGAAATCCGAGGTCTTTTGTGTCTTCCTTTAGGAATGTGGTTCTCAAAATTGGCTGTATAATGGAATCACCTGGCTGACTTTTAAAACTCCTAGCACTCAGGCCACGTGCCAGAACAATTTAACTAGCGTCTCTGGGAGTGAGACCAGACATCAGTAGCTTTGGGCAGCTCTCTGGGTGATTACAACAGGCCGCCCTACCTGAGAACCGCTGCCCCAGCGCTCCATCTGCCTCTCTGGCCACCAGCAGGGCTGTGCCCTTGGCCTTCTTCCCTCGCCAGTGTCTCCCCAAGGGAGCACCTTCGTCGTCCACACCTGTGATGGTTCATGTGTCTTTCTAAGGTCTCAGACTTGAACCTGCACTACACTTATGAAGTAGGGACAATTGCTAATTCACATTTTTTCAGAGGCTGTTAAGATGCTGGAGAGGTTAAGTAATTTACCCAGGGTCACACAGCGGGCAAGTCGTAGAGCTAAGATCCAAACCCAGGCATTCTGGTTCTGGGGGCCATGTGACTGACCGTTATACTACGTCACTACTTACTGGACATCTCCACCCATTGCTCAATTCTTACGTGCCAGCTAAACCTTTTAACCTCCCCCGCCTCCAGCCTTCTCTTATGCCCTATCCTCTAAAGAGGAAAACAAATGTTGCCCATTGTTTGTCTTCATTAAAGGCACCTAAAATTCAAGATTCATCTACGATGCCTCCCTTTCTGTTGGCACTTGCATGTAAGCGACCTATTAGAATGTTAGGCAGAAACTAGAAGGTGTGCAGCAGAGTCTACTGCAGTGGGAGTGTGGGTGTGGGAAGTCCAGTGAGATCCATGGAGCTGGTGAAGGGTAGGTGAATGCTAAAATCCTATTGGTTCTGTCTCCTCAGAATCTCCCACATCTGTCATTTATCCATTGCCACTACCACTGCCCTGGTTCAAACGACTATCGCTCTCTCCTAAACTATGGCCCTTGTTTTCTAACTCTTCTATCCACCTTTGACCCAAATAAAGCCGGTTGAAACACAGGTCTGGGCATGGCATCTGAGCCCACCCTGGAATAGCTGGTGAGAGGTACATTCTCAAATGTGAGAATGATTTTCATTAAATATTAGAATATTTAGAAAATGAACTGACTTGATCCAACAAGTTTTCTCCTGGAGGAATAGGAAGTATGCAAGTAAAATCCCAGTCATAGCTTTTAGGCCATAGGATCCAGAACAAGAGGCATGAACTCAGTTGTCTGCAGGGACTGGGCAGGGAATACAGGTAACTGTGGGGTGAGGGACGGGGGCGGCTGAGGCAACCTGGAGAGTTTCTCCCCTACGCAAAGAGAGGAGCTACTCTCTACTGAGCACATTGTTACCTTGTGGGACTGTGGGCCTGGTATGGCCAGCTTTTTCCCATTTCTCTCCAGAAGCCAGAAATTCAAATTGAATATGATGTCTCCTGGCCTTTAAATGTTGGAAGCCAAATCAAATCTTTTGCTAGCATAGTACAGCAAACAAACTACACCCGTGGGCTGATGTGTTCTGTTCACGCTGGCTCTCTAGTTGAACTGTAAATTCCCTAAGGCCTTGAATTTTAAAAGTAGGTCCTATAAATCCTAAGGAAAAGTGCTCTCCAACAATCTCTGAAATGAGCTTGATCCTATTAAACAGAGAATATGTGGCAGAAGTGGGGACGTTTCCTCAATGGTTATAGGGTAACTAGATGGACTTTGAGATTTTAACTACGTAACAAGGCCTGTGTACTTCACCACACCAGCATTTCTTCACAGGGGCAAGTTTCTCTGATTCTAAACTGCTGGGAAGGGGAAAGGAGAAAATAGTGGGATCCAACTTTACCGAGCATCTAGTATATACAAAACATGCTGTGACATATGGTAAATATGGTAATAATTCTCCCTGTTACCTTAGAAACGTAGTTGGGTGAGCGCTTACTTTCCCTGGACACATTTCCCCTAAAAGTGAAAGATTGGTATGATGATCTTAAAACAATGATGAAAAGCTATTAGCTTTGCCGTTAAGATATCAGTCGTTAGAATAAGAGATATATGGAAAAGGTAATTGTGGTTGAAGTTTTTTCCCTTGAAAAAAAATGGAAGTTCAAAGAAATAAGAGTAACTTAGAAATTAAATAACTAATAAGGAGATAAACTCAAGATTCAAACACAACTCCATTTAATACTAAAACCTGTGTCCTGTCCATTGCACTCCATCATTTCTCCACTTTTAATGAAAGGAATTTAAAAATTGGATGATACTTTCTGAAATCAGTGATCTAAAGCATATTATACATGGAAAATCATGAGGTCTTGGAGGCGTAGCTCCTGGGTACCTTCTACTACTTTCTAATGCAGAGAAGAGCAAATGGGGCAATCACCCCAGAACTCTCCCTTTGATGAGCAGATAAACCAAGCAAAACATGCATTCTCCTCTTTTCTCTGGAAAGAGAAGTGGACCACGTTCCCTCGCCTCCTGTGCAGATGAGCATGGCACTATGACTGGCTACTGACCAATGGGATTTGAGCTGAAGAGAAGTGTACCATTTCTGGGCCAAAAAAACATAAAGATGTGGCCGTGGTCCATACATGTTCTTTTTCCCTTTATGTGAGCTAGATGTAAATGATGGCAATTAGGACCTGGGAACTGATGGCAGAGCCACAGGCCACAAGATGGAAGTAACCCAGGCCACTGAATTACCTCATGAAAGAAAGTCACTCACCAACCCAGAACCCTCACATTGGCCTATGTCAGCAGTAAGTAAACTTCAACTGTGTAGACCTCATACCCTTTGAGATCTGTCACAACAACTGATATTACCCTAATATAGAAATTGGTATCATGAAGTGAGTACTTCCATGTAAGAACCTGAAATACGTGGTTCTACATTTGCTCAGGCAGTAAGGAAACATATTTCAAGTTGGAAAGTTAGAAACTCAGTGGCGGGACATTTGGTAATGGTTTTTCTTGCTTCAATACACAAGATATTCAAGCAAAACTTGGCTATTTTGAGATTTAAAATGGAAGGGAGGATGGAGAATCCAGAAATTTGGGGCTTCACTGGACTTGCAAAGCCAACTCTTTCTGAATTTAAGCAAGAAAAAGTAGACTAAAGAAAATATTGAACAGTAAAAGCTCCCACAATTTTCGTAGTTGATCAGAGGGTGTTTCAGCTGGTGACTTTCCCTTCTTCTGGGTGTCTGCCTCCGTATCTCTGGCACAGTCAGAGGGAGGCTTAGACCCTTTAGTAAATACTCATGTGGACTCAGTAGTCCAAGAAATATGGAATACTTAGCATTATTTCTGGATTTAGGTGTCCAAAGTACTTTCCATTATTGCAGTAGGTTTAACTGTTGTGTATTCAGATAGTGTGTAAGCAGAATAATGGCCCCCAAAGTTCCCACATCTTAATCTCTGGAACCTGTGAGGTTCTTACCTTACATAACAGAAGGGACTTTGTATATGTCATCAAGTTAAGGACACTGAGATCAGGAGATTATCTAGGTGGGCCTTAAATATGATAACAAGGTCCTTAAAAGAGTCATAGAAGATGATGACCAAAGCAGAGAGTTGGAGTCAGAGGAAGATGTGAAGATGTTACACTGTTGGCTTTGACCTTGGAGGAAGGGACTGCGAGCCCAGAACCGCAGATGGCCTCTGCAAGCTGGAAAATGCAAGGAAACGGATGCTCCCCTGGAGAAGAGCCTCCAGAAGGAACGCAGCCCTGCAACACCTTGACTTTAGTCGAGTGAGACCCGTTCTATCCTTCTGACCTCCGGAGCTGTAAAATAATAAATGTGTGTTGTTTTAAGCCATTCCATTTGTGGCAATTTGTTAGAGCAGCAATAGGAACAGGTGGTGACGGTGAAGAGCACAGCTGGCAAGAAGAGAGCTTTTCCCTCTCTTGATTAAACAGGCTCTGAGGGCGTCACTCAGCATGTTCAGTGGGAGCTGGAGGGAGGGACGAAGGCCTTTCAGAGAGGGCTAACGCTTCAAACAGTCGTGTGGGGAGCAGTCCCGGGCCCATCACGCTGGGCCACAATGTCTGCAATGAGAGCCTTGATCTCTTCCAGATAGAGACTGAGTGTCCTCAAAGTAGCTCAATTTCAGCTGAGGAAAAAGGACACCAAGATCCTTGAAGGGCAGCGTAATGGAGTGGCTAAGGGCACATTTCCTTCCAATTTTCTGGGTTCGAGCCAGTTCCCAGCGGTGTGACTTTGAGCAGGATATTTAACCTCTCCGAGCCTCAGTTTTCCAGCTGACAAAGGGCAATGACTGTGGGATCTTCATGCAATTGTGGTGAGGGGTAGATCACTGTATATGTAAAGCACTTAGAACAATGCCTGGCGCATAGGAAGTGTTCCCTGAGTGCAAGCTGGGGCTACTACCTGCTACCTACAGGGTAAATGAAAGGCATTGAGACTCATAGCTGGTTATTTGCACAGCCAGGGCTAGTATTCAGATGTCTTGTCTCCTGGTTCAGGGACTTTTTTTCCCCAGTAGAGAGTGCCCTCCTGAAACAGCTGGGAGAGGAGAAGCAGTTAACCACGCTCTGGTGGTATGATGGGGGTATGGCATCAGAGAGGAAGTGGAGCGGTCTGGGTTAGCCTGCTCCCTGGATTTCTTCATGAATCAGTTGGCCTTCTTTGGTTGCAATCACAGAAACTGCTTGGCTAACAAGTGAAAGGGAGCTGATTGGCAGGATTGTGATGGTAGGGCTCTCAGGATTGATGGGAAGCTGGAGACCAGGTATGCAGGAGTCCCAGCCATGGTCCTCCAGCAAGATGGGCCAGGTTAGGGTGTGACCACTAAATGAATCTTATTCCTTTTTTTTTTTTAAAGATTTTATTTTTTTCCTTTTTCTCCCCACAGGCCCCCAGTACATAGTTGTATATTCTTCGTTGTGGGTCCTTCTAGTTGTGGCATGTGGGAAGCTGCCTCAGCATGGTTTGATGAGCAGTGCCATGTCCGCACCCAGAATTCGAACCAACAAAACACTGGGCCTCCTGCAGCGGAGCACGCGAACTTAACCACTTGGCCACGGGGCCAGCCCCTGAATCTTATTCTTTTGTCCTTGTATTCCTTGCTCAAGATTCAAAGTCCTGGAAGAGAACATCTAAATCATTGCCCTCTAGCCACATGCCTTTCCCTGGCTTTACTGGGGCAGAGAGGAAAAGACCTGACCTCTGGCCTCCCCTTCATATCAAGACTACGCCACATCTTTACTGACTTCCAAAAACCTCATGGACAGATGAAGGGAGAAAGCTGAAAGAGGGGATCCTACCTAAGCTGAATTGAGTTAAGAAATCAGTGTGCTGGTGAGGGAGGTGGTTAAAGAAGGAAATGTAGGGAGTTCTGTGTTCAGACTGTAGAATCTGAGCGTGGAGAGAAAGATAAGTGTAAGAAAGAGGTGGAGAAGGAAGTGAAATAAAAGCTAAGAGGAATTCGTGAGTAATCACAAGGAGGCCTTGAAACTCACCTGGTTGGGGTATGAAATGAGAAAGGTAGGGAAGATACGTTTATGCAGGAAGAAAAGGCACTAGTGTAGAAACTAATTACACTTGACAGCTGTGTGAGGACCTGTGCTTGTTGTGTATATACACATGCACAAGTCAAAATTAACTGTCACCTGAGTTAGTAATTCCACATCCCACAGAAACCACTCTGCAATTCTTTTGAAAAGTGAAGACTTGGATTTTATATAGTAGAATGATTTAGAAAAATCCAATCAAAGGTATTTTGTGAATAATTAAGCTTGTTAATAGGGAAAAATAGGATCTAGAAGAAAATCATCATTAAAATATGATTCTATGATGTACTTAATGCCAGTGCATTTATCTAAGCATGCCTGGGTGATTCTTTGTGGATGTACGTGTGGGCGTGTGTGTGTGAAAAGCATTTGTTTTGGAATAAGTTGAATAGGAGACCAAGTCTGCTGAGGTTTGGAAGTATAAAATGCCTTTTATTAACAACAAAATTATTGGGCCGGCCCAGGTGGCATAATGGTTAAGTTCTGTGTGTTCCATTTCAGTGGCCCGTGTTTGGTTCCTGGGACCTACGCCACTCATCAGTGGCCATGCTGGCAGCACCTCACATACAAAAAGAAGAAGATTGCCAACAGGGTGAATCTTCCTCAACAGGAAAAAAAAACTGTTGACAATGGTTCTTTAACTGATTTTCTTCTCCATCTGTGAGTGAATGAGCCAATTATGGTCTAGGTTGGAAAGCAGGACCACCATGGACCTTGCTCTCACGGGGCTTCCAGTTCAGTTGACTCGCTGGGCAAGTCTATTTTTCCAAAGCATAGAATGCGAGAGCATGAGATACGCTACACTGGAAGCTGGGAGATGCACGTTCTATCTCAGTCCCCTCTAATTAGTGTGTGACCTTGGGCAAGTCACTTCACTTCCAAGATCCTATTGACTCATAGGTTACCTGAAAATGTATGTAAAATTTATGTGTAAGTTCTTGTTCGTATTTTCTAGAGGAGCATGCCTATAGCTTCGTTAGCCTGTCAAAGATCCATTTGCAACTTGAAAGACTCTAAAATGCTAGTGGTTAAAAATTATTCTCATCTATAAAATCTAGCTTTCCTTTTGGAATGTTCCAAAACAAGAACAGTCGCCAGTCTGAGAGCTAGGAGGGAAGGTAAAATCATTTGATGGATCAACACCATCTTCTCAACATGAAAACTAAGGGCCAGAGGGTTTATCCAAACAGAAGCAAATGGAAATATGAAGCCGAGATCTAACAGCAGCTTCCTCAGTTTCTGTTCCCTGGGGGAATTCCCCTCCACTTGTCTCTGTTTCCCAGATGCCTCCTGGAGATCCGTCCACAACTCTTCTGACAGAGTCTGACTTGGTTCTCTCTCGAAGCAGATGAGGATGAAATGCTGGCTGTCCCTTCGTGGGTCCTCTTGATCCTGTTGGCCCTCCCTAATATGCACCCCAACTGCATCACAGAGCACAGGGACGCTCTGTGATGGCGAGCTGAGCAACTGTAAATGCCCAGTCTCCACCCTCGATCCAGGGCTGTGTAAGCCACGCTAGAGCATAATCGTGCAGATCCCTGCGTGTGCCCCTTGGAAAAGAAGGGAGCAGCCTCAATCAGCTTTCTTTTTAGCTCAATGGTCACAGCTGAGCCTACAAACAAGTAACAGATTCTTTTTAATAAGGTACAATGGGTTTTTAATTAACACATATTTATAATTGCTTTTTTGATCCATGCCTGATAGCTGTTAGTGGATCTAGCATTCTAGGAAATGTGTCATGAACTAAATCCCTTTCTACTGGCTGTTTATTCTTACCCAGAAATTAAATAACTTCAGATAACTTGTGAAGACTTTTCCTCCTTTGTTGAAGACAATGATTCCGAGCATCACTGGCCAAGGCGAAGAGGAGACTCTGCTCCCTTTCCGCTGGTCACCTAGCACGGGGCTGTGTACTGACGGGACTCAGGGCGCTGGTGTGAGCAGGTCAACAACAGTTATGGAGCGTGTGGTATGTAGAGAGATTGTACCCACTTTGATGACAAGGAAACTGCGGCTCTGTGAGATGAGGCTACTTAAGTTCACAGGGGTGATGATGGATGGACATTCCGGATCTTGGGTTTTTTGGTTTAGTGTGTGCTTCTGTCACAACAGAGCCCCAAACATCACTCCCGACCCCCACTCATTTGCCCAGCAGTCTCCCCGTTACCACCTTCCTCCCCTAAGAGGTCTGAAATGTCTGCCATTAAAAGTAACTTACGCATCAGACTCCAAAGGTCGCATCATGTCTCCACAAGGCCACTGTTAAGTGAAAGTGGTAGCTGAAGAGAGAAGGACAGTGTGTGAGGGGGCTGCTGGACCCTTGTCATGTGTGCATGAGGGAGGCAGAGACAGAGAGGGAGAGAAAGGCTAAATCCTGTTTGAGAGAGAGAGAGGCATCTCTGAGCATGGGGCCATCAGAATGAGCACCACTCTCCAAATGGGCATAAGAGGGTGGTATTCCAGGTGTGTGAGAACTCAGTCCTTGCATGTGTGTTAAGGGCTGTTTTCCACAGGCCTAAAAAGGCTGTGTTCCTGTGTGTGGAAGGGCTTTGTCCCTGTGCAGCTAGAGAATGAGGCCGCGGGACGGAGAGGATTGAATTCTTGTGTGTATACCCGGGTTAGCTCTCCCTGGCTGGCAGAGGGCTGTGGTTCTGTGTGAGAGAAAACCAGGCCCCAGTAGGCATGAGAAGGCAGAGACCTGTGTATGAAAGACTAGAACCCATTCATGAGGGAGTGTTACAGTTATCTGTTGTTGGGTAACAAACTTGTTAAGACTACTGTCATGAAACAATGACCCCCTTATTACATCTCACAGCCGTGTGGGTCAGAAATGTGCACAGGACATAGCTGGATGGCTCATCTCTGCTCCTCCATGACTGCAGCCTCAGCTGAGATGGCTTGAATGACTAGAGGACTAGAACGGCTCAACGGGAGCCTCCCAGTCCTGTGTTCCTTGCTTCTCTAGATTGCATTTGCTGAGGCTAGAATGTTCAAGAGGGCTTCTTCACTCCCATGTTTGGCACCTGGGCTCAGATGGCTGGAATAGTTGAAGCTGACCAGTCACCTCTCCAAGTGGCCAGCTAGAGCTTCTTATGGGGTGTCTGGCTTCCCACAGAGCCACTGTTTCAAAAGAAAGGAGGTGGAAGCTGTGTTTCTCAAGGGCCTAGTTGAGAAAACGGCACAGTGTCGCTTCTGCCATGTTCTCTTGGTTAAACCAGTCACAGAGCCTGCCGAGATTCAAGGGGAGGGACAATTCTATATTTCAATGGGAAGAATGTCAGAAAATTTGTGGCCATCTTCAATCTACTGTAATGATTTGAGCCTCTGTGTGCGTAACGGGGCTGTGTCCTCAGATATGTGAGAAGGCAGGATCTGTGTGTGTGGAGGGGAGGGAGTTCCTGTTGGGTGGACCCCAGAGATAGGTGACCATAGTGGATGTGTGCTGGAGGTGGGAGAATCTGATGGAACAGGGAGGTTTCTGATTGGGACTGAATTAATGCCACACCTGTGCATTCTGCATATTAGTAACTGCACCTGTCCCCTCTTTTCTTGGGTGGCAAACTGATGTTCTGAAGGGTGGCAGGCCAGGCACGTCCTACTGTGTATCTTAGACTGAGAATTGCCAGGTGGCAGGTCTTCCTTAGCTTGGGCCAACTTGGGCCGACTCCCCTGGTCTCACATGTTTTTTTCCAGGTTGACAAGCAGCAAATATTTCTGCACCATACAGTGTGTCTCTAGGAGAAGTTTGGCCAACTATTAGGTTAGAAGGAACAGTCTTCAAGACTGCCCTCACCTCTGACACCAACTGCAAGTTCAGGGGTTCCCCAAACCACCCTTGGTTTCAATAATTTGCTAGAAGGACTCACAGAACTCACTGAAAGCTATTATACTTATGGTTTATTACAGGGAACGCATACACACTGAAATCAGCCAAGGGAAGAAGCAGCATGCAAGGCAGAGACAGGGCTGTGCCAAATACAGAGCCCTCACTGTCCTCTCCCTGTGGAGTCAGACCACATTACTTTCCCGGCACCAATGCATGACAACGCACACAGACCACTGCCAACCAGGAAAGCTGCTCCAAGCCTCAGTGTTCAGAGTTTTTACTGGAGCTCCATTTCGTTGGCATGATTGAGTCATTTCCCATGTAGTTGATCTCAGTCTCCAGGTCAAATAATATTGTGTGACCCAAAGCCTCCACCCTAGTCACACAGATGGTCTTTCTAGGGTGGTCAGCCCCTGCCCTTATTCATACTGTTTACTGGTTACAGTAACTGTTTCTTATTAACAGTAGTATTAACAGTATTATTACTATTTGGCCAGCTCAAGGACCACAACCAAACAAAGATTACCCTGTAGGAGCTGAGGGCAAAGGCTAGACCTCTTCTTCAGTAAGGTTAAATTCTTTACTGCACAATCTCTTAGAAAGAAGACAAACAGAACTGTGGATGGGTTTCCTGCAAGTGAATACTCTGAGTGGCATCCAAGAATTAGGAGGATATGTTTCTTTGCAGCATGTGAATTCTGGCAACTTCAAGGTTTCTGCTTCCAAACTGTACAATGTCTCAGGTTTCCTTCTTTTTTATCCCGTGTTCTCTGTAGCTCGCTCCCCAAAACTGGGCACTGCCGTTCCTTTGTTAGAAGCATTACGAAAATGAATGGGATGGACAGTGCCTCAACTGATCCCTGCCACAAGATTTTTCTTCTTTCCTTTATTTTCTTTATTCCCTTCTTCTGGACTCAGATGGGAGGTTGCCCTGTGCCAGTCCCTCCACCTTGAAATTCCATTCCCCTCCTGCTCCTCTGCATCCTTGATCTTCAGTTACTCTCATTTTCAGTTTCATTCTCCCACGTCAGTGGAACGTGCTCAAACCCACCAACTGTCTGTCCAATCACTATTTTCTGTCTTTTGGTACATTCCTTTTTTTTTTAAAGATTGGCACCTGAGCTAACAACTGTTGCCAATCTTCTTTTTTTATTTTCTGCTTTTTTCTCCCCAAATCCCCCCAACACATAGTTGTGTATTTTCAGTTGTGGGTCCTTCTAGTTGTGGTATATGGGACGCTGCCTCAACCTGGCCTGACAAGTGGTGCCATGTCTGTGCCCGGGATCCAAATCAGCAAAACCTCCAGCTGCTGAAGTGGAGCGCACGAACTTAACCACTCGGCCACATGGCCAGCCCCACGGTAATTCCATTTTTAAACTAAGCCATTTCCTACTTTTCCTTTTTTTCTAATTCTCTCCACTGATAGAGTCATTGCACTGATAGAATGATTGCAACAGGCATTTATGTGGGGTCATGTAGTTTACCAAACACTATTGCACGCCATAGTGAGACCACTTGTTTTTGTGTACCTAGTAGCTCTTTCCCTTTCTTTAAGTAACAACACCCTAATTTTGCAGGACAATATCTTCCCCATTTGGGACTAACAATCTTACTGGGATTGTCAATCAAGATACCCACCTTGTTCTTGCCAAGGGGTTGTTGTGTGATCCTGGCCAGTCGGTCATGTGCTTTCTCCCTGAAACAAGAATCTTGGCTGAGTGATCCAAGATTGGAAGTGGTTAGCAAGCATTCATCCCTGAGGCTGATGGAGCAGATGGACCATTATATTCTGCCACCCATGTCCTCTGACTCTGCCTTGATTCATGTCCTTTCCCAACACCTAGTTCTTCAGCTTTTCTTTTCTTTTATTTTGAGGAAGATTAGCCCTGAGCTAACATCCACCACCAAACCTCCTCTTTTTGCTGAAGAAGATTGGCCCTGAGATAACATTCGCACCCATCTTCTTCCATTTTTTATACATAGGACACCGCCTTGGCATGGCTTGATGAGCAGCACATAGGTACATGCCTGGGATCCAGACCGGTGAACCCTGGGCTGCCAAAGCGGAGCGCACAATGCCACTGGCCCGGCCCCTCTTCAGCTTTTTTTAAAATTCTATGAGCTACTCCATTTTGTTTTGATAAATTCTTCCTTTTCTCCTAAGTTAGCCTGTCAGTTTCTACTGCTAGTAACCAAAGAACCCCAACAACATCTTTTACCTGACCCTCCATTCACCTTGTAAAGTACAGGGAAGAGAGGAACTGATACTGACTGGATAAATTTTCTAGTTTAGCTAGTTTAAGTGAGTTTAAATTCATACAGGTTGTGCACCTTGTCAAAAGTCCCGCACAGTTTAATCACTTGCAACTGTCTCGAATATCCGCGTTTGCCTGCTCCACTCTCTGCTCCCCTCTCAATTCTTGAACACCAGAAATTTCATTTCTCTAGCTTCCTCTCCTCTAAGATCCCAAGATATCATTATTCAAAGGCCAACGTCATAATAGACTTCTACTAAACTCTAGAATTACTGTGGAAACCTTCTGAACCCAGCAGTCCATTCCACATGCAATACCAGAAGCAGGCATATTTCACACTGAGTCTATTTACATGCTCTATTTTGTAACTCCCTTTTGCTTTCTGCCATAGACCTAAAAAGTTAATTTCATAGATAATATTCTATGATTTTCTTCATATTTCAGAACCTTACTTCAAAACCCAAGTGGTTACAACATTTGACTGTGTGTAGGCGTGAAAAACTGTGAAGGCTTTATTGTTTTATTTTCCATCAACTTTTTTGATATTAATAAAATATGAACGTTAAAAGCTATGGAATTTCAAAATGAAAAGCTATGGGGAAATTCAAGATACCATAAAATGATCAAAGAGAAAAATAAATGTTCAGTATACTGTATTGAAAAAAAAAGAGATGGCTTGGAAAATCACTTGACTGTTGCCTTGATGGGTTGAGAACCACTGCTGCTCTGGTGTCGTGGGGATAAGCAGGCATACGGGAGTCATCGCAGAAGTTGTAAATAAGGTTTCTGATCATTCATCAGAAGCTGATAAGAAGGGGAGTTCAGCATTCGGGGAATACAGGAAACAAGGCTAAGAAGTTGTTTTTGAAAAGATCTATCTTTTTGGGAAAATTTGTAGCAGTTATTATAAATCTAGCTCCATCTGGCTGGTGTTGGGAGGGGTAATAACTAACTTCCTCCCGAACCTTTGGGGCACTTGGAAATTGCCCTGACGTTTCCAGTGTGTGTCCCCAGCTGAACAAGCTGAAAAACAAATGCAGCCAGATCTTCTGACTTCATTTGTGTACATGCTAAGAAAGCAAACGTGAGATAGTTTGGAGGCAATTAGGGCTGTGGTGCAGAGCACCATTTTAAAATTTACCCTTTAGCACAGTTGTGACAAGATAATGAATGCGCATTTGCTAGCGTGGGAGTGGAGCAACTTAGAAGGGAGGAAAAATGAGCTCACTGAGTCTTCATGGACCATCAAATCCAGAGAACTTTCACTGTGAAAGGGCCCTTTGTTGATCCTTCTGGGGAGCTCCTGACAGATGATAGAAAAGGGCCCAGACTATTCCTCAAGGAAAAGCCAGAACAACTGTACCACGCTCAGACTTTACTCCCAACCTCACTCTGCCCAGCTAGTCCTGCTGAAATGCTTTGTGGTTTCTAAGCTGCTCTACACTCCACCGTGAGAGGGACCAGGTCGATAGTCACCTACTCCAGCTCATCAGCCTTCAGGGCCTCAAATCGTCCTGTCCACACTCGGCCCACTCACAGTGGTCTCTGCCACACTGTTGGCCCCTCTTGCTGTCCTCTGAGGGGGGGCGGCCAGGTGCAAACCTAAGCCTCTTCCTCTCAGCCCCTTGCATTCCTGAGAGTTTTCAGCCTCCTTCTCAGGCACTTGTGCACAGGGCAGAATTCTTGGCCAATCGGCTGGAATCTACTTAATCCCTAACAATCCTCATTTTGCAAAGGAGAGTTCTCTTTCTCTAATTTTTTATTTGTAGGAGGTTCTTGGATTAACCCAACACTGTCACTGTCTATAGTGGATTGCATAGTGGCCCCTCAAAAGATATGCCCAAGTCCTAACCCTGTGAACGTGACCTTATTTGGAAAAAGTCTTTACAGATATAGTTAAGGATCTGGAGATTTCCTGAGATGAGACCATCCTGGATTAGGGAGGACCCTAAGTCCAATGACAGGGGTCTTTGTAAGACACAGACGTGAGGAGCAGAAATACAGAAAGAAGGCCACTTGAAGACAGAGGCAGAGACTGAAATTATGCAGACACAAGGCAAGAAACACCTGGCTGCATCCCAAGTTGGAAGAGGCAAGGGAGGATTCTTCCCTGGAGCCATCAGAGGGAGTGTGACCCTTCTGACACCTTGATTTTGGCCTTCTGGTGTGAGAGAACTGTGAGGGAATAAATTTCTGTTGTGTTAAGACACCAAGTTTATGGTAATTCACTATGGCAGCCGTAGGAAGCTGATAAACTGTCTTTGCTGTAGCCGGAGATGGGTTTGGATGGAACTGCTCAATACTAACCTAGATTTGTACCACGATAGCTGTGGGCTGGGCCCTGAGGGTTGGGCCTTGGGGTGGTGACCCAGCAACAGGTCATATAGTGAAGACTAGTGAGTTCCCACTCTGAGCTTGAGGGAGATGAACCCACCTGCCCCTTGGGGAGATTGTATTCTAGCTGTCAGCACAAGGCCGAAACACGTATTTTTAAAAATGTCATCCTATTACGTCGTGAATCATCTGAACCGCGAAGACAGACACAAGGCACACCAAAGTAAACTGACAAAGCTAAGGAAAAGTGAGGCCAGAGCTCAGATGGAGGAGCAGTGTGCTGGGCGGGAGGGGCTCCATGGTCTTGTGGAAGCAGTGCCAGACCAAGAGGGGGCCTGTGGGCACAGTCTGCCCGGTGCAGACAGCAAGTCTGTAGGGACTTTAAAATGATAATGAAACCAACCAAAAATCAGCCTGCTTTTTTTTTTTTTTTTTTTTTTTTTAGGAAATTAGCTGGAGCTAACTACTGCCAGTCCTCTTCTTTTTGCTGAAGAAGCCTGGCCCTGAGCTAACATCCGTGCCCATCTTCCTCTACTTTATATGTGGGACGCCTACCACAGCATGACCTGCCAAGCGGTGCCATGTCTGCACCTGGGATCCGGGCCGGTGAACCCCGGGCCACTGAGAAGCGGAACATGCGAACTTTCACATTTTTATTATTTAGCCTTTAGTAAACATTAATTTAATTAATTCAAGCTATGCAGTTGACCCCTGATGGGCAGAGTCAACCACACGTGCTTGTCTTGAGAGTCAGCGTCTAAGGTTAGGGATTGGTTGAGGTCACTCTGGGCACGGTTCATGTCTCCAACACCTGGTACTACACTTTCCTGTGTGTGAGTAGTAGCTTGATAAGAAGCAGCGATAGCACATGGGTTCCGAAGACAAAGAAACAACTTGAGTTACTTTAATTCTGTCACTCTATGCAACCACGTTGAATTTTTGTGACTGAGTTTTAAAACACTGAAATCTAGTGAAAATTTCAAGGTGTACTGTTTTTGTTTGGTGAGTATAAATTTTATTTCACACATGAAATATTTTACTGAATTTGAATATCTTTAAAATTAAAATGAATTATTTTTAAATTATTAATTGCTTAAAAACTGAAGAACGACTCAAGAAAATATGATTATGACTGATTAGCCAGTGGTTATTTCTGAAAATAAATTTTACTATATTGGGTGAGGTATTGGAAAATGATCTGCTCTGGACGTCAAATATGCGAGCATGAGGAAGGACACCATTGTGTGGATGAAGAGAGACAGATGCAGAATTTGAGGAATGCTGGGTTTTAAGTTCGTTCCTCCAAATTTGAATCTGTTGCTTACAATTATCCTAGTCAATCTGAACATTATTTTATAAAAAAATTTTACAGCAAAGAAGGAGGTTATGTAGATAATTAGGGTGACCATATGTCATGTTTTGTCTTGACCCCTCGAGTCTAAGCCAGTCTAAGGCCATCATAGATAGTGGAGCTCCCTTCTCTCTCCAAAGTGTCCCCATTGGTCATCCTTTAGATGAGGGGCAAGTTGTGCCCACATAGAACAAAGCTTAGAATCTGAACTATTGTTTATAGTTCTATGTATATGGACACTAAGGATCATCTATTAATAAGAATGGCAATTGATAACTTTACTGTCAACTATGAATTATAAATATTGAATAACTAGAGAATAGAGAAGCGAAATTATGAGTCCATTTAAAAGGCAATAAATTGTAACTCTTTTCATTGACAAGACTTGCAGATGAGTAGTTTAGAAGGATACCACTGGTGTGGATCATCAAGTTTCTATTTCTTTGCTTAACAGTTTTGCAAGGAAAGAGTGGTGACACACAATCTAGACAGAAGAGAGGTTTTAGAGGGAAAGTGGAAAGTTGTCAGAGCTGAGTCAGATCAGGCAGAATGGAAGGTGTTGAAGGAGGCAAAGAGGTTTTTGTGGTAGGCCACATGGGTAAAGGCAGCTGGAGTTCAGAAGGGTGTCTGACTGTAAAGATTTATAGAGAATAAATCTATAAGCCAAATTCAAAATGAAGAGCATAATCTGCATTAGATAGCAGATAAGACTGGGACGACATAAGCCATAAGATAATTTTTCCCCCAGGGTAGTTGTGAGTGAGACCGGCATAGCTGTGCATGGTCCTCCATGTTCTTTGCCTTAGGGTGTGCCCTTTCTTGGAGCAGGAACGACCATTCCAGCTCATCCACTGACCAATTCAAGTTGTGTTTTAAAAGGCAGTACAGTATAGTGATTTCAAGTACTAACTTTGGAAGCAGAGAACCTGGGTTCAAATCCCAGCATTATCACTCTCTAGTTGTGTGATCCTGGCCAAGTCAGTCTCTGTATTTCCTTCTCATTTGTAAAATCTGGGTCATGACAGTGCTTACCCTGCAGGGTGGTCGTGAAGATGGAATGAGGGAAATGTTTAGTATTTAGAATGGAACGTGGCTCATGATAAGCACTACCTAACAGTTAGCTATTGTTATTTAAAGCTCAGTTCGTGACATCATTTCCTCTTGGGAGCACTTCCTGACTCTGCTTCCAGGCCAACCCAGGGCATCCTCCCCTAAGGCCCTGTACACAGCCTGCCCTATGCTGTAACTATTTATTTTATTTTCCCACTCAGCTTAAACTCCTTCTACTAAAGATCAGGTCTTGTAGAGTCCTACATCCCCCTGCCCAGCAGAATTCTTCATAATAGTAGGTGCTCAATAAATATTTATTGAATGGATGAAAGAATGAATGCTGGCAAGTCACCTCTCCAAGTCTCAGTCTTTGAAAGAGATTTCTTAGGGATTCTTACTTTCTTAGGGAGAAACTAAGCCAACTTTAGTGGTAGAGGGCTCTGGAAAGAAGTTCGCTCCTCAACCCTGAAATCTGGCATTTGCTCTCTATACACGACCAGACCAGACGTGCGAACCTGGCTGTCACCACATACAACCTACTTGTGAAGACCTGTAGATGGTTTTCAACTTGAACCTTCTTGAGCATTTTTGGCCTCTTATTGGAAACTCCTAAGTTGGCTTCTGTGATCCTATGTTCTCCTCCTACTTCACTGGCTACAGACTTTCAATCTACTCTGCGGGCTTGTGTTCTTCAACTCATCCCTTAAATGCTCATGGTCCTCAGAGCTATCTTTGTTTGTTAATTCTCACTCGATACACTTTCCCTGGGAAATCTCATCCTTCCTATTACTACCTGCTGATTCCCAGATCTCTATCTCTATCCTGGCCCATCCCTTGAGTTGCAGACCTGCCTTTTGGACATATCCACCTAGACTTTAAATTCAACATGATCAAAGCACAAAGCTGGACCTATCATCACCTCTATCCCCACTTCAACCTGTTTGTTCACTGTCAATGATGTCTCAATTTCTCCACGTGGCCAAGGACAGGTTGCTGACAACGGTTTTCCCCTACTCATTCACATATATCATAACTTCTTTCTGGCTCCCAGTCTTATGGAAGGGACCCTTTCCAACTTACCACCAGGTCCTGGGCATGCACAAGTGTAAAAACCCAGTTTCTCTGTGAGCTGCAGGATGTCAACTCTGGCTCATAACTATGGCTATTGGTTCCTTCTTTGTTTCTGGCAGCTGGAGGTTTTCCTTTCTTAGTTTTGAGAAACTATGGCTATGTATCTACCACTTTTTAAAAAAGTTTACCCAGCAAGTCCATGGGTTTGGAGCCAGAGCAGATATTGCTACCCCTTCAGTCCCACACTGAAGGGAAGTCTACTGTTAAAAAGATAATTTCAAAAGAAGATAAATAACTTTCATGCCAATCTACAAATAAACATAGGTTAGCGATTTTATTTAACTCATTAATGAGAAAACTGGCAAAGATGTTATACTGGCTAAAAGAAGTCGAAAAACAGACACATTTATAAAAAAGGAACATTGAAATGAATGTGCAAATAGAAGTAAAGCTAACTTTTTCCATAATGGAGAGAGAAGTCAGTTAAACTTCTGCTGGGCAGGACAGAGTTTGCATGTCTGTAGGCAAGGGTTATTTTGTGTTGTTATCAGTTACCTACAATTTACAGAGTTGTGAAATAGCTCAAAGGCAGTGAACAGCTGGACCAGAGAACTCAGAGGATGTGCTGGACTTAGACAATGCACAGTTCTGCACTAAAGCACATCTTCCCCTCACTATGCTGGAATTATTTGTTTCATGTTTGTTTCAAGTTTCTCTCGGAAATAGGGGTTGTGTTCAAGTCATCGTTGCACACCCAGGGCCTACAATGACTTACATTACCTGGAATCAACTTGCTAACTGCAGACGTAATGAATGAATGTTGTGCCCCTTATAGAAACTGGAGTATTTTCCCCCTCCTTTCCTTTAAGAGAGAGAAAGAAAAAATATATATATACACATTTATGTCATACATGTGACTCAGAAAAGAAACCAGGAAGCTTCTGTCCTCCCCTCGACTCTCACTAACTCCAGGCATTTGATGGCCTTGCTACTGATTACACAGTGTCCCCGTGTCATTGATGCATCCCGTTGTCGTAGGTGAACACCAAATAAAAGATCCTTCTTTTTAAATTATCTATCAAACGGGTCTAATTCTTAAGGCATATTTGCCAAAGTATCTTTCTTTTGATAAATCATGCTAGTTCTCCTTCTGGAATACATGTAAAGAAAATTCCCAATTACTTTCTCTTCAGATGCTTTTGCATCTAAATTGCTTAAGCGCTGCTGCCTCTTGGGTCCTGCCTTATCAGGGGTCTCTGGGGCTTTGCCAGCAACACCTTGCAAGAAGAGTTCTTTAGTAAACACCCGGCCCCCTCACCGCTGTTCCCTGCAGGATCCTCGTTAGTCAGTAACCCACTTAAAGCTGGAAAGATTTCCACTGTGCTGCCCTTTGTCTCTCCCAATGCTTAACTTCCTGTTCGGCAGGACATTCTTCTGCAGTCTGCAGTCAGTTTCTTGACTGGCATACATGTATTTTTTTTTCTTCAAAATAAATGAGTGCATAAATGCACCCAGTCCATTTCCCATTAATGGTGTGTTCAGTGTGGCCATACAATAAAATGTCAGAGGGGCATTTATCAAAACATCCATAAAGTTATCTTTAAAACAAGGTAAAGTGACTTAAGAACAATAGAAGTCAATAGCTTGACTGAGGCTATGCCAATGTAAAAAGACAATTCGAACTGCAAATTCAATGTAGTCACTGAAATAGTAGTTCCCATTTTACCAATTCAAGAGCTTGATTATCTCTTCTTTTTGCCCAACAAATTTGGGTTGAATCAGTAATCTAAACTGGAATAGATCACTTAATAAAAAAGTTTGGAATATTTCAAAACGCTTTAAAATCTCATAGATAACGCTGAGTCAGAAATTTTCATCCCTTCCTGCACATTTCCATCATCTGGGAAGGTTTTAAAACATGAGCATGGGAAACAAAACGAAAAGACAACCTAACAATTGGGAGAAGATGTTTGCAAATCTTATATCAGATATGGGGTTAATATCCAAAATATGCAAAGAACTCATACAGCTCAACAACAAAAAAACCAAAAACCCAATTAAAAAATGGGTAAAAGATATGAGCAGAGATTTCCCCAAAGAAGATACACAGATGGCCAACAGGCACATGAAAAGATGTTCAACATCATTAACTATCAGGAAAATGCAAATCAAAACGACAGCGAGATATCACCTTACTCTGGTCAGAATGGCTATAATTAATAAGACAAGAAAGAACAAGTGTTGGAGAGGATGTGGAGAGAAGGGAACCCTCATACACCACTGGTGGACGTGTAAACTGGTGTAGCCACTATGGAAAACAGTATGGAGTTTCCTCAGAAAATTAAGAATAGATCTACCATACGATCCAGCCATTCCACTGCTGGATATTTATCCAAAGAACTTGAAAACACAAATGCTAAAGATATATGCACCCCTATGTTCATGGCAGCATTATTCACAATAGCCAAGACTTGGAAGCAACCTGGGTGCCCATCAAGGGAGGAATGGATAAAGAAGATGCAGTATGTATACACAATGGACTACCACTCAGCCATAAGAAATGATGAAATGTGGCCATTTGTGAGAACGTGGATGGACCTTGAAGGTATTCTGCTGAGTGAAATAAGTCAGAGGGAGAAGGTCAAATACTGTATGGTCTCACCCATAAGTATAAGAGAAAAACAACGACAAACAAACACATAGAGACAGAGTTTGGATTAGTGGTCACCAGAGGGGAAGGGGGAAGGGAGGAGGGCAAAAGGGGTGATTATGCACACGTGTGTGGTGATGGATTGTGATTAGTCTTTGGGTGGTGAACATGATGTAATCTACACAGAATTCGAAATATATTACAATGTACACCTGAGAGTTATATAATGTTATAATTCAATGTTACTGTAATAAAATAAATAAAAGGTAAAAATAAATAAATAATAAACATGAAAAAAATAAAATAAAATAAAACATGAGCATGGGGCTGGCCTGGTGATATAGTGAAGTTTGCGTGCTCCAAATTGGCCAGGGGTTCATCTGTTCGGATACTGGCATGGACATACACACCACTGATCAAGCCATGCTGTGGCAGCATCCCACATACAAAGTAGAGGAAGATTGGCATAGATGTTAGCTCAGGGGCAATCTTCCTCAAGCAAAAAACAAAAACAAAACACGAGGATGAACTGATCCCACCCACAGATATTCTGTTTTAATAATTTTGAGATAAGGCCTGGGAATAGAGAATTTTCATGGGCTCCCCAGGTAATTTTAATGTCCAACCAGGGTTGAAAACCTCTCGAAATTTTGCTCTGTAGAACTCATAAATAACGTTAAATTGTAATTTCTTATTATTGGATGACTGGGTTGTCATCTAGATTTCAAGGTGGTCCATCGAGACATTCTTCTTTAGAAAAATAACAAGACATCTTTTATGTTTGCTGAGCATTTATGACACACTTGGCTGGATTTAATCATGGTGGCCCAAGAGTTCATGAGATGCATAATTTCTGTCATTAAGAATCAGGAGCATGGATTCCCAACTCAGTCTTTCTTACTTAGGAACGATGGTCTTGAATTTGCATATTACTGAAAACAGGATTCAACTTGCAGGGTTCCAGTAAATCAAGAGAGAGTTACTTCTAAGCAAGATATCTTCCTTCCTGTACACATCCTGTCCGCCCTGCAGAGAGCGTCCTTCTCCTCAGTTCCCACTGCCAGAACACGCTTGTCCTCTGCTCCTTTCTGCCTGCTCCACATCACAGCCTCTTCCCTCCATTCCTTCACTTACCTGGCCAGCTCCTTTGTTTCCCAGGTCCCAGCTGAGGGATTACCTTCTGTCATCAGCCTTCCCCAACTGCTCCCCCAGGTTCTGCATCCCCTGTGTGCTCTGAGAGCCTGTCTGTGGAGGCATCCCCCTGTGTCACACTGGTCTCTTTTCTAACCTGGATCTCCCGCCAGAAACCTCCTTGATGACAGGGCCCGTGTTCTCTTCACTGTTGCAGCATTGGTGGTGGTTGCTGTTCTAAGGACTTTATATAACCTGTCCACGAAAGACCCACAAACAACCCTATGTGGCAGTTATTGCTCTTATGCCCATTTTAGAGCATGACAAAATAAGGCAAAAATACAAGTTAATTAACTTGAATATTCCAGGTGACACAGCCAGCAAGAGGAGTTTCTGGGATTTGAACCCAGACAGTCAGGCTCCATAGTCTGACTTCTTAATAAATATGCTGAATGAACAAGTATAAATGAGTGAATATAAAGTCATAGGGGCCTAGGGGCATGGCAAGTGTGGCTCCCACTTAGGTGTGCTCTAAGTGATTGTGCTGAAATATCGGGATAGTGATAAACACATTTTCCCAAAAGAGAAATGTGTGTGTGTGTGTGTGTGTGTAAGAAAGAGAAAGAGAGAAAGAACGTGTTGTCAGAAGTTCAAAGACACAAGAAAGACAAAATTATGAAAAGCCAGTCAACGATATGTTTGGGATGGACTCCGGTCAAGTCAGAAATGTGGAAGTGGAAATATGGTCTCATAAGCTTTTTGAACCAGCCTGTCTTTGTCTTTTAAAAAGGAGGAAAAAGGCAAGAAGTAGTGTCAGAATCTACCTGTGGCTTAACTGGACCATTTGAAACTCCCAAGGTGACCTGGCATGGGGAAGAGGATTTGAGAGTTAATAAGCCTCAGAAGCTTTTATATTGTCAATGGGGTAAAGATAAAGCAGGCAGAATTCTCTATTTCAAACCTATTAAGGGGCTGTGTGGATTAAACCTTTCTATTAGTTTTCTATTGGTGCCGTAATAAATTATTATAAGCTTAGTGGCTTAAAACAATAGAAATTTATTGTCCTCCAGACCTGATGGTCAGAAGGCTGAAATGGGTCTCACGGGGCTCAAATCAAGTGTATGGAAGGCTGCAGTTTTTCTGGAGGAGAATCTCCTTCTGTCTTTTAGAGGCTGCCTGCATTCCTGGGCTCCTGGCTCCTTCCTCCATCTTCAAAGCCAGCAGCGTAGCATCATCAAATCTCTCTCTCTTACTCTGACTCTCTTGCCTCCTTCTTATGAAGACCCTTGTGATTACATTAGGCCCACCTGGATAATCTAAAATAATCTCTCCATCTCAAGATACTTAACTTAATCATATCTGCAATATCCCTTCTGCCGTGTAAGGAAACATATTCACAGGTTCCAGGAACATCTTTGGCATTATTTTGTCTACTATGACCATTAATAATCTCTAAGAAAAACATGTCTAGCCAAAGGACACCCGTATGTTGTGTCTGGTTGAGGATACTATAGAAAATAAAACCAAAGACTCAGAATATTTTTTTCAAACTTAGAATTTAAAAGGAAACGACTCTTTTTTTTTTTTTAAGATTTTATTTTTCTTTTTTCTCCCAAAGCCCCTCGGTACATAGTTGGGGGTCCTTCTAGTTGTGCCACGTGGGATGTCGCCTCAGCATGGCTTGATGGGTGGTGCCACGTCCGCACCCATAATTGGAACTGGCGAAAGCCTGGGCTGCCGAAGCAGAGCGCGCAAACTTAACCACTCGGCCTCGGGGCCAGACCTGGAAATGACTCTTTACAAGAATTGTGTTGCAGGAAGGATGGAAGGGAGTCTTCCTCAGCCAGAAGCTTGGGACAACCACATGTAATTCCATACACATCAGAAGCACTGGCCTTCGGTCCATGAGACCGGCAGAGGGCCCTCTCTGAGCAGTGACCTGTGGTCAGAAGGGAGGACGACCTCTTGATACCCAGGAGAGACAAGACCATTTGACACTCAGCAGAGGACGTGAAGGTGAATTTTGTAGTCATAAATTAGCAAACTTCAAAAAGCTTATTTGAAAAGAGAGCCAATTCCACATCTTTCAAAAAGATCACAATGTTTTTCCAATAAAACATTAAAGCTCTCTCCTTTGCTAGAGATTTTACTGTGCTCCTTCTAACTATATTGACTCACATTCCTGTCTTAGTAATAGGGAGGGGCTGGTCTCATTAGGAGATACATGGGAGCTGGCTCTCATTTCTATATTGAGAAACGACTTCTGGTCTAGACTAAAAAGACTTCTTCTTAACTTTCATTCCACGGCCAAGTCTGCAATCTTCCCCTGCGGTCAGTCCCCTCGGGCGAGGCCCTGGATGAGCGGAGGAGAAAGTCTAGGTAAATGGATGCTTTCCTCTGCACTCAGCGATGTCTCTGGAGAAGTTTGGCAGCTTTCTCTCTGCTCTTTACATTTTTGAAATTTTTCCTGTCGGGGCGTGAGTGAAACCTAACGGGTAAGAGGCGAGTCCGTAGTAGGTTTGTTTCCTCTCTTCCTGCATCTCAGACTTCCATGACACGAGGTCACCGACAATTCCTTTTTCATTCTCACATTGTCAGACTTTAAGAGGCAGTCTTTGTAGCAGGTTAAAAGTGGAAGTAAGTTTACAGGATGGAAGTCAATGCGCACTTCTCCATGGTCTCTGTTATGGACTAAATTTTACCCCCTCTCCAAAAAAAATTTGTATATTGAAGCCCTAACCCCCAATGTGACTGTATTTGGAGATGGGACCTTTAAAGAGGTGATTAAGGTTAAACGAGGTCGTAAAGGTGGAGCCCTAATCCAATAGGACTGGTCCTGACGAGAAGAGGAAGAGATACGTGGGAGGTGTGCACACAGAAAAGGCCATGTGAGGCCATAGCAAGAAGGCAGGCATCCACAAGCCAAGCCAAGAGGAGACGCCGCGGGAGAAACCTATCCTGGCATGTTGATCTTGGACTTCCAGCTTACAGAACTGTGAGAAAATTAATTTTTACTGGTTAAGCCACCCAGCCCATGGTATTTTGTTATGGCAGCCCTAGAAAACTAATATAATCTCTTCGTTCTAGTCATGGGGACAGGAAACGATGCAAATAGTGGCTGCCCCATTGGCGTGGGTCCTGATGTCAGCACAGCAAATAGACAGCAGCCCAACAGTGGATCCGTGATGAATGCAGAATGTGAGCAAACAGAACTGCGTGGTTTGAGAACACTGAGATTTGGGGGCTGAATATCCTGGCTGCTGACTACGGTTGCTGTTGTTATCTTTATCTTAAATATTGGAAAGCAAAGTTAATAGTTCAGGTGACTTGCCCAAGGTCTTCTGTGCCCTGAACTAAAGCTTCCATTACTCTACCGTGTGGCTTCCACACCAGCTGTCATTTACAGGTTTGGTTTGTAGGGGAGGAAAAAAAACACTTTTCCCTCTACTCCTCTCAGGTTCCCAGGCTGGAGCCCTGCATGTTAGACCCACAAAGAAAGGTCAACAAAAGAAGAACAAACAGAAGTTGATTAACATGCGCATCACACACACAGCAGAGTACTCAGTGATGGGTAACTCAGAGGGGTGTTAGAACCTGGGCTTACAGTAGCATTTTAACAAAAGAACAATAAAATTTTAGAGAAGTGACAAGACAAATGAAAAGAACTTTGTGTTTCTAGAAGAGCAGATTGTGGGAGGGTAAATATCTGGGGGCACTAACTGTGGACAAGGGCTAATCTTAGGAAGACGTGTTATGTAGATTCCTCTGGTGGTCTCGGAGCCATAAGGGCCTAGAATTGTCTCTGGGAGTTGACTTCTGTCCTTCCTGGTAGAGAGGGGAGGGGAGGAACCTTTATAGATTTACGTCTTGCTTTTAGGCAAATAGCTGGAGGGCAGAGAGCTTTTCTTGTACCTGCTGTATCTCAACTGCTTTCAGCTCAAAATAATCACTAGGCCAAAGCAGCATGTTCTGCAACCCTTTGGGGTCTTCCAGAATTTGAGAAACCTGATGATATAAAGGAAAAACCTGTTATGGAGAGCATAATAGTCAGGTCGCCAGCATTTGAAAGGTAACTTGGAATAAGACAAAAGCAGAAAGCAGGTAAATTAGGAAGTCAGAAAAAAACCATAAAAACAAAAACACCTGGGTTTTGTTTTTGTTCTTTTTCAAATTCAAACAGAAGTTATGTTATTTATGGCCCTGGGGTTAGAACAGGCCTGGGTTCCAGTTGCCCGCACTTCGGTGTGATCTTAGACAAGTGCTTAACCTCTCAGAGTTTTAGTTTCTTCCTCTTTAAAATTGTGAAGGTTAACATAGCCTCAGAGGCTTGTGGGGAGAATACAGTTCTATAATAACCGTGTTGTCCCGAGTGTTTTCCTGCAGAGAGTGTGGTCATTACAAATTAGGACAGCTTTCTTTCCCTAAGTACAGGCAGACACCAGGGCTTTCAGGGGCACGTCCTGTCCTGCTCCACACCTCAGACTCCGCGGAGGCTTTGTCTGTAAACTGCCTGTCAGCTCCCTGCCCGGGCCAAACGCTTCCAAGCAGCCAAAGCCCCTGCCCAGCCAGTCCCTCAAACCAGAGCAAAGCAGCTTCTACAGGAGGTTCCAACCCCATCCGCTCCTCGCTCGGGGCGTATCCCAGAGCCAGCCTCTCTGCCAGGGAGCGACTCTGTCGCCCAAGAAACAATTGAAAATGAAAGAAAGAAAGAATTTTAGAAGTGGACACAAAGTAGAAGACACACAAGAGTGACTAAGCACACAGTGGCTTAAAAGAAATAAGAGGCAAAAGAGAGGAAAATGCTTAAAATCAAGAAGAAATGAAGAAAGAGGAAAAAGAGATTTGAGAGAATACGACAAATACTGATGACAAGCAAGGAAGACTCAACATGCTCAGTCCCCAAGGAAGAAAACTGAAGTAACAGAACCAGATAACAAAACTGTAATCCACGAGGAAAACGTTCCTGAAATAAAATGCCTTGAAACTACATATTGAAAGGCCCCAGTGTACCGGAGCCTATCAACCCAGAATGAGAAACACCAGGACGCAGTCTAGTCACCTCTTTCATCCACGTGGAAAAGGGAAAACAGCCACTGGATATCTAGACAAGAAGAATACGTGGCTTACTCTATCAGAGACCACAGGGATGTGTGCGAAGGATACAGGAGCCAATGTGAAGAGCTTGCACTGCCCCAAACAGAACAGTGTGAGTTTTAATAAAGGAAAAACAATAATACCTAGAAATATCTAATATTTAATAAAAAAATCAAATTTGCTTACATTCATGAATGTAAAAAAAATAATTGGCCACCTTTGCAGGATGACAGAGAACTACCTCATTTGGAAACTGCTGAAAGAAAGTAGTTAAAATTTATACAGCCTCTTCTATGTGAATGTACTAGTGGGCAGGCAAAGCGTAAATAAAGGAAAGTTTTCATAAAATTATTTCATATGATAAATCCAATAAAACTGTATAATTAGCACATGACCCTTTTGCAGCCCTCCCTAAATTAACGGTTGTAGGCACTGAGCTTCAACGGTTACTGTCATCAGAGACGGAGAGGCCAGGAGGTGGCTAGGAGCCCCCCAAGGGGGTACATGCCCCAGCCATCACCTTGCCAAGGGTCCAGCCAGGATCCAAACGAGCCTCCGGACCCAGCTGCACGGCGGACTCCGCTAGGAGCCACAGATCAGTAAGATACAGACTGCGAACTCGACAGGTCAACTGGTCTAGGTTTTTCAACAAACATATTTTAAGGGAAAGAAAGAGATGGAGAGGGAATCTGTAAAGGAAATTTAAGGACACATCAAATTTTTTTAAAATGGGAGACACAAAATCCCGGCAAGGATGCAGAGAAACAGGCTAACTCCTGTATTGCTGTGGGAATGTAAACTAATACAGTCACTCTGGAAAATGGTTTAACACTTTCTTCTAAAATTAAAATGCACTAATCATATGATCCAGAAATTGCATTCCATGGCGTTTATCCCCCCAAAATAAAAAGTTAGGTTTATACAAACATCTGTACACAATTGTTCATACAGCTTTACTCACAATAGCCAGAAAGTGGAAACAATCTAAATGTTCCTCAGTGGGTGACTGGTTAAACAAACTGTGACATCCTTACTGTGGAATACTACTCAACAATAAAAAGGAACGATGCTATTAATACACACAACATGACTGGACCACAAGGAAATTATGTGAAAAATGCCCTCAAAAGGTTATACACTATATGGATCCATTCTTGAATATTCTTGGAAGAAATCGTAGAGATGGGACACAGATTAATAGCTGCCAAGGGTTAGTATTTGGGAGAGCAGGAGGTGTTGTGGCTATAAAGGGGTAGCATGAAGGAGCCTCATGGTGACGTAACAGTTCTGTCTCTTGATTGTGACAGTGGTTACACAAAGCTACATACGTGAAAAAATTGGATAGCACTATAAACACACACACACAAATGAGTGAATAGATAACTGATCAAATTCAAATAAGCTCTGTGAATTGCATCAGTGTCAATGTCACGGTGTATAATAGCTATGCAAAATGCTAATGTTGGGGATGAGAGAGTGAAGGGGGTATGGAACCACCCTGTACATTTCTTGCAGATTTCTGTGAATCTATAATTATTTCAAAAAAAGTTTTTAAAATAGGCAAGGTTAAACAATAGTAGTTAAGGATGCACAATGGGTGAGAAAACTCAGTGAAATGTAAGGAGCAGTTACGGGCCGGCCCCGTGGCCGAGTGGTTAAGTTTGCACACTCTGCTGCAGGCGGCCCAGTGTTTCGTTGGTTCGAATCCTGGGCGCGGACATGGCACCACTCATCAGGCCATGTTGAGGTGGCGTCCCACATGCCACAACTAGAAGGACCCACAACTAAGAATATACAGCTATGTACCGGGGGGCTTTGGGGAGAAAAATGAAAAAAAAAAAAAAAAAAAGAAGCGGTTACCACATAAGTTGTACTAGCAAGGAGCTGTCACCTGGAGGCAGCGTGTGAAGGGGCTTCTGACATGTTTGGTGAGGTTCTGTTTCTTGACTGAGAAGATAGTTATTTATAGTAATTCACCAAACTGTACACTTTTGTGAGTGCTGTGTGTGTGGTGTGCATTCTCCGGATTCGCTGTGAGAGAGGCGGAGGTGAGCGGGCCGTGTGAGCACGCACTGTAGATTGCCTTCAGCTCACACCAGACAGCTGTGAGACAGAGGCTTCCGGAGCTGAACTGGCTCAACTGTCTTCGGTTTACGTCTCTGAATTAACAGCGAAAACCTCCAAATAACCCAGGTTTAAGGAGTAGGATGCACTCTGAATTGTTAAAATTAGACTATTTTGATGGCAGGGAACATAGACAACGCCATGCTTCACCTTGAGAAGGCATGTTTTAAAGATATCAGGAAATCTGTAGGTTTGGCTGTGGTGAATTATAATCTAATGAATTTGCAATTATCATAAATTATTAAGCCTCCACAAAATTGTAGCTAGCTGGATTCCAAGGTCTCCTAAAGCTTATAACCACTTATTTTGATATGTTCGAGTCTTTCTCACATAAGGTGAACATCTTTGTTATTTTGTGTGTGGGATGGGGGTGGGTGTGAAATAGCAGGACTCTTCCTTAAGGGAACATCCTATAATGCATTCAGCCTCGTTCAATGAGCTTGCATCTTGGTAAATGCTGGAATCTATTATAAAGGCCTGTAAATGTGGCAGAGTGGACCTAATGGCTGTCTCCACACCTTCAGACCTCAAAGCCGCTGATGGCAGGAAGTGGCCAGGTCCAGAATGGACTCTAAACGAATGCCAGCTGAATGGCGCCTATTGTGTGCATCAGGTTTTTTTTTTTTTAAGATTCTGGCTAGCAGCATTCCTCAAAAAGGATTCTGCCAGATTTCCACATGGCAAAGGAGAAACATTTACCTAAAGGGCATGGTATAAATGTTTTAGCTAAGAAGGAATGTGGGCTGACACTGGGGCTGAGTGGTTAGGTTTGTGCGCTCCACTTCGGTGGCCCAGGGTTTCGCCGATTCCAATCCTGGGCGTGGACATGGCACTGTTTATCAGGCCACGCTGAGGCGGCGTCCCACAGAGCACACCAGAGGCACTCACAACTGGAATATACAACTATGTACTTGGGGACTTTGGGGGAAAGGAAAAAAAAAGATGGGCAACAGATGTTAGCTCAGGTGTCAATCTTTCAAAAACAACACAAAAGAAGGAATGCATTTTCAGAAGAGCTTTCCAATACAAGTGAGAACACGGATGGTATAGCAAGTGTGTAAGCAGTCTACGAACATAGTTGTTGGAGAATTCAGAAGGAAACCCTCAGTCTGAAGATTGCACAGATATGGAGAGTGATGGTTTCATATTGACCAGAGAAGCGTAAGTGAAAGCAAGGCAATTTGACACGATAGTGAAAGGGAGGCATCATCCGGTCAGCAGGCTGGGGGCAAGGAGCTTCAGTGGGCTGGGCGGAGGAGTCAGGAGCCCTCATGAGTTTAGCAGTCCTGAAGAGTACGACACCATTCCACGATTTGTTCCAGTAATTTCTTGTTCTCTCTCCTTCTTCATCCTCCACCTTTAGAAAACCGCCCATTTTTCCCCTTATTTCCACTTGGTTTTTAGATAACGCTTTTGTCACTGTATCTTGAGTACATAGAGATTACATGTCTAAATGATGTAATAGTAGTTTTAATAACAGAGAGCTCAACGGAGGTTTAATTTCCTGTTTGGGACTTCAGTGTTCTTTTTGAACACTCTGCTATAGATTTCTGCAGGAAAAATGTCAATTCTGACATACTTTGGTTTAGAGTAAAGTACTTTTATCAAGGTTGTTCACCTACTTGTCATGAAGCAATTTGGGCAATCACTAAAACCATGAAGTGTAATGGTACAAATCCAATGGGGGATTTCATATATGAACAGAATAAAGTCATCTCATTGGGAATTTCTTGTTGATTTTGAAAAGTGATGCACTGTTTATATAAATCTAATATTTTCCCTTCCATATGGGTTTCTCCACTCATGAAAATTGACCCTTGGTTTAGAATGGAGAAATCTACAGGAGAAGGAAGGACTTATTCTTCTGCATGATCTGCCTTTGGTGTTACTAGACATATGTGGCACTCAATTGTTGTTAATAGATTGCAACATGCAGGGGTAAATATGTGTTGTTATTTGTAGTGGTGGACACACTGTCTTTTGTTGTCTTGTCTGCCTGCCTTGTCTCTGTCTCCCTCAATAAACATCATTCTTATTGAATAAGCCCCTAATCCATGCCTTGAAACTTTACATGTCAACTTTGGTGGCATTTCCATCACCTGTTCCACATTCTGCGCACAGGCACACCATTCTAGTTGGGCAGTAGGAGTAATTACCCACCATGAGTACGTGAATCCACTCACTTTCTTTTCTTGGCTCTCTTAGGATATCATCTTTCAAGCTCTATTCTCATACACACAAGAGTCGGGCTTATTTGACTTATTTGCATTCTGTCCTGAATGTCAAAATGTTTAAACCAGTTTTTGAATAAAGACAGTCTTTCACCACTTCTTGACTACTTAAAACTCATCTTTCGGCCTCTGCTCATGTTGGCCCTTTCAAGTTGCAGGGTGGCAGGGCCATGTCTACTCATCTTTTCCCCACCCTGGTTGTATCCTCGTGTCTCGCACGGTGCCTAACACATAGGGTTACATAAAGGAAAGTTTGCTGGCGTGTGGCGACTTTTTCTCATGTGCTTTCTCAAGTTCCATTTTCAATTTCACGCTTCCTGTGTTGTGGCCTCCATTCAACCTCTGAACGTCTCTTTTTTCTTTTAATGAATATTTATTGAATATTCCTCAATACTCAGGTTATTGTTGTGTGCCCAGAATTACGCTGGATGCTAAAATTTCTCGTACTTGATGTCCCCTTGAGTTCATAATCCAAACTCAGAAAGCTCAGCATCCACTGGGTTTGGTGGGCAATCAGATGTAGAAGTGAGTTTTCCCTTCCCTATTAGAGTGATGCCCACTTCATTCCATCTCATATGGACAGACACCTGGGGATTCCCCCTTCCTACTCCACACCAGTGAGTGCCATAGGAGAAACATACATAAAGCCCTATGGCATCAAAAAGAAGAATGCTACCATTATAAGTACAAAATGTTTTTTACTTTATCCAGTAGTAATAGAAATCATACTATTTACACACTTCTCAGCAATCTTAATCTAAAAAATACATGGTATTCACTTTCTGTCTTGATTAAGGTAGTGCTTATCCAACACGCCACCGAGCAATGTTGAAGGCAGAAAATAGTGAGCGTGTATATTACTGTTGGGGAGTGTTGACAGAAATAGCCATATGCAAACCTAAACTTTATTTGAGGGCTCCTGTTTTCAGTTTAAAATTAATCCAAACCTTGGACTTTATTTTAAAATCAAACATTTGCTATCCTTGGAGTGAAACTGACATCCTGGGAAGACAGGCCCTGGTCTCAGGCTCCGTGTCCCCCTGGCCTGTTGCTGGCATGCCCTAGTTTCCCCAGTCTGGAAGCAGGGTGTCCATGTCTGCAAGACACTTAGGCTCAATGAAAAAAATTCCACCCCTGAACACTTAGGCTGTATCGAGGAAAATAAAATACTGCTCCTGTGGGCAACCTAATGGCGGGAGGTGCATAGACACATACGGCTGGAGGCCTTCGGGGAGTAAAATTTGTTTCAAACAGAGAAACATCTGGGAAGGATTCAAGAGGAGGCTACATTCCAGGCGGTAAGAATCTTTCCTTCTGTGGTCAGTGAAGAGAGAGACCCGGATCTATGTGTTAGTTTCCTGTGTCTTCCTCCCACATCTAGTCTGTGATCGCCACGCCTCACATCTTCTGATAATCTCATCCTTTGAATTCTTTTATTTGCTGCAAGTTAAGAAACAACAAAATTAAGCTTGTTTAAGAACTGTTTTCTAAAGAAGGCTCTAAATGAAGACTTCACAGGTGAGGTGGGTGGGTTTGGGGGCTGTGAGGGGTATTTAGGACTCAGCAGACCTAATATCCAGGTAAGGAGACATGTACCAATGTACAGAGTTTTCTGAGAGACCCTTTCGAGATAATTGAGGTGCTGTGGTATTATTTCATGATAACATATACACTACAATGCCCTATTATTCTTTTGTTTCTGGAAATTCTCTTATCAATGTTTTATTTCAACTCATGACTAACACAGTCCAAGTTTTTGAGCGCCTGATCTTAACCCAAGGTTTTCATGAAATGTTGATATTCCAAGAGGATTACAAGGAGAAGGGATGGGACGACCAGGGAAAGGGGCTGGAGGGACAGACAGGCAGGTCACACAGAACCTCAAGTGAGGTCCTCCAGGCCCAGAGGCTCAGACTCTAACTGCTAGGTGAGGAGAAGCGAGAAGAATTTCCAGCAGGTGACTGACCTAATGATGAGGCTGCCATTTTAGGTTGTTCATCTGGCAGGTCATAAATCCTCAGCTAAGGACAGTGGAAACAGAGAGGGTATGCTCTGAAGACAATTAGGAAACAGAATTGACGGAACCAGGTGGTTAATAGGAAATGGGATTAGAGTGAGACAGGAGAAGGCATCTAGTTGCACACCCCTGTTTTGGAGGGTCTGGAGACAGATGATAATAAAATTTTAATAATAATGAAAATAACATGCTATTGAGCAGCTACTATGTGCCTGGTGCAAGACTGAATGATTTCCATGAATTTTTAACCATCAAGCCTCATGGCAATCCTTGGAATTTGATCCAGTTAGTGTCCCATTCTAAAGATGGTGAAGCTGAGGCTCAGAGGGTTTCCCAGCCCAAGATCACACAGCTAGAAGGAGCAGAGCTGGCACCACGGGAACGACAAGACAAGTGAGACATAACTGCTGTCCTCAGTAGGACAGGCACTTGAGGAATCTCCTTATGGACGGCCAGCGCTTCATTGCACACAAAACACTTTTGAATAAGTTATTTTCGTTGATCCTCACATAACACAGTTAGTGCATTGTCGTCATCATTTTACGAATGATGACACTGAGATCTAGAGAGAGGGAGCCAGTTGTCAAAGATCACACAGTGGGTACACGACACGTCTGGTTCAGATGAGAAAGCTGAGAACTTCGCAGAGCACAGCGACCTCTTTACAAGGACCATTGGTGAGATGCTGCTGGTGCTCACGCTGGTGCACGCTCCCCGTCCTTCGTGGGAAAACAGCAGAGAGGATAAAGTTTAGATTCTGGAATCAGACTGCTTAGATTGGTGTCCCATTTCTCCTATAAGACTTTGGTCAATTCACTTAATCTCTCTGAGTCTTTTTTTTTTTTTTTTCTTATCCAGGTAATGAGAATAATCATTGCATCTTTTGCTATTTTTATGGGGCTGCAGTCATAATTTTTAAAGTATAATTTATATAAAGTGCCTGGCATCTAGGAAAATTCAATAAACATTAGTGTCATAAGAGTAGTTCAAAGAAACAACACACAATTAGCTGTGGAAGGAAATATTAAAATATGCAAAATCGCATTTGAGATGAACTTTTAAGGATTTCAGAAGGTATAGAAGGAGCAATACTTGGATTGGGGGATTAAGGGTCTTTTTAATCCTGAAGATTATTTTTGTTTGGGCTGGTAGTAGGGTTTACAGGTAGAAGAGTTAAGTTATTGGAGATGTACTTAAAGAAAAGCAATTAGGCAACCTGTGGGAACGGTCCCGTGAGAGTCAGTCAGGTGCTGAGCACGGGTAGAGGGAACTGAAAGGAAGAGGTGGACAGGCCTGAGGGCCTGCAGAGCACATGAGGAGAGCCCTTCCCAGCACACGTGTGGGTTGCTTCCCCATATCACTTGGTGAGTACTTAAGAAATGCAAACTCAGATTTCAACTGGACTAAGCAAGAAATCTCTCCTGAACAGCATTTGCTCCACTACAGTGAAATGCACTCTAGGATCAGTATAAACAATCTGAGGGTTGCGTGTTGTTCTGATGGCCTGCAATTTGTTTTCGTCCTTTGGCACGGGAAGCCTGGAGCTGGTGTACAGACTCCCTTATCCTCCTTTGCTATTCTGTCTGCATTCTGGGAGGCGTTTATTTGCTGGCTTCTGTGCTTATGTGTATGTGTGTTTTCAGCATGAAGCATGGTATCTAAGATGTTTTTTCCAGAATGCAGAAATATACAAAACGCAAAAATACCTCTAGTGGTTATACTTAGTATTTTAGTCTCAGTTGGGTTTTCATTGTCCTGCTCTTAGGCTGAATTAGCTTTGAGAGAGTAACAACTTGAAAATTATTATTGATGGTGTTTTAATTTCTCATATCCTAGATTTAATAGAAGTGGTTAGATTTTTTTGTAATGAGCTGGGTAGTCATTCTATAACGATAACTTTAGAATGTCTGTAATCCGAAGCTAGCGAAAGTTCTTGAGACCAGGCATAATCTTAGGCAAAGGAGAGGGGGCCTTAAAGGTATTTTTCAATGTAACATTGGGCTGGCTCTCCTGTCTGACAGTCTGGACCCCCTGGGGCTGTCCAGTGCAGCTGCGTGGAGCTATGGCTGCTTATTCAGATGAGGGGCGGGGCTGACTTGTAGGATCTGCTTGTAGGTGTCCCCTTCCAGAATGGGGACCCTTCCACTCACCTACTCCAGGAGAGTCTCAGGGATTGAAATCATCTCAGACCCGAGCTGATCAACGACTTAAAGTCATAAATGGGTTTTTACTTAATGTGTCTCTATTTGGTATCTGTTCCAGTGAACTCAGGGGTTTGGCTTTCTCAGGTCCTAACGCCTATGAACATAGCCCGGTTCAAACAAGAATAAAGAGTGAGCTATCACAGTGATCCCAATTGTCACATCTTATGTCTGTAAGTTTCACTATGTATGAGGCAGCAAATAATAATGCCACGAGAACTTGCTTAGTAAAGCCCAGGACCACCTTACCCAGTGATTGTTGCCATAAAATCACGGCCCCTCTTCATCTCGTAGGACACTCAGAGCATCCTTAAAGCACTAAAAACAGGCAAATCTCTTTTTTATCCTTGGTGAGGAAGGTTGGCCCTGAGCTAACATTTGTTGCCCATCTTCCTCTTTTTGCTTGAGGAAGATTGCTGCTGAGCTAACATCTGTGCCAATCCTCCTCTATCTTGCATGTGGGACGCTGCCACAGCATGGCTTGATGAGTGGTATGTAGGGCCGTGCCAGGATCTGAACCCAGGAACCCCTCGCTGCCAAAGCAGAGTGCACAAACCCAACCACCATGCCGCAGGGCCGGCCCCCCGGCAAATCTCTTTTTAAGTCTACTACCTCGTATGGGCCTCGTGTGCCCATAATTTACCTGAACGAATCCTTTAAATGAGCCATTGATGTCCTATTAGCCATTTTCTTTCCTCCCAAAGAAATTCATATTCAACTGCAAGGTAACTTCCCTGTGTGAAATTTACAGGTCTGTCAACCGTAAAAAACATTAATGCATAATACATAAACAGAATGTGTGCTTTTTTTTGGCAAAAGAATAAAGAAAGGAGTTTAGTCTGCTTTCCAAAGGGAGAAAACATGAACCTTGCATTTTTATTTTTGATGCCTTTTTGCCTTTAAATATATGACATGACTGTTAAGGCCCATATTCACAGCAGGGGTAGGAGGGAAATGGCAGTAAATTGTAAAGCACATTTACATTATAACAAGGCCCAGGGAAGCATTGTAATTCACACAGTTATTTCAAGACTTTGGACTCCCTCCAATTTAATTTTCTGAAGTTGGGCTGTGCAGCTGGGTCATTCCCGGCCTAATCTGGGAAATATATCTTCTACCGTTGTGG
This sequence comes from Equus quagga, assembly GCF_021613505.1. Lineage (NCBI taxonomy): Eukaryota > Metazoa > Chordata > Mammalia > Perissodactyla > Equidae > Equus > Equus quagga. Next base: position 60,105,826 of record NC_060270.1, read on the forward strand.
ATTAGAATGCCAGCTTCCCGGGTGTCACCAAGGAGCATCATTTACAGCCTCTGAGGTCTGAGGACAAAGCATCAGGCTCACTTTATGTGGACACAGCATCCTAGCTAGCTTCATAAATTCTGTTGCAAAGAGCAGTAATCAATATTTCATGTTTAATGATGCAGAGCTAAAATTAGTATAGATTTTATGTCTTCTACTTTTCCAAATTATGCAAACATTAGTAATCCCTTTTTTAGTGCCCCTATTACACTTCCATTAAAAAACGGGCAGTGGGGTCGGGGGGACAGAGTGGGGAGGCCCAGTGACGTTTAGTTGAATGACGGAATAGTCAAAAGTGTCAAAAGTAATTTTGGCTTTTAACTTCTGTTAAATAGTTACCCTTAGGTTAACATGAAATTATTTCCAACGCAAAAAATGATGTATGAAAGTGGCACAGGTTTTGTCACCCACAGCTACACAGTGAAGTAAATGGCAGATTGTTTCCACATTTTAAGTGACCGTAAATGCGCTGGGATGTGCTGGGAATCAAACGGCCAGGGTGTATGTCAGGAAAGCTAAAAGGCTGCTGTTTAGACACAAGCACACTTTAGAGCAAAAGCCATTTTGAATGGAATTCTGATTTTAAACTTGTCTAAAGCACGTACCTTGCTTACGGAGACAGCAGAAGGGGCGGGGCCAGAAAGAAACAAGAACAGTGCTTTATTATTGGGCAACTTAAGGGGCTGACTAGGTGGCCACACAGATGAGCTTGTCTAACCTCTTAGCTGTATTCTCCTGTTGTGACAGGAGAAAAACCTGCAGGACTAAGGTGGGAGGAGGAAGCCAGTTACAAAAGAACAAAATCCAGCACCCGCCATCCAGTCTGACAGTTCACATCCAAGTGGCTTCCGAATGACTCTCACGGCCGCGGGAGGCGTGGGCTTTGGCATGTGGTCAAGCAGTTATTCTCCCAACATACAGCCTCCCTTCCACAGCCACGCATAACGCAGATTTCACTCGGAGAAACAGGATTAAGGAATATGGAATACTACATGTCTGGGTTGTACTTGAGCAATTCAACTTGTGCTTTGCAGAGGGGCTTAGCCGAAATTTCAAAAAAAAACAGTTAAATAGAGCATGGTAGCAATTGTCTCCTTATCGGGTGAGTCAAGCTGAGCCAGAAAATTGGGGTTAGGGCCTTGAGTTAGGACAACTCCTGTAGAGATGAGCCATCAAATAGACACGTTCCTCTGTTAACTAACATGATTAATTAATATTATTACTTAAATGTGTGGGATCATAGAAAAGGACTTTTACGGACAGGGCAAACAAAAGCAAACAGGATCCTTGAGGTGTGTCAGCCAGAGTCCAGGGAGAAGAGAGATGACTCGCGTAAAAGGGTGATGGAAAGAGTCTAATGAAGTGACTATACAGATTGGGGCAGGATGCAGGGAAACACTGGGATGGCGAGCATCTGAGGCTACCACTAGCTGGAAGGGGCAAGAGGAGGGGGGAGAAGGCAAGGCCTTGGAGGGGCGAGAAAAGGGAGCAGTTATGGTAATGTGGCAAGAACTACCACTGTGGGAGAGGCCACCCTGTGGGAGCTGTGGCCTTCAGGTGCACCAGCCTGTGCTCCAGGAAGAGAGGAAGCAAGGAGAAGCAGTCCTCCACTGCCCTCTACACCTGCCAGCACCCCCCACAGCTCACGCCCTGTCCAGAGCCACATAACAAAGACACCTGGTGGAAAAGTCCAAAGAATGAGCTTCCCAGAGCACAGAGGAGAGCGGAGAAGAATATAAATGGGCAGGCACTGGTCAAGGGGTGCGCTGTTTCAGTTACGCAAGAAGAGTACCTTCTGGAGATCTAACGTACCACAAGGCAACACAGTTAACAGTCCCGCAGCGAACACCTGACATCTGCTAGGAGGGTAGATCTTAGACCTTCCCACCACCACACACACAAAAGAAAACAGTAATTATGTGAGGTGAGGGTATGCTAATTAGCTTGATTGTGGCGATTATTTCACAAGGTATGCATATATCAAGTGTACACCTTAAATAAATACAATCTTTGTCAATTATACCTCAATGAAGCTGACAAAATATAATGTTAAATAAAAAAGAAAGTTACAGAATGATTAAAAAAAAAGCCTATCTGGAGGGGCAGAGAAGCATCAGCAGAGGACAAACAACTTGTTGGGATTTGGGGGCCATTAGCTACCGAGGTTTCTTTTCATCTCAGTCAGATCAATATATTCAATTCATTTATTCAGCAGCTATTTATCAAGCACCCCTAAATGCCTGATTTGGGGAATAGGTAGGCACCTCAGGGTAAATAAGTCACCATCCCTGACCTCGAGGAGCTTGGTGGGGTGTCAGGTAGTGAGGTAATGCTAAAACAGGGGTCACCACAGCTTGCTGGGGAAGCAGCACGGGCTACCCAACCCTCCTGGGAGTTTGGCAAGCCCGCATGGAGGAGGGGAGAGTTGGGGGCTTCCCGAAGGAAGAATTGGAGGGGGCCGGAAAGACGGTTGGGGGCACACTGTCCTCGAACGTCCAGTAAGAGAGCATGTGAGTTCCACGTCTGCGAGCAGTGTCACGTGCCCAGGCCTGGGGGCCGGGACGCGTGAGGTGGGCGGGGTGTGCGAGGTGGGCCGGGCACTGGCGCCCCGATCTGGCTGAGTCGGGAACCCACCGACAGCTCCGGGGGGGGCGCTGCATTCTGTCAGGAAACGACATGGCTGGGTGCGAAATCGGACCAGGAGCTCCAGGGGGCGAAAGCAATGATGGGAAAGGCCCATCTGTGACGCTTTAATGGCAAATCAAAACGTTCTCAAACAATGAAATTCTGAGTGAAGCTCTGTTGAGCCTGCTGACTTAGCTATCTCCGGAAAACCAGGGCATGGTTTGGAACTTGCAGGCCAGTTGAATTGAAGTGTTTTTGTATAGTTGGCTTAAGTAACCAAATGATGAAATCAGTCCTCCAAATTGTCAGCAGAGCAGCTGTTCAGAAAGCTCTTGTTAGTCGTTGACCTTATGTGTAATAGGATTTCCTAGAGCGTGGATAGACTGAATAAAGAACGGCCTGGCAGGGCTCCCCCTACAAGCGCCTCCCCTGAGAGAGCCCAAGAAAAGAGAGGCTGGCCCAGGGTGCGGGAGCCCTTTCCTCCCTGCCTCCCAAATTACCAGGAGAAAGAGAGCAGGAAAGCACGCCGCAGGCACGTCCTGGAGAGGAGAAGTGGCAGGACTGCCGGCAGCTCGGACTCCCTCCTCATCGTCATGCAGGGGGTGAAAAAGGAAAAGTTTACAGCCCAATAGTCCTCCTCTGGTATTCAAGCCTAACCAAGGATTCTCATCCACCCTATTCCTTTCTGCATGAAAGCAGCTTCAAGTCTGACCTTTTGTATGACCTGCATTTATTACTTATGGCACTGGAGCTGGGACGGGATATGAGGAAGGATTGGGTGGGAGGGTTGGGGGAGAATAGATCGATGTAGAGACTTATTCTTAGAATGAGGAAGCAGCATCTGCAGTGCTAAAGAGTAAGCTTCATCTTGAAAATAAAATGCCATGTATAAGACTGGAAAGGATGCGCTCTCCCGCTCTCTCTCTATCATCTATCTATCATCTATCTCTATCATCTATCAATTTATCTATCATCTATCTGCCTATCTGTCATCTCTATCGTCCTACCCATTTATCACATATACTCTGCTTATATAGTACTTGCTTCCACTTACTGAGGAAAGCCTACATGTAAGAGAGTTAAAATAAAAATAAAGAAGTTTGCATATCGTGTAGTGAAAGAGGGGCAAAGAATTGTACTCATAGCCTGAAAAGAATCATCCTGGCAACTGAATATTTAATTTAGCTTAAGCTTCTGGCAGCCAAGGTGGAATCAACAACCTCTGTAAGACTTCTAAGTTGCTCTTGTTGATGAAAAGAAGTGCACTATTACTATATCAAAAGGGGGAAATATCCCCTAGTGCTAAATCCGAAAATTTCATTCTTTTATATAAGAGAAAATCTGTAGCAAAATTTACAGTGTCTTAGACAGCAATTTTGCAGAAGATGCAGACACGTTCTTCATGTGAGGTTCCTTATACCAACGTTGGCTATCAAAGCAGCAGCCTCTCATAAAAAGGAACTGAAGATCATGACCCACTTCATCCACTGGTCCTCTGAATAAGACATTTTTTTTTAAGTCACTGCTGAAATGAAACAACAACAGCACCGTTGTGCTCAGGGACTCAGCCAAGTTTGTCACCAGCAAAATCCTCTATATCCTGAAACTCTCCTCTAAGCCGTTCTTTGCTCTTCTTACTCTAACAACAAGTTAGCTGTCCCCAGAACAGCGAGGCGGGGCTCAGGTAGAACAAAATCACTAAGGGAGCCTTCAGGGAAGTCGAGGAGACGGAGGATCTTGCTGCTGACAGGCTGTGAGTTCCAGAGGGCTCCGTGGGAAGGGCGGAGGGATGCAGAAGAGGGGGGCGATGGGGTCCAATTCTGGGGTGTACAGTGCAGTGTGGAGTTAAAGAGACGGGGTAACGCGGCTGACCTGGGAGCCTGGGATGGCTGGTGTGTGAGAAGCACGCGGAGACTGGTTCTGACGGTCTTTGAGGGACGAATGAGTAGTTAGCTGTAGCTGGGCTACCTCTTGGCGCTTCAGCAGTTGGCAGTGATGAGGCAATTAGTAGGAACTCAGGAGTGGTGGTCTTCTGAGGACCAGAGTTCTGTGATCTTCCTTAAATCCCACTGTGACTAACAAGACGGGACAGGCAGTCTCCCCAGGGACCTGGGCCAACTTCTGTCGCATCCCCGAAGCAGCCACTGTGGTGGGGGATGAGATCTCAGAGACTGTGCACGCCTGCCATTCAGGAAAGGAGTGTGTGCGCTGTTTGTGTGTATGTGTGTGTGAGCACTGGGGCTCAGGGAAGAGTTACCGGGAGTCACCAAGAGATGAGAGAGGCAGCTGCTGACCAGCCGTGCCCGCGCACGCTGGCTAGCGCCCCCACCCAGCAGCCAGCACACACAATGTAGTCGACAGAGGAAACGGGAAGAGGTGAGTGGATTCACAGCAACATATCTGCACTCTGGAAAAATAACAGGAAGCATTATCTTTAGTGATGAAAAAAATCATGCAATTTGAGTGGCAGTGTTTTGTTCTAATTTGATCAAGGATCAAATTGTATTCTATGTTTAAGCACTTATCCATTGCGAAGTCCAGCATTCTTAAGATGCATTGTCTCAATTTTGCTAATAATTGTCCTCGAATATGGGGTCAGTTTATAAGACACTTCTTTTCTTTTCCACAGGAAGAAATGAAAAGATTGCAGAATCCTTTAAAAAAAGTTAATGAAATGATGGAAAATAATGATGGAAAATATTTACTTGAAAAGTAAGTAAAAAATACTAAAGGAAATTAAATTATTTGCGAGGTCGAAAAGCTTGCTTGAAAATAAACACTACCTGGCGAGGCAAAATGAATAAATAAATTTAACAGTTTCTTATGATATTGTTGTGATCAGGACCCAGAAATTTGGCTCATGTGAGACATAGATAGATTTATGACGAGTTGAGCTATGATACACAAGCTGTACTGATTGACAAGATGAACAGTGACGTGAGGCCTGGAAACGTCTCTGGTGGGGTGTCCAACAGCTTGAAGTTTAACCCTGCCCTGTCTTTGGCTTTGAATCAGCAATGTCTATAGAAGGCAATCAAAACTGCAAGAACCATAAGGGTTACACTAAAACTAATAGAATGAACATTCAGAATAGAACTGCAGAATGGAACAAAACTTAGCTGGAAAAAAGAGCAAAGAAGAAAGAGATAAAATTGAACAGAGATAAAAGTAAAGTCTTCCATTTAGGTTTTTTAAAAATTGTGCAATTAGAGCATGTGAGAGAGAGATTCTGATTTTTATTTGTGGATGAATGCTTGGAGGTTTCATCTGATGTTAACATGAGATCATGGTTTTATATGGCTTCTGAAAACATTGCCACGGTATTAGACTGACTAGTAGGCATGCATTGTCAAGACAGAAGAAAAAGTTCACTGTCATTTATTGAGCGTTTACAATGTCCTCTGTATTAGCGAGTGTTCACAGATAATTCTGATTACAGCCTGCTGACGTAGGCATCATCGTTTCCATTTTACACACAAGGACAGCAGCTCAGAGCTCTCAGCACTTGTCTGAGTACTCAACTAAGACTGGTAAGGATGAGAATCAAAGCCGGGCTGGGATGCCCCCAGCTCTCAACCGCTCACTAAGTCCTATGTCAAGCCCATGTGGGTGTCACACTTGGCTCTGGGCACCACGTCTAAAAAGCACGTGGACATTCCCAAGAGCCTCAGAGGAGGTCAATGAAAATTGTTAAGATTCTGGAACTGTGTGAAACTACTACAAAGAGCTGAGGATGTCTTGCTTAGAGAAAAGAAATCTCAGAGGGAACCAAACAGCTATCCTAAAACATTTGAAGGAATTTTCCTATAAAAGAGGGCTGAATTTCTCTTCTTGTTCTAAAAAGCAGAGCAAAGATCAGTGAGCAGGGGTTATGGAGAAACAGCTCTGTGACTCAGAAAAAGGTTGACTTTTGTAAAAAGTCAGCCTGTCCAACAGAGTGGACTTCTTATTAAGGAATGAGCTGACAGATACTGGAGGTGTCCAAGAAGAGTGTGAATGACCATCCATCTGAGACGCTGTTGAAAACATTCCTGAAATGGAAAACTTTGGATTTGATTCCTCTTTATGCCTTTTCCTAGCTTTGTGAGTCTGGACAATTACTTAAACACCCCGTGCCCCAGTTTCCCCATCTTTAATGATAATGATGATAACACTGGCTTGACGGTCTAATCGGGAGCGTTAAATGAGACCCCCGTGGTAGTGCGGTGCCTTCAAGGGCAGCTCCTTCCACTTGCCTCTGGCTGGAGGTTTGGCTAGATAGCCCCTCAGGTTCATTCCATCTCCGTGATTCTAAGACTCTGCCATGTCACCACGTGAAGGACAGTTTCAGCCCTTTGACCAAATGAAGTTTCTGGGTTAGCTCTGGATTTAATTTATCTTCGTTATGTCTGTTCTCATCAACATGAATAAATAAGAATCAAATAGTTCAGCTTCCCCCCCCATCACCATCACTGTAGCTTTATGTAAACAATAGTAACTAGGGTTTTTCCCTGATACTAGAAGGATTTTCCTACTATGGAGATGAGTGTTATAATATTAGATCAGTGGCTCTTCACTCTGGCTGCACTTAGAATCACTCAGGGAGTTTAATAAGAATGCCCCAGCGGGAGCCCCCTCCCCAAACAAATTGAATCGGAATCTGGGGGTGAGGTCCTGGAATCAGTATTCTTGAAAGCTCCCTTCGTGTGGTTCTAATGAGGAAGTGGGGCTGAGAACCAGCAGTCACTGCATTTTAGATTCCTTTCGGTTATTCAGTAATCTCCTGCAGCTGAATTCTCCGAGGACACGCTCTCTGTGATGTTCAGCCCATTTATTTATTAAATTGGGCTATGCTGGTGTTTCACTATTGATTTTAATGTAAGAAGTGAACTTCAGAAGTCTTTCCTGCTAACTGACCACAACTCTACGTCAAAACTCTCGCCGAGACCCACGTGTCTCTTTCCCGGCTCTCTGCTCTCAGGAAGATATGTGAAGAACCATGGCATGTGCGTGGGCTCCTGCCTCCCTTCCCTCCCCCTGTTGTTTCCTTCCGGTTATCCAGAGGCCTGGGAGTGCTGAAAGCTTCTGGAAGTGCCAGTGTGCTTTGTATGCTTGTTTTCCCAACGGTGATTGAGGAACTCCAGGGATGGGAATTGGAGCCTTCCCGCAGAGCCCACAGGCCTGTGGGGTAAGCTTCCCTCTCTTGCTTGTCCAGGACAGAGGGAAAACAAACAGTGGCTGCCAGTCCCAACAACTAGACCCGCTGGCCTGGCATTCTGGAGATTTCCCTGGTCTGCTTCAGGCAGGGCTGTGTCCTTGAAAGCTTTCAAATTTGATTGAAAAATTGGTGCACTCTGAGTGAGCAGATCAGGCATTTCATCATAGCCGTAGCTGACTTAAGCGCTGATGTAAATCATCTCAGGTACTTGAAATGACCCCCAGGCTAGAGAGAGTGGTGTCATAGCAGGTGATGGGTTGTCCCCACTCGGAACACTACATTTATTCTGAGCGCTCAGCAGGGTGTGGAGGTGGACAGTCAGTGTGAAGGGAGGGGAGGCGGCGACCCCATTCTACTTGAGACCTTCTGCAGAGCCTTCCGAGCACGTCTGCACACACGCACGTGCACGCATGCACACAGACTCACACACTCAGTGAAGCTTGGCCTGTGCTCACACACAGAGAAGGGCAGTTAGTAAGGCCAAGAGTTAGGAGGCTGTGTAGGACTATTATTTTTGAGAATCACTTGCTGACCTGAGTAAGAGCTTAGGCTGACTGCTTTTTTTTGCATGTATTGAATCAGGCTGGGTCTCTGGTGGGAAATGTGTGATTGCAAGTCTCATGTTCCCTGGACATAGAATCACTCTATCACCCACACGGGTTTTAGGTAGGGGAGGGGAACGTGTATCAGGGTTTTAGGTGGGGGAGGGAGAGCGTTGCTGGGGATGTAGGTGGGGGAGGGGGAGCATGTATTGGGGTTTCAGGTGGGGGAAGGGAGCATGTGGACTTGCTGGTTGGAACCTTCCCACCGGTTGTTGGGCCTTGAAAACTGAATTTCTTTTCCCTTGACTTTCTGGGCATTCTGGTTAGTTTTCGTCTTCAGCCTGCATTTGGCCATGTGTGGCTGAATCTTGAGGTCAGCACCCTTTCCTCCTGGGTAAGACAGCTCAGTCACCTGCTAAGGAGGGAGAGGAAGACCTGGTTTGCCTTGAACAATGGTTGATTATGCTGAGTATGCGCAGCTGCAATCAGCAAAGCGTATCTCAAAGTTTTTTGCCCTAGGGAAGACTTTTTAACCTCTTGGTTCTCGGTTTCGGAATTATAAAAATTAGACTGACCCTTGGTTGGGCCTTCTGTGTTTCCCCTTTAGTAACCTGCATCATGTTTCTAATTACTTGGTTAATATCCGTCCGCTCCTAGACTGGAGGACCATAACGACAGGGACCACATCTAGTGCTTTCATCATTGTACCCCCCATTTATATCTGTAAATGAGCGAATCAGGATGAATTAACAATGGACCCCAAATACCAACGGCACAGAACAAACAAGAGTGTTTTTTCCCCTGCCCCCTCAACATCCTAGCTGGGCAAACACAAAGCTATCTTGGGCTGATGGCACCACCTAGTGGCCATGTACGAATTAGCTCATCTACCATGTTTCCCCCCACGATCTTGGTTATTCCTTTCTAAAGAGGAGAAAATACATTTATTATCCTGATGATGCCTCTGGCACAATTCTTTTCGTTTTCTTTACTATCACCTTAATCCTGGTCCTCATTATCTGGCCAATTTGATACCCTTCTAAATATTTTCCTTCATTCTCCTTGCTTGCTCTCACCATAAACCATCCTTAAACATCCCATTCACATTTTCCTGCTCCAAATGCTTTATGTTTTCCTGTAGCCATGTTTTTCACACTGTAGATCACAATCCATTGGTGGTTTATTAAATCAATTTTATGGGTCAATACTGGCCTTTTAAAGAAAGCTGAAATATAGTAAAAAATATCAGAGTACATCACATGCATTTGGGAAATAGCGTTTCTTGAAACTTTGTGTTACACACACACATGCACACCCTTACCACATGCATGTGTATTGGATTGGGATGTCAAATTCTTTATGTATGAGAACCATAGTAAGCAGGATTAAGTTTAATAAGTCTGATATTAAAATCCTCCAAGCTGTACTGTGTGGTGGTGAGACGAGTTTTTCTTCTTCTTTTTTTAAAGATTGGCACCTGAGCTAACATCTGTTGCCAATCTTCTTTTTTTCTTCTTCTTCTTTTTCTCACCAAAGCCCCCCACTACATAGCTTATGTTCTACTTGTGGGTCCTTCTGGTTGTGGCATGTGGGATGCCGCCTCAGCGTGGCCTGACGAGCGGTGCCATGTCCGCGCCCAGGATCCGAACTGGCGAAACCCTGGGCCGCCAAAGCGGAGTGCGTGAACTTAACCACTCTGCCACGGGGCGACCCCCGAGACTTGAGTTTTAATGTGGTTTCTGCTGAGTTGAAGATAATCTCTCTGAGCTTCAGATTTCTCAGCTGTACAATGTAATTGATAGAGGCTACAGTGAGTATTAAATAAGATAATATGTGTACAATGTCTCTGATAGTGTTTTGTACACATTATGTGGTCCGTAACTATTACTTTTCTGCTTTCCAAACTTATTTCCTTTTTCACTCCTTCTTTTATGCTCTGTTTCCACCAAATTGCTCTCTTTATTGTCTAAAAACAGCCTGAGTTTTTCACCTCTACTCCTTCGTTTTGATATCTTCCTCATACGTATAACCTTTCACATCTCAATTTCCCTAATTCCTTTCCATTCTTCAAAACCCAGAGCAGTCCCACCTTCTCCGTGAGGCCCTCCTTGACGCCCGTAGTGCCCAGTGATCGTCTTATGAGCTTGTTAGGAGCAGCGACCATGTCCCTCTAGTCCTCTGCCATTCCCCAGGACAGAGAGTCATTCTTGTTCGTGTTGGGAGCTCTGACAACGCTTACAGGATGAGAGGAGGAATGGTTCAATGGCGCCAGCACCACCGGGGATGGAGGAGATCCTCTCCACAGCTTTCTGGTTGGACAGGCCATGGGATTCATAACACTCTCTTTATGCCCGCACCCCCTGATGTGGTCCAATAGTCTGCTTTCCTCTTCACTTAAAGGAAATCATTTTCATGCCTTGGATATGAATGTTGAGCTGAGTGGTAGAAATCAAAGGAACAGCAAAGGTAAAAGGCAAAACAGTATTTTTCTATGGTATGGTTATTATTCATCATCAATCAATAGGAACTTTCAGAACTCTGTTAACAAATTAAAATGATAAAATTGAGTATATATCTGCTTTTTTCAAATACATATAAATTGGCAGTATGATTGATATAAATGTTAACTTTCTGACGAGCTATATTGAGACATTGTTTCTGTTTGTAGTCACCAGCTGGCCACGGATGTGGAGAATAACATTGAAAAATGTCACCTCAATCTACAGCCCTTGGAATCAAAGGTGAAAATGTAAGTTATCTCAAAGTTTACATTAAAGCATTAGTTTTGCAGTTCTTGTTTTATTATTTCTGAACTACTCTGGAATTGGCGGTGCAGGAATTACCCATTGTTTATTTCACGTTTGTGTGTCACACAGCACTCCCCCCGTCCTCAGCAGCAGCCAAGCTGTGTCAGGCCCACAGCACCATCTACTGGATAGTGTCAGGAATTACTTGACTGTCATCACGGCGGTTCTTGGGTTTCCCCTTTCGGAGTACTGTTCAACTTCCAGGAGAGTTTTCCACTGTCTTTCATCTTAGTAACTTGGTTAATTCCACGTTGAAACAACTTGGTTATTTCCATCTCATCCATTCCTTCATCACACACACACACGTGCACACACATGCACCCTGTCAATCCCCTTTCTTCTTTCTTCCTATTTCCATTCCAGCTCTCATCCAAATATTTTGGAAAAATATCTTTTCTCACTTCCTATCCTTTTATTGTATTTTATTTACTTATTTATTTTTTTAAAGATTGGCATCTGAGCTAACATCTGTTGCCAATCTTCTTTTTCTTCTTCTTCTTCTTCTTCTTCTCCCCAAAGCCCCCAGTGTATAGTTGTAGATTGTAGCTATAGGTCTCTCTGGTTGTGCTATGTGGGACGCCGCCTCAGCCTGGCTTGATTAGGTCCACACCCAGGATCTGAACTGGAGAGACTCTGGGCCACCGAAGTGGAGCGCACAGGAACTTACCCACTTGGCCGTGGGGCCTGCCCCTATCCTTTTATTTTTTATTCTCTCTTACTAAGGCGAAGTCTGAGTGTCCTTCCGCCACGATAAATGACTATTGCATAAAAATAGTGCTAAAAACACTGCAATATTAACAAAAATAAAACTAAGATCCAAGCGCATTTTTAGGTAGAGAAGGGGCCTATCTATCATAAGCACCTTCGACGCAATTTTAAGCTGCTCATGCCTGCTCTCTGTAATCCTTTCCCATTCTGAGTCTCCTTCAGGAGTACATATAAGAATTGCTAGTGAGGGTGTATATAACACACACACTCAGCTTAACACTCGGAGAAGCAGGTATCTAAGAAATGAAATATGTCTGAGCTTGGCCAGGATCAGTGATCATTTGCAGAAAGCCCCAAACGGAATCTTTTAGAAAAGAAGCCAACCTGACGAAGGGAGCCTTGGGTACAACTTTGAAGAGCAATACGCCACTGCTGGCTGTGGAATTGAGGCAGAAATGGTGCAGATGTATAATATGCTGCTGGATAGAGCACATATTAATGCATAGCACTGTGAATCCACGTTAACCTCGGTTATCGGTGAAAAGCTTGCCTCTGAGCGAGCGCATAGGGCTCCCTCTCAAGGTGAAGGTCACACACGGCTTCCGCCCCAGTGGGTCCCTGCTGGTAGGCTGTGCCCACTTACTCAATGAGTAGTGAATAGTTCTGTGTGAGCAGTGCGCCAGCCTCGCTACAAGATGCTCATTTCCCAACACAGGCTGCCTTCTCCTTAGGACTTTTTCTCATTAAGATAACATCCTTTTAAATGAAAAATCACTGGGAAGGAAAGTTGGTTGTGTGAAAAATTCGAGTGTTTAATTTGAATGCTGAAATGAGATGAGGAAACCTCCCTGGACTTCTTTAGTTTGCATCGTCTCTAATACGTGGAGGCAGAGAGTTCGGTGCCATGAGGAGGAGCAGGCAAAGAAACTCAGTGCCTGAGACCTCAGCCAGCTCAGAGTCCAGGACTTGCTGTGTAGCTGGTTTGAGGGGGAGTCTCGGCTCAGGGAGGTGCAGATGGAGTGGCTTTAACTCCAACCCCATTTCCACGCACTGGAGGAGGATGAGGGGGAGAAAACTTAATCTTGCCCAGTAATGGAATTTGAGTCCCATCGGGGAATTTACTCCGTTCCATGCCTCCTGTCTAACCTGGTTATTAAGTTCTTAACTCTCATGGCAGGCTGACTGTCTCCCCTCCACACACATTAGGCCTTTTCTGCAGCTGTGCAGCCGCTCCTCCGCTTCCCTCTCCTCTTTCTGCTCTCCTGTCTCCCCGCCTTCCTCTTCCCCTCCTTGGTGTCACCTCTCCCATCCCTCCTGAGCTAAACACCAAGGCTGCTCCAGTTTCCTGTGGATGGTGAACACCCGCACTCCCCGAGGGTGGTTTCCTTTACAATAGCTCTACGGGCTGGGATCCTACGGGAAGGGTCCTTGGTCTCCCCTGGGCCCCCCACCAGTGGTGTAGGCGCCACACCCCTCATCGTGTCCCTTGCTCTATGGGGCTGCCCCTCACCTCCCCGCCCCGGCCGACTTTGGCATCCTCAACAGGGAGGGTCTTGGCATACCCCCACCCCCCTCCCCAAGAGGCATTCTTTAGGCCTGCAGAGCACTGGGGGTGAAAGATGGGGCCCTGTCCACGGACCCAGAGTCCCTGTCAAACTCTGCAGGCCTTCTCTTGAGGTCTTCTGGCTTCTGTTGGTGGGAGCAACCTGAACATCTACCTTCCCCTGGGGGCTACAGAGAAGTGAGGGTTATTACACCGTAAAATCTGCTTTTCTGGAGACTCTCCTCCCACTCCCTGATGAGGAGGACAGAGAAATAGGTGCCCACGGAGGTCTTCTGGAGAGTCCAGCCCCTGCAGGCCCTGAGGGGCGATGGGCCTTGGCGGGCCATCTCTGAACGGAAGTCAGGCAGGATGAGGATGGTAGTGAGGTGTGGAGCACCTCCACCCCTCCCTGTGCTAGTGGGAACCCCGGGTGGGCAGGATGGGGCAGGAAAGGGTCTCAGCTGCTTCCTCACCCTCAGGACAACATGAAAAAGAAGGAATTTAGTAAGGAAGCCCACACCTGTAAGTGGCAGTGCAGCACATGGGTGGGAAGGAGCAGGCCTGCGGCAAGCGCCAGTGGGGTGGGATTTACAGGAGCCGTCAGGAGGGCTCCCTGCCTGCTCACAGAGGGGACCGTCAGCAGCTACTGTGGCCTTGTAGACCTGGAGGATCAAATGACCGTGTCAAATAGGCCAAAGAGATCAAGACTGCACAGCTGCCGATCAGGAGTCATTTTGGGAGGTGAAAGGCAGGTTTTCTGCAGAGGAAGCCAAGGCAAGCCTCTCAATTCAGAGGCAGCTGGGAGCCGGCGGGCAGGCTCTGGCGGCTCAGGACTAAGGCCGAGCGCCCTCGAGGGCCGAGGGCAGGCATGGTGGGTGGAGCCCACCGTCGGAGGAGGCCCGCTGCGAGGACCGAGGACGCCGCTCACCCCACGGCCACTGCTGGCCTCGTCGGGGCCACACACGCTCACACGCTGTAGTCACATCTAAAACGCGTCTTCAGAGCACGAACCATCGAGCGGGATGTTGCTCACTGGCTGTGTCCGTCCTGTTCCTTATGTCTCAGCAAGGTGTTTATTTCGTGATGGAGCAACGTGGAGATGTATTGAATACAAATCATCTTTTAAAAGCCTGCTCGCTAAATATGTTCAATTCTTCTCCTCATCTTTTATATGATTTAGTGATGAAACATTTAGATTCCCTGAAGGAGCGAGACAGACAGACACACTCTGGAGAAAGAAGACAATGCCCAAAGAATTTCAAAGATACTTCTCAATAAAGCCTGGTTAAATTGCATTTGTTTGAGAGTAATGCCTATCAGTCTTAGTCAAAAGTTTAATTAAAAGAAGATATGAGAGGAGAGTGGCTGAGAGAACAGACTCTGGAGATAGTGCAACCTAGTTTCGAATCCCAGCCCTGCTTGCAGCCTGCTGTGTGACCTCGGGAACCCTGCATCCCCGTCTGGGCTTCGGTCGCACTCTTCTGTAAAATGAGAACACTAACCGTGTCTTAAAGGATGTACTGAGCTTTCAATGACAAAATCCAAGAAAAATATTTAGCCTAATGTATCTTTCTATGCAATTGTACTTTATCCAAGCATAATTTTATACAAATTGGGCTAAAAGTACATTGCCAGTAGAGATCCTCAGGAATCCAGTATATCTATCAGTGTATACAATTTGCACGTTATTTAAAAATACTTGAAAGTGTTTGATTTTTTCCCTGTTTTTATTGAAGTATAGTTGATGTACAATATTGCGTTAGTTTCAGGTGTACAGCCTAGTGATTCGACATTTCTATGGCTTACGAAGTGATCACCACGATAAGTCCAGTAACCACCTGTCACAGTACAAAGTTATAACAAACATTGTTGACTCTATTCCCTATGCTGTACATTACATCCCCATGACTTATTTATTTTATAACTGGAAGTTTATACGTCTTAATCCCTTTTACCTATTTCACCAACCCCCCACCCACGTCCTCTCTGGTGACTACCAGCTTGTTCTCTGCATCTATGAGTTTGTTTCTGTTTTGCATTGTTTGTTCACTTGTTTTGTTTTTTAGATTCCACATATAAGTAAAGTCATACAGTATTTCTCTTTCTCTGTCTGACTTATTTCACTGAGCATAATACCCTCTAGGTTCATCCACGTTGTCGCAAATGGAACATTTCATTCTTTTTTGTGGCTGAGTAGTATTCCATTCTGTATACATATATATATATATATACACCACATCTTCTTTATTCATTTATCCATTGATGGACACTTAGGTTGCTTCTGAGTCTTGGCTATTGTGAATAATGCTACAATGAATACAGAGGTGCATATGGCCTTTTGAATTAGTATTTTCGTTTTCTTTGAATATATTCTCAAAAGTAGGATTGTGATGTGGTAGTTATATTTTTAATTTTCTGAGGAATTTCCATACTGTCTTTCACAGTGGCTGCACCAATTTTACATTCCTACCAACAGTGCACAAGGGTTCCTTTTTCTCCACGTCCCCGCCAAGGCTTATTTTTTGTCTTTTTGATGATAGCCATTCTGACAGGCATGAGGTGATATCTCATTGTGATTTTGACTATCTAGGACATCTGTTTGTCAAGTTTGGGGCTAAGTGACTTAGATAGCTCATCCTTGACTCTTTGCAAGAATTACAAAGCAGTCATTGTTATTCCCATTTTGCAGATAAGCAAAACATAGGCCAGTAAGTTTAGTGTTCTGCCCAAGGCTGCACTAACGACAAGCAAAATGGAGCAAGACTCTATATCACTCTAGACACACTTAGTTTCTGGGGGTTTCGGTTCAAGACAGTGACGTAGGAAGATCCTGAACTCACCTCCTCCCACAGACACACTGAATCTATAGCTACATATGGAACAATTTCCTCTGAATAAAGCCTAAAAACTGGCAGAGCGACCCCTTCAAGTGGACAAACTAGAGGGGAACCACGTGGAAGTTGGCAGGAAAGGCTGAGAGCAACCTCCTCCCCGTGTGGGGACCCATGGTCAGAGGGAACACTCCCTGAGGGTTTCGGTCTCACATTGGCACCCCAACTTTTAGGACTGGCACCTGAGAGATGAGCCCCCTAAACACCCAGCTTTGAAAACTGATGAGGCTGTGTCCTCACCCTGGGGTGGGGCTGTGGCCCCTGACGCCTGGCTCTTGGAGGGCCTGCGCTGACACCGCCCCAGCACCAGACCTCAGGGAAGGAGACTCCAGCCTGACCGCAAAGCATCGGGCGCAGGACCAGGCCTGCTGGGGTGCTCTCCTGGCACAGAGGCTGGTGGGTGCCGTCTACCTGCTCTCCTGCCTTGCTAAAGCCAGTGGGCACCATCTTTCTTTTTCTTCCTTTTCTTTTTTTTCTTCCTCTTTCTTCTTCCCTTTTTTCAGCAGGTGACATCTTTGAACTGCCCACTTCCTCGCTCCAACTGGCAGGTGACTTCTTTGCACTCTCCCCCACTGCACTCTCCCACTGCTGTGCTCCAGTGCACCGGTACCTCCTGGAGGGGAGCATCCACACAGCTGGTGCCCTCATTTGTACAGCTGCCACCCAGGGGACATGGCTCTGGAGGCCAAGGGGCTGGTGTTCCTGGGTCCCTTGAGACTGTAACAGAGAGACTTTTCTAGGTGGACTGCAACCCCAAGGCACTGCACAGATGGCAGACTGTCCACGCCCCAGTCTTTCTGAGAAAGAGGCCAACTTGCTGGTCCAGGAGCTTTGACCTGAGGGGCAGGCTTCAGGTTTGGCCCACTTGTGGGAGCCATGCAGGGGGTGTCAGGGGAGGAGGCCGGTGGACGCAGTCTTTGTGTCCTCCCTCTGCCTCACTCCAGTTCACTGCTCTCTTCTAGGAAGGTGCTTATACGCTTGCCTGGAGCCCCAATTTTTGCAACTGCCACCCAAGGGACATCTCCAGATCAGCTGACTATGGTGGACAGCAGGGCTTATGCTTGTGGTCCCACAAGACAGTATTTATGTGCACTCTTTAAAAGCTGCTGCCTGAGGGTCTGGCTTCCAATCAGCCTGAATCTAGGTGCTGAGTGAGATCCCCCACTTTGGGACACTGACAGGTCTTGGCCAATGTCCAAATTGCCAAAATTCCCATCTGTGAGGCACTTGGGGGTTCTTGACAGACAAGGTGGTCATAGGTGTTGGTGAAGAAACCTTCAGAAAGATCGAGAAGAGCATAAGTCCATGGTGCTTAGGAAGTACCAACACTGAAAGTAGGGAGCTGAGGTCAGAAGTTACAAACTGGGCAGAAATGTTGGAGATGAAAAACACAATGGATGAGATAAAGAAAAATCTGGAGTCCTTAAATAACAGAGCTGATATTATGGAGGATAGAATTAGCAATCTAGAGGACAGGAATACAGAAAGGCTTCAGATGGAGGAGGAGAGAGAACTAAGACTAAAAAGAAATGGAGAAATTCTCCAAGAAATGTCTGACTCAATTAGGAAATGCAACATAAGGACTGTACTATTCCAGAGGAAGAAGAGAGAGAGAAAGGAGCAGAGAGCTTGTTTGAAGAAATAATAGGTGAAAACTTCCCAAACCTGAGAAGGAGCTTGAAGTACATGTAAATGAAGCCAATAGAACTCCTAATTACATCAATGTAAAAAGACCTTCTCCAAGGCATATATTAGTAAAGCTGGTAAAAGTCAATGACAAAGAAAAAATATTAAGGGCAGCAAGACAGAAGAAAATAACCTACAAAGGAACCCCTCTCAGGCTTTCAGTGGATTTCTCAGCAGAAACTTTATAAGCTAAGAGACAGTGGAATGATATATTCAAAATTCTGAAGACAAAAATTTTCAGCCAAGAATACTGTATCCAGCAAAACTATCCTTCAGATACAATGTAGAAATAAAAACTTTCCGAGATAAACAAAAACTGAGGAAGTTCCTTGCCACAAGAACCCCGCCATGAGATTTGATCAAGAAGGCCCTCATACCTGAAAAAAAAGGAGAACGTATTTACAAAGCCTTGAGCAAGGAGATAAATAGGCAGACAGAAATCAGAAAATTGCAACTCTCTATCAGAACAGATTAGCAAACACTTAATTATAACTCTAAAGATAAAGGGAAGGAAAACGTTAAAAATAAATATAATCACTTCATTTTAATTACAAATTCACAACACATAATGGAATAAGTTGTGACAACAATGACTTAGAAGGGGAAGAGGTAAGGGATGAAAACTGCTCAGACTAAGGGAATAAGAGGCTATCAGAGAATGGACTATCTCATCCATGACATCTTTTATACAAACCTCATGGTAACCACTGAACAAAAAATCAGAACAGGGATAGAAGTGACAAATAAAGAGAAAACTGAGAAAACCATCATAGACAGCCACCAAACTGAATTCGTAGTCTGAAATACACAGGACAAGAAACAAGGGAAATAAAAACAACTGGAAACAAGCAATAAAATGGCAGCAGTAAGCCCTCATATATCAATAATCACTCTAATGTAAATGCATTGAATTCCTCAATCAAAAGACATGGTGTGACCAGATGGATTAAAAAGCAAGACCCAACAATTTTTCTGCCTTCAGGAAACACATCTCAGCTCTAAAGACAAACACAGGCTTAGAGTGAAGGGATGGAAGACAATACTCCAAGCTAATGGCAGACAAAAGAAAGCACGTATTGCAATACTTATATCAGACAAAGTCACCTTCAAGATAAAAAAGACAATGAGAGACAAAGAGGGGTGGTATATAGTGATAAAAGGGACATTCCACCAAGAGGACATAACACTTATAAAAATATATGGATCTAACATAGGAGCACCAAAGTACGTAAAGCAACTATTAACTGACCTAAAAGGAGACATTACTAGCAACATAATAACAGTAGGGGACCTTAACACCCATTGTCATCAGTGGATCAACCAGACAGGAAGTCAACAAAGAAATAGTGAAACTAAATGGAAAAACTAGACCAGATGGATTTAATAGATATATAGAGAACACTCCATCAAAAATCAGCAGAATACACATTCTTCTCAAGTGCACATGGGACATTCTCAAAGATAGACCACATGTTGGGAAACAAGGCAAGCCTCAATAAATTTATGAAGATTGAAATCATATCAAGCATCTTTTCCAACCATAATGCTATGAAACTAGAAATCAACTACAAGAAAAAGCTGGGAAAGTGACAAACATGTGGAGACTAAACAAGATGCTACTGAACAACCAATGGATCAATATAGATATTAAAGGATAAATCAAAGAATATCTGAAGACAAATGAAAATACCACCGTACCAACTCTTATGGGATGCAACAAAAGTGGTCCTAAGAGGGAAATTCATAGCAATACAGGTACACCTTAACAAAAAAGAAAAATCTCAAATGAGCAATCTTAAACGACACCTAACAGAACTAGAAAATGAAGAACAAACAAAGCCCAAACTCAGCAGAAGGAGAGAAATAATAAGAATCAAAACAGAAATAAATGAACTAGAAACCAACAGTAGAAAGGATCAATGAAACTAAGAGCTGATTATTTGAGAAGATAAGCAAAATTGACAAACCCTTAGCCAGACTCACTAAGAAAAGAAGAGAGAAGCCTCAAATAAATAAAATTAGAAATGAAAGAGGAGAAATTACAACATATACCACAGAAATACAAAGGATTATAAGAGAACACTATGAAAAATTATATGCCAACAAATTGGACAATCTAGAAGAAATGGATAAATACTTAGACGCATACAACCTCCCAAAACAGAACCAAGGAGAAATAGAGAATCTGTGCAGACCAATTACGAGTAAAGCGATTGAAACAGTAGTCAAAAACCTCCCCAAAAATAAAAGTCCAGGACCAGATGGCTTCTCTGGAGAATTCTACCAAACATTCAAAGAAGATTTAGTACCTAGCCTCCTCAAACTATTCCAAAAAATTGAAGGAGATGGAATACTTCCTAACACATTTTATGAGGCCAACATCACCCTGATCCCAAAGCCAGACAGGGACAACACAAAGAAGGAAAACTACAGGCCAGTATTGCTGATGAACATGGATGCAAAAGTCCTCAACAAAATATTGGTAAACTGAATGCAGCAATACATTAAAAGGATCATATACCATGATCAAGTGTGATTTATATCAGGGACACAGGGGTGGTTCAACATCCACCAATCAATCAATCAATCAATGTATGTCTCACACCACATTAACAAAATGTGGAATAAAAAGCACATGATCATCTCAATAGACACTGAGACAGCATTTGACAAGATCCAACATCCATTTATGATACAAACTCTCAATAAATGGGTATAGAAGGAAAGTACCTCAATGTAGTAAAGGCCATATATGACAAACCCACAGCCAACATGGTACTCAATGGGGGAAAACTGAAAGCCATCCTTCTGAGAACAGGAAGAAGACAAGAGTGCCCATTCTTACCACTCTTATTCAACACAGTACTGGAGGTTTTGGCCAAAGCAATTAGGCAAGAAAAAGAAAAAAAGAATCCAAACAGGCAATGAAGAAGTGAAACTCTCACTGTTTGCAGATGACATGAGTTTATACATAGAAAACCATAAAGAATCCATCAGAAAACTACTAGAAATAATTAATAACTAGAGCAAAGTTGCAGGGTAAAACACCAATTTACAAAAATCAGTTGCATTTCTGTACTCTAATAATGAACTAACAAAAAGAGAACTCAAGAATACAATCCCATTTGCAATTGCAACAAAGAATAAAATATCTAGGAATAAATTTAACCAAGGAGATGAAAGCCCTATACAATGAAAACTATAAGACATTATCGAAAGAAATTGATGATGACATAAAAAAATGGAAGAATATTCCATGCACACGGATTGGAAGAATAAACATAGCTAAAATGTCCATAGTACCCAAAGCAATCTAGAGATTCAACGCAACCCCAATCATAATCCCAATGGCATTCTTCACGGAAATAGAACAAAGAATCCTAAAATCCATTTAGGGCAACAAAAGACCCTGAATAGCTAAAGCAATCCTGAGAAAAAAGAACAAAGCTGGAGGCATCACAATTCCTGACTTCAAAATATACTACAAAGCTACAGTAATCAAAACAGCATGGTACTGGTACAAAAACAGGCACACAAATCAATCGAACAGAATTGAAAGCCGAGAAATAAAATTGCACGTATATGGACAGCTAATCTTTGACAAAGAGCTAAGAACACACCATGGAGAAAGGAAAGTCTCCTCAATAAATGGTGTTGGGAAAACTGGACAGCCACATGCAAAAGAATGAAAGTAGACCATTATCTTTCACTGTGCACAAAAATTAACTCAAAGTGGATTAAAGACTTGAAGATAAGATGTGAAACCACAAAACACCTAGAAGAAAATATAGGCAATACACTCTTTGACATTGGGCTTAGAAGGATCTTTTTGAATACTGTATCTACTCAGGCAGGGGAAACAAAAGAAAAAATAAACAAATGGGACTTCATCAGACTAAAGAGCTTCTGCAAGCAAAGGAAACCATGAACAAAATGAAAAGACAACCCACCAACTGGGAGAAAATACTTGCAAATCATATATCTGACAAGGGGTTAATCTCCAAAATATATAAAGAACTCATACAATCAACAACAAAAAAACAAACAACCTGATCAAAAAATGGGCAGAGGATATGAACAGACGTTTTTCCAAAGAAGATATACAGATGACCAATAGGCACATGAAAAGTTGTTCAACATTACTAATCATCAGGGAAATGCAAATCAAAACTATAATGAGATATCACCTTACGCCTATTAAAATGGCTATAATCATCAAGACGAAAAACAACAAATGTTGGAGAAGTTGTAGAGAGAAGGGAACCCTCATACACTGCTGGTGGGAATGCAAACTGGTGCAGCCACTATGGAAAACAGTATGGAGATTCCTCAAAAAATTAAAAATAGAACTACCATATGATCCAGCCATCCTACTACTGGGTATCTATCCAAAGAACTTGAAATCAACAATTCAAAGAGACTTATGTATCCCTATGTTCACTGCAGCACTATTCACAATAGCCAAGAAGTGGAAGTAATCCAAATGCCCGTTGAATGATTAATGGATAAAGAAGATGTAGTATATACATACATATATATATATATATACACACACACACACACACACACAATGGAATACTACTCAGCCATAAAAAAGGACAAAACCGTCCCATTTGCAACAACATGGATGGAACTTGAGGGTGTTATGTTAAGTGAACTAAGCCAGACAGAGAAAGACTAACACTCTATGATTTCACTCATGTGGAAGATAAACAAACACATGGACAAAGAGAACAGATTAGTGGTTACCAGAGGGGAAGGGGTTGGTGGGGTGAGCATAAGAGGTAAAGGGGCACATTTATATGGTGACTGATAATAATGTACAACTGAAATTTCTTCGACATAGGTTTTATTGTTTATGACATCAATAAAATAAATAAATAAAAATAAAAAGAGATTACATTGGAACACCTAACAGACAAACGCAGGGGCTAACGTGCCTCTAGCACAGCTAGACCCCGGTGGTCGAGCAAAGTCATCAGACATCTCTGTCCTCCTGGTTCTGTCAGCTCCGCCCTCCACGTCATTGCTTCATTCTCGCAGGGGCTCTCCCAACGTTGTGGCAAAGTGGCCACAGGCAGCCGTAGGCCTCCCTTCTACCAGCGGTAACTCTCCAGGGGAAAGTCTCCAGGAGTCTCTCATCTGCCTGGCGTGAGCCCCGTGTGCATCCCGGAGCCGTCACTGCCCCCTGGTTGGCCAGCCTGGCCCTCGAGCTGCTCCATAGCGGAGGGATAGGTCTGCCCCAGCTGAAGCTCATGCATTGAGGGCTGGGGGTCCTTAAAGGGAAATGGATGCTGGAACAAAAAGGAAAAATTACTGTTGGGCAGGGAAAATCTACCGCTATGATAATCACAGTGCCTTCCTCAAGCCCGCTTGTGGCGAGAACTGAGTGAGAGAATACACACAAAAAGAGCCATATGTAATTAGCCCTTGTCTCCCAGGGCACTCAGGCTTGTGTCCTCTTGATGGCGTCCTCTTTTTCCCATCATCAATTTCAGCCTACTTGGGTAACAATGTGTTTTGAAATTTTAAAAATTATTTAGTTGCATTTAAGAATTAGTAATTTTCACATAAAAATCCGGATTTCTGATGGTTCTCGAAAAGTTGAAAGGTCTGGCAACAATCAACGGTGCCCATATGGGGTCCCCCTCACAAGGAGCGGTTCAGCTCAGTCTGCCCACAGCCTGGCCCCGGGTGATGTCTGGGATCCTCTTCCCGCCTGGTACCCTCTCTTCAGTGCCTTTCCTCTTCCGCCCTACCAATCTAAACCCCATCCATCCTTCAAGGCTCCAGCACCAGGACTCCCTTCAACCTTCTCTCAGCACCCAGCTCTCACAGAGCTCTCTCTTCCAGTCTCCATGGAAGGATGTCCAGTGACAAGCAGGACCACGCAGACTGTGAGTCTCCAAGTGGTTCCAAGTGCAGAGGGAGCCACCTGCACTGTAAAACAGACAGGGATACACAGAGAAAGGGCAGAGGCAGGCCACCGGGCCATCCCTGAGGTGAGAGAAGATAAACAGGAATTGACCTGGCAGAAAAAATTATTGAAAAATGTTTGTCATCTATTTTCAAATAAAATTCTACACTTTGTTTATAATTCAAAATATAGGAACACGCAAAATGTGCTCTCTCATTGAAACCAGCCTTTAAAGAGTAATATTGACAGCATTACATAGTTTCAGAAGTAAAAATGTCAAGGTAGCTGTGTTCAGGGTTCCCTCTGCAGCCGCAGAGACTCCTGAGCAGGAACCGCAATAAAGCTGGGGCAAGAAGGCTGACACGATGATTTCCCAAGACCTGGGGGGAGGTGCTTCTACATTTTGTTTTAATTTCCTCTTAGAGTAGAACAGCATTTGGAGATAGTGTTCTGAGAGCTAGTGTTGGAGTAGTTCACTCTGTGAAGGTCCGGTCAGTGCGGTCAAAGGGGAGTGAATAGTGTGTGATGTCGACACTTCTCTGATACAGAGAATGATAATAACAGGCTCCACTGTTAAGAAGAGCTATGTAGCAGGTTAGGGTAATAGTCTCATCTGCCAGTCACGTCTGGGCTCTCGTTTTTAACCCCTGATGCTTGTTTAAAGACATTGTGCAGCCTGTCATGCAGGTGTTAAAGCTGTAATTATGAACAAGTAACACATGGGAAATATTTATATACTGTTTCAAAAAAGAATAAAATAATAGTGTAATATGCTTTCAACTAAGTAAAATTGTTTCCATCTATGTGGACAACGATAGTAAGGTAAATATTAAAAAATTAAAATAGCTTGTTTATTAAGGAAGTGAGTGGGCTTATAGGTGAATTTAACATACATCTTAAAGATATTTAATAGTATCACATTCTCTTGTCAATTAAAAAAGAAAAGAATATCCATCCACTTGGAAGAAAAGCATGTTGCCTTCTGAATCTCTGATTTAAGGAAAACTGGCACGTCACCTTCCAGAGCCCGTGGAACTAGGAGGGGGAGGGGGCCCTTGCAGACCTCAGCTCGGTTTTCCCCATTGTGGTGTGGTTCTTTAAAAGTGTCACACCGCCCCCTGGTGTTCAACAAGCTAAAATGTAATATCCCAAATAGCCACTGCGTTTTCTTCCTATATTTTTTGAACAATTAAGGCAATTAAAGAGAGAGACAGAGAGAGAGGAATACCTCGACGTCTTATAAACTTGTGGGTATTCCATGGGTCTTCAGTATTTTCTATTTTTTAAATCACCTTTAAAATGCCACACGTTTTTCAGCCCTTGATGGGCAGGTGTGCAGACTGGGTCCTCCGCCCTACAGCGGCAGCACCTGTCAGCAAGGTACTGGGAGACACGCTTTAGGTGATGTGGAAATGGCTAACAGCTTCTAAAAGTTTGATACTTCCTTAATAAAATGGGTCCTGAGAGAAGCGACAGCGCCCTCAAACTCAGGTGTGTAATTTTACAGGCACTTCTTTGAGAGTCTGTTAAAATCTTTAAACCAAAGAAAAATAAATAAAGATGCATTTTGACCAGGCATTGCATATAAAACAGTGACCACACATAACCCAAGGTAGGGTCAGATCCTACTTTAAAAAGGCCTGGAGTGTAGGAATAATTTGGAGGGCCTCTAAAAAAAAGCCTGAAAAATATCTACTTTTGCAATTTTTTACAAACGGTGAAGAACCCTTTGCAGGGTCTTGGAAGGGCTCCTGAAGCTTGTCTCATAGCTCCAGGGAAATCGGCCTCCGCTAAGGAGGTGCTGTTTCAGTGCAGCTTCTGGACTTTTCCTTGAGCGTTATAGTTCACAGAGCCCTAGTATATGAGGGAACACGTACAAATTCAATAATGTGGTCGCATTTTTGTGCGCTTTATATCCTCTGACTGTTGAGAATTGATGATCTTCGAACCATTCTAGCCAAATGAAAATAAATCAGGTTGTTTATACAGAAACAACTTTAACGACGTTGGTTGTATGTGGAGGAATGATGAGGACCAGATGCTTCCCGGAGTCTAGAGGAGGTGGAGATGGAGTTAGTGCGGCTGTTTTAAACTGTTTAACAGGCGGAGTCCTGACGGTTGGCCGACCTCCAGGGGAGCACAGGTTGTGTTCACGGAGCACCGTGAAAACCTAGGTGTCAATCTGAAAGATCGGGAGCCAGGCCAAGTGAGAAAAAGTGACTTCGCTCTCACAAAGACGAGGCTCTATTATCCGAAGCAGGGGGTGACCGTTTGCATACGAAGCCCAGGCGGGCGAAAAGCCTCCTGGGTGCATCTCAGGCGCCCCTCGTCAGGGCTGCTGTAACTTCCTGACGTTTGGTCTGCCCGGCCCCTGTCCCTGCTTGTTTATCGCACCTTCCCTGCTTCCTTCCCAGTGCGTGGGATGCACGGGGCCGAGCCCTGTCCCCCGGCCCGGCCTGCGTCGCCTCCCCCAGGGCTGCGTGGCGCGCCGCCTGGCCGCAGGGAGAGGGCAGCCTGTGTGCTGTTCCCTCCTGGAGAGAGGCCGGGCGACGGGAAGATGCTGCGTCCCATAGATGAAGTACATTTCCATGCGCAAACTAGTTTCCTTTCGATGCCCTTTTCTGCCTAAGTTGACTCTGTAGGCTGCTTCAGCTCAGCTGAGTCTGTGACAGTCACCAGTGAGGCAGACAGTCAGGTCCTCCGACCTCCCGCGGGCCCCGCGTCCCCCGCGTCCCCCGCTGCGGGCTCCCTGCCCCCGGCCGGTCCGCGGGCCCTGCGCCGTCCCGCGCCGGCGGGCAGTGGCGGGCGGCCGGAGGGTCAGTGTGCTGGCTTTCTGTTGCAGCATTCAGCGCGCGTGGCGCGAGCGCCTGCAGCGGCAGGAGCCCCCGGAGAAGAGGAGCCCGTCGCCGCCCTCCGTGTCCTCGGACAAGCTGAGCAGCTCCGCCAGCATGCACACCTTCTCGGACGGCAGCACGCCCGTGAGTGCCGCGCTTCCTTTCCGCGGGCCGCCGGGGCCCACGCCCGGGCGCGGGGCTTTGGCTCCGGGAGAGATGTGGGGTGCGAGCAGGTGGTCTGTGGGCGGAGGGCTAAGTTGCTTATTTGCTTTATGTGAATCTGGGGAGGGTTTTGTCGTCTGAAAGTAACGACACGATTCATAAACACAAAGTGACCTGTATCATGCCTGAGGGAACTGACTGCGTTTGAGATCAACCTAAACTACTCATTTGTGTGTTGGCATTCCTCTACTACTGAGAATATTTTTACTTTTCTTTGTAACAGCATGTTCCTGTTAGCATGGGCCTCTGGTAGCGTTTTGTGGTGCTAATATGATAGCGGAATAGCTGGGTTATGAGAATTATAAAGAGAACGTTCACAGGAAGAATTAAAAGGGGTCACAGCACAGGGGTTGCAGCCCAGATGCCTACAGGGGCCAGGTAAGTAACCCAGGTGGCTGATGAGTTGAGACTGGCTGACTAAAGGGCACGGCCTCACCCCAAGGGCAGCCAAATGGCTCCTGGAAGTATGTTGCCATGTGGGGATGCAGGACAGACGTTGCCTAAGGTCATTTTCTTTCCTCAGGAGATGCCAGACGTCCAGGTTTTTGAATGGTGGGCAACCAGTAAGAAAATTTAAAATGTAAACAGACCACGCTTACAGACCACGATTGTCCTGGGGGCCACCATTTAAGAACTCTGCGGTCTAAGGAATGAAGGAATTCGATCAAAGTGTTTGTTTATTTACTTAAAAATATGCCAAATGTGGCAGGCCATAAATGATCAGGCAACTGTAGTGCGGAGTTTTGTGGCTTGAGTCCTTGCGGTCATTTATGACATCCCTGGGGTGCTGAAAGCGGTCAGGAGGAGGGGGCAGCTATGCAAGTGCATTGCTTTCAAAAAGTCTTCCTTGACCGCTTGGCAGTCATGTTTATTCAGCTGTAAAACGTTGCAAGCCAAACAGCCAAAATAACCTATTCACATTGAGATCAAGCAAAGGTTACTTTGAAGGTTTTTTAAAATTAATATTTTGTTGAGGTCGTATTGGCTTGTAACTGTGCAAATTTCAGGTGTAGTCATTATATATCAGTTTCTGTATAGACTGCATCGTGCTCACCCCCAACAGTCTCGTTTTTATCCATCACCATCTATATGTGCCCCTTTATCCCTCTGGCCCTCCCCCACCCCTTGCCACTCTGGTAACCACCGCTGTTCTCCTTATCCGTGTATTTCTTTATCTTCCACATATGAGTGAAATCATATGCTTGCTGTCTGTCTTTCTCTGACTTATTTCGCTTAGCTTAATACCCTCAAGGTCCATCCATGTTGTCACAAATGGCAGGATTTTGTATTTTTCTGGCTGAGTAGTATTCCATTGTATGTATGTACCACATCTTCTTTATCCTTTCAGCAACCGGTGGGCACTGGGGTTGTTTGCACGTCTTCAGATTATTGTGTTGCATATTCTTTAATAAACAGTTTTATCTAGTTATGGAATCCAAAGAGAAAGCAGTAAGTTGAGTTTATAGCTGAGCAAATAACCATGGCAGAAGATCTATTTTAGCTGACAGTAGAAATTGAATGCTTTGTGAATCTGTGCTTTTTAAAGAATTTTTTGGGCGAATGAATTATCTTAACTGGACTGTCTCACTAGAGGGCGCTGATGAACCACATTGGAAAATGTCTTGCGTTTAGTAAAGTTTGTATTGAACTCGTGATTTGTAAGTGAAAAATAATGTGAAAATTGAGTGTTTAGGATGCCTTCACTGTGAATGCCAATAGAAAAGTGGAAATTAAGTGACGTCGAAGATTTGATTGGAATGATGGTGGCTGCATATGAGAAGCCATTCTGCCAGGAGGTGAAGGTGCGGATTGACCGCCTTTGTACCTTCTCACAGCCCGCATTCCGACACCGAGGCCAGCGAGGTGTAATGATTTTAGTGGTTTAGTTAACCTTGTGTCTTTACTGAAATTCTGAAAGAATCTGTCTTTGCTTTATGTCTACGCGGGCACACGACTTGGATTCCAGCGCTTCGCGTGTTTTGTGCATAAACGCACTTTCTTGCCCCCTCGTGGGTCGTCACGTTTCTTTGTCTCTCTCCGCAGCTTTGCTAACAGTCGACCGTGTGTGACTTGGCCTGGCCCCAGGCCCCCTTTGGCTTCTCGGTCGAGGAGGTTTCCCCCTCAGGTCGCCGCAGCAGTGGTTCCCGGCAGGCGTGTCGGGTCGACCCGCTCCTGCCTCAGCTCTGTGCTCCTGGGGCCAGGACGGCTCTGTCCCACGGGGGACGTCGGCCTCGCTCCTGGCTGCCTGTAAACAGTGAGAATCAAATCTGATTTTCAGAAACATTGGAATTAGCCTCAGAAAGAAGCAGAATCTGCCCAGAATACCGACACGGTTATTGATTATAACAGCTTTGATATTGATGATGGCTGTGGTGTGACAAGAATGTACAAACTAAAACATGAAATTTATAAGATGTCGGGACATTCCTAAGTCTCTAGTTTGTCAGGCAGATAAAATATTCAGGTCATAATGTTTTAAACCCGTATGCTTAGTTTGGAGCTGGTGTGATTGGCTGGGGTGGTTTTCTCTCCCCCAGCATCGCTCTGCTGCGACCTCCTTCATGGAGAGTCGTTCTCGTATCTTCTTGCTGGTCGCCGCCTGATGAAGGACAGCGACTGCTCTGCCGTGACCACCTGCCAGGCCCGAGGGGTTGACACCCGCTCTCAGGAGGCCCCGGACAGGAAGACTTGGTTTGCCTCTCTCTGATGAGTAGACTTCAAGTTTACAGAGGGGATGTGATGACCCCGGCCCACCTGGCCAAGCCTGTCATAGAGATGACTTCCTCTAACAAGCAGTGAGTCCATTTGGAGCCTCAGGGTTGAAAGCCTTTGGTCCAAGTCAAATGCTCTCCCTGGGAGAGGTGTCTCCCTGATTGTCTGGGCCCCTGACTCCTTCTAGAACCCTCCAGCTTGCTGAACCTCAGCCCTCTCTCTCTGGGCTCCATCTATGGCTGCTGCTGCCTAGACCATTGTCTGTCTTCTCGACTCTCATCAGCTGCCTGTCTCGTCCCAAGTCCCCGCCTTCCTATACTAACCTCTAATGCAGCCTCAGCGGAGGCCAGTTTGCCCTTGCCTGACCCGTGGGCCTTGCCAATGCTCCCCTGCTGTCCTCCCCACGTCTCCAATAACTGAAACTACTGCCCACACTAGGTGCTTGCCCCAGGCACGTGCCCCCTGGGAAGCCCGCAGCCTGATCTGAGTGAGTCTGTGCTGAGCTGAGAATGATGCTTCTGCACGTTTCTGCTCTGACGGTTTTGGCTAAGCATAACGGTTAATATAGTTCTCACAATATTTCTGCTCTAAAATGTGTAATGACCACAATGTTTCAGTATGACTCTCAGATCTGTCATCTCCATGAGTGCAGAGCACTGCACGTGCGCGAGGCCTTTGCTAGTGCTTTCCGGGCAACGTCTCATTTAATCCTCTCAATGACCACGTGAAGGAGGGACTGGTACAATCTCCATTTTACAAATGATGAAAATGAGACTTAAAGAGATAACTAACTTGCCCTGGGTTACACACTGGGCTGGAGCCCACATGCTTTGCTATTCTATTAGACTGCGCCACTTGAAAATAAGGCTGCGTTTAGACACGGTCAAGCAGTGGGAGAGACAATCAGTTAATGCATTTCTAAGACTACTTCACAATTTGGTGTGTATAAACAGTGAATGAAATAATTGAAAAAAAGAACCCTCATTTGATTTTATAAATTGCCTCATTCAGTGCTCTTTGATTAAAACCTCAAACCTCAGCTGCTCGGTGCCAAATTAAAGAGCAACAGGAGGGAAAATAATATTAAGTTATGCAAGCAATTTGCATAATAAGTGCCCTTACACCACAATGGATCATGTGGTAACAGAAAAATTTGTTTTAGAAATAGCAATTTTGAATAGCAAGTGTTACTGGCAAATGGAGCTTGTGGGTATCAAAGTGAGAAAAAAGAGTAACTTTTTTTTTTTAACCATAAAAATACTAGTTATTGCACGGAGGAAAACAGTGGAAAATGCTTTGTGTATTTTCTATTAATCAATTTCATATGACCAAATACTTATTCCTGTACTTCCCAGCTCCAAGAAATCTATAATTTGTCTAATAGGATATCGTAGAAAGACGCTAGAGAATGGTATGTTCTAGATGACTAGATTGATAGCCCTTCACAGATCGTTAGCACGCCCCTGCAGATAAACCCAGAAGTCTTTGGGACTGTTTGCTGTTTGGAGACATTTTCAATTCCATTTGGTGTGAATTGACTCCATCTGCCTGGATCTTCCTTGCTGTCCAGGCCCACTTTCTCCCATTGGTTCCCATTTTCTTGTGGTTGGCCTGGAGGGGGCAGTGTGACTCCTAGAATGAGGCCCTGCCCCGGTGAGAGGACCTGACAAATTGTGAGTCTAAGACAATGCTTTGAAGCCATCCTTCTTCTGCAGATCGGAACCCCCCTCAGAGATGCAGCGGTGTCTCTGGGAGGAGTAAATGGCAGCACATGTGTAAAATGCAGCACGGGGCCTGGGCCCGAAGCCTCTCGGTAAATGTTAGTGGATTCTGAATCTGCTCTTGAAAACTCTCCATGCTTTCAAAATGCTGTGGAAAACTTGTGAAGAACAGAGCTGGAATTTCTAACTTGATTCCCCTTGTGGGGCACAGTGTCTGTTTCTGGTTCACCAAATGAATCCATGAGAATCAAACTGTGTCCTAGAATATATATATATCACAAATATATATCTATATTCAGAATATATGTATATGCTGAGATTGGAGCTGTACATTACAAAAGTAATAAATCCAGCATTTATTTTAGTTGCTCCTTTTAGTGACTAATTTTCAATGTCCAAGGGTAAAACCAGGTGCAAGTCATTTTGCCTCTCAATGAGTCAGCCTCTTCTGAGGGACCAAACCCACATAGGTAGTCAAAGCAAGCCTAGATCATTCTCCTCCCTTCCAGACCTGAGGAAGAGGAAATGGCAGGAGCAGCGCAGTGGGGAGAACAGGGCTGCCCCGCCTCACCTCTCAGGCAGGTCCCTGCAGAGAGCGCCAGGCCAGCAGCTGCACAACCCACCGCTGGGCTTGGCTTCAGTCCTGGTCAGGAAGAGTTCCAGTTCTGAGCAGGTTTGAGAGGAGTGGTCTGGCCAGCTAAAGACCCCCTTACCTCAGTTGTTCTGAGGAGAAGGTCTTGGAGCCCTCACATTTATGGGGCTGCTTCAGTGGTCCTGGCTTTTAGCAAGAGTAGCTGGATAGTCAGCAACAAGCTGCCAGGTGACCCACCAAACCTTCCCACATTCCCACCCAAAGCCAGCACTTCTCCTGCCTGCAAACACGGCATGTGCGCCTCCCCTCACCTGCTCCATCACCCTCAAGTGTTACTGCCCTTTGTGAGATTTACAACCTCCAGGCTTTAAATACATCGGGAAGTGTCCAGGGAGTGAGGGCAGGAAGTCTTCTCGTGAAGCGGCACTTGTTTTTGGAGGGAACTCAGGCTCTAAGAGAGGGTTTCTTGGGAGCCCTTCTGATGCAGTCTTGAGAGCTGTGAAATTATAGAGAATGTAAGCCTTGTGCTACTTAATAACTAAATAACCTAGATGTTCCAGGTCAGGGACGAGTCACAGTGTGACACCCATCTACTGGCATACGTCTAGGTCACGGGAGTTCTAGTGTTTCAGCACTCAAACTGTATCGTGCATCCAGCCTCTCAGACACTAAATAGCACCGGTTCTTTCTTAGTCTATTTCTCTCAAATTTTGGGTCAGAGAATGTAGTAATCATAGGTGAAAAGAGAAGACTTCTTGATATTTACATAGAAGTAGATATATTTCTCTTTTCTCCAAACCAGGGTCTGAGAGAACAAATGCTTTCTTTTCCAAAGTTTAGGAAATTATATTATATAATATATAATCATCTATGACAGTTTGAATGAATATATTTTTGTATAAAAATATTATCATAAAGATACCACAAACACTCTCCTTTTTACATCTTTAAATAATATGCAATATTGACAACTTGTTGTTTGATCACTGAGTCATTCATCCATAGTAATATAACGAATCTTCCTGAGAAGTCTCAAAGCTGTTGACCTATGAGCATAGATGCAAAACCCTGTTGATAAAGAGAGTTGAGAAAGAAGCTCTTCTCTTTGCAGTTTACCTGAAATCCAGTCTCAGCAGTTGTCCGCACAGAGATCCATCCTTATTCTATAGCTTAGGTGAGATAAAGTGCGAAATCCAGAGTGCACCCTCTGTTACAAAATCCAGTTTCGTTATTACCAGTCAGCGCTTCACTTACTGGATGAGTACGGAAGATGCCTTACAATTCAAGGAGAAATTGGAGGTGGTGGAACTGGAGTGAGGTCTACTATTGTATTCCTTCTTTGCTGGAAAGCTGATTGGCCTAAGGCTCTTTAGGACTTTCCTTTTGTAGATAAGACATATTTGGGATGGGGTAGTGGCTCATATCCTTGGCCTAGGTCTACAGCATTTGTTCACTCATTCCACAAATATCTGAGGCCTACTGTCTGCTGAGCCTTTGCCAAGCACTGGAGATACAATGATCACCCAAACACACACAACCTCTGCCCTTGCAGAATTTACGTCATTCTCCAGTCATGGTTGGCAGCTCTTGTAACAGATGCACTGATAACTTATAGGAGATACTCAATAACATTTCATTGATTAATTGTATAGAAGGTTTAGGCATTATTATTAACAAAAATATGACTGCTGAAATATCTAGAGCAGAATTTCCCAGAATGTGGTACATGGAACGTCAGTCTCAGGATATTGATAGATGTTAATGGGGGGAAGGGTGACATAAGCCAGTTTATTTATTTCAGGACTTCTTAGAACCTTGCTAAGCTAATATACATTTTGAATTTGCTGGAGGGGTGGTCACTGTTTTCCAAACTTCTTTGGCCATGAAAACCAATAAGAGTCACACCCTATTGGACTGTTGATCCGTGGGACACTTTGGGAAACACTATTCAAGAGTTACTAGTAGTTGAAAAAGAACTCCAAGAGCTGGAGTTTCTCTCTAAGTGTCTCAATAATAAAATTAATGAGTTGAACAATGCATTTTGGAAACTTCCAATGAAATTTTTACACATGACATCTTTTTATAGGCCTCTATCTTAGAGCTGTGTTGTGTAAATGCAAATTTTATTATTAGTTCACATATAAAACTTGTCGCGTTGATAGGCTAGTAGGATTTAAATAAAAGCCCAATTCTAATCAACGACATAACAGTGTTGGAAGACAGAGTTTTAGAGGAAGTCAATAAATCATTCGTTTTCTCATCTTGATTTAGGAACTTACTTTGAAAGGCAAGAGATTTAGGCAGAGAGATAGCAAAAATCTCAACTTTACTTCCTGTCAAAGCTGGATTCGAGGGTGTAACTCTAATTTGTGGCACCTTTGGGCTTCCTTCTACTAAACGTTGGATTTAAGAAAACCTACCAATCACAGGAAGCACTAGAAACTGCTGGCCTGACCCACAGACCTTGTGCAGGGAGCCAGGTCCCATGGAAGAATGGAGGGAGAATGACCCTGGGCTGCGCAGTTCCTTTGTCTAATTCTCCAATTAGGGTAAGTCCTCCCCCTTCATGGAGAGGATTGAAGGATAGAAGTCAGAGGCTGGAGTGTTTAGGAGAGTGCTTCCTCACGGGAACTTGAGGAGACGGGAAGAAGGGAGCCCCAACATTAGATGCTTCATTTAGCAACAGTTTGGCCTTTTATCATATCATAAATAATTTTTACTTATTTTAATCTTATATGATGGTATACATTGTAATATATTAATTGCAGTGTTTTCCAGATAAGAACTATTTTGGAAACTTTTAAGCAGGTCTATGGCATCAGAATGTCTGGGAAGAGGCCTGGGATTCCATATTTAAAAAAATGTCCCAGGTCGTCCTCCTCATCATCAAAGTGTGGAAGACACTAAGTTATAGAAATTGCAAAAAAAAAAAAAAACCCAACTTTACTTAGGAAACTGACATGACCCGAACATCCAGGTGATCAATATTTTTTCCAATTTTCATTTTGATATTTTAACGTTGCATAGATATGCCTTGAGGAGGTACTGGAGCCAATTTTTCCTGATCTGATACCAAACAATCACTGTTGTTTTCATAGAATGTGCTCCCTGGCATTGGTTGCGTAGAAAGTTCTGTTTCCCCTTCCTCAGATTTATGGTTCGTTCTCAAAAATATGGCAAAGTGCTGTGGTCTTCAAGGAAGTGCTCTGTTGTTTGATCCATTTTGGTTTCTGTTAAAAGGGGATGCATTCCAAAAGCACTGATTAGATTAGCTTCAAGTTATTCTTCAGTTTTCCTGTGAGGGTTATTAAGTTCACATGAAAGGGGTTAGATGATTTAACTGTTAGCCAACAGGAATGTCAACTACGACTGAAATCCTAAATTATGATGTGTGACTACATAGTCGAGGAGAAGAAAAGAAATATGTTACACAGAATGGAAATGGGCATTTCTCAGTTTTACACATTCTTTAAAATAATATCTAAGTATACTGTCTATTACCAGTTACATGTAGAGATTAGTTATAGTATAGTTAAAATTTTAATTGTTGCTTTATTCAGAGCTGAAAAGCATCTAAAAATAATGATTAAATAAAGTTTCCTAAAAACATTTGAAAACAAGCTCAAATTCTTTCAGAGATGATGTAAGGTATTTTTATGTCTACAAAACATTTTTTAAATTCCATTAAATAAAATGTTATTAGGAGTTGAAGACAGTTGCCTTAATTTTTATTTTGCAATCTTCATAGATTTATTTTTAAAAGAATAAATTTTTTTTAACTTGCTAAAAATTCTGAGAGATGTTTTAGAAGTCGATTCTATGTCTCTGCAGTTCCTCTGGTTACCATAAGAGCTCTGTGAGGGACGCTCCTTCTTCATTATATTCACCATGAGTTAATTACAATTATTCATTTCCTGAAGCAGCAACACAAGCTGATCTTTACTTAAACAGAGATTCTGCTTCACATATGAGCAATAAATTGATTTTCTATCCATGGCACTGTACTGATAGGGTTAACTACCTTGATTGAAGACCACGCTACTTAATGCAAGTCGATTTTCAAGAAAATCACTGTGCCAAGCACTTCACTGGAAGGACTTCATCTACATACAGCAGCAACTGTGACCTGCTTTAGAAATGACATCATTGGGTGTCATGTGGCTCTTTATATGTTTCAGCCTCAGAAAGAGATAATCTGTGAAAGCTACAAGAGCCTGATTTCTGTGTGATGATCTTCAGCAGTCGGACACGGGGGCTTGAGTGAGGCATAGCTGTTTACGTGATGTGTGCAGTGCCTTGTGGAATTCTCAGCTTTATTTCATTTTGTAATTTTTTGTCAAAAAGTAGATGCAATTATGGAATGAAGTTAATTGGCTGCTTTGGACTAATGGGAGCTTGTTTTCTGCATTAAGATCAAGAACTTTTCTGGCATCCTCTGTTCTCTGAGTAGCCTTGTATTCTAGGTGTGTTTTTTCAATTTGAAGAACACTGACAAAATCAGCAAATTTCATCTTCCAAAGAGCTCTCCCTCTTTTTTGTCAATACTTGAAGATTTCTGCTCCAAAATCTTCTTTGAGCTGCCTGAGCATTGTGCTTGGTAACTGAAGGGCAAAGCGTCTCCTGTGTAGTATGTGTTACAGAAATTCTTCAAATAACTTTATTTGCTAACGGAGACGGTCGTTTATGGATTTCTTTCAAAGCCAGCTCAAATAAACAACTCGTTCCTTTCAAATGGGCAAGGGAAACTCTTCAGCACCATGGAGAGGTCCGGGCAGCGTGCGACGACGTGGGACTATGACCAGGGCAAGCAATCAGATACTGTGAGTTTTCCAAACGTCTATTATCTGTCTTAGGTGTATCATACTTTTACGTATGGAAAGAGGAAACTCCAAAGCCTAATCAAGCCAGGCTAAATTTAAACGATAAAAAGTGATGGCCTTTGTTACATTTCAAATTCAGGATTAGCCATTCAAAATTATTATATTAGAAAGTGTTAATATATTAACTTGAAAAATTGCTTTCTCATTGCATCAGTTGGCATGTGAATTTTTGATGCTTTGAATTCTGAGAATCTAAGTTTTTGTTCTCATTCACCACAAAT
This sequence comes from Equus quagga, assembly GCF_021613505.1. NCBI lineage: Eukaryota > Metazoa > Chordata > Mammalia > Perissodactyla > Equidae > Equus > Equus quagga. Next base: position 60,142,963 of record NC_060270.1, read on the forward strand.
TAATTTCATTGCAGCTGGACAAAACAATTGCTTTGAAAATAGAATTTTTATAGACACATTGAAATAGTTCCAAATGTACAGTTTGTTGCCCTTCAGAAACACAAAGCTTTCTTTGAAAAGTAGTTTCTGATTTGTGAGGACGGTTTTAAACTTTGCTTGCAGATCATGCTTTCAGTTACCGAAAGAGCAAACGTCTGGGCTTTCTAATGTCGGGACACACAGGGAATATTTGATGACTTATGAAATTTTAAATTGACTGGCATAAAATATGTACAGTAAGAGCCTGTAGTAAATGGAAAGGACAGGTCCTTTTATAAAATGATGATATATGGGCCACTGAAGAGGTACTTTTAGGCATCATTGAAAATATTTAATTAGTTTCAAAGTAGTCCAATTTAATGATTCAAACCAGAAATTTAAAAAATGGTTTATTCAGAAACATCTTTTAACAGCCTCCTTAAAACTGCCAAAGGTGTAGTTCTTTGATATTATGACATCACACAGCCAATGAAGAAACGATACTTGAAATTGCTACCAAGAATGACCCCAATAGAAATTTTGATTAACTATTCAAATGTGTCTGAGAACATAGTATCATAAAAAAGTAATTTAACAAATAATTATCTTTTCTCAGGCCAGTTAAGTGAGGTTTGGAACATTTATTTATGCTTAACCATTTGTTTTAAAGTCTAATACAACTATCATTTAATATTATTGTGATGTGGAATTTATTTCTCTCAGTAGTTCTCATATGTAAAAACCAGTAGTGAATGTAATTTACTTAGCTAAATCCCTAATTCAAATATAACTAATTCTTTCTGTTATAGATAATTTCCAAGTGAATTTGCTGTTGCTTCTTAATTCTTAGTAATTTGGCATTTGATTTTTGGATAAATGGCACTTATATTTTGGCAGTGTATGGAGGGCAGAATTTTCGAGGATGAGACAATTTTATATTAAAGAGATCTTGTTATGCATTTCTGCCAGCTTTGCTTAATAGATTCATTGATGATTTCTTTAATTGATGTCAATATCTAAGAGAACTCAGTTTTTGAAAAGAAAGACAGATTCATGATTCTAGTTCTTTTAGTTTCGTTTCCCCAAATTTGATAATTCTGCTTTGATTTTCGCAAATGGATAAGTATTGGCTTTCACACATTGTTGAGTGCACTTCTGTGATTTTAAACCTTTGATTATTCTTTTATGATAAACTGTATCCATCCCTGCTGGTGGTGGACTTTGGATAAATCATTCTGGTTGATTAGACAACATTCTAATTTAGAGGTTTGAGGCTCATGTCATAAGGAACATCTACTTTATGTTCTGAAATGGGGGGAAATGTACCTGATTTAGAAATTTATTCTCTCACAACCTGTGTCTCTCAAGGGTGTGATTCATTTATGATATTGTTAGAAGTGTCACATTTTCTATTTCTTGCTTTTTTGTGCACATTTTAGTGATGTATTTATAACAACAGCTATCTAACATATACATTTTGTAATTCAGATACGGTTGTCTATGTATTTATTTAACCAAACTTTGTTGCTATGTGACAAACCACAAACACATTTTGGCTTCTGGACAGCCTTTCAATCATTGTTAAAATAACATAAATCATTTCAACAAAAAGAAACTGTCCAGAGCTGTTTAGACTGTGAGCTATTCACAGTCTATTTCTTTTTCTTTCTTTCTTTCTTTCTTTCTTTTTTTTTAATAACATTCTGGTGGTAGCAGATGCATGTGAACAATCTTAAATTTAGTTGAGTGACATTTTGCTTTTCTTGCCAAAATCAAAATATGCTCATGGATCTCTTTTTCGTGGTCCACCCACCCTTGAAAAGGCTTTATAACCTTTGGCTACAAAAGATTTAGGGGCATATTTAGTTAGTGAAAAACACCCTAGTTTAGGATGATTTGCAGAGTGGCTGAACATAGAGGGAGCCGATTAACAGGTGCAGTTCTTACTGCTGATTTCAACCTTTTTTGGCACCAAGAGATAAGTTGATTTTGGAAATAACTCTTTCCAAGGTACTCACACATCCCTTTCTGTTGCATGAGTCTCCATCACAGCTTCCAGCCAGAAGCAGCTCTTCCAGCTACAGTCTCAACAGGACCAGTTTCAGTAGGAGAACCTGAAAGTGGAATGTATTTCAGGAAGGTCCCAAAGGGTAGCTTCTTAGAGGGAAATGGGGCTCTCTGGGATTATTTCAGTGAGGCAGGGCCCTGATTGTTGTCAAATGGACTCTAGGCTTGCTTTAGTGTGTTTCAGGCATTATGGGCAGGACTCAGATGACATCTGAGTGCCCAAGGGCAATTCTCCAGGTTCCCAGAGAGTCACCCTGGGTTGATACTTCTGCATGGAACTTTCTATCATGTGATTTTTGTCTTCAGTTATCATGTTTTACTGTTAGTGTTCCCTCCCTCTCCCAATTGTACTCACAAGGGACCTTCCTACTTTATAGTACATGTTGGGCCTAAGTAGATATGAACTCACTGATTTAAGATTTATATTAAATATTGCTAGAAACTGTGGAGTGTTCTGAACTGTTTCAGAAAACTGAAAAGAGCTTTGGGACTTTCCAAGAAAGATATCCAGATAGCTGAAAGATTAGAAATATCCTCCAAAGAGAAGTGTCTGGTTACCCTACTTTTCTCGTCTTAACTAGTCTTAAATCCTGGTCCCTCTAAATGAATCTGGTTCCCTCCCATAAGTGAGCTCAAGCCGGAACATGTAAAACACCTACACACACCCAGGCATTGCGATGAATTCAGGCCATTTCCATCTTGCCTAATTTATCCTGTGCTCCTAGTTCTCTTCTTACTTGGATCTTTGACATCATCTCATCTGGGCTTCTGCACTTGCCACACTACAGGACACAGCGCCTGACTCCTTTGATAAGACCCATCTTGATGGAAAACCCATTTTGATTGCAACCTCTGCAATGATCTCAGCAAATGCTTCTCCAGGATGCTGTTTTGGTGCTTTATCTCTGACCCCTGAGCACCACAGTGGCTGGAAAGAAACATCTCTTAACCTAGGGGTTTCGGTTAGGGTGCACTGGAACTGATGGAACTGTACCGGGCAGATCATTGTGTTGATGTGATGCTGTTGGCATGGTGCTGACATGTCCTTTGACTATCCGTTATTTATTAAATATCTTTCAATTTTAAGAACTGGTCAAACATAGACTCAGCCCAATGATTTGAGGATAGTTAGAAGAGTATCAAGCTTCAGTGCCTAGAGCCAAGTCCTACAAATTTATCCATATTTGTTTTTTTCTTAGCAGATTGGCCCTGAGCTAACATCTGTTGGCAATATCCCTCTTTGTTTTTCTCCCCAAAGCCCCAGTACATAGTTGTTTATCTAGTTGTAGGTCATTCTAGTTCCCCTACGTGGGACACCACCTCCGCATGGCTTGATGAATGGTGCATAGGTCCACACCCAGGTTCCACACCAGTGAACCCCAGGCCGCTGAAGAGGAGTGTGCAAACTTAACCACTCAGCCGCTGAGCTGGCCCCAAATTTACCCATATTTAACTTTTGTTGGGATTACTGGAAATATAAGTACAGGCATTGTATCTGGACTTCAGTATGATTCTGAAGATTTTTTTCTGATATCTCTGTGGGAAAAATAAAGAACTGTGGATGGAACAGTAATAGCAATTGGCACATTTTTGCCTGGTTAAATAGCTTTACCAAAATAGTGTTAACTAATGAATCAGAGCTGGCCTGGAGGGAAGTCTCTAGTGGTGTGTAATAGGTTCCTGTTGTAAGCATTATTTTTATCAATGATCTTAAATAAAATCTTTTTCCTACCTCTCATTTCATTGTTGAGGAAATTTCATTCAGGAAAGGAGAAACAACTTGCTTAAGATCAGCTAGCTGGTCAGCTGCAGAGGTGGAGCTAGAAACCAGATTCTTCTGACCCTCAAGCAAGAGGATTTCTATTGCGATATGTGCTCACCAAGGAACTCCAGTGCGGAGCAATCAGTGGAAGTTTGCGGAGAAATTTTTAAATTTAAAATAAAAACAACTTTTTAAACTTTAGAGCTGTCATTCAATGGTATAAGCTTTCTCATAAAGCAGAGAGCTTCTCAGCACCAGAAATGTGCACGCACAGACTGGATGGGCGACATCAGAGATGCTGTGCAAGGGGACTCTATATTGTGTGTGTGTGCATGTGTGTGTGTGTGTAGCTGTTGGACTAGATGATCTCTAAGTTATCTTTCAACTTGAACATGGAGAGCCGACGTTAGTACAATGTTGTCTCATTAAAAAGAGAAAACAAGAATAATTTCTTCATTCAACATTTATTAGGTACATACTCAAAGCACTGTGTGTCTCTAAGACCTGACATGATTACCCAAGTCTGACTGAGCCCCCTGAGAAACCACCTATTTGAGAAGAAGTAAGAAAGGAGGAGATTGAGAATGAGTTAAAATAAAGAGGATGGAAAAAGAAACCCCAGGAGGGAGAGTAAGATGCACCACTTGGATCTGTTTGAGAAGGGAAAATTAGGTTAAAGGGAAAAAAAGCAGAACCAAAATTATAATTTATCTCTTCATTATCTCTAGCATGGAGATACTTCAATGCGTGCAAAAGAAAAAAAAATTTAGAATTTATTGATCTCTAATAAATTCTATGATTCTAGTCAGGATTATCAAATCTCTAATGAGCTTTTGCCTGTATCCTTTCAACCTGTGTAGCTGTAGCTGCATAATCTACCCTTAGAGATTCTATCCCAGTTGCCGTCTGTCCTTGTCCTAATTGGGAGAAATTCTGAAGCTGTAGACCGTCAATTCAAGGACTCAACATTGTCAGCCTTGCTGCTGGCCCTGCTCTGAATTGGCATCTTTCCTTGATTAACTGGATTTTTCCCATACATGGTATTTTTAGGCTATGCTGTAACAAATATATCCAAAGTAGAATAGCGCAAGCACAGCAGAAGTTTATTCTTGATTAGGTATCAGTACAGGACTGATGGGCAGGTCAATGGGATGACGCTCCTTCATACAGGCATTCAGAGAACCCAGGAGGTTGTAGGCTTTGCCATCTTCAATGTGTGGCTTCCAAAGCACCCTAGAATCAAAACCTAAAGCAAACCAGAAAGGGAAAAGGAAATGGAGAGGCAGACATGGAAGGTTGTAATGGACCAGGTCTGTCCAAAAGAGACACACATCCCTCAACTCACGTTCTTTTTACTGAACTCGGTCATATACCATACCTCACTGCAAGGAGACTAGGAAATATAATCCCACAGGATACATAAAAATAAGGCAAGAAAATGGATTTCAGATCACTTAGTACTTTCTGCCTTACCTGGACTTCTGTTCCACCTGGGAGGAATTCTTCTTCCAAACCAGTGTTTCCTGCTGCTACAAGCATGGCGCTCGCTGCCAGGTCTGCTCGGTGCTACCTTCTCTACAGCCTTGGCCACTACATATTTCAGTCCTGCAGGGTGCAAACGACAGAACCTAACCCAGTTAATTTTAGCTGAAAATGAATTTATTAGAAGGATATCAGCTGTCTCACTGAATCGACAGGAAGGCTGGAGAATCAGGCTCATCAGGCTCAGAAAACAAGGAGGCACGAAGGGAAATTGGCCAGCCAGATCCCCAGGAAAGGCACATGGAAGGGGCAACATTGCTGGAGTGCTGCAGGCCTCAGGGACATCGGAGGCAGCGGTCACAAGGGGTCTAAAATGTGCCTGCTGCTCTGAGACACTGCCTGCAGACTCAGAGTCCTGGGCAGGGCGCCCCGTTGACTGGTGCAGATCATGTGTCTGAAGCCATATTGTTTGGATCCGGGGAAGGGAAGTTACTTCTGTAGCCGGGGGTAGAATTCTATTCCTTGCTGTGACTGCCATAAATAACAGTGGAGTCAGTAATGACAGGACAGGGGCTCAGATGCACCAGAAAAAAAGAAGGGAATCCACAGTGCCTGCTGCCGTAAGACACTCTAGGGCTGTGTTAGGTCTACTGATGGCCCAGGCCAATTCTCACTGCTTGCAGTTGGCCACACCCCTCGACTGTGCCTTACTGCTATGACTAGACCATGCCTGTTTTCCCTCCTAAGATGCGTTCTGATCACTTTCACCAGTTTATTACCCTAATCCACCCAGCATCCTGTGTGAGACTTACTCTGGCTCTTTTTCACGCTAGCCGAACTTTTCAGGTCCTAGTCCCACAACACTTGGCATTGTTTTGAGAACTAAATTCAGACCTGGGACCTATGTGATCAGTCTTCACGGCCATCACCCAGACATTTGACCCATCTCCTCTGGGATTTTCTCATCTGTAAAATGAATGAGTTGGCTCAATTCCCATTAGTCTCAAAGGGACGCCGAGAGCTTAACAAGATGGTCCTTCGAGATGTTTGGAACACAGGGTGGCATTATCACATTATTATTTTCACAAGCTGTTCACCTGAAGGGAGAAAATAAAGAGTGGAAATTTAATGCCAGAGAGGTTTATGGCACTTTGTCAATTCGACATTAGCTTTGAGGGCTTTTGGAATTTTGCCTGAAATTTTCAGTACAAAGCAGCTAAAAGCTGTGTTTTTCTGGGCTTGTGATATTCCCGTCCCGAGGGACAGCATTAAGCATTTGTGAGGGATGAACTGTGCCAGACCCATTTCCCAATGTCCCAGCAACAGACACAAAGAAGCAGTGCACACTCTGTCAATTGCTGCTTGTACCCACATTTCACACTTGGAACAGCACCTCTGACTTGTGCCAGAAGCAAAGGGCGGGAGAGGAATGATCCACATACGCATGTGAAGGAAGCTCCCTGTCTGACGTGCGGGCCCCTTATGGCTGGGCAGCTTCAATTGGAGCGGTCAGATGGACCCTACTGAAGGTCACAGAGCCTTTTTGAGACCTTTCAAAATCACCCACACCACAGTACTCTTTGAAAGAGAGCTACTGGTTATGCAAACGTCACATTTGCCACCTAAACCCAAGATAGGCTAATTAGAAGTAGGGAGGAGAAGTGTATGCTTTTGGAACTTCATTTTAATGATTTTGGAAGGAAGAGAAAGGCAGGAAAACTTGTTGGGATCCAGGAAAGCATTTATTCATGTGTTTGAAGTTTAAGCTATGTGATCATAATTACACACAAAAGTTCTAAGTGGTTTGCTTTATTTAGACCAGAATTGTTTTCAAATACCTAGGCTTCCACATATGTGCCTAAAACTCATATTTATGTATATTTTAAAAATAATAATATGCCATTCCTATATTCGAGTAAAAGGTGTTGATAGAAATTGTTCAGTGTAAAGTACAGCTTTGAACCTGCTTACTCTTAGTAAATACATTTTACGTCTTCAGAAAGACCAACAAGCCTGAGCTTTGTCAGTGGAAGGGAGCGACTTGCACTTTAAAACAAAGTTCAGTGCCCGCTAGTTTACCCAAAACTGTTAGGAAATGAGGCTTCTCTAGCGGTTAAGATCTGGTGCTCTCACGGCCGCGCCCAGGTCCATTTCCCAGTCAGGGAACCACACCGCCTCTCCGTGCTCGGTTGTCACACTGTGGTGGCTGCATGTTACTGAGGTGCTGGAAGCTCTGCCTCTGGCATTTCAAATAGCAGCAGGGTCACCCGTGGTGGACAGGTTCCAGCAGAGCTTCCAGACTAGACAGAGGAGGAAGAAGAGCCTGGCCACCCTCTCTGAAAAATTGGCCGTGAAAACCCTATAAATAGCAGCAGAGCACGTCTGATACCGCACTGGAAGGTGAGAGGATGGCGCAGAGAGACCGCGCAGGGCTCCGCTCTGCTGTGCACGGGGGCACTGAGAGTCGGAGTCAACTCAAAGGCACCACCAAGAATATCAATGAAATTACCAATAATGGCAGGTTACCTTTGTTTCCAGTCAACATATTTTAAAGGACAAAGTTTTTAAATCACATTATAAAATTCTGTCTCATTTTATAGCAATGCTTATTCATTTCTAATTCTAATACGTATGTATGCTCGTTTAAAAAGTATAGACAAGGTTTAAAAAATATTTCTCAGTCAATCTAATAGACAGAGACCACCATTGTTAATATTTTGGTGAGTTTTCTTAGAATTATATGTATACACTAGAGATTATATATATATATATATATCCCTTAATATTTCCAATATTTTGAATTTTGCTTTTTATTTATTTATTTGGTGAGGCAGATCATCCTTGAACTAACATCTGTTGCCAATCTTCCTTTTGTTTATATGTGGGACGCCTCCACAGTATGGCTTGATGAGCGGTATGTGGGTCCGCGCCTGGGATCCAAACCTGTGAACCCCGGGCTGCTGAAGTGGAGCGTGTGAACTTAACCACTCTGCCACTGGGCCAGCCCCTTGAATTTTGCTTTTTAAACTCAATGTTTTAATTTATATGTCATTAAAATTCCTTAAAATCTGATAGTTTAATATGAATGTTTGTATAATATTAAATCATATAGATATATGAGCAATAATTAATTGAACCATGACACTTTTCATATCAACAGCATCAACATTGGGGGTGTTTATGTAATTTCACATTTCTATTTCCTTACAAGAGATTACCCTAAGCAGAATAAAATTTTTATAAAACTTTGTAAGGATCTTGCTACATATCGTCACATTTCTAGAACTGTTCTGTCAATACCATTAGTTTGATAGACTGAAATATCTGGCTTTGTTTTTGCCTGTTGTTTTAATGAAGTTTCATTGTCTTTCTCAATTATTTGTATAAACTCCTTAAATATTATGTACACTAGTCTTTTGCCTTCATATTTGTGGGAAGTATTTTCTCAAGTTATACGTTTATTTATGTTTATGCTGTTTCAATCTATAGAATTTTAAATAATTATTTTTATAAAAGAAAATCTATTTAGTATCTCTTTTTATCTATGTATGTTTCTAGCATTTTTTTATGTTTTCAACTTTAACATTTGGCTTAAGTTCATTTGAAATTTTGGCATAGGTAGGAAGAGAAGCAAGAGTCTTATTTTATTCCAAGCAATTAACCCATTACCTGAGCACCATTTACCCACTAATCCTTTCTTCTCCACTGGTTAATGACACGTTTGTCACATGTTAAAAATCTATCTATTAGAATCTCCTGAAATATTTTCCTGGTTACATCTGTTAATTTGTTATCATACTGTTTTAAATATTATATTGTTTTATAGATTTTAATGTCTGGTGGAGAAATTCTCCACTTCATTTCATGTTCTTAGTCATACACATTCCAGATAAACTTTAAAATTATGTAGTTGACTTCCAAAAGAAACTTTTGGCGACTTTTATTGGAATTGTACCAAATATACAAACTGATATGATAAAAATTGATGTCTTTACAAATTTGTTTTTCCTATCTAGGAATATAGCGTATATAGATAGATATGGGTATGGATATAGATACAGATATTAGGGAAGATTTGAAATTTCATTATATACATTTACTACTTTTTTTTAACAAGTTCATTTTTTAACAAGTTGATTTTTTTTAACATGCTGTAACCATCTGTCACTCAGTAAGTCTAAAAATCGGCTATATTGAAACTAACTTTTTAAAAAAATGATTTTATTCAGGTCATATTGGCTTACAACATTGTGTAAATTTCAGCTGTACATCACTCTGTTTAAGTTTCTGTATAGACTGCATCATGCTCACCACCCACAGTACAGTTTCCATCTGTCACCATACATATCCGCCCCTTTACCCCTTTCGTCCTACCCCACCCCCTTCTTCTCTGGTAACCACTAATCTGTTCTTATCTATGTGTTTGTTTATTTTCCACATATGAGGGAAACCATATGGTATTCATCTTTCTCTATCTGACTTACTTTGTTTAACATGATACCTTCAAGGTCCATCCAAGTCATCACAAAGGGCACAACTTTATCTTTTTTATGGCTGAGTAGCATTCCATTGTATATATATACAGCAGAATTTCTTTATTCATTAATCTGTTGATGGGCACTTAGGTTGCTTCCACATCTTGGCTATTGTGAATAATGCTGCAGTGAAAATAGAAGTGCATGGATCTTTGTGAATTATTAACTTCGTGTTCTTTGGATAGATACCCAGGAGTGGAATAGCCAGATCACAAGGTTTTTCTATTTTTAATTTTTTTAGAAACCTCCATACTGTTTTCCATAATGGCTGTACTAGTTTGCATTCTCACCAGCAGTGTATGAGGGTTCCTTTTCTCCACATCCTCTCTAACACCTTGTATTTCTTGTCTTGTTAATTATAGCCATTCTGACAGGTGTGGGGTGATATCTCATTGCAGTTTTGATTTACATTTCCCTAATGATTAGTGATGTTGAACATCTTTTCTTGTGCATGTTGGCCATCTGTATATTTTCTTTGGAAAAATGTCTGCTCACATCCTCTGCCCATTTTTTGATAGAGTTGTTCATTTTTTTGTTGTTGAGGTGTGTGAGTTTTTATATATTTTGGAAATTAACCTCTTGTTGGACATAAGATTTGCAAATATTTTCTCCCAGTTTGTGGGTTGTCTTTTCATTTTGTTCATGGTTTCCTTTGCTGTGCATGAGCTTTTTAGTCTGATGTAGTCCCACTTGTTTATTTTTTCTTTTGTTTCCCTGGTCGTAGACATGGTATACGAAAAGATACTGCTAAGACTGATGTCAAAGAGTATACTGCCTCTATTTTCTTCTAAGAGTTTTATGGTTTCAGGTGTTAAATTCAAGCCTTTAGTCCATTTTGAGTTAATATTTGTATATGGTGTAACATAATGGTCTACTTTCATTCTTTTGCATGTGGCTGTCCAGTTTTCCCAACACCATTTATTGAAGAGACTTTCTTTTCTCCATTGTACATTCTTGCCTCCTTTGTCAAAGATTAGCTGTCTATAGATGTGTGGTTTTATTTCTGGGCTCTCAATTCTCTTCCATTGATCTGTGTGTCTTGTTTTTCTGCCAGTACCATGCTATTTTGATAACTATAGCTTTGTAGTATATTTTGAAGTTAGGGATCGTGATGCCTCCAGTTTTATTCTTTTTTTCTCAGGATTGCTTTAGCTATTTGGAGTCTTTCATCGTTCCATATGAATTTTGGGATTCTTTGTGCTATTTCCATGAAGAGTGTCATTGAGATTCTGATTGGGATTGCCTTGAATCTGCAGATTGCTTTAGGTCATATGGACATTTTAACTATGTTTATTCCTCTGATTCATGAGCATGGAATGTCTTTCCATTTCTTTATGTCTTCTTCAATTTCTTTCAAGAATGGCTTATAGTTTTCAGCGTATAGGTCTTTCTCCTCCTTGGTTAAATTTATTCCCAGGTGCTTTATTCTTATCTTGCAATTGTAAATGGGCTTGTATTCTTGATTTCTCTTTCTGCTAGTTTGTTGTTAGTGTATAGAAATTTAACTGATTTTTGTATGTTGTTTGTACCCTGCAACTTACTTTATTTGTTAATTATTACTGTAGTTTTTGGTGGATTCTTTAGGGTTTTCTGTATATAGAATCATGTCACCTACAAATACTGACAGTTTTATTTCTTCCTTTCCAATTTTGATCCCTTTTATTTCTTTTTCTTGCCTAATTGCTCTGGCTAAAACTTCCAATACTATGTTGAATAAGAGGGACGAAAGTGGACACCCTTGTCTTGTTCCTGTTCTCAAAGCAATGGCTTTCAGTTTTTCACTAAGTATGATATTGGCTGTGGGTTTGTCATATATGGCCTTTCTTATGTTGAGGTACTTTCCTTCTACGTCTGTTTTTTTGTCGAGAGTTTTTTTTTTTTTTTTTTATGGAAGGTTAACCCTGAGCTAACATCTGCCACCAATCCTCCTCTATTTTGCTGAGGAAGACTGGCTCTGAGCTAACATCCATGACTATCTTCCTCTACTTTATATGTGGGATGCCTGCCACAGTGTGGCCCGACAAGTGGTATGTAGGTCGCATCCAGGATCTGAACCGGCAAACCCCAGGCCACTGAAGCAGAACGTGCGAACTTAACCACTGCACTACCAGGCTGGCCCTTGTTGAGGGTTTTTATCATAAATGGATGCTGTATCTTGTCAAATGCTTTCTCTGCATCTATTGAGATGATCATGTGATTTGTATTCTTCATTTTGTTAATGTGGTGTATCACATTGATAGATTTGCAGATGTTGAACCATCTCTGCATCCCTGGAATAAATCCCACTTGATTGTTGTATATGATCCTTTTAAAGTATTGTTATATTTGATTTGCTGATATTTTGTTGAGGATTTTTGCATCTACGTTCATCAGCAATATTGGCCTGTAATTTTCCTTTTTGTTGTTGTCCTTGTCTGGTTTGGTATCAGGGTAATGTCCTCGTGGAATGAGTTAGGAAGCATCCCATCCTCTCCAGTTTTTCAGAATAATTTGGAAAGGATAGATATTAAATCTTCGAGTGTTTGGTAGAATTCACCAGAGAAGCTGTCTGGTTCTGGACTTTTGTTTTCTGAGAGGTTTTTGATTACTGTTTCAATCTCCTTACTGGTGATTGGTCTATTCAGATTCTCTATTTCTTCTTGGTTCAGTTTTGGGAGGTTGTATGAGTCTAAGAATTTATCCATTTCTTCCAGATTATCCAATTTGTTGGTATATAGGTTTCCATAGTATTCTCGTATAATCCTTTGTGTTTCTGTGGTGTCCACTGTAATTTCTCTTCTTTCATTTCTGATTTTATTTATTTGAGTCTTCTCTCTTTTTTCTTAGTGAGTATGGCTAATGGTTTGTCAATTTTGTTTACTTCCTCAAAGAACCACCTCTTAGTTTCATTGATCCCTTCTATTTTTTCTCTCTATTTTGTTTATTTCTGCTCTGATTTATATTATTTCCTTCCTTCTGCTGACTTGGGCTTTGTTCTTCTTTTCTAGTTCTTTTAGGTATAGAGTAAACGTCTTTATTTGAGATTTTTCTTGTTTCTTGTGGTAAGCCTCTGTTACTGTAAATTTCCATCTTAGAACTGCTTTTGCTGCATCCCGTATGAGTTGATATGTTATGGTTTTATTTTCATTTGTCTCCAGGTATTTTTTGATTTCTTCATTGATCCAATGGTTGTTCAGTAGCATGTTGTCTAGTCTCCACATATTTGTCACTTTACCAGCTTTTTTGTTTTAGTTGATTTCTAGTTTCAAAGCACTGGGGTCAGTGCTTTGATATGCTTGATATGATTTCTATCTTCTTAAATTTATTGAGGCTTGCCTTGTTTCCCAGCATATGGTCTATCTTCAAGAATGTTCCATGTGCACTTGAGAAGAATATGTATTCTGCTCGTTTTGGATGGAATGTTTTTTATATATCTGTTAAGTCCATCTGGTCTAGCATTTCATTTAAGTCTACTGTTCCCTTGTTGACTTTCTGTCTGGATGATCTATCCATTGACATAAGTGGGGTGTTGAAGTCCCCTACTGTTATTGTGTTGCTGTCCATTTCTCCCTGTAGGTCTGCTAATAGTTGCTCTGTATACTTTGGTGCTCCTGGGTTAGATGCACACATGTTACCAAGTGTTGTGTCTTCTTGGTGGAATGTTCCTTTTATTATTATATAATGCTCATCTTTACCTCTTGTTATCTTTTTTATCTTGAAGTCTGTTTTGTCTGATATAATTATGGCTATACCCACTTCCTTTTGCTTGCCATTTGCTTGAAGTATCATCTTCCATCCTTTCATTCTGAGCCTATATTTGTCTTTGGAGCTGAGGAGTGCTTCCTGAAGGCAGCATATTGTTGGGTCAAGTTTTTTTTTTCTCCTGCTTTTATCTCCCCAAATCCCTCCCAGCACATAGTTGTGTATTTTAGTTGTGGGTCCTTCTAGTTGTGGCATGTGGGACGCCACCTCAACGTGGCCTGATGAGCAGTGCCATGTCCACGCCTAGGATCCGAACCAGTGAAACCCTGGGCTGCCAAAGTGGAGTGTGCCAACTTACCCACTCGGCCACAGGGCTGGCCCTGGGTCTTGTTTTTTAATCCATCCAGCCACTCTGTGTCCTTTGATTGGTGAGTTCAACTCATTTACATTTAGAGTGCTTATTGATATATGAGGGCTTAATACTGCCATTTTCTCTTTTGTTTTCCCAGTTGTTCTATATTTCCATTGTTTCTTTTTCCTTATGTTTCTGTCTGACATTTCAGTTTGGTGGTTTTCTGTGATTTTTTTTCTATTTTCTCTTTATTTATGATTTGTGACTCTGTGCTGATTTTTTCTTTTGTGGTTATCATGAAGTTTGTTTAAGAGATCTTGTAGATGAGATAGTCCATCTGATAGCCTCTTATCTCCATTAGCCTATGCAGGTTCTGTCCCTTTCCTCTTCCCCTTCTATGTTTTTGTTGTCACAAATTATTCTTTTTTGTGTTGTGAGTTTGTGACCAAATTATAGTGGTTATAGTTATTTTTGATGCTTTCTTTCCCTTTATCTTTTATGTTATAACTAGGTGTTTACTAACTTATTCTGACAAGAAAGTGCAATTTTGTGATTCTGTCTGTCTATTTATCTCCTTGCTCAAGATTTTGTAAACTTTGCCTTTTTGTTTCTGGTAGGAGGGCTCCTTTCAACATTTCTTGTAAGGCAGGTCTAGTGGCAATGAGCTCTCTCAGCTTTTGTTTGTCTCTGAAAGCCTTTATTTCTCAGTCATATATGAAGGATAATTTCACTGGATAGAATGTTCTTGGCTGATAGTTTTTGTCTTTCAGTATTTTGAATAGATCATTCCACTCTCTCCTGGCCTGTAGAATTTCTGCTGAGAAATCTGCTGAAAGCCTGATGGGGATTCCTTTGTAGGTTATTTTCTTCTGCCTTGCTGCCGTTAATATTTTTCCTTTGTCATAAACTTTTTGACAGTTTTAATAGTATATGCCTTGGAGAAGGCCTTTTTGCATTGACATAGTTAGGAGTTCTATTGGCTTCATGTCCTTGTAGTCCAGTTTCTTCCCCAGGTTTGGGAAGTCCTTAGCTGTTATTTCTTTGAACAAGCCCTCTGCTCTTTTCTCCCTCTCTTCTTCCTGTGGGATACCCATTATCTTTACGTTGCTTTTCCTAATTGAGTTGGATATTTCTCGAAGAAATTCTTTACTTTTTAAAAATCTTAGTTCTCTCTCTCCCTCCACCTGAAGCATTTCTAGGTTTCTATCCTCAAGCTCACTAATTCCTCCGTATGGTCTGCTCTATTTTTAATGATTTCTACATTACTTTTTCATCTCATTAATTGTGTTCTTCATCTCCAGAATTTCTGTCTGGTTTTTTCTTTTAGAGTTTCAATCTCTTTGATGAAGTACTCCTTCTGTTCATTAATTTTATTCCTGAGCTCATTGAACTGTCTTTCTGATTCTTCTTTTAACTTGTTGAGTTTCTTTACAACAGCTATTTTGAATCTCTATCAATTAGATTGTAATCTGTGACTTTCAGTTTGGTTTCTGGATAGTTGTCATTGTCTTTCTGTTCTGTGTGTTACTGTAGTTCTGCATACTGTTTGATGAATTGATCCACTGCTGACACATTTGTGGTAGTAATCACCTTTCTTATTTGAGTACGGCTTTGGTTACTTTGGTTCTCAGCTGCTTCTGGTTGCATTTGAGAGCCTGCACTTTCCACCCTCCACTGCCTCTGCCAGGGGCATCGTCAGTGCCCTCCTTGTGTCTTTTGTGCCTCTGAGGTTGCTGGCACCTTGCTGCTTATGATGTTGCTTAAGTCTCAGGTGTTGCCACCAGGGTCACCAGGCTGTAAGCACTTCTACTCCTTCTGGGGTCACCTGGGTCCTGTGTTTTTCCACTGGCTCTCTGCAGACTCTCCACGGGCTTGGATGCTGCTACCCAATACACCACCTGCACTGCTGCCCCATGCACCACCTGTGCTGTCCTTACTGGGGCATGGGGCATGAGGAAATTGTATGCAGTCCCTGCTATTGGTGGAGCTGGTGTTGGGAGTGCTGCCACTGGGGGATGGGTCACTGGTTCTGCTGTAGTTCCTGAAGCCTGTGGTCACAGGTCCTACCTGCCATCACTGGTAAGGGGGAGCAGGAGCTAAGCAGGGAGAGGTTTTTGTTACTGCTCACTGTGCAGCCTCTGGTCTCTGGTGCTAGCTGGAGTGTTTTGAAAACTCAGATCAGGACGCCCCACCCCAGCTTGGAAAATCTGAGCTTTGTATATTATCCCCACTATTGGAAAGACCTGGCCACTGCTGAGGGAATGGGTGGGGGTGCCCATGCTGGAATCTGCTGGGAGATGGGCAGGGAGTGAGCCACACCTGCCTTCTTGCCCTGGCTGCCACTGCTCAAAGATGAGTGTGCTGAGGCCACTGGGAGGTGGGTAGAGAGCAAGCCATGCCTGTTTTCTCATAGGCTTGTGGGCCAGTGTGAGGATCTACACCCTGGATCGTTGTTCCAGGGGAGGAGGATGGGGCTGTCCCCTAGTTGCAGTGCCTCCTGGGGGTCCAATCCACCCACCTTTGGATGTATAGATGCCTGGATCCCTTAGGCATCCTGTTGTGCTGTGTAGGGAATCCTCTGTTTGTCAGTGGCTGTCTGGTTGGTTGTAACTTAGAGGAAAGAGAGAAAGAGAACTCACTCCACCATGATGCTGACATCACTCCCCTGCTTTTCTTATTAAGATTATTCCTGTTAGAAATAGGCTCCTTCCTTCCTTTCTCCATCTCTAAATGGTTATCACTAGAATATAGAATGCAATGACTTTTTGTACATTGATTTCTATCTGTTTACCTTATTGAAGTCTCTTACTAGTACTTAAGAGGTTTTTAGTTGATTCTTTGGTGTTTCTAAGCATGTAATTTTCTCATCTTCAAATAATAATAAATGTGCCTCCTCCTTTCCAATAGTCTTATTATACTGACGAGAAAATCCAACCCAAACAATGTGGGTTGTCTTATTATTTTAACTTGATGTAATGAATTATATTCTGGAAATTAAACATTCTTACATTGTGATATAATCACTGTTCGGTTTTAAGGGTAGTTTTTTAATAAGTTGTTTGTTATTTCTATATTATGGTATTTTATTTAAGTTTTTACATCTCTGCTTATAAAACAAAATTCATCTGTAGCTTGTGATGTTTCGCAAATTTTCAGTCAGGGCTATGCCAGCTTCATAAACTGAATCAGGAAGCTTCTCAGAGTCCCTCTGGTCTCTGATGTGTATACCACATAGGAATTACACGTTCCTTAAAAATCTCAAAACTCCTCTTTTTTTTTTTTATTTTTGATGAAGATTAGCCCTGAGCTAACATGTGCTGCCAATCCTCCTCTTTTTGCTGAGGAAGACTGGCCCTGAGCTAACATCATGCCCATCTTCCTCTACTTTATATGTGGGACACCTACCACAGCATGGCTCGCCAAGCGGTGCCATGTCCTCACCTGGGATCCGAACCGGCAAACCCTGGGCTGCGGAAGCTGAATGTGCGAACTTAACAGCTGTGCCACTGGGCGAAAACTCTTCTCAATAAAACTGCTCATACGTGAAGTCTTTTCTTATAAACATTTTTAAAATAACATTTTTATTTTTTCATTGGTGATTGGATATTCAAGCTTTCTACATTATCATAAGCTAACCCTGGTGCTTATTTTCCAAGATATATCAGCAAATACTTTGAGATTAATTAGCATATTATTAAGGTTATTTTTATTTCAAAAATTTCTCTGTATGTTCTTTTGTTACTTTTCATACTTCTAATTTTAATTTAATTTTTCTTTTTATAACAGCCAGCCATTGTATTAATCAATTCTGTTGTGTTTTCTATTTAATGCATTTCAATGTTTATATTTAATGTTTACTTTGCCTGTTAAGTTTATTTTATTGTTCCATTTATTATTTCTTCAGTTTAATGCATAACTCATTTATTTTAATGAATTAATATTTTAACAAGAAAATTAAGGTTTTGAATTTGCTTCTAATTCAGTTTTGTCCTCAATCTAATAGGCAGTATCCTCATTTTATTTTCTTCTCAAGATTTTCTAATTGCATATTTTTCCTTTGATTCAACTACTATTTAGAAAGCATTTAAAAATTTTTATATAGAGAGAAGTACAAAAATTGTAAACATTAAAAAATCATTTCTTGTTTTGTTAAATTGAAGCCATAAAGTATAGCCTTGATAATTTTTATTTTGAGGTTTTTGTTTAGGGATTGTTTTTTGGTTTCATACACAAATATGATTAATTTGTGCCAGCATTCCACGAATGCCTGAAAAGAAGCTGTGATCTGTATTTTTAGGGCACAAAGAGTTATTATATTAATTAACACATTATTCATATTCTCTACCCCTTTTTTGTTCTTGTCTTTCCCTATAAATTACTCTCAACATTTCTGAGTTGTTTTGTTTTAAGTGATCGTTTAATAAGCAATCTGTAGTTGAATTTTGTTTTAAACAGAAAAAATGTCTTTTTCTTTAATCCAGGGCTCATTGTAATGACTGTAATAACAAGCAATTATTGAATTTTAGCTTCTCTTGCCTTGTTTTCTGCTTTGTGTTTCTTATACTTCTTTGCTGTTTCTTTTGCTTTCTTTCTCTTACAAGAATGAACAATATTTTGTTTTATGTATCTTCTCACATGAATTGAAATGTACACAGTCAATTTTTATTCTGTTGGTGGTTATTATATATCTAAACTAAAAAATAAAAACTGAAATTGCACCTTTGATTTATCCCTCTACAGTAATGAATGACTGTTCACTCATTTAATAAATATCTATTGAGGGCCTACTCCTCGCTGGGTCCTGACCCAGCCTGGGGAATGCAACAGAAACCAAGATGGACTTTAATTTTTAATTTTTCTCTTTAATTTTTATCCTCTCTCCTTATCCTCTCCCAAACTCCTCAGTCTTTATTAATATAATTTGGGCCTTGGAACCCAGATTGCTGTTTCTTTATGTTTTTTTTATACTTTAAAACTTGTCCTTCAAGAACTATCTTTTGACCTTTACAGTTTTGTGACCTTTTAACAATTCTTAATTAGATTTCATATATATTTTATAGTTTTATTTATTTTTCACTCTTGTTTACACTAGTTTCCCCATTCTCATTTTTATTTTTATTCTACTCTAATTTTTTTTTTAAGATTGGCACCTGAGCTAACAACCGTTGTCAATCTTTGTTTTTTGTTCTTATTTTTTTCTAATTGCTCTTTCTCCCAAAATCCCCCCAGCATGTAGTTGTATATTTTAGTTGTGGGTCCCTCCAGTTGTGACATGTGGGACCCGCCTCAACATGGCCTGATGAGTGGTGCCATGTCTGCGCCCAGGATCCGAACCGGCGAAACCCTGGGCCACCGAAGCGGAGCGCTCGAACTTAACCACTCAGCCACAGGGCCAGCCCCTATTCTACTCTAATTTTTTGAGACAGGCAAAAAGATTCTTTATTTACTTGAATATCAGAGAATGTCTTTTGCAGCTTTTGTGCATGAATTCTAGCCTAATTAGACTTCCAGTTTAAAATGATGCCTAGCTAGTATCCCCTCATGGAATTGCATGTCACTTTTCATAAGAATAGTTAGGAAGTCACAGTAAAAGATGAAAATGCACATCAACATTGAAAACCAGGGCCGATTGACAACTTTTTCCTAGGATCATAGAGGAATCTCACAAACAGCATTAGTGAAGCTGGACAACCTTGAGGGCTGACACGTTTCAGCTCACAAACAAAGCAGCCTCAATATGTGAATTGTCAAGCAAGGCAGGGAGTGGTCCTTCTGTGGGGAGGGTGCTCCTATTCAGTGGTCAGAGTACTGTTACAGCCTACCCCCTACACATGCACATACCGCTCCACCTTTCTGTAATCCTACTGGTAGCCTGTTTCTCCCTCAGGCTTCCCTATGTCAGCAAACCGCCTCTGAGATGGTCAAGAGAGAGCCCTGGAAGTCATCCTTGATTCCTTCCTTTCCTTACCACCGTCCCATCTTTCCCAGCCACATCTCATCCACCAGCAAGTCTTGTTGAGTCTACCTTCAAAAACATCCCTTAAACATGTAACTCTTTTTCATCACCACTGCCCGCACCCTGGCCTAAGCCACCGTCATCTCACTGGATCACCACTCTAGCCTCCGTTGCCGAGTGCCCTGCCTGCCACCTCCCAATCTGCACAAAGCAGCCAGTCCAGACTTATTAAAACCGAAATTGCATCACGCCATACCCTTACTTCAGTAGCATCCAATTGCACCTTAAGTAGAGTCCAAACTCCTTACCATGACCTATAAAGTCCTACATGGTCTGGTCATTGTCTCTGCATACAGCTTCAGACATACCGGCCTTCCATCCGTTCCCCAAGCACACGAAGCTCTTTTCTGTTTGTTCGTGCCTTAGGGCTTTAACATACCACATTCCTTCTGTCTACAGGTTCTTCCTCCTCCTCTTCGCCTGTGAAGCTCCCCCTCATCATTTGAGCGTTAGCTTAAATGGCAGCTCCTCATAGAAGTCCTCCTCAGCTACCATTGCTCTCTCCTACTGCACCCTATTCTTTCTCCTGCATACGGTTTATCACAATTTGTTATTATTTGATTAATTTATTTTACATGTTTATTGCTTGTCTTCCCTGTTAAAGCTCTATCTGGGCAGAGATCGTGCCTAGTTTCATTTCTCTGTATGCTCAGGGCCCACCAAATAGTTGATGCTCAATAAACATTTCTTGAAGGAATGAACCGGAAGATTCATCAGATGCTCAACTCTCAGAAAACCACAGGAGAGCGAGTAAATGCTGCTGGCATATTTCAATTTGGAAACATTTCTCCAAAATAAACGGTAAGAGAGGGCTCCCTCCACTCGGCAGCCTTCACACACAAGGCTGCGGTCTTTTTTATGCTCCACTGGAGTAAAGTACCAGAGGCCCCACCAGTGGGGGTAAGAAAAGATCCTGCCACCATCCAACAAAGCCACTTCAAACAATTGCCTCCTAACACCAAATATGGGCCTGGAGCTGTGCTTCTCAAATTAATGTTTCACCCACAGACCCAAGAAGAAGACAGCTGGCTTTGCCAGCGGGGGACTAGGTGATTTAGAATAATCTTTCCACTGAGGACAGCTGAAAAAGGTGGGTCACAAATAATGCAACATCAAGCATTTGTAAAAAAAGGAATACGGAAGACTTTACCGTACTAATGTGCAGTATCTCCTGCTTATATTGTTGACAGAACAAAAGATATATATATATACACACACACACACACATATATATACACACACACACACATATATATACACACACACATACACACACACACACACACACCCATATCGTATGCTGCCTTTTGCATAAGAACAATAGAAGGCAGGTGGTAATAAATAAATATCTGTACTGAATGTTTTGATTTGCCAAAGAGAAATGAAAATATAAACCTAATAAACTAACAAAATAAACAGAAATGTTTATCTCTATGTGGACAGAGGGAACATGGTGGAGTGCACAGTGATGAAAACGAGACCTCTCTGCATATTTCTTGTTTTAAAGTTTGAACTTGGGATGATGTAAATATATTCAGAGAACAAAATCAAATAAAAAAGAAAATTACACCATGTCTAAAAGTAGAAAATTAGTGGAAACACATGAATCTAATTGTATGTGTCATAATTACACAGAGAAAAGAATGATCTCAAGTGCCTGCCGGACATATTGTTTTGACTCTCTTTAAAGGAACATTATCTGAGGACATATAAAGCTGCAAAGAAATCTTAAACTGCACTCATTATTGATGTCGGTGTTGTTATATCAGGACTATTTTACCGCTACAATGACTAGAGTTCATCACTCTAAACATGGACAACTGATATGAAAGAATTAAGCATATATTCTATTTTCCCAGTAGGAGCTGTATTTTGGAGCAACCAAATGAACCTACCAATAAGGGAAATTTATTCTTTACAAAATTTCAAGCAAGAAATATGGGAAGAAGTATATAATTAGGAAATCATAATTTTGCAACCCAAATGAAATAATGGATTCAGTCAATGATCACGAATGGATGAAGCCACAAAATGGAAGGATGATGGGAAGTCATGCTAAGGAGGCACGAGGCTGTCGTTACCTGAACCAAAGGACTGAGCAATTCCAGCATCAGTAAGATTGTGTCCTTTTGATGTAATTCAACCCAGATTTCACATCACCACCCATGACATCCCTGTGAAAATAGTAAAATCCAAATCTAATCATGTCTTTGTGGCTAATTTCCATTTACAGGAAAATAGCAGCATGAGAAAGCCAACAGAAAAGTTGTGAATGAGTGATACCTGTCAGAGAGCTCCCTGGGGTTCTTTACTAAATCAATGCAATGAGGCACACCTGAAATCTATGTAAAGTTATAAACGAATGTTACTTCAATAAAAAACAATGAAAGAAAAAGTAAAATCAGATTTCTGTGCTTAGGTGAAAATTGATAGATTAAAGCTACTAAAGAATAAAAACTAAGATATGACATGTTATATGACAAGCAATTACTTGAGAAATGTTAACCAGCCACCTGCAAGCATCGCACAGTGTGGTAGGTCCTCTAAAGGATGCAGGAGTGCAAGAGACACAGGTTTTGCCCTTATGGATAATAAATTCAAGAGAGTATAATAAAGTCATAGACGGAGAAAAACAAATGGAATAAAAAATGATATTATTTTAAAAAGAAGAAAGAGGGATCTACTCTAGATTAAAAGAGGCCTGAAGGACACGACAACCAACTGCAATATACAGGCCTTCATAGTCCTGACTCAAACACACCGCCTGAGGCCATCAGAAAGTTTTGAGCGTTGATAGGTGTTAGATGACACCAAAGCACTATTATTACTTTCCTTAGGTGTAATGATGACATTATGGTTAGACCGTAATTATTTAAGAAAACCTCCATGTTATTTCAGAGATGCATATTGAAATTCTAGGGTTGAAATGAGCTGATGTCTGGGATTCATGGTAAAATAGTTCAAAAACGGAGAGAAGGGGAGAGGAAGGAAGGCAAAGGGAGAGAAGAGGGTGGGAGAGAGAGAAAGATACGAATTATCTGTTAAATCTGCAGATAGATACGTGGGGGGTTATTGCAATATTCTCTATTATTGTGTTTCATGTTTTTCATAAAAATAAGTAAGAACACTGAATTTATAACCTGGTGGATTTATAACGCAGAGTCTTGGCTAATTGGCTAGTCAACTGAGACAAATATTTATCCGTTATTTTGTGTTATATGTCTCCTTTGTGTCTACCAGTTATTCAATATAAAGACATCAGGACTCTGATGCTTTAAGGAGGACATCAAATAACTATCAAGAGAGGGAGGAATTACTTTGCCAAAATCTAGAAATGGCGCTGGAACCCAGAGCTGGAACTCAGCATTCAGTGTAGGACACACCTCCTAGGAATGTCGTGAGTTCCAACGGGTTAGCATTTACTCAGTGCTTTCAGCCATGCATGGTGCATGTGTAAGTGCTAGTCAACTAACCAAGACAATCCTTTAATGTAGTACTGGGTGCTCTACAACAATCTCCATATTTTCAGTTTTGTTTTATTTTCAATTTATTTGCTTATTGGTATATCATTATACAGTGTACAGGGATTTCTAGATATTGGCTCACATTTCAGTTTGACTTTGTTTTAGGCCATCGTAGGATGTATATAGGGTCTCTATTCTAAGAGCACCAACCTTCCTGGGGCCGTGCAGATTTTCTCATCCTGTCCATAGCTTCCCTCTTTTATCCTTTCTGGAGTTGATTGCCAGTAAAGGAGCATCTTCTCAATGACCATCTCATCTGATGTTCATCTCAACACCGTATAATGATGTCCATAATCAACATCCCTTTGTATGGATTGAAAAAAATAGCTGTTAAGCAATCTTTCATCAGGACCACCTGATAACCAATAATTAAAATATTTTATCCTATGTTTTTGGTTGTTTTGGGATTTTGTAGACATGACCTGTGTTAAATGGCTGGAGTTTCCAGATAAGCTACCACAAATTCTAGTATTATGTTTGAAGTTCCTTCCTTGTTTGACCATTTGCTATGACCTCTTTAATAGAAAGAATGACCTCAGATCCATTGCTCAGCCATGTTCCCCAGGTAGAGATGGGTACCAAATTAAAAGGGAAAGCATCTATTCTCAAAAAGCCCAGTCAGACCATGCAAGAACATCCAGAGGCCTCTGTGAACTATCTAGAGAACCGAATCTGCTCCATTCATTCACCTTGATGGCTCCCAGTGCTCGTATAGCGGCAAGAAGGTGGTAGAGAGGTGAGAAGGTGATATTGAAGTCACAGTTTGGTTTCTTGCTCTGGCCTTCACCTGTTCCAATCTGAGGTCTGAAACTACAGTGCAATTCTGATAGGTCATTGTTGACAATGCCAAGTAGCAGGCTGTCTGGAAGAATTATCAATGAGGCACACAGCAGGTGGTTAGTGCAAAACGGATCTCAGGCAAATGAGAGCTGCGTGTCTCTCTCCCTCCACACCTCCCTTCCTCTCTTTGTTGTCCTGAATGTCAAATTAGCCCCTGAGCTTTCTTGAAAGCCTCGTAGTCTCAGGATGTCTTTCAGACAATTTGACTCAATAGTTATTGGATAGAAAATAATTCTTTCTCTGTCTCTGTCTCTCTTTCTCTCTCTCTCTCTGTAGGAGAGAGGGAGGTGAGAGGGAAATAGAGAGAAACTTCTTTCAGATAATCATTTTCTTTATAGGATAATTAAGGTAACACAGGGGACTTCCAAGCACCAAGGTGCACAGGGGCCTGGCCCAGTGGCACAGTGGCTGAGTTCACACGTTCAGATCCTGGGTGCGGACGTGGCAACGCTTGTCAAGCCCTGCTGTGGCAGGCATCCCACATATAAAGTAGAGGAAGATGGGCACGGATGTTAGCTCAGGGCCAGTCTTCCTCAGCAAAAAGAGGAGGATTGGCAGCAGATGTGAGCTCAGGCTAATCTTCCTAAAAAAAAAAAAAAAAAGGAACCAAGGTGCACAAAGATTGGAATTAGTTTCATGCTTAGAAATCAAAGTCAGAAACTACAGGACAAGATGATTGTAGATCCATCCTGACTCCCAAGCCAGGACTCTAGGTCCCATGTCTCTGGAGCTGTGTGATCATCCATCTTGAATGGATCACCTGGTGCTGGACAACGTGGACAAGTTAGTAAGCCACTCTAGGGCTCAGTGCCCACGTTTATACGATGAAGAAGGTAGATTCGTTGCTCATTAGGATCTTGGGAAGTGCTTCTCTGTGGCTTCGTGTACTGGGGCAAGTAGCATGCTTCTAAAACCCCCCAACCCTTGTTTCAGTGGCACATGATAAATGTGCATTACCTTTATCTTACTACCAGGAGAGGGTCTCTAGTTCCATCTCTGCATCAACAGTGAATGACAAATACTGATATCATCAATTTGACTTGGGGTTTTCAATGAGCTCTCACAAGCTGGAATTGCTAATGAGATGCTTTTAAAATACTCCCCTTTGTGTGCTGAAACAACTTTGGAAATTGTAACTTGATAATATATAGGTATTTATTTATAGCCTACCTTTTGGCTGAGATTTGAGATGACATTTTTCTTTCAACAGAACTCTCAAGTGGCACACCATGATTTATAATTGTATTTGTCTGCATATGCTGCAGAAAGTTGAAAAATTATTCAAATCCTGCCAAAATGTATTTACCGTTATTTTTTCTGTTAGCAAGATTTCCACCTTAGAAACATTTTGAAGTCTTCATATAGAATCAAGATTGGACTTTTCAGAGAAAAAAGTGAATGAGAGAGACTCAGACAAGCCTGAAGGAGGTTTTAGAGTCTGAAACTGCAATGGAAAGTGGAGGGTAGAGACAGCCCAGCGACTCGCACTGCCCAGTTGCACACTGCCGTTGCACACCGTGTCCTCCTGGGCCACACGAATTAGGAACACTCTCACTCAGCATCTGAGAACGCATCAGAACCAGACCATTGCCTGAGGGAGAAAGGTGGGTTTCTCCCCCTTCTCTTGCCTTATCAGTGTCCTTTTGACAGCTGACCTGAATTCAGGCGCAGAGCTAGAAATAGCATGTATCCTATTGCACATTTCTACTACGCTGATGATTCCAGGTAGAAGTCTCAGCCCACACGAGAGAGTCCGGTAAGGAAGTTTACAGCTGTCCCAGAATTGGTCTCCTCATTCACTTGCACTCCTGATTTCAAAACAGCTAAGACTCGCCCATTTTAACGTCTCAGCGCTTTCGGCTCTCCTGCCCCCTCGCAGCCTTCTTGGGCTCCTCCCACCTTAGCGTCAGCCTCCAGCGGGATCCTCTCCGCCCCTGCCGAGGAAACACCTGCGAATCCTTCCTCAGGGCAGGCAGGGCCCTCCTCCGGTTCTCCCGGCTCAGCCTCTGGGGAAGAGCACCCCAGCCCCAGCCGGGCAGGCAGCGCGCGCTTTATGGGTGTCTGCTGCCCTCGCCACGTCCGGGTGACGGCTGTCCAGGCGGTCTCCCTCCAGACGGCGGACGTGGCTGGTGTTGACCATTGCATGTCTCTGGAGATATTTGGACATAAAGATATCTCATGAAATGATCTGAATTGAATTCACTATTATTTAATCCTTCTCAATATGTAATTAATGTTCCTGCACATGTTAATGACCAGGGAAAACATCGCTAAGGGAAATGAGGGTTAAAGCGAAGCGGCAACAACAAGCGTCGAGTCCTCGGGGGTTATCTACGTCCGCTTTCCAGGTTGCACACTTACGTTTCATGGCCTCAACCTGATTTCCAATAAATCAATAACGTCTCTCGCGAGAGAGGAGGAAAGGAGGAAACAGTACTGGGGGAGGAGGGCAGGACTCGGGCCTGCGGCTTTAGGGCATTACCACTCTCACTTTTAAGGGAGGTGGAGTCACTTGCTCAGCCCATCACAGTCAGGAAGGGCTAGAACAGGAAATCTGAGCTCAGGGCATCACGCAGCACTCACGTCCTGCACAACAGTGACTTTAAAATGTTAAAGAAGAAAAGAAAAATGTGCAGATACACCACTGCCAAAGAAAGCCCAGTTGTCTTTTTTTTTAAAAGATTTTATTTTTTTTCCTTTTTTCTCCCCAAAGCCCCCCCCCCCCCATACATAGTTGTATATTCTTCGTTGTGGGTCCTTCTAGTTGTGGCACGTGGGACGCTGCCGCAGCGTGGTTTGATGAGTGGTGCCATGTCGGCGCCCAGGATTCTAACCTGTGAAACCCTGGGCCGCCTGCAGCGGAGCGCTCCAACTTAGCCACTCGGCGGAGGGGCCAGCCCCGCAGCTTTCTTTCATAAGTTTGCTTCCATATTCCAGAGGCCACAAACACACTATAAATTCTAACAGGGAGGGACTCGTCATTTCCAGTCAACTTGCTTTCACGCTAAGGCCTTCCACCCTCCCGTACCCAGAATCATCTTTCCCCAAGTCACTGCCCCTCGCCCTCTCACTTCCCCCAGGGCTTTGCTCAAGTGTCGCATCCTCAGCCAGACCTTCCTGTGCTCGCTTTGCACGTTAGCCGCCCTGCCCCTCCCCCTCGCTCTCCTCCTGCTGCGCCGCTTTTACTCGGAGCCTCCCGCTGAGACATTGTTTCCTCGTCAGGCCGGTCTTCTGCTCGCTGGAGTGCGAGCTCCGTGAGGACGGGGACTTTTTCTGGTTTGTTCACCGATGTGCCCCCAGCATCCGGAAGAGGGGCTGCCACAGGCGCCTGGCAGAGTCCCGGTACGTATTTCTTGAACGGATGAACGCACAGAAGAGGTGATTCTACAGCTGGCTTAACTGACTCAGAATTAGTGCTACTCACACTGCCTCGATGACTGGAAAATTGGGGGTCATTTTTTTCCCAATTTACTTTCCTACAGTCCAGAATTGTCCTGTCTCTGCGCACCCTACCACTTCCCAAACTATGTCTTACAACTCCTTTTCTCGTTTGCCGCAGGCAACTTTTATCACAAGTCACCGCGTAGACCTACACTTGTTAATACTAGTTGCAAAGTTTCTTGCAGCAAATCACGTGTGTCACTCACGGGCTCCCCAGTGTCTTAATGATACTACTGCATACAATTCAGCACACAGTTTAGAGATTAAAAAAACTTTTATTGCCAAGATTTGTCCCCGAGGTATAACTTTACTGCTCGAATAGCTGATGCTGGGACCATTAATTAAGTTAGATCCAGAGGGAATAATAAAAGAAATGGGTGCTCTCTTTGCTCGCAGAGCTCCCAGTCCCAGCCCCGTGGATCAGGTGCACCTGAAGCTCCGCTTGACGCTCAAAGCCAGGACTGCAGCGGACTCCACGGAAAGCAACACTGACTTGTTTGTGAAGGACCAATAACATTGAAAGGCAAGCACCGGAAATAGTGAAGGGGCCTAAAAGCATAGGAAATAAAATCTAAAAAGTAAACATCTGTCTTTTAAAATAAACCTGGTTGGCCCATGCCACATCTTTTCTGGAATGAAGCCAGATGGGCATTTTGTTACAGTTAATTTTGAAGGCTTTTTCATTTTTACCCCCGGTTCACCTACTGCAGCTGTCACTGCATCTCAGTAAATGCCATCACCAGCATTTACCGGATGCGTTAGCCAGAAACCCCGGAGTCTCGGCCTCTCTCTGCTACATCCAAGCACCAAAGTTTGTTGTCTTTTTTCCCCCCATTTAAAAAAATCGACTTGGCCAGTACCCTAAGGAAACCCTGGATTACTGCAATAACCTTTAATTTGGTCTTCTCCCACTGTTGAGTTGAATTGCGTTCCCCTAGAAGATGCTGCAGCCCTCACTTCCAGTGCCTGTGAATGTGAACTTATTTGGAGTAGGACCTTTGAGGATGATCAAGTGAAGATGAATTAATCAGACTGGGCCCTCATCCAACATGAGTGGTGTCCTCATAGAAATCAGACATCTGCGCTCAGAGACACGCACGCATGCTGGGAGAGTGCCGTGTGCACGTGAAGACAGAGATCTGGGTGATGCACCTACAAGCCGAGGGAATGCCGTGAGTGGGTGGCCAGCAACAGCCAGAAGCCAGGAGAGAGGTAGGGAACAGCCTCTTCCTCACAGCCTCAGAAGGAGCCAACCCTGCTGCACTTTGATCTCCTGCTTCCAGCCTCCAGAGCTGGGAGACAACCAATTTCTGTTGTTTAAGCCCCCGGTCTATGGTACTTTGTTATGGCAGCCTCATGAAACTAAATCGCCCATCTGCTCTGCTGTTATTATCTCAAACTCTACTTAAATTTGTAAAAATTATGCAAGCAGTATATTCTCCTTATAAAAACTGGAACGGTTAATTATGATACGTAGCATTTATAGAAAGCTCCTTTCCATGTGCCAGACACTAAGTGCTTTACATGGGATCGTATCATTTAGTCTCACGTCAGCCCTGTTATCATCTTCATTGTACAGATGAGGAAACTGAGGCACAGTAACTTGCCCGTGGTCACAGGGCTGTGGTATGAGCTGGGATGCAAAACCACATCATGTGGATCCAGAGTGCAAGAGCTCAAACACCACGGTGTGGCCCTTCAATTACCACCCCCGAACGTGGTGCCTGCCCCGAGCCCCCGGAGGTGACCGCTGGTGGCCTTATCGTGTTGTGTGCTGCATTTATGAGTGTGTACAGGTGTGTGCATGTATGCGTCTCTATAGAAAGTATGCAGGCTTAAAACTCCCTAAAAGGATCATACGTATCTTTCTGTAACTTGCTTTTTCTCAATTAATTTATCTTAAATAGTCACCCATTTTAACACGCATATACATACCTTTGCTTAATAATCCACTGTGTGTGTGTTTTTAACACTGTGTTGCTTTATCTCATGAGCACTTAGATTTGTGTGCGCTCACGAAGGCAAGAGTTTTCCTTGTCCTCAGAAAGCCTCCCAGACAGTGGCAGAGGCGGGAAGACACGGCCCTGCCTGCAGGATGGGGCTTGGGTGGTGGAGGCTGAGGAGAGGTGGGTGGTAGCCACTGGTTCCTTCAACATCACTTTCTGTTGAGAGGAAGAATGTGGGCCTGGACCCCCATATTTGGGATTCACATCCCACTAGGTTTCACTGGTTGAATCAATTAACTTCTCTGAGTTTTATTTGTTACTTTTATCTAGAAAAGAAGACATAATGCTTCCTGTCCTTCCTTGTCTTAAGATTTTCTGTGAGACAAAAATAAAGTATAAAAATAGTTGGTAAACACAATTATTGTTATGGTTAGTGTTGCCTCCACACTGTTTCCAGGTGCTAGATATGGGAAATGTTGCTTGGTAGCTTTGAAATACCAGCCACTCTGTGGGATGACTTTTACTACCTTTATGGAATTGTTGTAAGAATTAAACGAGGTGACGCATGTGAAAAGACCGCGGGACGGTGTCTGGAAGAAGGCAGGTCTGGTGAAATTTAGATTTCCTCTCTTCTGTCTCTCTCTCTTTTTTCATACATTCACTGCATGAGTGTCCTCACCACCTCCCTTTTCATTGGAAGTTCTAGGGTTGACCTTCTCATGATACAAATTCTAAAAGATTTATAACGAGGCAAGCCTTCTAACAGAGAGAGCATTAAATTGTTATTTAATTTTAAAACACGTGGTTTAGTGGCTCCGTCGATTTTGCAGACGAGATTGTGTGGCTGACTCGTGTGTGGACTTTGCTCTCTCAGCACCGTCACGTTCACCTGCACAGAAGACACGCCCGTGTTTCCCTGGTCCGGGTAGCCCTTGTCTCTGGTGGTCCTAGCTTCAGCAGGGACTGCTGCACCCTTAGCCCATACGAACACGGCCTGTCTGAGCCTGCGCCATGCTGCTCTGAGTAGTGGAATCGACAGCAGCCCCCGCCTCTGTTCTCTCGAGTTAAGAAAAGGATACAGATGGCTCTCTGCATATAACAGAAAATTAAGGCAAGAGAGCCAAATTTGAAGAGATACCCATCAAACCATGGTGATGGCTCTGCATAGGGATTTACTCCATCAGGAAGAGAGAACTGGAGGCCAGCCCCGTGGCTCATTCTTAAGTCTGCATGCTCTGCTTCAGCAGCCCGGGTTCATGGGTCCAGATCTCAGGCACAGACCTGCTCTGCCCATCAACCATGCTCTGGTGGCCACCCACATACAAAATAGAGGAAGATTGGCACAGATATTAGCTCAGAGCTAATCTTCCTCAAGTGGAAAAGAAGAGGAAGCTTGGCAATAGATGCTAGATCAGGGCAAATCTTCCTCAGCAAACAAAAAGAAAAGAAAATTTTTAAACAAAAAGAAGAGAGAACTGTGTGTTTCTCATTTGCCTGGCTCTGCAGCTGTTATCCTGACATCTTTGTCAGTGTTCCTGCTGCCATTGCATTTTTCTCATAATCTGTGCCATGTGAGTCCTTTCTGGGTCTCTAAGTGGGTCACTCCCGTTGTGGGGTGAAGGCTCCTCACAGTGACCCCTAATTGTCTGCAGACTGCTCCTGATCTACCATAATGTATTTCTGGTGCCCACAAATGACCACAGGGTGGTCCTTCCCCTTGGGTATCTTTGGGGGCTACCTTTTGGGGAGTAGACTCCCATACTTTGAACCTCAAAGAAAGTTTAAACATAGGCTCACGGGCTCAGATGACAATTGCAAACTCATGGGCGAGGGTAGGAGAGCTATAAATCGCCTGATCTAGGTTCCTCATCCCTTTGAAGGAAGATCTTGGGGCCCGGGGGTCAGAAGCAGGGACTTCAGAAGGCGCCTCTGGGGTGTTCTCTCCTCTTCTGTAGCACCTCACATTTGCCTCCTTTTTCTGCACTTTCGTCTCCATATCCTTTCCCCTCCTAAAAAAGCTGCGTTTTCACCCAACACCTCAGTAGGCTCCAGACTCTGAGGAGACTCACACACTTTGAGGAACGCTGGCCGCATAAGAAAGCCCAGTTCTTCAGCCTGGGGCTGGTGGACCTCCTGCCTTTCCTGGCCCGTGCCCCCTGCAGCTTCCTCTCTGCTCATCTCCTGCACCCCTTCACTCTACCCTCAACTCCAGGCAGTGGTCATTTGGCCCAAAATGAACTCTTAACATTTTTCAAACACATGGAGTTACATCAAACTTCAGGTCCTTTGCACTGACTCCACTGGTCTGTTCTCCTCTTCAAAAGCCTTACAAAGTCCAACTTACCCTGAGAGCACCAGTTAAGAGCCTCTTGTCGAGTGATGTCCCCATGTCCCCTCCCTGGCCTGCGCCCTCCGCTTTCTTCCTCCTCAGGTCACACTGCCCCACCTCTCCCTCTGCCGGTCACCGCTGTACTCTGCTGACACTTCTCCTGTTGTCCTTGTCACACTACAGGAAGCCCAGCGCACCCCCTCCTGGAAGCGCGTGCTGCTCCCTGAGACGCACTCTCTTTCTCGAATGTTCATGCGCGTCTTCTTAACCTGCCTTTCGGCACTTGTTAGTTACCTTCTATCTTGAAATTGCTGACAGCACTTGCTATGTGTCAGGCCCTATTCTGAGCACCTGGTGTAAATTAACTCAAGCCTCGCGTCAACCTTTGGAAGTAGGTGTTACTGTTTCCCCTCGATTTACAGATGAGGAAATGCAACAGAGAGAGGCTGAGGGACTCTGACGTCACACCACCACTAAGGGGCTACAGTCAGTCTGGCTCCGAGGCCTTACTCTGCGTGGCCTCTCTCTATGCTTTGTATTTTTTGTAGTTATTTGTGTTCTTGTCTTCTGACTTTTTTTCCTATCATCTTTGCATCTCTTTGGCTTCTAACACATGGTTGGCACTCTCCAAACACTGGAGAAATGGACTTATGTGGTGATGATTTCTTTAAGGAGGTCCTTGAATTCTAAATTTGGGGAACCCTTAGGAAAAAACTTCCAATATATTTGGGAGTGGAATTTCCAGTGATGGTAAAGGCCAAAGCATGAATCCTTTTTGGCAGTTGGTTTTTCATGATTTTTCTTCTCCTGTGTACCTTTCCAAGCAGTTTTCATTTTCATTTGTTTTACATTTTCTTAAGATATGTTCACACTTATATTTTAAACGATGGAAAGAAAAAGATCACTTGCGAATGCCAACTGGGAAGAGTGTTTGTTTTAAACAATGCTGTTCCGGTGCACCAGCTGCTGTTGCTATGCCTGCATATTGGTTGCTAGGGAGAGTGAGGGGAATTAAGCTTGTGATGTCAAGATGACAAGTTGCTTCAACCTCACATTTTATTGGCTGGGATTTTTCTGGGATGAGGAATCCTCAACCTCAAGCAATTGGAAAGGTACTTGTTTTTAACTTACAGAAATAACTCAAACTACAGAGAGAATTGTTATAATCTAGTTGTTTTCCAAGGGTGGAAGGAATATGGTAGTTAATACAGATTCAGAATTCGGACAAGAGTTTTACAAGCTTACGTCCCCCAAAAGGATGATACACACCATTACAGAAGGCTAATACCACGTTGTGAAGTGAGAAAAGAGCTGCGTTTAAAATCAGGATAACTTATGTGTCCAGAAAAGAATTCGTTTAGATTTATCAGTTGCCATATCAACACAGATAAAGAAACTTCACCATTTTGGAGATTGTCCCACCGGGAGTGCAATTTGTAGATTCCTGTTTATACAGGAATATTTGTGTGCACATATCATGATTTTGCCTGTATTTTACATACCTACTCATTCAACAGGAATTCCTTAAGCACTGACTAGTGCATGTAAAACCTTGTCCGAAGCATGACGGCAGGGTGGCCCCCTTTCCCAGTTTGAGTACTGTCACAGGACAGTTTAGTACTGAAGGTCTCGTGTCCTGGGAAACCCCTAAGTCCTGAGCCAGCAGAGACAATTGGTCACCATACAAGGGGAAACAAAATAAGACTAAAGCAGTCCCCAAAAACTTTCATCATGGCTGGAAAACAAGTTGAATACCCAAATAAATAACCAAAGAACGCAAATAATAAAAGCTTGCATTTATTGAAGGCTTGTGAGGTACATTCTATTTTTATCCCCATTTTAAAGATGGGCAAACTGAGTCACAGCAAGGGGAAGTAGCCTATTTAGGGCAGGAGCCAGAATTTAGACCCAGGAAGTTTGGATTTAGAACATGTACTACATGAAGAGGCAGGAGTGCCAGGGACGCGGCACCGAGCATCTGGACGACTATACTTTGGCTCTGAAAAGTGAGCAGGATTAAGAGAGCCAGGAAGAAGAGTGTCATAAAAAACAGGAAACGCACAAGCCATGGTCTGGGGGAAAGAGCAGGCCACAGCTTCTCTCTCCAGAGACGGAGGAGGTAGCCTTGGGGAGGAGGACAGAGTCCCGTCTCTGCCAGCGCACACGCTGAATGCGAAGGCGGAGAGAAAGAATGACAGAAAGACGCAGCTTGCCCTGCAGAGCTTTAACTCTCAGTCAAAGAAAAGGTCCCCTGCAGGGGCTGAGGCTGGAAGAGGGCAGCGGAGGTTTGCAAGCTCCTTTCTGGGGCTGTTTTCGGAAGGCCACAGGTGTCCTACAAGAGGATTCCTGAGCAGTAGGAAGGAGTCGAAATTGGTTACTGATAACTTTTAATTCTAACATAGCCATATTATAAAAAATTCTGGAAAGCAGGAAAAAAAAAGAGAGAAATCCTCCATAAAACCCAGTATAATTTTAGGTCTTCATCTTATGTTTGTTTCTTACACACTAAGAGTCATGGTAAACCTGTATATCTGAATCCTGCATTTGATTTTTACTTGATTTATTATCGTAAGTATTTCCCATGTTATTGCATAGTCTTTATAACCATCATTTTAACAACCAGATAATATTCTGTCCTGGGTATATTCCACAATTCCCTTAACCATTCTACTTTGCTGATATTCAAGTTTCCAATGTTTTCCTTTCATAAATGAAGCTAGAACGTCTTCAAGCTTGTGTTTTTCCCACAGTCTAACTCTTTGTCATGTGGATTTTATATCTTGTCTTTCTTTAGCTGCCATGTGGCTATAAGGCAACAAGACTCATTTTTCACACAAACATACACATGCTAATATATCTAAGGATGTGTCGTCTCCTTTAAAGAAGCAAAAAGTGCCTGGAGAAGTATTTACTTATTTCACGGGCATTGCTAACTATTATGAGTTTTGGATTTGTTTCCTTCTTTGTAATTCCTTCAGATAGAGCCTGGGTCACCTGGAAGAGTTAGTTGTGTTTTGTCTATAGCCTTAATTCCTTCTTCAGCCACGTCATGCCCTGCTTTAGAGACTTGGTGCTGAATAACCTGGGCTGGATCCAAACCCTCGTCACTACCCAGAAGAATTCACTTCAGAAACTCCCACCTCTGCCTCGCAGCTTCTGACAACGGTCCATCCTCCTGTGTGTCTCTCTCCTACACTCATTCCTCCATGGCTGTTGCTCTTTGAGCTCTCGTTTAGACCTCTGGTTCCTTGACTCATCTTGTTTCTTCCAGACTTCACACCAGCTCCTGACGTCAGCGTTTCTCTCCCGCACCCATCACTTCGCCCTCTTGCAGCACCCTTCTCTCCTTCCGCATCTGTCTGCTGACCCTGTGCGCCGATTCTGTTTCCTGGATCCATCCATCTGGGTGCCTTCTCCACTCCCACACCTGACCGAGAGCCCTGCTGGGGTTGGGTAGCAAAGGGACACCTTACAAATGGGATCTCCCATCAAGCTGCGTCCTCAGGGCTGCTCAGTAATCCTTCCATTCCAGGGCCACCCCTGGTTCCTCTCTCCCTCAGCTCCTGGCTCTAGAACAACTCTTTTGCTTGACGACGTAGAGAAAACAAAGGCTGTCAAATGTGAACTTCCTGACCTTTCTGCTCTACACCTGCAAATTTGTCTTTATTTAAACCCTGCCTTTCTTCCTTCTTTCCTTTCTGAGAGGAAGCATTGCTGCCGTCCTGTCCAGTGCTAACCCTTCCCCCTTCCACTGACGCCACCCATTCCAGACTCCTCTGAGATTGTGTGCCATCAATAATAGGTTCTCTTCCATTTCCATGGGCTCCTTCCTTCAGCATGGAGATACTTTAAGACTCTCCCATTTTAAAGGTGAGAGGAGTACAGATTTGCATTAAGTGCCTACTGTATGTTGGTTACTTGAGAACGTATTATCTCATTTAATTCTCATAAAAATTTTATGAGTTAGGTGTTATTATCCCCATTTTTCAGATAATAAAACCAAGACTCAGAAAGGTTAAGTTAACTAATGTTTTAGGTTAGTAAACTGGCTTGGTCTAATGGTGAAACCATGCATGCTACCTCCATTAGCCCACTCTTTCCCTTCACAACCTTGTTTGTTAATCAAGTAAAAAATTGTTCACTTAAATTCCACTTCAATGTGGTTTACTAGTGAGCTGTTTACATGGGAACTATTGAAAACATATCTACACACTGACTATACAATCAATAGCTTCTTAACCAAATTAGAGCACACTTTACTAGTCAGCGGTACAGAAAGAAACTCCCTTGACCACTTGTTTCTTTAACTATCCACTTGTGGGTTTTACTCACCACCTGAAGCAACCGTTTCCAGAGGAAAGGTAAAACACGTATGACTAGTACCAGTTAGTGGTATGCTGGTGAAGGTTTAACAACTGCTCTCTGAATACGAGTCCTTGATTAGTAGTGTTGCCAATTTCTATGGTGTAAGTACTCCCACCATGCGGAGTATTTAATAATGGCTATTTTAATAACTGTCTTGGAAAATTCCTAAAACTTTAGCAACCAGAAGCCTATCTGAGTTGGTCCCAGCACACTTCGAATTAGCTAACAGTTGTTGAGTGCTTACCAAGTGTTGTACCCCCTAAATGCTCGATGCGTTGTCTCAGTCAATCTGACAGCACATTGTGTCCATTCTACACATGTGGAAACCGAAAGATGAAGTAAATTTTCCAAGGACGTGCCGTAAGTGTGGAAGCTGGGATTGTACTGGACATCTAAAAATGCTATCTCCCTTTATGAAAAAACATGCAAATACCTCACTGTAATAGCCTTATTTTTTTTAACAACTTAGAAGGATCTGGTTTGAATTTTATCATATAACTTATAACAAATGTATATTTGAAGTAAATGTGTACATTTCTACCTGAGTGGAATTAAGTAGCAGGATGGCGGGAGTCTGCTCTCTGTGTTTGGTAGACCTGATATTAGCTGAGGGCTCAGCGTGGAGCACAACCCACAAGGAATGCTGAAAGAACGCAGCATAATGATTCTTATCCCTTCATTAAAATTCTCTAAAACCTCTGTAAGATATGTAAATGGATTTAAGATAATTAAATATTTTATATTTACATCTCTTGACAAAGTAATACCACTCCTGGGAATTTATCTTTAGGATCTAATTCAAAAGGGGGAAGAAAAAAAGCACTAGGCAAGAAAATGTTTATTGAAGTGCTAGCTGCATAAGTAGAGAAATAAAACATAAATAAATATCCAAGAATAGTGGAACAGTTAAATTACAGTACATTTCTTCAAATGAGCTTTGTGCTGCTAATAAAAAAGATAAAAAGTTCATTTAGCAAGAAGGAAAATTGAAGCAGATACAAAAGTTCTTCCGTGAGTCGATCATGTAACACAGGGGGCCACGTGACAGAGTGGCTGAAAGTACTCGCTTTGGATCTGGACCTACCGGAACTCAGTTCCAGGTCTTTCGACTTGCCACGCACCCTGGAGCAAGCTGGAGCAAGTTGTTTAACTTTCCGGAGTCTCAGTCTCCCCTCCGCAGTGAGGCCAGTGCTCCCAAAGCCTTTGTGGGGACTCAATGAGAAGGCGTGGACAGCGCTGAGGACAGCCCTGGCACACTCATGTGTCACCTGTGCACGTGGGCAGGGGCCGGCGGAGAACATGGACAAAGCAAAGTAACCGATGCTTTCGGGCAGGGAGGTTGTGGATTAGCTGCTTTACGTTTTTCAAAAATTATGTGACATATGATAAACTACTACTCATGAAAAAAGAAAATCTCTTTTAAAATATCCTACGAATTCAGCTTCCCTCGAATCTGGACTTTTCTTCAGTTCAAACAAGCGAGCTCACTCAGTCTGTGCCCCATGATTCCTCTCAGGCAGCTCACGAGCATGGCTGACGCTTCTGTGCTTCCTGCTGCTCACGAACCGTTGAGATTGCCACCACTCCCCGGTTCACCCAATTTCCACCAAAAAGATGTGGAATTAGATTCGCTTTCATGCTGCAAGGATACACGTAGAGTCACGCTCATCTGACAATGATGCTGATGTTGCCGCGTCCTTTGGATTCCTGCTCGCATGCAGCGGGTATCTTGTAACCTTCCAGGCTATCAGATCACACACTACTGCTTCTCTTCCTCCTCGTCATCTTCCTCTCATCAGACTGAAATGGGTACACGTGAAATAAAGGGGCCTGCCTCTTCCCTGGACCTGCAAACAACTTGGAATGTTTCAACACCAAACCTTAGTTGAAATAAATAGATAGATAAATAAATAAATAAATAAAAATCTTATTTAGGTGGACAGCTTGTTGGATCCACAGTGCAATATTTGGATCACGATTTTACTCAAAGCAAGATTGTTGGGTCATTATGATAGAGTTCCATGTAGCAAGAATCGATAATAACTACCTTGGTATAAATTATTTTCTTTCTTGGGGACCTCAAGACTCAGAGAAATTTTTAGAGAGAATAGGCTTCTGAGTCTTCAACTCAAGCAGAAATCAAATCCAGAGCTGAGGGTAAGTGTCAGGCTTGTCGCCTCCTGCTCAATGAGAGAGCCGCGCTGGAGGCACGCCCGGGCCGCTCCGCTTCCGTGTATCTGTGGGGGCGTTTTATTCA
Organism: Equus quagga; assembly: GCF_021613505.1. NCBI lineage: Eukaryota > Metazoa > Chordata > Mammalia > Perissodactyla > Equidae > Equus > Equus quagga. The sequence continues at coordinate 60,181,578 of NC_060270.1, forward strand.
ACCAAGGAAGTCTTTTTGCCTAACCAGGGCAACTACTGATGAGAATAAAATTGATAGGAGATGAACAGTTAACAGCTGCAGATACATGGGAACAAGAAATAAAAGAGCCGTAGTCAAACTGAAGAATATTGCTGCAGTATATTATATTTGACATTTACTGCTGTGTCTAATAATGCATCCTCACTTCTCTCCAGCAGCCATGTTACTCCATTACTTTAAATTTTGGAAGCTTTTGTTTTTGAAAAATGACAAAAATCTCAGTTCTCCACTCCTCATTAGGGTGCATATTTAATTGTGTCTCTCTGTTCATTATATTTGAATGTTGCCATTCAGCCAGAGGAGTGCTGGCAAAAATCATGTAAATGGCTATGTCTGGCTTTTCCGAGGTATTTAAAATTCTATTGTTGTTTCCATAAGCCACAGACAGTGGGTTATTTTTCACGGACAGACAGTGTGTTCTTCTCTTGGGGTTTTATGGACAGACTGTAGAAAATGATAACACAATGAATGGCGTGCCAGCTCGACTCTATCAAGGACTTGAATCAGCTGCTTCAGACAGAAACTCAACGTGGCGGAGCGCGCTTCAAATAGCTTCGCAGGTTCAGGCTGGAACACAAAATTTCAGCATCTTCTGTGATTAACTCTCATGAAAGATTGATCCATTTTTCACAACAAATTAGGGCTCAGGTGAGGGAGATTTCGGAAAATGTGTGTTCAGGTGGCGACCTGAATAAAATCAGTAAGATCTGCGTGCCCAAATTAAAATAGAGGTGTGAGCCGTCTTCAGAATGGCGACGGGTTGGCTTATGGAGGAAGGGACAGCGAAAGGGGGATCCACCGCTTGGCGACTCATGGTCCTTTCCATGTTACACGAGAGTTTTTATGATTTTCTAACACCATACATATTCACTAAAGCTCGTTCCAGCCTCTCCTTCCCTGAAGCGAAGTCTCTTCACTGTAATTGTTCAAAAATAAGTTCTTCTGAGGTTAATTTAGAATTAACCCTAACTTAATCATAGTCGTTAGAGATTCCATTTTATTGTTTCTTTTTAAACCTGTTGTGGAAAAGTAGTCTAAATAAAGTGATTTCTTAAAACTGTCTCTAAGGAGTGTGAAGAAATGTCTATTTGTAGTTAATGATCCAGAAAATCAAGAACTACCCCCAGTTTGCCAGTAAAGAATATTTTTTTATCAGTTTGAAATTCTTTTTAATGGAAAAAAATTCACATGGAATTAATTTTTATGCGTAGCCTTTAAAGCAAACTTAAATCCCCGGTTACTCAGGTGTGACGTGATGTCTAGATCTCTTTTCTACTTCTATTTCTTCTGAGAAGCCTAAGTTTATATGTCGATTCTCTTTATCCAAAGCTATTATAGCCGCACTTTTATAATTATTTGTAATTAACTGCTATTAATTATAATTATGTTATATATTATATAATATTAATTTTATATTTAATATTATTTAATTAAAATTAATTTAAAATAATATTAATTATATAATATTAATGTTATATGTTAAATATATAGTTATAATATATATTGTATTAACTATTATAATTATTAGTATTTACCAAATTCATTATTCAATAAATTATAATAATGTTACATAACACACACCAAAACAGTTTGTTTTAAAGCAGTGAAAAATTTCAACATTACATTCTACGTTTCCCATTTAATATTTTTCTAATCATTGTGATTGATAAACTTGTAAAGAAATGATATTGTGCAGTACACAGAGAAAAAGCATCGTATTTTTATCTAAAAAATAAAAGAGGAAAATGCAGCTGCAAATACTCATAAAGTATAACATTCTTCATGATAAATCTATTTTATTCCCTCTTCTATTTATGTCTCATCCACACTTGGAAGGAAATAAGGTGGTTTATCATTAGGGTGACCATATAATTTATCATCTGAACTTTTGGGAGTGAAAGGTTTTAGTATTCATCACACTGGGGCAACAGGCATAAACTGGCACTATCCCGGGAAAGCTGCAACCTACAGCCTCCCTGTTTACCAAGAAGCTCAAATACGATAAAACCACTACCCAGGCAACATAATACAACAGGAAAAAGAAAGAATAAGGAGGAAGAGGTAGAGAAAGACCATTCAGGAATGCCTGCCTGACTTTGGTCTGTCCAGACACAACATGTATCGCTTAGCAGGTTGAGAGTTGGGGTCCTCCTGCCTCACTATTTCCTAAATCATTAAGGATACTGCAGCGGTCAGGGGAGGCTAACCGCTGTGATGAATCCGCAGTATCAGTGGCAGAAGACGATCAGTGTTTGTTTCTCACTCCCGTCGCAGTTCAGTGTAAATTGGTGAGCAAGTGATAATTGGTGGCCTTGGCTTACCAGCCTAGGCAGACAGAGGCTCTCTTCTCTTGAACTTGGGACAAGTGAGGCAGCCTTGGGTGTAAACATTCAGACAAAAAGATGGGAGGAGAAAGAGGGTGTGGAAGATCTCATGGAACTTTTGTCCTATGGCAATTCTGAAAGCAACATGCATCACTTCCTCCCACAGTCCATGGCCAAAACTCAATTGCATGACCCCACCTAACTTCAAGGAAGACAGGGGACTGTGGTCTGAGCTGTTGACCAGGAGGAAGTAGAAATGGGGTTTGGTGAACACATAGCAATCTCTACTATTCTCCACCATTTTTGTTGCCAAGTATTCATTGTGCTCTTCCTCCTATACATAGAGTAAGGAAATCTCATAGAGTTCCTGCGTGGAGCTCCAACTCTAGAATCTGGGGGACATGCCCAGTTCTCTTTATCAACTTCAGATGTGGCTCCTTATGATCTGCTGACCTATGAATTAGAAAGGCAAATTTTCACCTCCCAACCCTCTTCCTCCATATATTCAGCAAACCATGGCGGAAGAGGGATAAACGCTATTTTCCCACATTTTCTTTAGGGAAAACAGATAATAGTTGACTAGAAAGCATTTTTTTCTTAACTTTGCATTTGCAGAAGCTTGCATTATTCTTTAGCTTCAATCACAAATGTCATCTCCTTTCTTTTTCGGTGTGATTCCTTTCAAGAAATCGCCAAAGTGTTTGCAGCATAGTAAGGACACGTTGAATCTGTTTGCTCTCCTGTGGCTCAGATTGGTAACTCTGCAGGACTTCGTGAGACCCTCTACAGCCCTCATTACTTAAAGCGTATAATGGAGTTAACAAGGAAAAGAGCTTCTTTATCAGTGATTATAAGGATTATGGAAGAAGATTTATGAGCTCTAAAAAAGTTGAGCAAATTACTTCTGAACCAAGATACACAGGAAAAGAGGAAATAGTATAAAAGCGGAGTTATTTGGTTTCCTGGTGTTCAAATTACTGTTAACTGGCTCATATCTTTCTATGTCTCCCTAAACGTGGGTCCTTTCCATTTGTTTGCTTTTAAGTTTAGCACCTAGGAAGCACAATGATATCACTTCATTTTGTTGTTACCACTGTAGAGAACTAGGAAAATGCGTGAAAGTCTGATAATATTTATTGAAGATTTTAAATCCTGAAATAAGAATCGAAGAATTGCAAATAAGCAGTTTTCTTTTTAAGTTTTTTACTTCAAAATAACCTTAGGCTTACAGAGGAGTTGCACCCATAGTACACCGTTCACCCAGTTTCTTCTGGTGTTAACATCCAACAGAACTATGGTGCAATTTCCAAAAGTAAGAAATTAATTTAGTATAATGCTATTAACCAAACCACTGGCTTTATTTGGATCTCGTCATTCTTTCCACTAATGTCCATTTTTTGTACCAGCATCTGATCTAGGATCCTATATTGCATTTTATTGTCATGTCTCCTTAGTCCCCTCCAGTCTGTGTCTATTACTCATTATTTCCTTGTCTTCCATCACCTTAACTCTTGTGAAGAACATTTTCAGATATTTTGTAGAATGTCCCACAGATTTATTTTCTCTGAGGTTTTCTTATGGTTAGACTAGGGCTAGGGAATTTGGGGAAGGATAGCACAGAGGTAAAGTGCCTGCCTCACTGAATCGAATAGGGAGCACCTCAATCTGACTAACCCCTAGTGGCGCTGCCCTTGATCACTCGATCACCTGACGGGTAAGCGGTGCTGTCAGCCTTCTCCACTGTGAAGGTACTACTTTTCTCTTTGTCGTTAATAAACATTTGGGAGAGATACTTTGGGTCAGTGTTTGTGTTTTATTTCCTACTGCAGGCGCCTGCTTTCCCCCAGGTTCTGGGTAGTTCATGCCTGCAGCCTCAGCACTCTGATGAGTAAGAGAAAATTTGTGAACTTGCTGTTTATTCAGGAATTTTGTCGCATTTGAGAGCTTTGCTGTTTCCACCCCTCAGCAGAAACCAGAAATCCAATATTTGAGGTTTTCTCTTAATATTAGCAGTTTTTGTTAGTTAGTTGTTATAGTGGTCTATACTCCAGCATCCATTCCATTCTAGAAGATAAATCTTCGTCAAATTTTATCATTCCACGTCTCCTCCCAAAGACTGGTTTTGGAATAGGATGTGACTCCCTTTTGGCCAAGGAGAGAAAGTGTGCTATGATTCTCCTAAGGAAAATGTCCTTGTGCCTAATAAAGAAATAAATAAAAAGTAGTTCATCCTCTTCTACCTCTGGATATGACTATTTCTGGATATATTGCCTGAAACTATGACTACCACCTTGCTTCCATTATGAAAATGAAGCCAACGCAGAAGATAGTAGAACAAGAAAGTGGAAGGAACCTGGATCCTTACTGGCAGTTTTCAGCTGCTGTTCCAACCAACCATGGCACTGAGCCTGTCTGTGGATTTCTACTTAGATGCAACAGTATATTTCCCTATTGTTTAAGCTCAATTTGATCCTTGGTTTTTCAATTACTTAGCTTGTAACTGTTGTCTCCACTTTAAATGAAAATGATTTTTGTGCAAAATACTAAAATTTATTTATCCGTTCTACTGTTCATGAGTATTCAGCTTGTTTCCAGTTTTTAGCTTTTGGGAACAGTGCTGCTGTGCATATTCCAACACATGTCTTTTGGTAAATATGTCCATGTTTCTTCCATCTGTGTACCTAAGAATGAAACTGCTCAGTTACAAACTTTGTGCATGTTCAGCTTTGATAGAGACTACGTAATACTTTTCTAAAGGGGTTATGTCTATTTATACTCTTATAAGAAATATGTGAGAATTACAGTTGCTCCACATCCTTGTCAACACTTGGTGTTATCAGACTTTTCATTTAGGCATCCTGATCCATGTGTACTTGTAGTAGCATCATGTTGTGACTAATGATATTTATTTACATATTAATATTTATATTCATATCCATTCTTTATCAATTTCTATATATTGCATCACTTTAGAATCATAGCTTGTGCAATTGTTGGTAACCACCACAAGACAGTTAATATTCAGGCAAACTAAAGTTTTTTTTACTGTACTTGGAAGTAAAGTGGTGAAAGGGAGAGATATTAAGCTTAAGTGTACACTGTCCAATGAGTAAGTCTGGTCCATTTCTGCAGGTAGAGTTGTTTTGTAAAGTGAAGTAGCAAGAAAAAACAAAAGGCAGAAACTGCTTCAGTGTGTAATGTGACAAATGAAACATACTCACCAAGTGGAGAGACAGGAAAAGGGCGCGATGGAAAGATGTCTTCATCAAGTCATTTATCCTTTTGGACTCACCTGTGGAGTAAAGTATGGACTTAAAGGATTTCTATATTCTTTTTTCCCTTGTCTGTAACATTCTATAGTTATTTATTTTCTCCTCAAAAATTTTCTTTGCGGGGCAGGTCTGGTGGCACAGCTGTTAAGTGCACACGTTCTGCTTTGGCAGCTCAGGGTTCCCCAGTTTGGATCCCGGGTGCAGACCTACACAGCGCTTGGCAAGCCATGCTGTGGCAGGCATCCCACATATAAAGTAGAGGAAGATGGGCATGGATGTTAGCTCAGGGCCAGTCTTCCTCAGCAAGAAGAGGAGGATTGGTGGCAGATGTTAGCTCAGGGCTCATCTTCCTCAAAAAAAATTCTTTTCTTTGCATTCTTTTAATCCAAATATTGATTATCATCCACAAAAAACCCTGAGATGAAGTGTGGGGTCAGGAGGGTTCCTGGAAACTCAAATCGTTGCCTGTGACCCCTGGAGAACAGGGGCCTTGCTGGGCAGTGGTGACACAGACGCTTCCTCGGAGAAAAGGGTTCATTTCTTCCGCTGCTGAAACTCATACTTGGGAAGCATAGTAAAGGTCGACGTTCCACAAGTTGGGACACGAAGAGCTTAGTTGTTGGTTTCAAGAGGAGAGAGCTAGCGGTGAGACAGACAAATAGCTAGTGGGGCCTCAAGACCGCCGACAACAGCGTGTCTACACGTAGCAACCTAAACCCCTGCTACAACTGTCTGCAAGTCTGCCCGTTTATTTGGATCCTAGATTGTGGCTGAGAACAGGGCCAGATCGTTTGTCCAGTAAATACATTAAAGTTCTTTTAAACGTCAGCGGGGACAACTTCTTGGGCAGTGGTGTTAGTATTTAAAGTTTGTTTATATAAGCAGTTGTCTTCTCTGACATTAATGCCTCATTTTCCATTTGCTTTGAAATCTGTGTGAAAACATCCACGCACGTGATGGTTTCTAGTTTTCAAGTGTAATTAATGATAAAAGCATTTCCTTCTCTTTTATAATCATGGTTTACTCTTCATTTGAACCTGTCAGACAATACTTAATGTTGGCCATTAAGTGTTTCAGCGTATTACAGGTCTGCTCTGTTGATGCGCTAACAGCATCCCCCTGTGACATGGATAATGGGATGTGCGTTTACTCGGCACCCTGGTTCTGGCGGTTCACCTCTGACCGTCAATCTAATGTGGGCTCAGAGCCTCTTGGAATTTTGTACTCAAGGGCCATTTATGTGGGGCATGTGGTGGTGAGTCCTGGTTTTTCTTTAGAAATAGTGCAATCTTGGCTGGTCGAATCATGGCCATTCCTACCTGTGAAGTGCATTTTTGTTTCTAGAATACTTCCTTAATTTCTATAATTTTCAAAAATGTGCAGAGGGCAGCATCAAATGAGTGTGCCCCATGGAGTATCATAGACGTGCGTCTGATGCCAGCTCCCTTATCTACCAACCACATAGCCTTTCAAAATTCATTTAATCTCTCTCTCTGCCATCTGAAAAATAAAGACAATGGCATTTACCTGGAAGGGTTTTTGCCAATTTAGATATAGTAAATTTAAAGTACCTGACACAAAGTGAGCTCTTCATTCTCAGCGGTCATTTTAATCATGAGAAGCAGCCCTCGTCCTCACGCACGTGTCGTGTCCTTGGTGACAAGACCCTCCGTGTCTCTGTAGGGATGTGATAAATAGCTGGGCCTCTGAGCAGTAAAGAGTGATGAAACTACAGAGACCATGGAACATAAAGATGTGTTTTCCTTCTTTTATGAAGTGGATTCTGTTAAGATAAATACTTAAGTATAAAGAAATTATGCCAACGATTTCTTCTTTCAGGCAAGAATTGAAGTAGAAAAAAGTGAATTTTTATTTTTAAAAAACTATTCTTTTAGTAGCTTTTAATTTCCTTTTAAAAGAAGTTATCCTATTTGGAGAAGATAAAGTCTACTCAGATAAAATTAAAAAGACATCTTTGTGATTTGTAGACAATGGCACGCGTCCTGAACATCGTTATCACATAATAAAGATTTTAGAATTTCTTTTAAGTATCCTCTTATAGTGGTGTGGCTTTGACATTATACTTAGTAACTCTTTTTGACACCAGGGAAATATATCAGTGAGCTACTTTTTCTAAGTAGGATTTTGGTCAGAGATTATATTTGCTTGTTTTGTTTAGGTCCTTTTTATCCGTATGGAGAATGTTGTTCCAGGCTACATCTTTTCCAATAGTTCCTAACACTTTGCTCAGGCAGAAGACGCCACAGTTGTGTAGCATTTGGGGCAGAATTAGAAGACTAGATTTGAACGATGAGTTAATAGAACCTAAGACCGGCTTTGCAACCCTGAGCAGGAGACACTGGGGCTCCTGAATTGGCTAATTCGTATTGAACACCCACTATGGCGGACATTGTTTAGGTGCTTCAGCAACATTAGTCAACAAAACAGACAAAGCTCTCTCCAGAGCCCATACTCTGGGGCGGGGGCCATCCGTCACCCTGCAGAGAGAAGAGTGTGAAGCCAGAACTATTGGGTGGGAGCAGGTGCTCACATCTTAATATGGTCCCTCCGTCTCTGACTTCTCAAAGTTTACTGGAAGCCATGGGATCCCAAGTCCATTTTGCTGCCTCTGTCTTATAACCAGCTCTGTTGTCAGAGTCCAACGGAGCAATCCCCCACCCCATGTCCCACACAGAGCGCTGAGTGTCACTGACAGCCACAAGGTCCACCGATGAGACTGAGCCTGTGTCCAAGTGAAAAAAAACGTTCAGGGAAAGGTCAGGCCATGCACCAGCTGAGCTCACTCCTCCATAGGGCCCGCTAGACAATCCAGCCCTGAGCCGGGTTTGTCCGCTTTGCCCGGCAGAAGAATTACCTGGGATGCACACAAAGCTGGCTGAGTCGGGGCAGGAGTCTACTTTCAACAGCACCCTCCTCCAGCTCTCTGCCCAGTAGTGGTGGTGCAGGGCGTCTTACACTTAGGGCTCTGCCTAAGTATTTCCTGAGGTCAGGGAGTGACAGTTCCCTTGTGGTAAGATGATTGTGATTGAACAGAAATGAGGTTCTGGAACTCTGTACTGAATGTACAATTTAGGAATACCAGGAACTTCTATCTGTGACTCCCGGCACCTCAGTGATCGCGAGTTCATGTGGCCACTTCCCCTTTGTCGCCGACTGCTCCAGCTGTGACTACTCTGTTGAAAGGGCAACATTCTCACCAGTGGAGGACTGGGAAGCCATACTATATATGATTAGTTTGACCCCACACTCAAAGGATTAGCATTACAATTATTTTTGTAATATATTGTCATATTTTTAAGGCTGGAAATTATATATCCATTCTATCATTCTTTATGGAAAAAGGGTCACTCTCGTATGACTCTGGGGGTTGCAAAAGTTATATTTAAAAAAAATCTATTTATTTGAATAGATAATTCATAAACATAATACAAAATTCAAAAGAAATGAAAGGACACATACATGAATAGTGATTTGCACCCCATCTTTATTTCTCAGCTCTTCATCTCCCCTGAATGACAATTCTTGACAGTTTCTTGTGAATTGATTTAGATATATTTACGTATATATGACTGTATTCTATACATATTATTTGCATTTCGGTTTTTTCATTTATTTGTTTTTTTTATTAACGATGAACCTTGATGATTGGTTCATGTACACATATATATCTACCTCTCTTTTTTTAATAGTTGCACAGTGTTCTCTCTATGGATTTGCCATAATTTGTTTTACCAGGCTCTTATTGATGGACATTTGGGTTGTCTGCCGTCTTTTGCTATTTAAGCAATGCTAGAATAAATATTCTTTTAAATACATCTTTGCACACTGTGGAGATAAACAAAGACCAACCAAATGAGAAAAGCAAGGGCTCTTTATTCAGCTGGCCGGAGCAAGGGAGTCAGCCACTCTCACTAGCATTTTGGCAGAGACGCAAAGGCAGGCAGAGGAGTGCGAAGGCTTTGCAGTAGAAAAAAGGGAGGCTTCAGGTGTGCCTTGACTGGAGGCTGCTGACATGGGGAAGGAGAAGGGGCCTAATTAGAGGCGGGGCATCCTACGGGATGGGTATTTGCCTTTTTCTGATGGGTCTTAAGTGGGAAGTGGGGGAAAAAATTAGAGAAACTGTCAGTTATTAATCAAGTCCTAGACACTTTGAGCTAATTATTACAGAAGTTATTGTTTGGCTTCCTGTATTATTACTAGAGATAGCTGTCTGGCTTCCCGCAAGTCTGACTTCCAGCAGGCTGGCTTCTTGGGCTGTTTATCGTAGATAAGAGGTTGATTTCCTGTGCACGTTGCTGCAGGCTGTGGGGCAGAAGGCTAGTTCGATATATGGTCCAACCATTGTCCATTTGTATAGTAAGCCTCTCAACATATATGTGAATACATCTTCAAGACAAACTCCTAAAAGTGAAATTTGAGTCAAAGATATATGCCATTTAATTTATATACATTTTATCAGATTGCTTTCCATAAATTTTGATGAATTTATAGTCCTCCACCTGTGTGGGGATATAACAGGGTGTAACACCAAACTTTTCATCTTTTCCAGTCTGATAGGTAAAAAATAGTATCTCGGTGTAGTTGAATTTGTACCAGAGGTGGAGAATTTTTTGTATATGTGTTAAATCATGTTTTTCTTCTCTATGAATTGTCTATTCATGTCCCTGGTATTAGCATATTTTTAAATTCTCCCAGGCCAGGGAAGGTATTGATAAGAGAGCAAATCTCTGGAACTTGGAATTATCACCTTGAATATTCAACCTAGAATCAGTACAGGACAAGAGATCTATTCTCTTAGCAAATTTCAAGTACACAATACAGTACTGTGAACTATCATCCCCGTGCTGTACCTTAGATCCCCAGAACTTATTCGTCTTATAATTCAAAGTTTGTACCCTTTGACCAACTTCTCCCCGTTCCCCCACCCCACCCCCTGGCAACCACCAATCTGCTCTCTGTTTCTATGAGTTTGATTGTTTTTAGATTCCATGTATAAGTGAGAACATACAGTATTTGTCTTTCTCTGTCTGACTTATCTCACTTAGCATAATGTCCTCAAGGTCCATCCATGTTGTTGCAAATGGCAGGATTTCCTTCTTTTTTATGGCTTAAAAATATTCCATTGTGTATAGTAGAGATGTCTCCCACATTTTATTTATTCATTTATCCATCAACAGACATTTAGGTTGTTTCCAAGGCCGTGGGCTTTGGGTTTGGACAGCCAAGCCTGTATTCCCAGCTCAGCCACTCACTACCATGGGGCAATGCGAACATTCCTCATCTTCCTCTTCCTCACTGGTTCAGTAGAAATGCTAATACCTATTCAGAAGTTCTTGGGGGGGTTTCTAGCACAGCACCTGAAATGTTTTATGTGCCCAGTAATTGTTGGTTCAGGCTCTCCTCTTGGCCATCTAGAGGACTGTCTAGTCATCTGGAAATCTAGGCAGTGCTGAGATTATTCGCAAAGATTTCCAGTCAAGCCTTCATTAACATGAGTCACAGACCCTAAAGCTTTCTAAGTTGGCAGAATTTCTTTAATTAAAGAGTCCTAGTACTACCGTGGGGAGGCGGGTGGGGAATGGGAGCCATGGTGGATGTGTGTGGTGTAATTTTGTTGCAAATGCAAATTAGTTTTCCTGTCATTTGCTAGCAAGCCTGCTGTTTATAATAACTGTTCCTAATGAATCAGGCTGATATTTTGTTCATACATTTTCCCTTGAGGTTTTAATATTGCTGCTTCTATGTTTTATGGTTTCATGTTGTGGAAGGAGACTCTAGCGGAAGTATAATCCTGTTTTAAAGCCTCTGTAGAAATGAGAGAAAAAAACAAAGAAAGCAAGTTAGTGGTCAGAAAGAGTTCCAAGAAAGACAGGGGTGTTCCTCCAGCCAGGCCTGGGAAGTGTGTGGGGAAGATGAAGGGTGGTCCAGAGAGTGTCTGTCAACGAAGTGGCTGAGCAGAATTAAAATTTTAGCCAAGACTCTTGGGCTTGGTGAGGTGGAAAACGTGGGTGACCTGAACTGAATGAGTTCTGTACAAGTCAGTGAATAGTTACTGATACCTACTACGTCCCAGAGCCTTTAGAAGCTCTAGTGTGTATAAAGGATAGCCATTAGTCACAGACGCCTATTTGAATCTAAATTACTTAAAATTAAACAAAATTGAAAAGTTCAGTTCCTCCGTTGCATTAACCACATCTCAAGTTCTCAGGCCAAAAAACATGTGGCTGGTTGCAACTGTGTTGGAAAGCAAAGAACATTTCATTCATTACAGAAAGTTCCATTGAGCGGTGGTGCCCTAAAGGTACATAGATGGCCAAGGCGTGATTCCAGCTCTAGAGGAATTTATAGTCTCGGAAGGCAGATGAACATGTCAAGAAATAAGTTACTTACAGGGTTATGATAGCAGTATGTCAACGTACAGTTGCGGGGGCTAGGGTTAGGGTGAGCAGTCTTAAGAGAGACGGTGGTCGTATACAGGAGGGTGAAGGAGCAGCAGCTGTTTAGAAAAGGCTTCATAGAGGATAGAGAAATGACATGAGTCTTAAAGGTGAGTGAGTTTTCCCCAGGTGGGCCACAGGGCAGGAGAGCATTATAAGCAGAAGGAGTAGAAGAGAAAATCAAGGAAGGGTGAAGCAGCGTGGAGCGTTCCGGCCAATGCCCATGGTTTAGTATGGCAGGAGGCGCAGCAGAACCAAGCCCAGGGTGGTGGGTAGAGCCGGACCGGGAGGGTTTGGGCCCACACCAAGGGGTCAGGACTTTGTCTTCTGGGCAGTGAGAAAATAATGAAGTGTTTTAAAAGGAAAGTGAAGCATGTGATCAGATTTATGTGAATAGGAATGGGAAAAGCTTGGAGTTTGTTGGCAAAGCGTTGATGTTTTGAGTGCTGCACATTTCTCTGTGTCTTTCATCAAGTTATTGACCTCTTCTGAGTGTCGTTTCCTCATGTGTAAAACGAGACTTATCTCCCCCTTACAGGGATGACCTGAGGATGGACTAATGGGACGTAGGTAAAGCAGCCAGCACAGTCCCTGGTACATAGTAAGTGTCCAGCAAATTTTAGGTCCTTTTCTTTTGGCCTTATTCTTGCAAAGGAAACAAAATGAGTGAGGCCCGGCTGTGCCCTCAGAGACACATTAACGTCTTAATTAACTAATATCCCTAAATGTTGAATGGGAGTGGGAATGTGTGAGTGAGTGGGACAAGGACACAAGTAACTGTGGTACATACACACACACGCACGCACTCTCTCTCTCTCTCTCTCTCTCTCTGTCTCCTGTCCAAGGAGGTATTCTAAGCTGCAGGGGGGACTGGCATCAGGTAACCTGTGTGTGTAGCGCATGTTTGTTGGAGGTTAGTCTTCAGTGAGGGAACAGGCATGCTGGAAAGAGGAGAACTGATGGAACCAAGGAGAAGGTAACGTTGCGGTGGAGAAAGGAGATGGAGGTGGTCCCCAGTGCAGTCATGAGGCAGAGGGAGGTGAAGCCTACAGGGAGACGCCTGCTGGCCTTCCCCTCTCCAGAGCCTGGCCTGGGGGCTTCTCGGCTGGGAGGGGCCTGAAGGAAGTGCAGGGCTGGGGGCTCTGCGTGAGGGTTGCAAGTCTGGGATACAGAGCACTGACTGCAGAGTCAGCTGGATTTCCTATTTGTTTATATAAAAACCTTCTGTACTCCGATTCTCTACCAGATCCTACTTCTTTTCTATGCCCATCATCTCCCTTCTATTTTTTCCCCCAACGTTTCCTGTTTTCTCTTAAAAGTTGAAAATTGCATTTAGATAGTGCGTTAGAACTCTGGTTCTGGTTGTATATCTATTAGGAGTGTTTCCCATTTGAAGACCGTCAACTCCCACATGCCAGTGGAAGGAAAAGTGAGGACACAAGCACCCTAATTATTATTATTATTTTTTTAAGATTTTATTTTTTTCCTTTTTCTCCCCAAAGCCCCCCGGTACGTAGTTGTATATTCTTAGTTGTGGGTCCCTCCAGTTGTGGCATGTGGGACGCCGCCTCAACATGGCCTGATGAGCAGTGCCATGTCCGTGCCCAGGATTCGAACCCACGAAACACTGGGCCACCTGCAGCGGAGCGCGCGAACCCAACCACTGGGTCATGGGGCTGGCCCACAAGCACCCTAATTATTAGCAACAGACCCTTTGACTAGAGTTCTATCAAACCAGGAGTGATGGCAATGGTTATGTCCTATGGATTGAAAGCTCTGAGTAGATTTGTTTATTTCTGATTAATAAAACATTGGAAAATTAATTGCCAATAATTTTGATGCATAAAATCTTTCCAAATACCTGGCCTATGGAGGGGAGTTAAAAGGGACATTGGGAGGTAAACAAACTGGGAGTCATGGCCTGTAGCAGGACTATTGTGATATACGGCAGGATAAAACCAGCCACTCATCTTTTCTTTAAGACTGTTGAAAGACAATCACAGTTTTCTACATTTTCTCCTGATTTTTGGAGTAGACCATTATCAATGAATGCATAGATCAAGAATGCCTTTTTAAAATTTCTGTGTCTTCTTTAGATATGTAATTGGAGAGATGGCATGCCGTAAGATTGCGCACTGGTCTGGAAATCATTTGTCATGAGGAATGTGGGGAGAATGGCAGGTAACTCCATGGTCAGTAGACACGAGAGCTCCTGTAGTCCTAGGATCCCAGAGCTGGATTTTCTTCAAGTCAAATTAGTTATTCGTTTCTGTTTCTTCTTTTGGTGCAACTGAGATATTTTAATAAATATTCAACTTGAACATTCCACTTAAAATTTTTAATCTCCGTAGATTTATAGTATTGCAATTCCACTGTCAAAATGACCGATACTGATCCGTATTTTAAGGTAATCGTATATGATTATTTTTCAGTGCACCGTTATCAATCAACGCCCTGACAGCCCATAAAGTGTTATAGCTCATAAACAACCAGTAAATACTCAGTTTTCAAGGTACAGCAGCAGAACCATAAATTAAATTGATTATATAACTATAAAATAATTAGTCCAGTATTTCCAGACAACTTTGAGGACTCCTCTGCCACAGATAAGTATTTGAAAAGAAACTGGTACTTGTTAAGTCGATCTTGTTTCACACACTGTACTTGAGTTTTTCTTTTTTACCTTATGTCCCAACATCTCCTGTCTTCTCCTGTCCTCGAGATGAGTTCATTTCCTCCTCTGGCTTCCGTAATCTCCTCTATGCTGAGAGTTTCTAAATTTCTATCTCCTACCCAGACATCTCTTTCACTACGCAGATCCACACGCCGCAGTGCCCATTGGACATGGCTTGGATGGGATCTCCCCTTATAAGCAGATCTGGAGACAAGGCTTTGAGTGCAGGTAGTTAATTTGGGAGGGTATCCCCAGAAAGCTCCATCAGGGGAGTGAGGAAGTGACACAGGAGTTAAGGATTGGTCATGAAGCAAGCAGAATAACGCTTGTGTGCAGCTGGGGTTCTGTCCTGATGGGGAACTCTGGGAGACAGTATAGAAGACGCCTTCGATTCATCCTTCCCCAGGAGGATGAGGGAGCTACGGTGTGTCCTTCAACTCCCTCTGTCATTGCCTGAAGGCTGCTTCTGAGCGTAAGGCCCCATCGCATTGGTTTGGATGCCCCTGCGTAGGGGGAGAGGAAACTCTCGGGCGGAGAGTCACAGGTGTGTGCACGGGGAGTGTGGGCAGCCCACTGCAGTGTCTAGGACTGCCAACAGACATCTCACACAGATTCGTCAGGCTCTGAGTATCCAAACCTGGCTCCCCAAACCTGTTTTTCTCCACACCCTGAGGAATGTGATACAATCCCCTTCTTGATCCAGCAGGAACAGATCCCCTCCTTCTCAGAAACCGAATCTTGCCAGTTTCACCTTCTGAATAGATCCTGACTTGGCCCACTTTTTGCTCTTGACACTGGGGGCTGCATTACTTTTGACCCTCATTATTTTCCCCACACTTTTCTCGGTTAGCCTCCTGACCGGTCCCTCTGGCGGTCACGTCTATCTATCAGCCTTCCTCCTTCCCAAGGGGAGAGTTCCACTCTGCTTAGAGTCATTATTGGTGGCCCAGGGTGAAGTTTGAGCTCCCTGGTGCTGCATGCAAGGCCCTTCACGCTACTGCCGTTCTCAGCCCCGCCTCTTGAGCACCCAGGCCACAGAGCTGCTGCAGCCTAGGGTCTTTGCACAGGCCCTACCCAGTCACGCTCATCCTCAAGGCGTCCCCCCGGGGCCCTCTCCTCACTCTCACCTGCCTGTGGCCGCACCTGCTCACACTCTAGTGTTGTTGACTACTTATTTGTCCATCTCCTTAACCAGCTCTAAGTGCCCCAAGGCAGAGGCTCTGATTAGTCTCAGTCTCTAGTACCTAGCACAGTACCTGCTCATACTAATGAATAGTTCCCAAATTAATTAATTTGCCAAAATTATCTCCTTTACTCCTCAAAGCAGTCCCGTAAGATCACATGATTATCTCTACTTCACAGAAAAAAACGTTGAGGTCAGATAGGTTGAACACCTTGCTCAAGATTGCAGAGCTAGTAAATGATCACATCAAGATTTGAACTCAAATCTGCCTCCAAAGTCCATGTTCTTTCCATTAAATCGTGTTAATTTTTACCATTGTAAAGCACTAAACATCTATTTCACCGTTTATGTACTTAAAGAAAATAACCCGAATTTTTTCTTTTTCCAGAAATGAATGTGTTCACAGGTAGCTTCTTCTGGAACGACGTACCCAGGCGTCAGTTGTAAGGGCCTCAGGGTTCAGAGTGGAGCTCGCCAGGGGTGTCCTGAGACCTTGTCGTGGAGCTTTTATGTGTGAGGGCTGGATCCTGCAAATGAATTTCCATGGTTAGGTTGTGAGGCCTCTGAGATTGTGGAATTTAGGTGGCGTGGGTCTGTTCGGCAGTCAGGAGTCTGTATGTGAGGGTCTAGGTGGTGGGTATAGTGAGGAGATTCAGAAATACAAGCAGTGAATTTTCATGCCTCACTGACTGTGGAAGTGAAATGATTATCCATCAGTTACAAAGCAGTTACGTGGATCTGTTTCTGGGTTTTTACTCCCTATTTATGTATCCAAGTCTTCTGCAAGAGCAGCTTAAACACCACAGTCCGGGCTTGGTGGTCAGCATCAGTTTCAGTGTATGTTGGAAATACAGCGTGATCGTTGGGTTTAGAAATGAATAAAAACAAAAAGAAGGGATGGTACTGAAAGAATGTAACTTTTGAAATAAAGAATATACCTTGGAAATTATAAGGAATAATTTCCCAGGATAAATTAGGTCAGCCTCACAGGTGTATTTTTTTATCTTATTTTTTATGACCTTTTTTTTATTGAGGCATAATTGACACATAACATTATATTAGTTTCAGATGTGCAACCTAATGATTCGATATTTGTAAATATTGTGAAATAATCACCACAATAAATCTAGTTACCATCTGTCACTATACATAGCTATGAATTTTTTTTCTTGTGATGAGAACTTTTAAGATTTCCTCTCTCAGCAACTTTGAAATATGCAGTACAGTATTGTTAACTATACAGTCACCATGCTATACAGTACATCTCCATGACTTATTTATTTTATAACTGGAAGCTCCTGTCTTTTGACTCCTTTCACCCATTTCGCCCATCCCCCACACCTCCTCTCTTCCGGCAACCACCAATCTGTTCTCTGTATCTATGAGTGTGGTTTTCTGTTTGTTTGTTTTATTTTTTTTGAGAATCCAAGTGAAATCATACAGTATGTGTCTTTCTGTGTCCTACTTATTTCACTTAGCATAATTCCCTCGAGGTCCATCCATGTTGTTTCAAATGGCAAGATTCCATTCTTTTTCACGGCTGAGTAATATTCTATTGTGTATATATCCCACATCTTCTTTATCTATTCATCCATTGGTGGGCGCTTAGGTAGTTTTTATATCTTAGCTGTTGTAAATAATGCTGCAGTGAACATGGAGGAGCAGGTATATTTTCAAATCAGTGTTTTCATTTTCTTCAGATAAATACCCAGAAGTGGGATAGCTGGATCATATGGTAGCTCTATTTTTAAACTTTTGAGGAACCTCCATACTGTTTTCCATAGCGGCTGCACCAATTTTCGTTCCCACCAACAGTGAATAAGGGTTCCTTTTTCTCCACATCCTCTCCAACCCTTGTTATTTCCCGTCTTTTTGGTGATAGCCATTCTGACAGATGTGAGGTGATATCTCACTGTGATTTTGATCTGCATTTCCCTGATGATTAGTGATGTTGGGCATCTTTTCATGTGCCTGTAGGCCACCTGCATGTATTCTTCAGAAAGATGTCTGTTCAGTTCCTCTACTCATTTTTTACTTGAATTGTATGAGTTATTTTATATTCTGGAAATCAACCCCTTATCAGATATAAGATTTGCAAATATTTTCTTCCATTCAATAGACATTTCATTTTGCAGATGAGTTTCTTTGCTGTGCAGAAGCTTTTTAGTCTGATGTGGTCCCACTTGTTTAATTTTGCTTTTGTTGCCTTTGCGTTTGGAGTCAGATCCAAAAATTCGTTGTCACAGGAGTAGTGGAACTTAAAATAAAATACAAGCTTGCTTACTTACAAAAGTTATTAAATTGACTATAAATCCAAAGTTGCAAAAGTATGTTTTATTTACATTCATTTAAACTCTGGTCAGTTGGATTCCTGGTGAAAAATATAAGAAAACAATAAAATATGAAAAGTGCTTGGAAAATTCAAGCGTTGTATGAGAACTTATAGGAGGAAATAAAAAAGAAAGTGAATGTAAAACACTTAACACAGTACATGAAATATAGTAAACAATCAATAAATATTTGCTACAATAATCATTAATATTGTAAGAAAACACAATTCCTGAATGAAACCTATTCTGTGATGCTGCTATTGGTCAATGTCCAGCTATTAGCAGTTGCACACGCACGCGCACCACTGGCTCTTCCTAAGAGACTGAATTGAAACTCGTCATTTACCAAATGCTCACAAATTCCATCCTCAAAGAACATGACAGATATGAGTGACAAACAGACCTTATCAAAGACCATTCTTGCACACACGGGCCTTCTTACAATACCTGCTTCAAAGGGATTTGCTCAAATTCAACCTTTTGGTTAAATTTTTGTATTGTCTGAGGTCACCAAAATGCAATAGGATCCCTTTTCCATTAACTCTGTCTGTAAATAAGTATTTTATATTAAACTGGAGACGAAAAGCACTATTACTCATGGTATTTCTCAAGTAAACATTGAAATTTAGGAGGTAATTAATGAGGCTAGTTCTCATGAGCTGGATCTATGGCCCAAATGCTTAATTCTGAATTTCCAGAATAAATGATGTCCTTCCAGTTGAGGCAGAAAAGGTAATTAACGGAATAGAAGGCAAGTGTTAAAAACATACCTACAAGTTTTGAAACGTGCACTGAATAGCTTGCTCAAGCACATTGCTGAAGATCATGTTCTGTGGAGAAAATTACATACATTAGGTACTCCTAAACTTTTAAAGTCATAAGAGGTATATCATTCAAAAATCAACTTCATGACGTGGAAATATTGCTTGATACTATCTGCTCATTCTAAATCGGGCTTCCAGATCATCTGAAAGTGTGAAGAAGTTGTGGGTGAGACAGTGCCACCAGCTGACTTGGCACATAGTGCAGAGGGGGGGGTGAGTGAAAGGTGACCTACGAAGATCACTGCTCTACCAGAGACGACTGTATATTGGGTTGGATGTGGCACCCCCAGGCCTTCAGCCTTGCCCCAGGACCAGTGCTGGCCAATCCTGCTCTGTCTTTTTTTATTTTTATTTTTTATAGCTGAGGTTTTTTAAATTAGATGCAATATTTTTTTTCTTTTTGGTATACACTTCTATGAGTTTTAACGCATGCATAGATTCAGGTAACCGCCACCACAACGAGGATGCGTAACAGTCCCATCACCCCTCACAGTTCCCTCATGCTCCTCTTCGTGCTTTCCCACAACCCCTAACCCCTGGTAACCACTCATCTGTTCTCCATCCCTATGCCTTCTCTGGAATGTCACACGTGTGGAATTGTTCAATGTGTAACCTTGTGAGACTGGCTTCTTTTACTTAGCATAACGCTTTTGAGAGTCACTAATGTTGTTGTGTGTTGTTCCTTTATATTGCTGAGTAGAATTCCATTGTATGAATGTACCTCTTTTTGTTTAGCTATTCTCCCATTGAAGGGCATTTGAATTATTTCCAGTTTTTCACTATTATGTGTAATGCTGCTATAAACATTCATGGGCAGGTTTTTTTTTTTTTTGTCGTTGTCAATGTAAGTTTTTATTTCTGTTGGGTAAATTACGAAGGGTGGTATTGCTGAACCAAACGGCATATGTTCAGGTTTACAAGAACCAGCCAAATCATTTTCCAGAGTGGCTGTGCCATTTCGCATTCCACCAGCACTGTATGAGAGAACCGGCCACTCCACATCCTTGTCAGCATTTGAAATGGTCAGTTGTTTCTCTTTTAGCCATTCTCATAGCTCCCCTGTCCTCTAATCATCAAAGTTCTGTTCTCTGTACTATCAGGAACCAACAGCGGGAGCCCAAATTGTTCTGTCAGAAAATCTTGGGACACATTCTTTAATTTAAAATATGGACCTCGTTTCAATCCAAAGAAGCATGTGGTAGCATGAGATACTGTTAAGCATTGTAAAATCACTACCATCTCCATCCTATGACAACTAGAGTGCCTTCTCATTGCTGGTATTTAAACACGCCCTACCATTAGCTGGATGAGCGCTCATTTTTGTTTACAGTGGGCCTAGCTGAAGTACTTAAACTGGAAAATGTCAAAGAACACTCAACAAAATTTACCTATCTTTTGCTCTTATCTTCATTATTGCTGTGATGCAGCATCATCGTTTCCTTCCTAGAAACCCTCTTTCAACAATATTTGTTGAGCTCTGTCTTTGTACCAGCTACTTTTCTCGGTGCCGGGGACACAACAGTGGACAAAACAGACACAAATCCTTATCTTCACAATGCTACAATTTTGCAGTGGGTCAGGCAATGGAAAATAAGTAATTGAAACAGGTAATTTTTAAATGCAAAGTGCTATAAAAAATAAATCAGGGAGGGGCTGGCCCCGTGGCTGAGTGGTTAAGTTCGCGCTCCGCTGCAGGCAGCCCAGTGTTTCGTTAGTTCCAATCCTGGGCGCGGACATGGCACTGCTCATCAAACCATGCTGAGGCAGCATCCCACATGCCACAACTAGAAGGACCCACAGCAAAGAATATACAACCATGTACCAGGGGGCTTTGGGGAGAAAAAGAAAAAAAATAATAATAAAATAAAATAAAATAAATCAGGGAGAGAGTTTACAGTCTTAAATAGAGAGGATGGGGAAAGCTTTGGTGAGAAGGTGATGTGGAGTAAAAACTTGACGACATGAGGACATGAGGGTGAATCCTGCAGATACCTCTGTAACCATGTTGCAGTCACATGGGCAACATGGGCATAGGCTTTGAGGCAGGAACATGCAAGACATGATCAAAGAGGAGCAAAGATCCAGGGTGGCTGTGGAGAGAGCAAGCAGGAAGATGGTGCAAGATGAGGTCAGAGAGGTAAGGTGGATTGTTGTATAGGACCTTGTAAGCCGCTATCATGACTTTTGCTTCTACTCAAGATGGGAAACCACTGGAAGGTTTTGGGAAGGGAAGTGATGTGATGGACTTACTCTGTTTTCTATGGAGAGCATAGATTTGGGGCCAAGAGTGTAAACAGAAAGACAGGTTTAGAGGCTATTGCTGTAATCCAGGCAAGAGATGATGGTGGCTCGGACCAAGGTCACAGCCAATGGTGACAAGAATCCAGCAAGCTTAAGGAACACTTTTTATCTGAACATCCTTATAATATATTGGATACTATTGCAATTTTCAAGGTAAAGATGACTCATTTAAACATGCTTGAATATTACCGATATTTGGGTTTCAGCAAGTACGAAGGCTGTGCTTGAATAATCTGCATCGTGCATATTGCTATTCCAAGCCAAAGAAGCTACACCTGTCGTAAAACCTTGACTCCACGTGTACTCTGGACAAGGTGGCATTTAAGGCTTATAGCTGAAGTGTAGTGACTCAGGCAGACGGCAATATCCATCCCCGGCACTGAGGATACTTTTCCTAATATTTTGTAGCTGATTATGGAGATATTGGCAGATTCCATACCCGTTCACAGGCAGCCAGATGAAACAATCAAATGCAGCTCAATCGAGGTTGTCATCTCTTCTGTGTGTGCCTATTACATCAAAAAGAATTATTATATTATGAGTCCTTTCCAGAAACTCCAAAGGCCACGGACATATTTAAAATGATGAAAACTGTGTACCAAGTGAAATGTGGTTAGAGGAAAGGCCCCGTGGTCTTTACTCAGACGGCAGCACTGTGCGCTAGATCACATCTTTTTCGGATATTTTGGTGAAGAAAGAAACTCCTTGTTTCCACATGAGCGAGCGCTGGTGTTAGTTTCTGACAACAGGCTTGAAAGAAATCTGGTCCGAGGTCACAAGCATCACTTCCTTCTTCAGAGCCACTTTTTCAAGAAGTTTCCTCAAGAACTAGGAACAGAATATGAAGTTTTTCCCCATACATGGAAACTCTCTGGCTTTCTACTAAACATCTTGAAACGTGAAACTGCATTTCAGGCGGCAGTTTCATTTATCTGATGTAAGAACAAAGTCCCCTTCAGCAATAGTTTGATAGGGAGGCATGCATTCATATGCTGACTAATAATGAGTGCTTAAGCCCATGGTATTCAAATTGGAAGTCCACAAAGATTTTCCAAGGAGTATAATGGCATAGATGGATTTTAATGGACAGAAATTCCCAGAATTTCAACTTCCTCTTAAACTTTTCTCTAGAACTGATTTGCCTGAGAACACACTTCACATTATTACTATCAAAAATTGTAATATATTTGTACTGTTGTTTTTTTAAGAAGATTATCCCTGAGCTAACATCTGCCGCCAACTCTCCTCTTTTTGCTGAGGAAGCCTGGCCCTGAGTTACCATCCGTGCCCGTCTTCCTCTACTTCATATGTGGGACGCCTGCCACAGGATGGCCTGACAAGCGGTGCCATGTCCACACCCAGGATCTGAACTGGCGAACCCCGGGCCGCCAAAGTGGACTGTGTGAACTTAATCGCTGCATCACTGGGATAGCCCCTATATTTGTATTGTTTTAATAAATTGTGTACCACTAATAATTATGATGGTAAAAGTAGAATAAATTTTTAATACTTAAAGCCTTACAGTCATAGGAAATAAATTATAAAAATGCATTCACATTTTAAGCAGAGAAATAAGATTGAGTAATCAGTAAAAAGACTTTCAAGCATAAAATTTACATTGAATTCAGATAAAGGTCTATAGGTGAAATAAAATGTGCGATTCCTCATCTGCACACTCCTGTGGCCCCCGCTTCTCTAGATCTGTTAGCACTTTTACCATAATTACTTTCACCTCTGACGCTGAGCATTCCGACCTCGGGCCATCTCTGAATCTCTCTCTGCTGGTTGTTTCTTCTCTGCACCATGAGTCACCTTTTCTCACCTTTTAATGCACACTAGAATTTTTATTAGGAAGAACATTTTGTGTAAGAGATCAACAGAGACTGAAGAAAATAATATTTATCTCCACAAAAAGGCACACTGCTTTTTCTGTCAGGCCAGTGGAGTGGGGACGCAGTGCGTCTGAACTGTGTTTGGACAGATTTGGGGCTGCTGTGCGCCTGTAGTTGATTTGGTTCATCACCACTAGCTTCGAATATTTCAAGGGCAAAATCCACACTTTCCTTTCAACAGGATCTGGTATCAGAGCACTGAAAAGATTCTAGAAAGCTTCCTGTGCTTTGGAGCGCAACTGCTGAATTTTAGCAATCTGGATGGTATCTCCCTGCTTACAGTTCACTTGGCCAGGTTTCGAGTCGCTGGGGAGCTTTCTTCACTATGCAGCCCTGTCCCTGCTTTCTGCACCACAGGAGATGTCTTCCTGCCGGGTTGCCTCTTCCTCTGCTTTTCGTGTCACTGCCTTATCCTCCATGAAGACTGGGAACGCCCTGGAAGAGTTTCTCTTGCCAGCTATTAATCTTTGGTTGTTGAAAGTTTAGAGTGCCTCTGCTGTCCTTCTCTCAGCTCTCTTCCTCTGCCCCCATCACTCTCCACCTTTTAAAGAGGGTTTATATTTGTGAGAGTCTCTATGCACCTCAAAGAGAAATCTTTCTCAGCTTTCCTTCTCTAGTCCCTTGTTTGGGGCATATTACTCCCCATTCTCAGTGAAGACCTGTGAGTGAAAGCTGGTGGGTAGGTGCATATTCACAGAGTTGACTGGCTTCCTGGGAATATCAGCCATCATGCCGTCCCACATACAGCTGCTCCATATTTGTTTAATGGTTGGTTGGCTTTCAGTTCTTACCCTTCCCTATGGGAGGAGCCACTGATCTCTTCTCTCCCAGAAAAGCCTTGTCACTTTTTGGAATTTAGTTTATTTAGGCATCTTTATAGCCTGTCTGATTTTTTTTCTAGCTTATTTTATTGTTTTTTATTTATTTAAATTTTTTCTTGTTAAGATGGGGGCAATGGTCTGTTGTGATTTTCTATATCTAAACCAGAAGTCCTATACAAATATGTATTAAAACTGATGATTGTGGATATCAAATCATTCACTATTTAGATTCCACTAGTTTTATTAAAAGTCATGTTTCAACTTGACTTTTTAAAAGATTAACATGTACAATATGCCAAGAATCATATCCTTCAGAGCTATTTAAACTTATATTGAAAAATTTTAGATGTCAACTTAAAAATGTAAGGTAATACATAGTTTTTAATATTCTTTTGGGAATGCATGACTAATCTCAGCCATAACAATAAAGGTGGTCTTTTTACTCTTTCTTGATCGTGGGAGCTGGATCGACTGGCCCAGCTTTGCTTCAGGCTGTGGTCCTCTGGGCCTGTCCGCAGGCTGGAGTGGAATGGGATCAAAGCCTTGTCAATCTTTCTCTAGGTGGAAACTGAAGACATTTGGAAGATCCCAGAACTCTTTTGAAGAATATATCTCAAAAGCTATCACTTATTAATTTTATAATTTTCATCTTAAAGGTATATAATTTTTAAATATCCCTGATTTAGATAAAGCTAAGTTTCACTTTCCAACCCAAACGTAATACGTTTTAGAATTCAGAATTGCTCTTGGAAAAAAATAATTGTTATAGCAGATTTTGCTTTACCAAGTCAGCAATTTAAAACAGTCTGCTGCAAGATAAACGCTATTCAACGTAGAGTGTGGGAAATGTCTACTTTTTCAGTATATCACTTATAATAAATTATTCAATTTTCCTTCTTTTAAACCTAAATTTTCAACATATAACATTCACTTCGACATTGGATGAAACCAGATTTAAAAGACTATAAAATTGCTTTTTGTTACTCAAATTTAAAAAAAAGAAAGGTAATCACTTTTGGATGGGTTGCTGGCTTATCCATTTGATAGCTAAAAGCAATTTAGCAGAATTATTTGGATGTAAATTTTGGCTACATTGTTTATTTTTTCAGAATGGTTCTCATGATGTCAAATGACTAGATAGTTCATTGCGCAAATGGTCATTTTTTTCCACTCTCTATCAATTTAAGATGTAATTATTTGGACAGAAAATAGAATGAAGGTTGTTTAACATCAGTTCCTTGTAATGTAAGTTAGCTATGTAGTCATAATTATCACAGAACTAAAAACTAATTTAAATGAAATAGTTTTAATTCCTCAAACGCTTCAGAGGTAACCCCACGAACAATTAAAATGCTGACTATAGTTCAGTGTTATATTTTTCTCCAAGTTCCCTGAAAGCTGAAGGACTCTAGCTTTCCTGATTACTTTATGTATCTGACAAACAGATGCAAAAATAGCCCAAAACGTCATCCTTCTCACTAAGTTAGGCTACCCCTCCTCCACATTTAAAAATATTTTATTGTAGTGCATAAAGTTCTGAATATGTTAATTCTGAATTATTTTATGATTTTCACTTGATAACCGATGAGAACAAGTAGCATTTAGTGAGCAGTTCTATGCCAAGCGCCGTGCCAGGCCCTCACAACACTCCAGGGAGCAGGCATCGTTATTGTCTCCATTCTGGAAGTGAAGAGGCTAAGCTTAGTGGAGTCAGGCAACTGTCTAAGACATAACCAATAAGTGGCAATGCAAGGATTTGAACCCAGATCTGTCTAATTCCAGTAGACCTACCCATGCTACTTCCCTAGGATATTTTATGTGTTTGAGAGGTCATATTCTAAGACACCAAGAATCAAATGTTGTTCTTGACATAGCTACATTTTGTTTTAATTAGCTCTTTCTGCAATAATGCCATGTAACAAGACACTCCAAAACTCAATGCTTCCAACAATCAGCATCTATTTTTCCTGCTCACAGTGTGGGGCAGCCAGGAAGACACTCTTTCGAGCTGTTGGAGAGCTGGTCTTGCCTTCAGGCTTAGAATTGGGTCCAGGTCTGCTCTATGTGTCACCATGTTCTTCTGGGACTAGCAGCTCTCTAAGGCATGTTTTCTTCTTATGGCAAATCCCAGGAGTACAAGAGTACAGTCTAAACCAAACAAGCACGTTTAAAACTGCTCCTTGCCTCACCTCTGCTCACAGTGCATCGGCCAAAGGAGATCACAAGCCAAGTCTAGAGTCAGGGAAACAGGAAAGTATACTCCGCCCCCTGGAGGATATATTTCTTCCCCAGGGAGAGAATATTTCCAACACAAATTCAGTCTATCACATGTTGCTTGTGCAGTGCTGTGGATGGAATGCTCTCCTTTGTTAGGATCGACGCTGGGCACACCAAATCTATGCATTGGAGGTGTGGATATAGTGCAGATCCCAAGTGGAATAGAAACAGAAGTGTAGTATAAATTATCAAGTGGTGTTTCTGTGTTTATGGGTAAAATTCAAATGTTTATACTAATTCTTAAATTTATTAAATAAAAGATCTTCTACTATTTGGAAAAATAACTAATAAGGCTTAAAATTATTTTCAAACAAGACAGGTTATTCAAAAACACACATATGTAAATAAAAATTAAATTGCCTCTTGGTTTCTAAGACCATTCTCCAATAGAAGGGAAAAGTATAAAAAAGGGGGGAAAAAGAGTAACTTTAAAGTGGGAAAGTGTGACAAACACCACCTTGACCAGATGGTCAAGATTAACATCACAGTGGTACGTCATGTTGAGAGCATGTGCTCTTGATATGATGTGGCGGAGTGGCGCTTTATGTCTGTGGTCTTTCTCCCGAAACACACAGCCTCAGACAAACATCAGAAAATTCCCAACTGAGGGACGTTTGACAAATATCTCACCAGTACTAAAAACTGCCAAGGTCATGAGCATGAGGAAAGTCTGAGAAACTGTCACAGCCGAGAACAGCCTGAGGAGCCATGACAGCCAACTGTGAAGCGGTGTCCTGGATGGGTTGCCAGGACAGAAAACGGACATTAGGTAGAAACTGAGAAGGTCTGAATAAAGTACAGACTTCAGCTAATAATAATGCATCCATGCTGGTTTATAAATGTACCATACTGGTGCAAGCTGGTAACGGTGGGGAAACTGGGTGTGGGATGTATGGGAACTCTGTAGTATCTTCACAATTTTTCTGTAAATATGAAAATACTCTAAAACAAAAAGCTTACTTCAGAAAAATGTTAAATTGCAGTGATATAAAGTAAAGAAAAATTAAAAAAGTTAAAAGACAAAACCAAATACTGGAAAAAAATTTTAAGAAAAAAATTGCAATGATACTAAATAATTGTGGCAGTTCGGAAAGCCATCCAAAGCTAAAAACTATTTGACTATTGCTAAGTATGTCTCATTGTGATCATTAATATTTGACCTTGAAACATTTAGAGCTGGATGTCCTGAAAAAATTGCCCTAGGACTGCCTCAGACAATGCTGGGAAGGTTCAAATGCTGCTCTTATGGAAAGGAAATCCAGTTTATTTGACAGTATTCCCCTCCGCCACCTCACTCACACACACACACAGTGTGTATGAGGTACCATCCATTCTCACTGTGGCTTCTTGTTCTCTCCTCTTGCTGCTTCTGGACTCCCATCTGTCACACCTACCCTTGGCACTTCTGGCTACACAAAAGAAATCCACTGTTATTACTGTGTGCTTCTCAGGAAAGGAGCATGGACAGGAAAGGGCTAGAAGGATGGGTCTTGGTCTATCCCAGTGTCACTAAGAGGAGGCCGGCTAAGAACATTTGAGACCTTTTCCAAAACCATTGATGGTATGGAGTGAAAGAAAAGCTCCATTAGTTGCATCAAAAAATGAGGAGTAAACACCCTTTCAATGTTTTTTTTTTAAAAAGCAATAAAACATTCAAGAAAAGATTTGGTTGGATTTTGATGAAGTTGAAATGGCTTCCAGTGTGATCCTTTCTTTTTCTGTTCTATATTTTACTCTTTCTCTTGAGAGAAACCATGACATCCCATTTCTGGTTCAAATGTTTCAGAAAAAAATGGAAGCATATTGTCAGTCATGTAATTGATATACAGTGCTTCTTGACATGTCTATTTTTAATTGACACATTTTAATTAAAAAAGAGAGCAATTTTAAGAAGAGAAGCTCTCCGCCAGATGGTAATTCCTAATTTACCTCAAATGTGTTGGAAGCCACATGATTCACTTTTGATTAGCTTGAGTTTGTGCATTGTAGAGTATAGTAATTTTATTATGAAAAACAGCCACCCACAGCACCCCTTCTAAGTGAGATAAGTAGGTATGTGTGGGTGTGGTTATTGGCATTAGTGGGTGTGTCTTACAAATATTTACCCAGATATTTTAATGGCATGAATAACATTTTTGTGTAAAACTTCAATGCATGCATTAATGATTTTCTTAATAAATAAAACGACTGCAATATCAGATTCAAGTTTGAAAATACAAGATCACATTTGAGTGCCAGGCCTCAGAGCCAAGAAATACTGCTGGACAGGGGTCCCCGCCCAGTGGTGGTCAGGGCTTCCAGTGAAGCAGGATGGGGAGAATAATGTAGCTCACTTCCTCTCTTGCTTTTTTCCATAGCTTCACACCTCACTGCTGCATGACCAAATCTGATTTCCTCACGAGCTCTGTGCTCCACAAACACACATCCCTCACAGGCTCGGCGTCTGTAGATGGTGGGAAGTACATAGCCAATAGTAATGGGGATGGCCTACCATACGCTAGACCACAGTAGGTAGAGTTTTATGGCTACGGACTGTAGTGAGAGAAACCAGGTGGACCAGAAGGTGGTAGTTGCTCTAAAGAATTTCTCCCTGGTTAGAGGGGGCAGAGTGAAACTCACACTGAAGCAGTCTAAGTCACAATGACAGTGTGTAGTTAAGCCAAACCTAAGTTATCAAAGTTTAAGCTTCATAGGAAGAAACCAGCAATAGTGTTCTCTGGATATGTATCCTGGGTGAGCCAATTAACTCTAGCAGTCTATTTCCCCAACTGTGCAAACGAATAACACCTGCGTGCTGAAGTGATAGCAAGGAATGAATAGTATAATGAGTATTAAAGCATTTCATAACGGTAAAATAGTGTGACGTACTTTATCAAGACTGAATTCAGCAACGTTGTTTCTCTTGGATTTGAATATTCTGCTGTCTGCAAAAAAGTCCCGTGGCACTGACGTTGCTTGTTGTTTATTTTTTAACATCCTCTCTAAGACAGGAGGAATGAGGCAAAAGAGAAAATGCTCCAGGCATTTTTGGACCTTAAATGAACCAAAATAGTAGTTTTTAACCAAGCTTTTGGGCTTCTAATTTTAATCCTTCATGAGAAGCTCACAGTTTCTTTTTTCTTGCCCAAATTCAATCCCTGAGTCATGATTGGTGTTAAAGTAGCTCTCAAGATGAGAATAGAGACTGGAGGCATTGTCAAAAACAAGCACGCCTTTCAAAGCAAGATGCCTTGTTACCCAAGACCCTGGGATAAAATCTATTCCAATTTGAAAAGAAGAAATTATTCAACGGACTCAAAGAGAAGATTGTGCTTTCCAGTGTCTTTTAAAGAATGTTTTAAACACTGAATTTCTGACCACGTTTTTAAGAAATGACAGGGATAGGATATTGTATGGATTCTTAGAAGCTATTATAATGTAGTAAGATAAAATTGATCAAATGGTGGAAACTTAACAAACTTCAGACTTGACAATCTTCAGTAACAATAAAACTTTAATTTTCTTGTTACTGAAACTCACACCTCCACCCATCAAATCTTCCATTCAGTGCTGGGTGCAGCAAAGATCCCACTTACTCTACATTGCAGAATTTATTAATGATGAAAATTAGCGTGAGAAAGAAGAGTAGGACAGTTAAGTATCCTTGAGTGTACCTCTTAGAAGTCAAATATTTGACAGATGTCACATATATCTCGAGGTTAGTTAACATTAATCTTGCCAAAACCCAGTTTTATTTCTAAATATTAAAGTGTATTTACACAAGGGCTATAAAGACACGGCTCATTACTTTTACCAAAAGGCAGTTGATATGACACTGCTGTAATTTATCTGTGTAACTCCTACTTTTTATATTACTTTACTTTGCAATGGCATGATTTCTAAAGTGTTCAGATCTTTTAAATTTGCATTTCAAAGTAGCTATAAAATATGTGTTCCATTGCAAAACATTAGCATAAAGCGATTCGGTATTATATATTCTGTCGGAAATGCCAGAAAGAATTCCACAACTATTGCATTTCCATCTGGCAGCATCTTCCTACACTGAATATTTGCATAAATATTTCAGCAATAAAGTAAGACTATGAAACATAAACTCTTTAGGTTATATTCCAAATTGATAACCTCTTCAAAATTTAATAAGCAAAGGAACTATGCAATTCAAAGGAAATTGCTACAGTGCTTTCCACCTATTTTGAACTGTCCTGGGGAAATAGTTCCTTCCTCGATACATATTTCACTCATGTCTTCCCATTTCTGTCCATAAGGAATGAGTGTTCAGTGGCTGAAAAAACTGATTCCTACCCAATAGAAGTATGAACGTTTAAGCAGTCTAGCTGCCTTCTGCAGAACATTGTTGAGCCTGAATGAAAGAGCTGCGTGCTGAGTTAATGACAGGTGACTGTCGTGGAATTGGGATATTATAGAGCAAGAACCTTCTATTTTATTTAAACGAATGTCATCTTTTTTAGTGCAAAGATAACATTCATCCTCAGAGCTACGTTTTCCAACATTGGTGATGATTGGTGTGCTAACCACATTTCCAGAAGCTCATTTATTTTTCACCAGTGATAACAGCACCTATGTTTTCACCCACATTGTGCAGGAGGTGTTCATATTTTCAAGTGTAAGTGAGGATGGAGCTAGGAGAGATGCTTTATATGCTACTTTATTTAGTAATCTAACTCTGCAAGTATTATTATGCATTCGGAGGCGGCCAAGAGTTCTTCAGTGAAGTTAGACAGAACTGGATATCAATTTGGCTCTGCCTATTCTCCATTCTGTGACGTGGGCAAGTTCCTTAAAACCCTTTTGCTTCTTTTGCTCGTCTTGTAAAGAGTGGTAACAGTAATGCCAATAGTTGGGATTGTGCTGTGAATTAAGGAGACCGTGTATGTCAGTTGCTCACTCCAGGGCCTGACGGGCGCAAAAGCTGGGAGAGTGTGAAGTGTTACTATGAACACTGCTCTTGTTGCGTTACCATTGTTGCTATTACCCATCTGCCCAAACTTTGCTGCATGACTTCTGTCGTATGTAGTTATTGCATGTGATTTAGAGAAAGCAGCAGTTAGGAGGGGGGGCACCTTGGCTCTAATTCCAGCTCCATTACCTACTGGGGTCTTTGCTCAGTGATTTACATCTCTGAACCTCATTTTTCTTAGATTTAAACAGAGGGTTAGGCTTGAAGAGGATAGGAAAGATCCCTTCCAGTTCTAATTTTCTAGAAGACCAGTTCTTCCAGAACCAAGCAGTGCTGTTGGCAGGCTGACTTGGCTTTACAAAGCATCCCAGCCACCCTTCCTCTTCGACTCTGAGCCCTGGTCCCACAGCTGTCGGTGTGTGAATGATGCCATGCAAGGAGATTTTTCAGATTGCCAAAAAGACCTAAGAACACTGAGGGAGGCTGTCTCTCCACACAGCACTAGTTTTACTAAACTGTCTCTATTTTTTCATGTAAATCTGCAAAACAACAGAATCTATAGAGGGAGCGTTGACCACTCAGATTGCTTGAATGTTTTTGCTTTTGTATATGTGATTTTGACGTCACGTGAACATGAAGAGAGAACCAATTTCCTGGAGAATGCTTTTGACACCTAAGTTTATCTGTTGAGAAAGGTAAATAACTTAAACTTCTTAGGATGGCACACACCTGGATGTAATATTGGGCACCGTTTGCCAAGGGCCTACTGTCTTCTAAAGCTTGCGCGTCCTCCACAGAGGACACTTCCATGGATCAGAAGGAAAGAGCAGGGTTTGGTGGACAGGAGCCCTAGAATATTTACTTACTTCTTCGTTTCTTTGTTAGTGAGGTTACCTGACCTGGAGCGAATAGGCGGACTGTAATGGCAGATGCACGTACATAAGACGTTGCCATCCTCTTCCTCCACTAAGATTTGCAGTTTGTTTCGTTTGTTTGTTGTTTTTTGCTGAGGAAGATTCAGCCTGAGCTAACATCTGTGCCAACCTTGCTCTGTTTTGTAGGTGGGTTATTGCCACAGCATGGCTGCTGATGAGTGGGGTAGGTCCCCACCCAGGATCCGAATTCAGGCCGCCGAAGCGGAGTGCGCTGATCTCAACCACTAGGCCACAAGGCTGGCCCCTGAACTTGATATATTTAGTGTTTATTTTCAAAAAGTAATAGTAAGACAGCCTGATGTTTTTATCTGGAGTTTGTTGGAAAAAGTTGATGAATACTTCCAAAGTTATTTTCATTTAAAAAAAATCCATAAATTGTACTACTCTTAATATAGATTAAGAGGAAGTACCTAATATAATGATGTAAAAAATTAAAATATATATCTATACAGTATTTCAAAACTATCTGTCTATAATAACAGCATCATATCAGCTCTTGACAGGCCCGACAAGGATTCTCAGAAAACCTTTGGAGAAACTGAGTGTCAGCGTCTGCCCTGAGCGCCCCTGAGCCCTTCCTGCCCCCACACTCTGTAGAGCTGAGGATGACGGATCTGTGATGGCCATGCCTCCCATGTGTGTGTGATTTCCCAGGCAACACTGCAGTCTCTGCCTGAGTCAGCTGTGCGGGTGTGAATATGCCATTTTACAGACGAGGAGGCCAGTGTTTGGAGAGGTGAAGTGACTTACGGAAATTCTCAATTTCTGAATCCAACTCTATTCTTTCCCCAACACGGACCACTTATTCTTGTAATAATACAACACATAATTGCTGATATTTTTGTGTTTTCAAAGAGTTGGGGGGAAATGGCCAACATTCTATGTCCTTGATGGGATAATTATGTAGGAATTAAATAATTTTTAATGCTACTGCTGTAGGAATCGATGCATTTCATGGTATATGTTAGTGAGTAGGAGATGAAACTGAATGATAATTTCTTGCATCAATTGTATTTTATTATTGCTTACTGGTTTGGTCCCAGGTTAAGGTACATTGAGTACACAGCAAGATGGGTAGGGAAATCGTAGACCATAGGATCTAGAAGGAAGCTTAGAGTTTGTCAAACCCCTTGCTATACAAAAGGGGGAAACTGAAGCCTCAGACATGAAGAGAAGGGCCACAGATGACACAACGTTTCTAGGGCACAGTGAGGCAAGAACTCATCTATTGTGTCCCACAGCGTGGCGGATGCAGACCATCACCAGCACACTGGATATGTTTGGGAGCTACTGAGATGAGAATTTTATTTATTTGTTTATTTATTTTTTTGGTGAGGAAGATTGTCCCTGAGCTAAGATCTGTGCCAATCTTCCTCTGTTTTATGTGGGACACTGCCACAGTGTGGCCTGACAAGCGGTGCTAGGTCCACACCCGGGATCTGAACCTGTAAACCCTGGGCCGCCAAATCAGAGTGTGCAAACTTAATCACTATGACTCCGGGCCGGCCCTGAATTTTTTTTTAATTTACTGATATATTTATTTGTTTTTTATTCCCACTGTTAAAAAAGACTTGGATTAGTACAACATATTTTCCCTGTAGTTGCCTGAGCCTTGCTGCATCTGGGTCTGAGTGGCTCCCTTGTTTCATGGGGTCATTAAGGGACTTTGGAGCTGCAATAGACATGACAGTGATCACATCCCTACCCTGTCTGGGGCATAAGAATCCCCAAGTTCTTACAACTTCTCATCCTGCTCTGTTTCCCACCTTGCTCACAAGGCTACATTCAGTTCCTTGAATATATCAAGCGCTCTCTTGCCACAGGTCCTTTGCACATGTGATTCTCTCTGCCCATAATGCTCTTCTGCCTTATGTCTACAGAGCTAGATTCTTCTCCCACTTTAGTTCTTAGGCTAATTGTAGAGTTGCCAGATAAAATATAGGATTCCCAGGCAAACTTTAATCTTAGATAAACAACAAACATCTCTTTAGTATAAATATGTCCCAGATAATGCATGGGACAAACTTATACTAAAAAATGACTCATTGCTCACCTGAAACTCGTATTTAACTGAGTACCTTGTATTTTACAAATGCTGTGTGTGTGTGTTTGCATGTGTGTGTTTGTCTATGCAGGTTTACTACAAGCAGATTTGTGCAACCACCACAATCAAGATGTGTACCGGGGGCCGACCCCGTGGCCGAGTGGTTAAGTTCACATGCTCTGCTTCAGCAGCCCAGGGTTTCACCAGTTCGGATCCTGGGCGCAGACATGGCACCACTCGTCAAGCCATGCTGAGGTGGCGTCCCACATGCCACAACTAGGAGGACCCACAACTAAAAATACACAACTATGTACCAGGGGGCTTTGGGAGAAAAAGAAAAAATAAAATCTTTAAAAAAAGATGCATACCAGTTCCGTCATGAGGCTCCCTCAGGTAACCCTTTGTAGCCATAGAGCCCTCCCTCACAGTTTCTATCCTTGAGCCCCAGCAACCACTATGGTGTTCCATATCTCTATAATTTTGTTAAGAGATGAGCATTTCCAATAGCTATGTTCTTACTTTAACATATATTGGAAAAAACGAACACATCAAAGCCATGATTTCAGAGATATTGCTTAAGATGAAGGTAACTTGAGCATTTAAGTTTTGTAAAGGAGTCAATTTAAAGAAATATGGTGAGTAAACAATAATTCAGTGCTTGAAAGCTATGATAAAAATTGCGGAGATGGTAGATGATGTGTTTGAGAAACAGCAAATTGGAGGAAGCTAAAAGAAGCAGGTTGAAGCAAGAGGGGGCGGGCATCTGTTCACCCCTCCTAATTCTCAGCAGGTACCCTTAAATGTGGGCGAGGCCGTCCAAACCAACACTTCTGGTCCAGTCTTCAGGGCGCCGTTACAAATTCAGCCAGTTACTCCCATACATTCGAGCAGGAATGCAGGATTAAGTACAAGAAAGCTTAAATACACCCTGGCTGATTCTGTGCTAACAGCATAGAAATTACCATGTGACAGACAGAGTCTAAACTTTTAATAGTCTCGTTTTTCCACTTGTAATTCATACTTAGTTCTTAAGGAATCAAAGGAAAAGAAGTAAGGTAGAAATTAGAATAGCTGAGCAGATTCTAACTTATCTATTAAGGGCTGAGAAGGGGAGTTTGCATAAGTCTGCAAAACTTACTTATATCTTCATATGCAAAAAAAAAAAAAGAGGAAGAAGCAGGGCTAAAAATCTATGACTCTTTAGGTAAGACATTTTTGTTGCTTGCTTCATTCTTCTTATAGGTGTGAAAATAAAGAGAATACAGTTTTTAAAAAAGAGAAAGCTTAAGTATCAATATTTTAACATTTTCCTCATCAAGGCAGCCTTTGTAGTTATAAGAACAGATTCTCAGGGCTGGCCCTGTGGCCGAGTGGTTAAGTTCGTGTGCTCTGCAGCAGGCGGCCCAGTGTTTCATTGGTTCGAATCCTGGGCATGGACATGGCACTGCTCATCAAACCACGCTGAGACAGCGTCCCACATGCCACAACTAGAATGACCCACAATGAAGAATATACAACTATGTACCGGGGGGCTTTGGGGAGAAAAAGGAAAAAATTTTTTTAAAAAATTAAAAGAACAGATTCTCCACCTCAGAAGTATTTATTTGCCTTCTATTTGGTAAACTAACACCACAGTGGGGAATCTGAAGTAAGTTTTAATTTTTTAAAGATTTTATTTTTCCTTTTTCTCCCCAAAGCCCCCCAGTACACAGTTGTATACTTGTAGTCATGGGTCCTTCCAGCTCTGCTATGTGGAACGCCACCTCAGCATGGCCTGATGAGCGGTGCCATGTCCGTGCCCAGGATCAGAACCAGCGAAACCCAGGGCCGCTGAGGCACAGCGAGTGAACTTAACCACTTGGCCACAGGGCGGCTGAAGTAAGTTTTGATCCAGAAGAAATGCACCATCAGTCTCATCGCACACCACCTTCCACGTGCTGTACACAAAGTGGACATTCAGTAAATATTTCATTGGCCTCTCACTGATTTAAAT
The DNA here is from genome assembly GCF_021613505.1 of Equus quagga. Taxonomy (NCBI): domain Eukaryota; kingdom Metazoa; phylum Chordata; class Mammalia; order Perissodactyla; family Equidae; genus Equus; species Equus quagga. The sequence continues at coordinate 60,217,863 of NC_060270.1, forward strand.
TTAGGATATCTTTTACTAGTTTAACAAGGAATCTGAAAGTTATAAATCGTTTCATTTCCTGGTGGATTGCATTTTACGAAAACTAACTGTGAACACTAGAGTTATTTTAAATTTTTGTTTTCATTTCCCATGAACTTCTGAACAACAAAAAAATTGAATGAAAAATTCTGTTACTCACTGACTTACAACACTAAAAAAATACGTTATTTCAACTTGATTCACTCCATAATATCACTACTTTTAAAAAAGGAAATTTAGTCAGCTTTTAGTGAAAATAAATGGTGGAAATGGGTTGGTGCTCCAGTTAGTGCAATCTTTAACACAAGTTATTCTAATTCTGGCTCTTCATAGAAAATAATTTCGTGTTGGAGGATCTTGCTGCATCTTAATTATAAATATCATGTGCTGTATATCTGGGGGCTGTATCTGTGGCATTTATCACTGAATTAATTCATAGGGATTTTCCTCCGAATATTATGAAAGAGGCAGTGCATATTCTCTTTCAGAAAGATGTGTCCGGAATTTCTCAATGGCTAGTTCAGGAAAGAAGAAAGCTTCATTTTCTGCTCTAAATTTTATAAACCAGCCTGCTATAGCATCTTCGTATTGGCACTTTGAGGAACGTAAAGTGAGCGCCCTCCAAGGGAAGAGTGTGGGTAAAACGGCTTCGTGGTGATGCAACATTAAACGGAAGAAGAAGCGCGCCCCGTGACCCTCTCTTCCAGCTCCGGCGGAGTGCGGGGAGACCACGCTAAGAGAGCTGGTAGGGTTAGCACTTATTAAAACTATCTTCATGCCCAATATAAGGGCTATTTATAGGAAATGAACTTGTAGCGTTTATTCCACGTCTAGTACTAGAACTCCGTTAGCTACGAAAATGCCAATAAGACTCTATTTTGACTCTTCATGATGTGATTAAAAGAAAGGAACCACAGAAAGAAATAGATTGTATTGGCAGAATTCCTTGCCTTCTCTGTCCTGTTAATATTTAAGTGTAAATGGACTGGCAAGGCTGGATCCATTGCCTCCAAGGATGGATGGAACTTTTGGCCATGTTTATTGACAGAGCGTTTGCCAAGTCCGCCAGGTCGGCCACCGTTGTGGCCAGCTTATAGGAAAGGGGGGCTTCGGGTCACATCCACAGCTCTCTGGAGTCATCCCACACTGCAGGCATTACAACAATGCAGGCTGAAGAGCACGGGCTAGAAACTTTACACACATGCCCCCCCGAATTTACTGGGGAAGAGTTTAAAGAGACTAAACAAGTCCTCTAAAAAGACAAAAAGGAACCTAACAATTTGCTCCCTGGAAGTCTGTCAGAGGGCATAAATTATGACACGCATCTCAGCGAAGCGTCTCTCTTGCATTGAACACCCTCCCTCCCCCCGCCACCCCCCTCCCCCCCCGCCGACCCCGCACTGTTACCGTGTCAGAAACAGCCGGGCCGAGGACATTTATCTTACTCATTAGTGCACAGGAAGGTGACATTATATAAGATCAGATAGCTGTGTACTCAGAAATCTGAAAATCAATTTTCTCAGATGACATAGAAACTTGATAAGCATCTACTGCGCTTCTGGTACTCAGTATTTATCCTGAACTCAAAATTAGATTCAATTTCTTGGCGAAAGAGTTTCTCCGTTCCCTACTCTTAAAGTCCTGATTCTTCCCGGCTCCCTTCTCTGTAACCCTCCAAACACCCAGGCACACCCTCATCCATCCCCCACCCCTCCCTGTTGTGAAATCTCTTCCATTTTTCCACGTTACTATGTTTCTCCTGACAAGGAGAGATTTGAGCTGGACGATTTAACTTAGAATTTCTTTAGGGAGATCCTAGTGAGTTAGGATACTGCTTTTTTTACTACTGCTTCATGAAGTTGTTTTCTTCAATGCATTATTTTAGAGATTGGGAGGAGTAGTTCACTTCAAAATTCTTTAGCGAAGTCCTGTTCTGTTCGTCAGAAAAATCCCTGCTCGGGTTGAGAATTTTATTGTGTGGTCCTATGCCACACCTGGAGTATGTTCTTGAAGGCCCGGGAAAGTCTCGGCGTGCCGCCGTCCCACGTGCCGGCCGAGCGAGCCTGCCTTCCCGCGGTGGGGGCGCGGATGCCCTCCGAGGGGCTTCAGTGCCCAGGCCTGGTGGGAGTGCTTGTTTTGTTTGGAAGGGTGCTGATCCGCTATTTAGCAAGCCCCTGTCGTTACTTCTGTCTTGAGTGTAGTAAGCAAAGAAACTATGATAGAGATTTTGATTTTCTTGCTAGACTTTGAATTAAGCATTTCAATATGGAGAAAAGTCTGAAGAGATCCTGAGCTTAACTACTCCTCATTAGCTAATTAGACAACTTTGAGGGTAGAATCAAGCCTCTTGAACCATCAGCAACTTTTTTGAATGTGTTTTAGGGTCTGAAAGAGTTAACATTCAAAGATGCCTAATTTACTCCCCAGGAGTAGTTCAGGCCTGGGAGAATTTTGAGTCATTATAGATTTTTTAACTTTCTGTCTGAAGGAGCAATTCACACGGAGGCAGGCAGACGAGCAGAGGCTGGTCACCGCGGACGCCCACGCCCGGAGCCCCTTCCTGCTCGCGGAGGCCCTGCACAGGCGAGAGCTGTTCTAAATGATGCTTCTCACAATGCCTCCCAAAGAGAACGTGGCAAATGGATTCAATTCTTTCAAACCGAATTGAATATCTAAAGGAACATAAATCTGAACAACCAACCTGGTTCTATCTGTTCCTTTCTGATAATTTCACTGCGTTCCCATTATTTGAAGTGGGTTAGATCAAATTTAAGATAAAACACCTTTAACACAAATTTGTAAAGTGAGCATTTAAAGGAGAGAGAGAGGCTTGTTTCAGGATGGAGAGATGGCTTTCCTATAATTGAGTATTGCTCGTGTTCATAATGTTCCACTCTCTAGCAGGGGTGGTTTTTTAATTAAAACAAAGCTGAGAAAACCCAATTTGGGAAGAGACAGTGCAGAACCAGCTGAGGCCTCGTCAGATGCCCTCGTGTAAAACACAGAGCGGGCTGGAGCACATAGTTTTAGATTGCTTATGGTAATTGGAGTTCTAGGGAGAGGTGTGTTTTTCAAATAATGGGTTTGGCACAAAATCTGCATGCACACACACACCCAGTTCCAGTGGAACCAGGTGAGTTTTATCAGTGGAAGGACAGGAGCCACTGCACTTTGGGACAGATTGTTTTAGGGGAAAACTATTGTGTCAACTCGGATGATTCAAACATCTAACCAAAGGTTATGAATGAACTCTGACAGGGAGTTTTCTGAAACAAAAGTCTTCCTTCAACCTGTTTTTGGAGTCAGCTTTTTTTTTTTTGAGGAAGATTTGCCCTGAGCTAACATCTGTGGCAGTCTTCCTCTACTTTGTATGTGGGACACCTCCACAGCAGGGCTGATGAGTAGAGTGGGTCCACACCAGGGGTCCAAACCCACAAAGCTGGGACTGCTGAAGCGGAGTGCAGAATGTTAACCACTTGGCCACGGGGCTGGCCTCTTGAAGTCAGCATTTTCACTTCACCGGAGGGCTTTTTTTCCTCTCTATTATATCAATACGTATAAAACCCTCTTAAGAAGAATAAAATAGTATTTCTTTACTGAAACAAGAGACACTCATTGAGGATTGACCAAGCACCAGGTTCCAGCCTGGAGACGCGGCGGGAACGCAGGCACCCAGGCCACAGCCGCCCCCCTGCTGTCTTGCTCTGGCAGGGCCACAGGTACGCGGGCTGAGGAGGCAGCTGAGGGGGCTGTGAGGGCTGCTGTGCCCTGGTCACCCGAGATCAGGTGGACAACGGTTCAGCCCCCATGGGGTAGGCAGTGGGGAAGCTTCTGCTGGGTGGGAGGGTGGTATTCGAACCAAACTTGGATGGCTGACACTGGTGCCTGGGGAAGGTTGGTGCATGAATAGCAGCCAAAAGACAGAGTGAGGAGGGGCTTCATTCAGTACAAAACCGGGAGCCAGCGACAGTGGTCATGAAGGCGAACACGGAGCCTCCAGAGAGGGAGGACCGAGGAGGGGGCATGGTCAGACCGGAAATTTCCTCTGGACCTTCCTGGCTGCTCCACTGTCTCTTCTTATACCCAGCATCTAGGGTAGTAGGTCCCACCTCTGGTGCCCCCCAAAGGCGGATGGAGGTGTCTAGCAAGCCCCCAGGATCAGCAGGAAAGAAAGGCAATCCAGGCAGAGAGAACAGCCTGTACAGAGGCCAGACTGTGCAGTGTGATTGGTAGGTGGCAAGGAGCAGCTGTGGTGTGAGTGGGAGCGTGGCCTGAGGTCAGCGCCATGGCCACCTCCTGGGAGACCCGCCTGTGACAGGGGCTGCCTCCCTGCACCGCGGGGCCTCCACGGGGCAGCGGGAGACCCCAGGCACTAGCACAGTCCGCCCTTCCCCGAAGGAGCCCCTGTTAGTACTGAGACCGCTTCAGTGAGGACTCTGTTGGCTTTTACTCTTCCCAAGCAAACACTTCACAGAGCGTCACAGACACATGCCAAACCAGGCGCCTAAAAACCAGACGGAGCATAGTCGGTTTGTCAAGTACACTTAAAATTGCGCAATCTGTGAAAGGGCCACAAGGCAGCGCAGAGGGCAGGCGAGCTGTGAAGGGCCTGGGAGCCCCACGGCGCTGACGAGGCCCTGGCAGAGGCAGCAGGGAGGCAGCGCGCCTGGCGAGCAGAGGTGCGCTGGAGTGCCACGCGACGCCCGAGGCAGCCGTCTATGTCACCGAGTGCTCGCGATCTTTTCAAGGACCGGGTGAACAAGAACATGACCGTGCGTGATAGACTTCAGAGCCGCATAAAATGGTGCGAGAATTCCTTTTTCATAAGAGAAATGAGGATTACTGATTGCTTACATTACTAAGAATCTAGTCTTGCCCTCCCGCTGCTGGGTCACGGGACCTTGAGAAAGGGACTCAACCGCTTTGAATCTCTGTGTCTTTATTTTTAAAATGGAAATGACACTATCTGCCTGTCAACTTAATTGATTGCTATAAAAATTAAAAGTTGCCACAGAGATAAAAGCGTATGGTAAACTGCAAAATGCACATTAAAGATGAGGTATTATCAAAATAATTAATATGATAACTAAAATTTCTAAGGTAGAGTTTATTTAAAAATGAATCATACATCACATGGACGGGGAATTAGGGCAGAGCAAAAGCGCGAGGCAGGGGTGGGGTAGGGATAGTGAAAGTCAGAAAGAAGCTGATTCTTCAACCCAATAATCAAAGGGCTGGATGTGACGCTAGGAAAATCTGTCCTCCTGTAAGAGAACAAGTGATCCGGCCCGTGAGGAGGCGAGCTTGTTGTGCCAACAAAGACCCATAGGTGTGGCTTTTGCGTATGCTCCTTGTTTGGTAGCTGACAGCACAAATGCCGGGAAGCCAGGCCAGGAGAGGTTTCATAAAGGACACCTGAGAGTAAACACGCACCCAGAACTTTTCACTGCCACAAGTGCCTGACTGGACAAACATAGATATCTGGACCCGGGGGAGCCCTCCCTGGTTGTCTAAAGATGCTCAGTGCAAACATCGTAGGAAGCCCAGGGGCCATTAAGCTCCTACTTTCTCTCAAATTTGTGAGCATGGAGCCTTACCACTTGGATTTCAGCAGAGCGTCCGCGATATCTTGGAAATGGGGGTGCCATTTAAAACCTTCAGTGCAGCGGCGCTCACCGGCAGAGGTCTGTGCACACCTCTGCGAGCATAAAGCAGACCACTTCTGGTGCCCTTTGTAGTCAGATCCTTCCTTTATCCTAACCCCTGGCATCACAGAGCCGCTCTCTGCGTCCACAGTGTTGACTCTTCCAGAGTGTCGTATAAATGGAGTCATTCAGAGTGCAGAGTTTGTGGCTTAGGTTTGGAGCTACGACAAGCTGTGATAAAAGCGCATCTAGACCAGGCCATCAAAAGAAGGCCAAGCTCCTTCTGATTCACCTGGAGATGTTCGCAGGCTTAGTGAGGCACGTGCTTTCTCCTCATTCTTGGTTGCAGGACGTTGATAGGGTTGTCTTCTCATAAATGCTTTCTGCCTTGGGCCTTTCTTCTCAGGGCATCATAGCTTCCTACCACTGATGGAGCCAAACTTTATTCTACAGTCATCACTGACCAATTCTTTTTAAATCAGGATGTGGTGCACAATGCCGGTGGTTCAGAGGTGAAGGCCTTGGTCTCTGCTGTCAAGAAGCAAGGAGCTCTCCATCAGCGGCTCTGCAGTGCCAGGTGTCTGCTGTGGAATTCTCGATTCTCCTCAGAGAACAACTGGCTTATTTTCACCTTTATTTATTCAAAATTTGAGCTGGACTATGTGCCAGGCACCATTCTTGACACTTGGAATAAAACAGTGAACAAAACAGAAATTCCTGTCCTCACAGAATTTACAGTCCGGCTAGTGGAGACAAATAATAAACCATAAATATAATAAATAATAAATAAAAATATAATAAGTAAATTACATGGTATGTTAGAAAGTGAAGAATAATATGGAAAAAAGAAAAAGTAAGGTGAAATAAGGAAGTGCTAAAGGTGGGTAGAGTTGCTATTTAAATGATTCGTTTTTAGAAAAGGTGACATTTATTTGATAGAGTTGAGAGGATTAGGTCATGAAGCTATCTGGAGAAAAAGTACTCCAAGCAGAGGATACAGACAGTGCAAAGGTCCTGAGGTAGAAGCATGCCACGAGCTATGAGGACTGATTGCCTGGAGCAGAGAGAGCAAGGGAGTATGAGACAAGATCGTAACAGTAATTGGGGGTGGGGAATGAGCTCACATGGGAGCATGTAAACCATTAAAAAGAATCTGTTTTAACTCTGAGGGAGATGGAAACCACTGCAGGGTTTTGAGTAGAGGCATTGCTTGGCCTGACTTCCGTTTCAGAAGGATCTCTCTTGCAAGTGTTTTGAGAATAGATTGTAGGGGCGATGGGACTGCAGGGGATCCGTGGTAGTAATCCAGGAGAGCGATGACGGTGGCAGAGACCATCGCATTAACAGTGGAGGTGAGAAAAGGTGGGTTCTGGATATATTTTTAGGGTAGAGCCAACATGATTCTCTAAGAGTTTAGACGTGGGTTGTGATTTAAGAAAAAAAATATTCAAAATTAATACTATTTTAGGTATTCCAAAATGGTACTCTGTTTATTTTTGGCCTGAGGAGCTGAAAGGTTGGAATTCCCATCAAATGAGTTAGCGGAGGGCATGGATGTAACAGATTTGGGGAGAGAAGATCAGCACGTGTTGAATGTGGGATAGATATTAGATATCAGTGGAGATCTGGGTTATAGCTGGAGTTTGGGAGAGAAGTATGAGCTAGAGATATATATATATATACTTGCGAGTTCTTGGCATACAGATGGTACGTGAAGTCCTATGACTAGATCACACAGAGAAGGTACCAGATCATCCTCCTGTCTTGAGTTTCGTAGCTAAACTGAACTAGAAACCCGAAACAGGGTGGGAAAGTCTCATTCTCTCAGATGTTAGCGTCTCCTGCAATTTGGCATTTCTGGATGGTGGTCCCCTCTCCCTCCTTCCCTCCTTTCTTTTTTCCTTCCCTCCACCTTCTTATAAACATCAGCAACTTCCTCCATTCAAATAAGAGGAAGACAAATGGAAAAAGAGAGAAAGAAGAAGAGGGAAGGAACGGGAAGAGATTTTTGTGTGCTGCTGAATTTTCATCAATAATCCCATTTCTCCTATTTTCACAATGATATATTTGTCAGTCATTAAGTATGTATGAGGCTAAGTTAACAAAGAAGATGACTTTTCAGATTTTTTTGGCCCTGAGCTAACATCTATGCCAATCTTCCTCTATCTTTTAGTATGTGGGCCGCCAGCACAGCATGGCCGCTAACAGGGTGGTGTAGGTTTGCACCAGGAACTGAACCCGGGCCACTGAAGCAGAGCGCACTGAACTTAACCATTAAGCCACTGGGCTGGCCTGAAGACGATTTTTAATTATCATGTGTCTAAGGACCCAGGAGATAAAATGGACTGTTTTATTCATTCTTTAAATGTGTTTCCCCCCCTTCAAATTTTCCTGAAGAGGATGGTGAAGAATTTTCTAGTCTTTGCTGTGAAAGAGGAGGCAGCCAGTGAGCTTCTCTGAAGAACTCTGTACAGCATGCAGAGACAGCTGCTTGTTATCATTGCATTTCCCAATTCTCAAGCGTTTGGACTATTAAAGTTGCCCAATAGAGCCAAGATTCAGGAACAAGGCAGAGCTTTCATAATATGATGTATGATTAGTTCCATTTTACCAAGAACTGCTTTTTCTCCCCCTGAAACCAAAACTAGCCTTGTAGATGATCTGGGAATTACGTGGAAAGTATTCCTGTGTGTACCATTTTGAAGTAATTATTCCCTTTCCACTTCATCTCGGCTGCCCACAGGAAAACTAGGCAGGCCCTGGAAAAGCTCTCTCCCGTAGAATAAAGCTCAGGATTTGCACCTCTGACAATGAGCCTGTCATTCCTACCCTGAGCTCCTATGCGCCTCAGCTGACGGGGCGTTGACCCTCTGCTTTTGCCTGTCTTTCGCCCTCTCCAGACTGCTCGCTCTACACCAGTGACCCTGCGGGCTGAGCCCTCTGACAGAACGCTCCCCAGTACCACTTCTGCCTCCCTACCGTGGGGGATGCCCAGCCCCTTCGCCTGGAGCAGGGCGAGTGGGCCCTTCCGGAGAACATCTCACAGATAGAAGCATGGTGGGAGGAGCCTCTGTAACACTCACTACTCACCCGTGTGCCTCGCCCCCATCTCAGTTTCCTACTTGCAAATGCTCCCAATTAGAACTCTTGTGAAATAAACTCATGCTTGCTTTTCCTACCTTAAGTTGGTGATGACCGAGGTCTGGTTGAGGGAAGGTTGACAGGGAAAATAAATAGCCACAATAGAATTATATTCATTAAAAAGTGAAAGGAGGAGAATCAAGAGATTTTAAAAATTGCCCTAATAAGTAAGTAAATCGCTTTAATAAATAATAGTCCTATGTGACATGTAAGAAAGTAAAAAATAATCAAGGACCTTGTATTTCGATAGTAAGCAAAATTGCCTCTTTCACGAAGCGCAGAGTGCAATGTGGAGAGGGGTGATGACTGAGCACAGCGTGGCTACATTGGTTTGAAAGCTGGTAATGCGATAGTAATGAGCCCAGAGGATGCTAGACCCTCGAGGGTTGTCCAGTAATGAAATATGGAGTAAAAACGACAGCACTGACTGCTGCTCCCTACCGGACAGAGACACGTCCGTGCAGGCAGCCATCTGGCAGGCCGTGGCAGGTGGAATCATCAGGCTTCATTATCTGAGCTTTGTGAGAGCCCTAACCAAACACCGCCAGCCCAATCACTCCAAACCACTGCTTTTGTCTAAATCTAAAAACAGGACAATCCCTGGTATGTCCAGTCCATAGACCCTAACGTTTGGTCAGGCAACACCAACTCATTCCAAAGGTGATGTTTGGGATTGCAAATGACATTGTCCTGTAGAAGGCCATTGTTTGGTGGTGTTTACCTTATTATGCCAGAAAAATAAAGTATCATTTTTGATATTGATAATGAGTCCCATTTTTACTACGTGCCTGGGGGAGAATAAAATAGGAAATCAGAACACATCTGATTCAAAATAGGAAAATAGAAACTCTTCAACTTTCACTGAATGGAAACTAAGAATTTCTTTGGACAAATTAATTTAAAAATAGCCAGCTTTGCCTCTGTATTTTTCTCACAGTGTTGCATACCTATTTTGCATGTTGCTGGTTCCAATAACAGTTTAAAACAGAATTTGGGGGCTTTCCAAAGGAGGAACACTCTTTGTTGTTTTCTGTTGAAAGCACATCTTTCTGTCAGCACTCTGACTGCTTTCCGTTGATCTCAAGATAAGAACTGCAACTTAGCGAAGCTGGGAGGCCTTGTAAATGGCCAATAAAACATAATCTTTGGGAATGTTACTTTTAGAAGTTGAGCGCACAGTAGACACAGTAAAAATATTTTCTGATTTTTCACAAAGGACTCTGTGGCCTAGAACTATTGGGATAGGAGTTAAAGCAGCATATCAGTGATCAATGGCAATGTGATCAGGACTCACAGAGAAAGGAATCTTTGCTTCTGTCCTTTGCACCGCGAAGGAGAAGTTCGTGTCTTTGGGACTTTGTGTCTCGCACATAGCGGGTGCTCCATGGACATTTCTTGAATGAATCTACAGCAGAAAATATTTATAATATTCTCTCTGTGGCTTTCCCAGAGGCAATATTTCCTCAGTTCTACTGCCAGAGATGTGAAAATCCTTGTGGTGTGGAATGGAAAGAAGCTGAATGTCACCTCTGCAATTTGGGCAGCGGAAATGAGGGATATACCTAGTGCAAAGAATTGGGCAGAGTGATGTGGAAGTGACTGGTGAGTTGAAACCTCACCATAAGTCCTCCACTTGACTAATTAATCCCCGGATCATCCAGGGGTTTGGGGGGGCCCTTTCCCTCCAGGGTGGAATGGAATTGAGATAGTGCTTAGATAGATTCATGATCATCAGATACTTTTGTAGCCACAGCACATGTATGCACAGGATTGGCGTGTTGGGGGAAAATGCATTCATTCCCTTGGGCGTTTGTGGTTTGTTGATAATATTTTAAGACTGTTTCAGTGCAAAATGAATCACCTCGTCGGCTTAGAGTTAAGGCCTCCTCCACACACTGACTCTTAAATCTGGCATTTAGTCTCACGGCAAGAGTCAAGCCGGGTTCAATCAAGCCTGGCAGTGGCGCTGTAGAGCACACCTGTATCGTGCTGAATCTATTACCCTCTCCACACCCGAAGAGAGAGGACTGGGGTGGGTACTTGAGAGATGGCGGGTTTGACAGGACTGTCTTCTGATGTAAAGTATAATCATATTGGTCTGTTTGTAGTGATATTGCTCTGTAGATGGATATTCTACTTTTAGAACACTCTGTAACAGAAGCTGTATGTCACAGGTTATTCCGTGATGTTGCTCTCTTATGGGGTGGTACATTGAGATGCACTGAATTTCCTGAGAGTGGGAGTTGAGTGCTGGGGTGTCAGCATATCACCACCAAGTGTCTAAAATAGAACCCACTCTATACTGTCTATCCCTTTATCTTGACCACTTTCTCATATTGTCTATATTTATTGGTTATTGTCCTTCCTCCACACCAGAAAGTAAGGTCTATGAGGGCAGGGAGCCTGTCTACCCGTTCACTGTTGTACTCTGGTGTCTATCTAGGACAGTGTCTAGAACAGCACTTGGCAGATGGCAAGCACTTACAACTTTTGTTGAATTAATAAACAATATATTCTGTGATAATCCTAAATCTGAGAATGGGTCTTTTTGCTTTAATTTCGTTTCTATGTACTGCTTCGACTTGTTTGGCTGGTTGCTCTGATCTAGAGCCATCCATTGGAATCCAGTTGTGTGATTTGATTGAATCAGTAGCCCTCTCTTCTTTCCAGTATGGCTTCCAGACAAACAACTCCATCAACATCTCATCCCGCTCGCCGCCAGTGACCTCAGCTTGGCCCAAAGCAAGAGTGCCTGTGCTTTGGCTACCTCTGTCGGATGGAGCGGGTTTTCATCGTGTCTTGCTCTCACCCCTACTCTTGGCTAAGGACCCCCTTTCTTAGTCTCTAACTTATCCCTCCACATTGGTTCTCTTGGCGGGCTTTTCTGTACTCAGGGGTTTCAACAACCACCTAAACATTAATGAAAGTCAGAATAGCACAGTGAGTAAGAACCCGGGCACTGAGTTCATGCAAGCCTGAGTTCAAACCCTAGTGTCCACACTTGCCAGTTTGGGTCCTTGATCAAGTTACTAAATCTCCCTACCACTCAGTTTCCTCATCTGTGAAAATGAGTTGCTGGTAATATCCACCTCATGTAGTGGTATAGAGTAAGTATTCAATAGCCATTGCCTATTAATATTACTAATAATTTATGTGTAGACATTGCCTCTTCAGGCTTACCTATTTGCTGACACCCCACTGGTTTTAAAGTTGAGAATCATCCATCAAAAGGTGAGCAACATTGTCTCCCCGCCCACTAACCTGGGGGTTGCCCACCTGTACATTGCATGGGACAGCAACATGTAAAAAGACATTTTTTGAGAGGGCAGAAAAGTTTGCATCAAAGGAATGCTAATTTTTATTTAACAAGTAATGATATTTTAAAAATATCAATTTCTACTGTCATCATGATTTCATTAAAAAATATTTTAGTTCCCCCCGAATCTGGAGATGACAAAATCTTGGAATACAGAATGAAAAGTCCTTCTCAAAAAAAGAATATCTAGCAATTCTATAGCACTGTGCCCTCTGGGAACCCACGTCTTGATCTATTACACTGCTTTTGTCTGGTTTTTCCCGTTTCACTGGAGACCTGTGAAAATGTAGTACAGACAAGGAGTGGTCCACAGCCTGGCATTTGGGGACCCTTCTCTCCCATGCCAGAACCACCTCAAGTCACCACTTTAAAATCTTCCAGGGGACATTTCTGTAGCCTCCTGTGAACACTCTTCTAATGGTCACTCCTACTCTCAGCCAGAAATTGTCACCTCTCGTGAAGCTTTATGACCCGTATGCTGTAGCTCGTGACTTGTTGTAATTTACTTTAACATATCCTCACTGCCGGTCAAATAATAGATACGTGCATGCGTACCAGACGCTTTGCTTGTATAATCTGTATACAGTTGGGACATCCAGGCTATCTTGAATATTCCAGATAAAATTTGTCCACAAATCAGAAAGCTTTTTTCTTTCACACAGAATTGTGAGACTTTTGTCCCCCAGCTGGCTTTACCTATAACGTCCTCACCTCAGAACATCCTGAGGAGGGAAGACATAATCAGATAAAAAGTCAAATAATGCAAGAGATAATAACTGTTCAAGCAACAATATAGAGAGTGTCGCAAGATAGCATATGTTTAATTGCCAAATTAATGGCATTGAAACTCGATGCTTCGGTAGCATCGTGAGTGCTCACTGGTGCTCATGCGTGCTCACTGGTGTTTTGGTGCCTGTGTTGACTTGTGCGTACAACAGCATGTTACCACCTTCCCTACATTTTTCAGACATCTCTCTTCATTTCTATTCTGACTTTCTGGTGCTTGTCTAATTCGTGGTCTTACCAGGAGTCATTCTAACCAATGTCTCCAGCATCTCCCCTTTTTTGCTATCTTGAGTCCTTCCAACTCCTTTGATCAGCCTCTCCACTTCTTAAGTGCTCCTGATACGATGATCTTCTTCAAGCACCTCCTTATGTTTGTCATGTCCTCTATAATTTTTCATGGATTTCCAATTGTTGGCTTACCCAGTGGCCCTTTCACAGATGGTTTTGGGTTACCAAAGGATATTGCCTCTCTCTTTTCCTTGACTAAGCACCTCTCCCTCACCAGTCAAGCCCTATTATATTTATTCTCTTCTTTCAGATATTGATTCATGGTGATTTTTGATTACCAGCACTATGGCTTTTTTTTTTTTAGAACTAAACTAAAATTCTTAGCACTGGCCTAGGAGTCAGAAGACCAAGGCTGAGGTCCTGAAGAGCCCCATACTGGCTAACTTTGAACAAGTCACTGACCCAGTGAAAACCACAGAATAAAATGGTGATTCTAGAAATGGGAACTTTTGAAAGTTTTATTACTTGATGAAATAAAAAATGGGCAACTCTATGAGGTAGTCTTTGTACCTAACAACAACAACAAAACTTGTCTTCTGAAATGTTGCTGATCCATGCTATCCACACGTCTGACAACCCTTAGATCATTTGGCATGGTGGGAGAGGTGGGTGGGGAGACAATGTAGCTCGGCTTTTACCAGATAACAGTTAGCTTTAAATCCAGTGGGGCCTGGGAGAGATGGATCTGGAGAGTCAGTGAATGGCTAAGCCTGGAGAGGCATGTTTAGACACAAACTGTTAATTACGTTAATAGGTAGATTGTTGAGTACAAATTGATATGTCAACAAATGAGATGATTGCACTTTGTAACCTCCGAGCTTTACGTAAGTCAGTCAGTTCTACTACTGTTCTGCAGCTGATAACATCCTACTAAGGCTTCAGTTGAGTGCCTAGTGCTTTTAGACAAGCAATAGAAGAGGAATAACAGCATCTGGGTCAAGTCATTGCCTCACGCTGAGCCATAGTGGAGGGCTCTTCTCTGGAATTTTGAATTTTTATCTGAAAAATAGGGGCTCTTTTTCTGGCTTCAAAAATTTAATGATAGCTACTATGAACAGTTGCACACCAACACATTAGACAACCTAGAAGAAATGGATAAATTCCTAGAAACATACAACATACCAAGACTGAGTCATGAAGGAACAGAAAATATGAACAGATCAATTACTAGTAAGGACATTGAATCAATAGTAAAAAAAAAACCCCTCAACAAACAAAATTTCAGGACCAGATGGCTTCACCAGTGAATTCCTCCAAACATTTAAAGAAGAATTAATACCAATACTTCTTAAACTCTTCCAGAATCTAGAGAGGAGGGAACACCTCCAAACCCATTTTATGAGGCCTGCATTATCCTGATACCAAAACCAAAGATACTACAAGAAAATTAGAGGCCAATATCCCTGATGAACATAGATGCAAAAATCCTCAACAAAATATTAGCAAATCAAATTCAATAATGCATTAAAAGGATCACACACTATGATCAAGTGGGATTTATTCTAGAGATGCAAAGATGGTTCAACATTTTCAAATCAATCAATGATATATACCTCATTAACGAAAAGAAGGACAAAAATTTCAAGATCATCTCAATAGATGCAGAAAAAACCTTTGACAAAATTCAACAACTATTTGCAATAAAAACTCTCAACAAACTGGGTAGAGAGGGACTATAACTCAACATAATAAAGGCCATATATGACAAGCCCATAGCTAACATCATACTCGTTGGTGAAAAGCTGAAACCTTTTCCTCTAAGGTCAGGAACAAGACAAGGATGCCCACTCTCACCATTTTTATTTAACATAGTACTGGAAGTTCTAGCCAGAGCAATTAGACAAGAAAAAGAAATAAAATCAGAAAGAAAGAAGTAAAAGTGTCTCTATTTGCAGATGACGTAATATTATATGTAGAAAACCCTAAAGACTCCTCCAAAACATTGTTAGAACTAATAAACAAATTCGGTAAAGTTGCAGGATATAAAATCAATATATAAAAATTTGCTGTATTTCTGTATATTAACAATGAGCTATCTGAAAGAGAAATTAAGAAAATAATCTCATTTACAATTTCATCAAAAATAATAAAATACCTAGAAATAAATTTAACTTTGGAGGAAAACTATAAGAATTGATGAAAGAAATTGAAGGTGGCACAAATAAATGGAAAGATACTCCATACTCATGCATTGGAAGAATTACTATTGCTAAAATGTCCAGACTACCTAAAGAAATATGCAGATTTAATGCAATCCTTATCAAAATTCCAATGGCCATTTTTCAAAGAAATAGAAAAAACAATCCTAAAATTTGTATGGAAATTCGAAAGACCCCAAATAGCCAAAGCAATCTCAAGAAAGAAGGGCAAAGCTGGAAGCATCACATTTCCTGCTTTCAAAGTATATTACAAAGCTATAGACATCAAAATAGTGTGGTATTGGCATAAAAATGGACACATAGATCAATGGAACAGAATAGAGAGCCCGGAAGTAAATGCATGCATATATGGTCAATTAATTTATGACAAAGGAGACAAGAATATACAACGGGGAAAGGATAGTCTCTTCAATGATTGGTATTGGGAAACTGGACAGCCACATGGGAAAGAATGAAACTGGACTCCTATCTTACCACATACACAAAAATCAACTCAAAATGGACTAAAGATGTGACTGTAAGACATAAAACTCCCAGAGGAAGACATAGGAGGTAATCTCCTTGACATTGGTCTTGGTGATTGATTTTTTTGGATTTGACACCAAAAGCAAAGGCAACAAAAGCAAAAATAAACAAGTGGGACTACATCAAACTAAAAAGCTTTGCACAGCAAAGGAAATCGCCCACAAAAGGAAAAGGTAACTTACTGAATGGAGAAAATATTTGCAAATCATATATCTGATAAGAAGTTAATATCCAAAATATATAAAGTAATCATACGACTCAGTAGCAGTAAAACCCCAAACAATCTGATTAAACAGTTGGCAGAGGGACTGAATAGCCTTTTTTTTTTTTTTTCAAAAGAAGGCATACACATGCTTAACAGGCACATGAAACGGTGGTCAACATCATCAATCATCAGGGAAATGCAAATCAAAACCACAATGAGATATCACTTTGCACCTGTTAGAATGGTTGTCATTAAAAAGACAAGAGGTAAATGTTGGTGAAAGGATAGAGAAAAGGGAACCCTTGTGCACTGTTGATGGGAGTATAAATTGATGCAGCCACTGTGGAAAACAGTATGGAGATTCCTCAAAAAATTAAAAATAGAACTACCGCATAATCCAGCAATTCTACTTCTGGGCATACATCCAAGGGAAATGAAAACAAGGTATCAAAGAGATGTCTGCACTTCCGTGTTCACTGCAGCATTATTCACAACAGCCAAAATATAGAGACAACTTAAATGTCCATCGATGGATGAACAGATAAAGAAGACGTGGTATATTTACATACACAATGGAAATTATTCAGCCATGAGGGAGAAGGAAATCCTGCCATTTGGAACAACACAGATGACCTTGAGGGTGTTATGCTAAGTGAAATAAGCTAGACAGAGAAAGACAAATACTGCATGGTATCACTTACATGTGGAATCTCAAGAAAGAAAAAGGCAAACTCATAGAAAGAGAGAGTAGAAAAGTGGTTGCCAAGGGCTGGTCGGGGGGGAAATAGGGAGAGGCTGGTCAAAGGGTACAAACTTTCAGCTGTGAGATGAGCACGGTCTGAGGATCTGATGTGAAACATGGTGACTGTAGTAGATAACACTGTGTTGTATGGTTGAAGTTTGCTGAGAGAGAAGGACTTAAATGTTCTCAGCAAAAAAATGAATAAATAAGTATGTGAGGTGATGGACATGTTAATTAACTAGATGAGAGGAATCCTTTCACAGTGAATATGTATATCAAGTCACCACGATGTACACTTGAAATATCTTACTATCTTATATGTCAGTTATACCGCAATAAAGCTGGAATTTTAAAAAAATTGATATCAATCACAATTAATTTTCAAATGTTTTAATCCATTGTCTTCAATGAAAACCTATAAAATATTTGCTGCTCTTCCTCTGTTAAAATCTCTAGTCTGGCATCACTTTTATTTATTTCAATATTTTATTTAAACACCATCCATGATATCCTTTTGCCAATGAAATGATAAATAATATAAATGTACTTTTCAGGAATTTTATTTCAATAATGGCAATTTAGCAATATTGTAATACTGGTAGTACCTGTGTTGTGTACCATTGGTCAGCTGTACAAGTGGATATTCTTTCTTATTTCAAGAATAGAGATTTAGTATTTCAGGGAGATAAGGGTTCAATGCTTTGTATATATAACATCAGATTGATTATCTGTAGCTAAGGAGCCAAATGTTGGGGGGCGGGGAATCAAACAAATTTGTTTGATATTATTTATGTACAAATATATGTAGAAGTTTTTTAAAGAAAAGAACACCGTTGTAGCTTTCAAATTCATGGATGACTGCCCCCAAGTGATACTGGTCATGAATATAAATAAACTCGAAGAGACCATTTTGGTCCATAATGAACCCAAGGCTAGCCAGATGAAACGTGAACAATTGAGTCTCACATCCACATGTATTGTCTGGTCAATGACAAACACAGGCACATTTTAAATATTCAAGATATGTAGAGAATTGGGGTTATCCAGTTAAACATTAGGATTGATTGATCTCTTTTTATTTTTCTTGCGAGTAATCAACTTGCCCTAGACGTAATCAATAAGCAATTTACAGGGAAACAAAATCACTCTTTTCAACCATATTCATACTCCTGAGAACTGTCCCTGGGTGAACAACCTTGGAAAAAGAGTCAAACTTAGGATAGAAACTTAGGCTGAGTTCTGGCCCCATATTTTCCAAGTACTAACTGTACGTCTTTAGACAATATACTTTCTTCTTCGTGCGTCAGTTTTTCCACGTGTATGGACTTTTAATGAATGCGATCTTGCTGAAACCTACATTGAATGCGTCACTACTCTGCTTAGAACCCTCTACTGGATTTCACTTGAGTAAAGATCACGTCTTTCAATAGCCTTCGAGCCTGTGGATCTGGCTCCCCGTCTCTTGTCTGACTCCACTCTCACTGCTTCTCGCTTGCTCACTCATCCAGCCGCACCGGCCTCAACGCAGCAAGCACGCTCCCTCCTTCTTTCCCCCAGTTACTCCTGTGGTCACTTCCTTTCTTCCTTAAATCTTTACTTCCATGTCACCTTCTCAGTGAAGCAATCTTGTCTCAACACTCCTTATGCCCATCTCTGCTCAACTCTTTCCTTGGCACTGTAGTCATCCACACACTGCACACGTTCCTGGCTTGTCTTGTCTATTGTCTGGCTCCCCTCATAGGATGAACGCTCCACAGGGACAGGGACTTTCGTCTGTTTTCTTCCCTGCTGCATCTCCAGCACCTAGAACCACACCTGGAACATCAAAGGCACTTCACAAATATCTGTTGTGATATGTATTTCCTGAGCAAATGTGGCTTTCTGTACATCATACTGCCTTCTGAAGATCCAAAGGTGAATATGATTGCAATCCTAATCCTTAGAGAGGCCACAGTCTGCAGATGTGAGGCAACTCTTGCCAACAGCTGGGTAAGTTTAATCAGATAAATACCTACACGGAGTATTGGTCACATGGAGGTCGGAGCATTGAACTTTTATAGAGACGGGAAGGTTTCATGAAGGAAAGGATGTCCAAGCTGAGATGTGAGCATTCCATCAATTAGATGAAGCCAGAAGTACTAAGGGGAGAAAAAGTTCAAGGATAAACACATTTCCTACTCATAGAATTTTAAAAATTATAATAAATAGTGTGTACGGAAGTGTTTTGCAAACTAATGCAATAATATAGTGTATGTATTATCATTATTTACCTGGTTAAGTTTTCTTTTCCCATTGGCATCATCTCACAGGATATTCCATGATACAACTTTATGGCAAAAGGTAATCATACATATTGGAATTTTACTGGAATAGATAATCAAAATGGAGATATTCATATTGGTCTAAGATATATGAAGTGTTCAGCATGCCTAAGCACTTTTTAGACCTGTTTTGTAGTAGTTAAATCTGTTACCTCTAATTTCTCAGGCTGAGTACAAATTAAGTAGGACACTGAAAAAAATTAGTCTTAAAATAAGCCATGCTATATTTCTCAAGTGTACAAACTGTTAATTAGAACTGGGAAGTGAACAGAAGGGACTTAAAGACCTTTAATTTCAAATTGAAGCTGAAACTGGACCATGCTTGGCACTGGCATTAAAACGGAGCAGAGAATTATGGGGACTGAAACGGAAGTTGAGAATTTCTGAACTATGGAAATAATTTTGATTTAAAATTTTTACATTCATTGATTGAAATGTGTATTTTGCCTTTTCATTTCAGTAGGCAATTTCGCATATTTTAGAATAAAAATAACTTTGTAAAAGACATGAGAAATGATTTATTTTTGTCTTTTTACCTTTCCTTTAATTTATATTTTTATAATACACTCAAACTTTGCACACTTTAATATGGATTGTGTTTTGTTTTTCAATCATTAGATCAGGGGTCGGCAGCTTATGTCCTACAGACCAAATCGGCCCTGTTTTTGTACAGTCTGCCTGCTAAGACTCTTTTTGTACATTTTGAAATAGCTGGGAAAAAATCAAAAGGACAACAATATTGTGGCAAGTGAAAATAACATGAAATTCTGATTGTAATGTCCATAAACAAAGTTTTCTTGTGACCCAGCCTCACTCGTGGGTCACGTGCTGCTGCGGCTGCTTTCCCACTTCAGTGGCAGAGGACGGTGGCTCCAGAGTTCCCAAGGCCCACAGTGCTGAAAAGAGTTACTATTTGTCTTCTACAGAAAAGTTTGCTGGCTCCTCCGTTCAATCACTACTGTCGCTAGAACACAAATTATGTGAAAACGTTGATTATAATAACTAGTATATCTGCAAGAAAAATAACATTTATATTTTAAATAAGTAAGTGTGTCAATCATTTATTGTTTAATTTTATTACTCTTCTAAATATCACTGGCCCATTAACAGAACATATAAAAACCACAGCTTTACACTATCTTTTGAATTTTTGTATTTTCAATACGTGTTTGTCAATGGAGCAGGAATGAACATATTTTATTTAACAGTTCGCTGACGTGATTTATAATGTCAAGTGTTTAGACGTGTGGCTGGGGGACTCCGTTTGAACTCTGGCCCCCAGCTCTGCAATGTTAGGGGAGCTGAGGAACAGCAGACACAGAGAAGCTGAGAGGGTCGGGGAGGTGAGCAGCCTGAGTATGTAGCTCCATATTTCCATTGGGCAGCATTGGCATAGAAGGACAGAATGAGTGCCATCAGGGAGCTCACGTTTTAGGCAGACAGATAGGTAAGCAAACATGGCAGATGACAAATATAAACATGGCCGCTTTGGCAGCCTCTAAGCAAGATGCCTGGATCAGCCCGGGAGGGTCACAGGAGCCTGCAGCAGGAGGCGATGCCTAGAACGAATCTCCAAGGGTGAGCAGGAGACAACCTTCGGTCGGGAGACATCCCAGGTAGAGAACACACATGGCAAATGCACAGCCATTTGAAATAGCTTATCGTGTTTGGGAAACTATTAATAGTTGGGTATATTTAAAACTAGGGTGGGTTGGTGGGAACGAAGGAAGTAAAGCTAGAGAGGTAGACAGGGGCCACTTAGGAAGGGCTTTGAAAGTCAGGCATTATGGAAAGTTTGGAGGGAATCTGCATCTGGTCTCATGTCTAAAAATGTGCCATCTTCCGATCATGTTGAAAAAGCACTTGAAAACTTTGGAGTGAATCTTCTTCGAAGCAGCCTCATCTGAATTCTAGAAATAATATTAATTGTTCCTTTGCATTTGATCCATGAAGCAACTCACTCATAGCTAGCCAACCAGAAGAGAGTGTCCATAATATTATTGTGTGCTGTATAAAATATAAATGATGCTGAAAAGCCAAAAGACCCTGTCAGATAACAGAGAATATGGTTTTCTGAAGGATGCAAAAATTACGTAGACAAAGGCTACTTCCTTCGGTTGTAATTCACCAATTATTTATGCAAAAAGCAAGTAATATTCCACTGTCCAGGAGACACTGCAGCTTTTCATGCTTTATGCAATCTTCATGAGAAAGAGACAAAGCCAAGACCTTCTCTCCCTCCATGCCTGTCCTACTCCAGTGAGCATGTCAAGATTCTTGGTCTCATTCCACCTCTGGACGAGTGCTCCGCAGCTGATGGACCTGGACATCCACCGTCTCTGCATCAGTGGCCCCAATTTTAGACTCCACATTGAAATTGCTCACTGAGAGGAGCACACTGTTTAAGAAGTCAGGAAAGCACACAAGCTTCCATTGAAAGGGCTGGCTTGGACGCTCATGATTATAGATTTTAGATGTGGTATCTGATTAATGTCATGAGCTTAGAGATTCTCTTCACAGGCTAACTACTCCATTGTAGTATCAAAGTTGAATTTTCAAAGGTGGTTGAACTTTTCAATTTTCACTTTGGTCTTTTTCAATTCTTTAATTCTTTTGAACCAAAAAGTAGTCTTGATTGCTAGGGGTTGGAGGTAAATTAATTAATTGTTCAGCTGGATTGTGGAAAGTGACATGAATAGTTCTGAAAGCCAGGCACTCTCATTGACACAAATAGTCCATTTTCTGTACGCTCCTGCCAATTTGCCTGGTTTCCAACCAAAAGTAGCTGGACATTCAGCCTGTCCCCAGAGAGCCTGGAGTCTGACCTCGGTCCTCATTTCCTAAAGAAGAGCATGGCTGACGCCCTTTCTTCCAAGTGCTTTCCTCATGGTCAGACCCTCGGTTTGTAGGTTCACCGCAGTCAAGGACTTCCTGCTGACTTTTTCCTTTTGCGGATGATTCGCTGTAGATTACAGACCTGTGTCCTAAAGGCACTGGGGAAATAAAGTCAAGTAGGAAGACTAGACAGTCCTGAATGCTGCTTTGTGCAGGCTGGCTGTCAGCTGCCGGCCCAGTGCTCTGTGTTCTCAGTCATTTCAGATGCTGAGTAGCTGGAAGAAGTGACTGCTTCTTAAGTAATTGAAGAACGATGCCTCTCCTGGGGATGGTGAGTCTCTTACTCTGGAGCCAATTTTATCTTTTCATCTGGAACTATATAAGGCAAAAGGAACGTGTGTTCTTAGCCTCTCATCATTCCGTGGTATTCAAGCATTTTTCTAAAAAGTGTATTGTATTAACAAGTCTGCTTCCTAAGAGAAATCTTATTGATTTAGAATTTATAAACCAAAGGAAGGGCTGTATGAGGCAGTATAAGAGAGGAATGGTAGGAGTGACCAAGCCGCCCAGACTCCAGGAAGATGAGCACACGCGTGCCTTCCGTTCCGCTCCATCGGGCCCCGCCTCTGTCAGTTTGCTGCAAGGCCTGTCGGCCGGGTGGGGTGTGCAGCAGAGAGCGCGGTGGCTTCGGCAGCGATTCAGAGCTTAGGAAGGCAGAATCAATGACCACGGCATTCACTCTTGGAAAACAGGACCCATCACTAACAATGAAAACTCTTCAAAGGCACAAGTATTTTCTTAGGTGACATTGGGCTGAACAAACTGCCTTCGGCAGCGCCACACGTCTGCGTTATGCTGACCTGTTTTGCTGTAGTTAGGAGAGCAGCAGAGCCAATACTGAAGGTTCGTCTCAGGAGTTGTGGGTCATCAGTAATTCGCTCTGTACAGCTGAGGTTGCTGAGCTTCGCCACCTCGGCCAGCCAGTTCCCGCCCTAATAAGGTGGCAGGTAAAAGTACCTGGACAAAAAGAATAATTCTTCCTGGCATGGTGATGTTCATTTTCAGGAACACTTTCCTGGAGGTACAATATCAAACACGTAATTGACTCCTGGGGTGGTTGTTTTTGTTGTTTGTTTTGAGCTTTCAAAATATGTGGGAGCCATTACGTGTAATCGCTGAGCAATCCCACAGACAACGGCTCTCGAGTAGGAAGGGGTAGTGGACTTGCACCCGTCTATTGTGAGTGCCCTGACCGGGGTCGGGTGGCAGGGCGCGTGAGAGCACCCTCTTTCCTGTGTGGGCTCACTTCACTCTGAGCTCCCGGTACGGTGCTCTCAGGCAGCCTCTGAGCTCCCTCAGGCAGGAAGGCGGGCGGTGGAAGCTGGATCTGCTCACCGTCCTCTGTTGTTATCACCCAGACGCAGCCTCCAGTGAAGGCCTGGTATCTGAGAAGTCCGCCTCCAAAGTCACAGTGGCAATTAATAATGTCCACACCTAAATCAAAATTCCTACCACCGCTCTTGCTAGTAATAGAAGATCCTTCCTGTTTCCTCCATAAATTAGTCTATAACTGTCTCTGCTTCTCTTTTGAGTGAAAGGATTTTAATTACACGATGCTCAGGGGCACAAAGCTTCGGCTCGTGGGTAAAGACAATGGAAGCTCAGGAGAAAAGCACATTAAACCTTCATCGAGGTTGTTTACACATTTGTAACGGTGGCTGTGGTCGCCTCTGATAGCAAGGACAATAAATCAAAACCTTAGGATGTTCTTTTCATTAGCCAATGATTTTATAGCCGGTGGTGGCTTTTTAGCTATCCGTGCGTAAAATGCAGTGAGATAATTTGTAATTACTGAAAATAACTAGTTTTAATTCCCCCCACGGATATTTATGGCCTTCATATTATTTGAAAGATTCAAGTTGGCTTCGAAATAGAGCATCAGTGATCCCCTGACCATCAGCACAGCCCACTGGGCACACTGGGAACGTCCCCAGGCTTCTTCCCCAGCCCTTTACTGGGGTTCCATCACTCCTGTGACCAGAGTATGGCCACCATGTGGTGCTCCTGATTCCAAACAGATGACAAAAAGAAAAGTCACCTGGTCCCCTGGGGAAGAGATGGGATAGGAAGAAGAAATAAAGTGTGAGATGAAATGGGGAGAGAGCTCTCTGGGAAAGCAGGCGAGATCAGCGTTCTCATCCTAGCTGTACCACGTACCAGGTGTGTGAACTAATCTCTCCCAGCCTTGGTTTCCTCATCTGTAAAATGGGAGTGGTAATATCTGCCTTGTTCAGAGAACCAGTGAGAGGATGTTGATAAATAAATGAAAAGCAATGGGATATATTGGAGTATATGAGGAAGCCATTTGGTGTAAACCTAATTCAGCCTGACCTTGTTTTTCCAAAAGGGCCTGACGTGGCCTGCTGAGCATGCATTGTACATCTGCTTTCAATGTTTACTATGCCCCAAAGACAAGAATGATGCCCCTAAAGATAGGGATGCAGTTTCCCCCCATATCCGCATTTCTTTAAGGATAAGCATCTCTTCCTGGGAACTAAGGATGAATTACTGACCTGCTGTGCTCGCCTTGTGACCACCGACCTGCTGTGCCAGCTAAGCATCTCCTGACAGTAGTAAAACAGACACTCCTGCCTACGTGGTGTATGCACTTTGTTCCAAGATGGTATAGAACCACTCTGTACACCCCACTTCTTTGATGCCCTTCCTTCCTTCCCTGAAGAAGGCAGGCCCCAGGCTACAGTCCTCAAAGCTGGCTTAAAATAAACTCACCTCAATTTTGACTTGTAGATTGACTATTGATTATTTGTGTCAACAATGTCTATGACAGTGCTGTGCACAGTTGCTGGCTCAGGGGAGGGCAGTCAGTAAGTCTAGACTCCTCCATTCGTTCGCTTACCGGTAGCTGTGCAGAGACTGGTCGGATTTCTCCTCATCTCTTCCAGGAGAACTGGAGGAAAAGTCAAGACTGCTGGGCCATCTGAAGTCCCCAGATATCATAGCGTCTTCTTTTTTGTTTCTAGCAGGGAATCACAAATGAAATTTTGCATTTCAGAACCCTTGTTTGATGCCTAGCATATGGATTTAATTTATAATTTGAACTCAATCCCAGTCAAACCAGTCAACGATAGAGAAAATACGGCAGAAAGGAAAGTTTTAAAAACCATGCATATCTAGTTTGAAATACCAAGTCAAGTTTTCTTGAGTGTCAGAGGTTTCCGGAAATATTTGCAAAGATCTTTCATTAAAAAATGTTGTGACTATTAGAGATAGGCAGTCCCGAATCCCGAGGGGGTGGGTGACAGCACAAATCCCATTTGCAAGTGGGCCTTGGGTGGGACCATCTTCCTCCCTTCCAGCCCTGGCAGTCTCATCACCACATCAGGAAGCGGCAGTCGGTTGCCTATCTGCCATCGGTTGTTGATGTGCTTAAGGTGACGCATTTTCAATTTGTGTATCTCCTTTTCATCCAGGCAACTAGTGATATATAGGTTGCCAAAACTCCGACATGACGTGGTCGGATACAGCTTCCTTATTTTTTCAAATAAAACTTGTTGTTAGTGCCCTCGAGTTGATTCCAACTCCTAGCGCCCCCGTGCACAGCAGAGCGGAACCCTGCCCGGTCTCTCTGCGCCATCCTCCCATCTTCCAGCGCTGTATCAGACAATCCTCCGCGGCTGTTCACAGGCCAATTTCCCAGAAGCGGGTGGCCAGGTCCTTCTTCCTAGTCTGTCTCAGTCTGGAAGCTCCAGTGAAACCTGTCCACCACGGGTGACCCTGCTGGTATTTGAAATAATAGTGGCAGAGCTTTCAGCAACATGCAGCTCCTACAGTATGACAACCTACAGATGGGTGGTGTGGGTCCCTGACAAGGAAAGGAACCCAGGTCGCAGCAGGGAGAGCCCCGAATGCTAACTGCCAGACCACCAGGGCTGGCTTTTAATAAAATATAGAAGATTAATTCTGCTCTGAGGCTGCCATAGATGTCACTGTGATATCATTGCTATTATTACTCTTATAGTCATGCTTAGCACTTATTAATATATTAATACCAATATTAAAACATAATATCTTTATATAACAGTATTTAATAGTAGTCATTAACACTTGTATATTAGATATCATGATAATATCTCTATTTGCTTGGTGCCGACCAGGTGCCAGGCTTTATATACCTTGTTTTAAATCCTCACAACATCCAAGCAAGATCGAAATCGTTGTCTTGAGCTTACAGATAAGGAAAGTGCATGAGGCTCAGCTGGGTTTAACATTTTTAACTCCTTTGCTAGTAATTTTCAAAGCTCCGATTCAAATACAGTCTGATCTGACTCCAAAACAAAAGCCGCTTGCACACACCCAGCTGCATCTCCTCCTTGGAAAGCGGACCGCACTCTAGTAAAGATGTGCTGTGTATGGAACAACACCATCCACAGCACTTCGTAACACTGCTTGAACAGCAGTTGCTGTTTCAGTCTGTTAACGTTATAAACGTGCCAAATAAGTGTCACTTTCATGTGGGCAAATTTTAACTACCTCATGAACTACACTTACAAGGAGATGCCTAATTCACTACAAGTTGTTGATAAGTGCTCTTGAGCGAGGTGAATCGCTTAGGGCAGTTTATTTTCACAGTTGCATGAGGGCTGGATTAGTAAAATACAGACAGAATTTCAAGCCAGCTCAGCTGGCACAAGGCGGACACAGTGCATATGAGTACTAAGGCAGCTGACCTTTCAACTTAAAGAGCCCTGATTCCTGTTTACAACCCTAATGCTGATAGCACTGGCTTGCATTCTGCAAGACCGACTTTTTAGTGAATTTGAAGCTTTTTCTTTTAGAAAGCTTGAAAAAACCTTATTACTAAAGGTTTGCTTTCTTTCTAATTTTTTTTTTACCATACATAGTTTAGTCCAAAAAACTTAAAACCATCCCTAACACCTTTGTCTTACGTCCCATGCTGAGCCCATCCAGAAACCCCGCTGGCTTACCTTAACAACACATTGAGAACCCAACACTTCCTGCAGCTCCGCAGCTGTACTCTGGTCTGAGCCGCCATCCTTTCTTGCGTAGACTTCTGTAATAACTGGTCTCCTTACTTCATCCCTGTCCCCACAGTCTGTTCTCAACACAACAGCCAGATGATCCTTTTAGAGCCTTAGCTAGCAGGTTTTAGCTCTCACCCTGCTCCCTGGGTTAACCCTCTGCTCTAACCCTCCATTGGCTCCCTTTCTCACTCAGGGCAAAAGCCTACGTGCCCTACAGGATCTTCCTCCCCTCCACTGCCTTGCTGACTCTTTTTCTAGCCGACCTCCTGCTCCCCTACTCAGCACCTGGCATCCTTGCTGTTCTCAGGCATACTCCAGCTTCAGGCTTTGGCATTCATTGCTCCATCTGTCTAGAAGACTCTTCCCCAAATATCTGTCTGGTCCATGACCTCACCTCTTTCAAGTGTTGACTCACAGCTCACCTCTCAGTGGGGCTGACCATCCATCTTATTCATTAAGCAACCTGGCCCTTCACCCTGTTCCATCACTTCATTTTCATGAAGCACTTGTCACCTCATTTTTTACGCCCATTGTCTGACTCTGCCGGCTGGAACGCAGGCCACGGGAGAACAACAACCTTTGCTTCACTCACTGACCTATCTCAAGGGCCTAGAAAAGTGCTGGCACGTGGTAGGTGTTCAGAAAATGCCTGCAGAGTGTTGAATAAATAAAGGTGAGGTGCCAGCATAAAGAGAGAAAATAATGGTTCTACCTGATGTTTCAGCATTTGGCAGATATTTTGCAAACATAATGTATGCTTATGCAAGTGGATAATTTCATGTTAGATGAAGGTGGCAATTGACTGACATTTTGGACTATAGCAACACTAGAATCACTGCCTGGTCTCAGACACAAGTGATCATTCAGGGAATATAACAGACCTTTGGCTCTTTCTAGAATGCAGAGGGCTGACCTTCTGGCTCTGCACCTGGGAAGCTTCCTGCTCTCTGAAGGTTAAATGATGTTCAAGACAAACAGTGACTTTTGTCTTTGCTCCCCCTTCTACTTCTTGCTGCCTGGGCAGCAACAGCTGTCCAAAGCAACAGGAGCATGAAACGACCAATCCTAACATCAGCAGGTGTTATAAATACTCCTTAATAGAGAAATAGTCACAGGGGCATGCAAAAGAGATGAGAAAATCAAGAAAAAATTTAGTCATAGATCCATACTAGAAGATCATCCATAAAAACAGTAATAAGAGGGTCACCATCTATAGCTAGCCAGTTATAAAAGATAAAAGCAAGCAGCAGTAACAACAAACCCTACTAAGGAGTTTACATATAATGCCTACAGTTAGATTTGCTTTTCTTTTCGTTTTATCAAGTTGAGCCAATCAGTTTGACAAAATCGACCCAATATTCATAAATATGTGGCCATATTGACTATATTCTACGTGCTTCCAAAAGAGAGTCAAAACAAACACAAAAGGGGAGCAGATTCCTTTCAAAGATCTTGATTCATCAAATCAAAAAATAAAGAAAATCAAAGGAAAAAAGTAAAAGACAAGAAATAACAGAGGCTTCAGGATTATTATTTTTTAAGAAATTAAGTATAAGTAATTGAACTTTTTAAAAGCATGAAAATTAAATCACAGAGGGTAGATGTAGGAATATACTTTTTAAAACAATATTTCAGGCTATTTAACATAACATCTAGGCGTCAGTTAGCATATGCTAGGCTATGCTGCAGTAACAAATAATCTCAAAGTCCCAATGGTATAATACAATATAAGTGTACTTCTTGCTCATGCTGTGCATTCAGTATGGTTTGAGAGTTGCTTCTGCCTCTAATTGATCAGTTTTAAGCCCAGGCTGACAGATTTCACCATCTTTCAGGCCTTGTCCATAGCTTTTTGGTTACTACAGCTAGGGAGACAGAGTTTAGAGAGCTGACTTCTAGTAACTAAATGCTTTGGCCCAGAAGTGACTCACATTACTTCTAGTCACCACTTTTTTTTTGGCCAGAATAAGTCACATAACCATACCTACCTTCAAAGGAGCAGGAACCTTAATCTTCTGTGTATGAAAAATAGAGAAGAACTGAGTATAGTGAACATAAGTGATAACATCACAACTTAGATCTAACCTACTTGGCAATGAAGGAGAAAAAGGAAAGTGTTTAAACAGCTCTCTTTGCCTGAGAGATCATGCCAGTTCATTAAGAGAGAAAAGCTTTACCCACATCACCCCTCACTGTGTTGGACTTTGGCCCTTTTCCCAAAAAAGTGCTCTATGTTTTATTTATGGACGTCTCATATCAATCTTTGACAAAAGTGCCAAGGAACTGTGTTAATTTGTAGTTTTGTAACGTCCATTTTATTGAAGAGACAGATAATCCAGATATAGAGAATTCTAGTACACTGTTCCAGAGTAATCAAGTAGAGAGATCCTGAATAACTAATATTTGGGATATCCTTCGGATGCTCTCTCTAGAATGTTAACGGTTTACCTGAGGTTTTGATAAGAAATTATTTCGGACCACTCAGATTAAAATCTGTAAGCAATATTTAATGATCAAGAAGGGATGTTCCAGATTGGTAGAAAATCCCTGCAATTCCAGACGCGTGTAGCTTCGTTTGGAAAGTTAAAGAGCTTGTTTTATTTCTTTGTACGTATATATATACATTCCCTGAGCAGAAACAGACCGAAAGCAAAGAAGAAAAGCACAAAAGCAGTTTGGAAACACCAAGTGCTCAGAGGATCAGTCTGTTTCAGACTCCAGACTCCACTGTGGGGAGCAGCGAAGAAGGGACTGTGACACGAAAGAGTGTTGAGTGTAAGAATCAGTCATCTTCTAACTTTATCATAAAAATCCCTAAAATTATAAATTTTGAGTAAAATGCAACCTGCATAATAAAAAAGTTTTTAAAAGTTGAAGAGAAAAGTTCAGCATTATCACCAAGAAACATTTGCCAAAGATGAACAACCTAGTTTTACCTTTTTTGATGAAAGATGTCCTTATGGCATTCTTGACCAATGAATTCAGATGCTTCTTAGGGTACCATCGAATGATCTAAATGATCCGACACATGCAGGGTTGGCAAACATTTTCTGTAAAAGGCCAGGTAGTAAATGTTTTAGGCTCTACGGGCCACACAGTGTTGGTCTCGAGTATTCGGCTCTGCCATTGTAGTGCAAAACAGTCAGACACAATATGTAAATAAACGGGCACGTGTTACTATAAAGCTATTGTCTACAAAACAGATAGTGAGCTGTGGTAATGTAGTGTGCTGATGCCTGCAGTACACCATTAGAGCAAGCGGTGCTTGCTCTAAATAATATCAAGTGACGTGGGTGTAGATTTTAAAGAGAGTGGACAGGAAAGTCAATTATCTCAACAGTTGCCATTTCTTTTTCCATAATACATGCGTTCCTGCAAAAGAAGAACTGTTAGAATCATGTAAGAAATAATTGAGTTAATGGCAAAATGTTAGAATCATTTCCACTAACAGTGAAGTAAAGAACACGATAAGAATGCCTGGCATCACCTCTGTCATTCAGTGATGTTTTGAGAATCCTGGCCAATAGAAGAAGAAAGCAAAAGCAATGGTTATAGATATAGAAAAGAAGGGGGCTGAACTTCGTTATTCATAGATAGTATATCCTTTACCTAGAATATTTAAGAGAATCAACTGAAAAAACTTGTGGAATTAGAAAACCAACCATAAGGTAAACATAAAAAAATCAATTGCTTTGCTATATATCAGCAATAACAATTAGAAAATGTAATAATAAAAGATTTCACTCTCAAAAGATCAGAAACGAAAATGCCAAAGAGTAAACTTAACAGGAAATATGTAAAACTTAAATGACAGGACTACCAAACTTTTCTAAAGGACAGAAAATCATACCCGAATAAATGAAGTGGTGGCTGAGTTTCCAGATAAAAACTCAATAACTTTCGATTTTCAATTTTCTCCCAGTTTGTTTATAAATTACATGTAAACCCACTCAAAATCACTGCAGGCACTTTGTGGAACTGGATGAGGTAATTTTAAAATTCAGTGGGAAAATTAAATGTGAAGGCAGAACTAAGCAAAATGTGAAAAAGAAGAACATTGAGGGGCCTTGCCTTTCCAAATACCGGAATGCCTAGAAAGCTACCGTGATCAAAACGGTGATGTATATTTTCAAAAAATAAGCAGTAGATCAATGATACAGATTATAGACTTCAAAGGTAGACATATAAAAAGAAATTTGTAATAAAGGTAGTATTTCAAATTGGTGGGGAACAGATAAACTATTCAATAAATTATCTTGAGACAACTAGTTCATCCATCTGAAAAACAAACACATAAATTTACATCCCTTCCTCGCAACATATATGAAATAAATCCCAGATGGACTAAAATCTAAATATACAAAAACTTACAAAAGCACTAGAAAAGTATGTTTATAAGCTTTGATTGGGAAATATCTTTCATAGAAAATCATACAACTCTGGCCCAAGAAAGAAAATATTGAGATATTTGATCTAAATGAGTGTATATGCATCTCTATATGTGTGTATATGTGTGTGTGTACACACACACTCATTTAGGTCAAATGTCTCACGATATTTGTCAAACATCTCAGTGCATATAGTGGACAAAGGTTTAATAATCTCAATGTAGAGTGAGCTCCTAAAATTAATTAAAATTGAAAAACAATTTTTTTAAAAGAAAATGAACAAAATCTACATATATTGAGTGTTTTATTAAATGGCAGAACTTTTGTAAGGGCTTCACTTATTTAATCCTCAAACAATTCTAATGATATATATTTTTTCGAAAATTACTAATCTTCATGGAAAGGCATGTTAAAAAATTCCTCTATCGAATTTAAAAATTTTTCAAAGATTTCTTATACCAAGTGTTACCAATGTTAGGGGATGTGGTCACTCCGGTATACATTTTATTGGGAGTAAAATTGGTGCAGCATTTTTGGAGGACAATTTGGCTGTTTAGTCACTCTTACTAGATCAAATGGTCATGCCTTTTGATCTAGTAATTCCACTTATGGGAAACTCTCCTCCATAAATACTAGCAAATACGTATTAATGCATGCAAAAGGATAATCAGTGAAATATTGTTTCTTACAGGAAAAAAGTTGGAACAATTTAAATCTTGCATTACTCTGACAAACCAAGAGTAAGGCAGGAAACTGTGATGACAAAACAAACGCAAAACCCCAGCTCCCATGGTAATGAAAATACTAGGAGTGGCATCTGAAAGATTAAAAAAAATTTTTTTTATGCTTGACCTTTTTTCTCTTTGCCAAGGTAAAATGCATCATGGGTATTAAATTTCAACAAAGTAGAGCTGTGCCCTGTTCTAATCCTTTGGGCCACGGCTAGGCTGCCAAGGCCATTTGCTGAGGCAGAAGTGAAGGCTCAGTAGCACAGACTTTGTCACGCAGCCAACTCCTTCTTCCTGCCGCATATGCAGTGCTTCCGGGAGGGGAAAAGTCGAGGTGCTCAAGGAAGGAAAAAAATAGAAGACAGACCTCCATCTGCAGAGCTCTGTGAAGTACTACTCGCTTCTTCCCTTCACACAATCAGTTAATCACCTTATAAAATGCCGAAATCATCATAGTCTGAGCTGAAATAGTGAATTCAATTTTTTCCTCTCCTTTAAATGTCTCCTTTTCAGTTATAGAGTATTTTATGAAAAATTGATGTCTTGCTAGTCAACATGATGAATGTTGGGACATGCAGGGAATAGTTTAAAGAGTTTGTTTTAACAGTTATGCATTTAAATTGTCCCATTATAGTGGACATGTTTCCTCTGCCAACAAAAAATCAGTTCTTAAAGGTCCACTTCTCCTGGAATTTTTTTGCTGCTTTCAATCATTTTGATAGCAGGCCTGATGAATTCATGAATTAAAATTATTTCATCCAAATGTTAGATTTCAAGGTGGCAGTCCAGGGCCTCTTTTTCTTTTATGGCTAGGCTTTAACACATAATACTGAAGACATTTAGAGTTTAAAAATATGATGCATTCTCTAAGGAAAACCTTTAGATATCTAGGCTCAGTGGAGCATTTGTCTGAAAGCAATTAAGTTGTGCAATGCTTATCTGCATAAAAGCTATTTCTGCAACTCAATGCACTTTTGTTTCAGTCCAGTTCTTAGGTCAAGGTCCCAGCCTCTGATCTTGCTCATGGTAGATGCATGATAAATATTCGTGAAACGAATGGGCACATAGAACACATCACCCATCCATCCATCATCACTCTATTCCATCAGTGGGAGAACAAAGGTAAATTGTCTTTTTCTTTCCCTTTGTCCCTTTCATACATAGCCGAGATCATGGATTTATAGACTAACCTACCTGGACCTTAAAAGCCATTAAAACCAATTTTTACGTTTTACAGATGTAAAACAACTGAGGCCCAGAGTTTTGAAGTGGCTTGTACATAGCTACACAGCAATGTAATGGCATGACAGCCAGATGGCAAACTCAGGCCTTCCAGCCATAAATCCAATGGCCTCTCATTGTGCCAGATTGCCTTTCAGGCGTGTTCCCTTAATACTGAGACTCCAGTAACTTGGCCAGGCCTTTGACTTTTCTTCTTCTAGAGGAAAAAGAGAGAGGTCCCAAAAGAACTCTTGGTTTTTTTCTTTAAGTGCCATACCTTCGGAAGCACCTCCGAGCTGGTACACGTCTCCTTGGCTGCCTGTCATGAGCTCTTACCTATCTCGGTTCATAGGAGGTCATGTTGTTTTCAAGCCCTCAACAAAGCAAGATTAGAGGCAACGCAGGTGGGCCAGTGTCCTAAGTACTATTCTAATGAAGACAGGGAAACACGATGGAGATTAAGACAGCGTCCTTGCCAGAACTCTCCTCAAGCTGTTCTGTGATTAGAGCAAGTTAGCAAAGGCTTCGAGAACCATGATGAAGGTTCTGGCAGGTCGGGGGGGGCCATAGAGGAGTTTTAAGTTGAAGAATGAAATGATCGGCTCTTTTGAAAAAGCGGAAGGGTAACTGTGGCAGTGGGGCAGTAGCATGAATGTAGGCCTGGCTCAGGGAGAACAGTGAGGAGGCAGCGGCTGTGATCCTGGCGGTCTCTGAAGGTGACCTGCCACCTGCATTGCTATAGAAATGCAGAAAAGTGAAAGGATTTGAGGTATTTGGGGGTAGGAAAGTCAGGACTCGCTAATTGATTGAATTTGGAGTGAGGGATGAGGAGACTCAAAGATGACTCCAAGGCTCCTGGATTGGATGACCAGGTAAATGTGCCGCTAATGGGAACAGAGAGGTCTGGAGAAGGCGCAGGTTTAGGAGGGAATATGCTGAGTTTTGTTCATGTGGAGCTTGAGTGCCTTAGGGCACCCAGGTGGAAGGGTCCCATAGGTATACTACCTGGAATTGAGACACGTAGAGGATTACTCAAACATGCTTGGATGATACGCCTAGGCGACAGCACAGTTCAGAGAGCCTGCTCCTGCTCTAACCTTGAACTCTGGCGCCCGTCCCCCGCCTCCGCTCCAGCTGCACTGGTTTCATTGTCGTGGCCCTGACACGCCAGGCGCATTCCAGCCTGAGGATCTTTGCAGTGGATGTTCTCCCTAGCTAGAATGTTCTTCTCAAATCTGCATGGTTAACTGCTTCAAGGCTTTGCTCGAATTTTTCCTTCTCGGTGAGGCTTTACCAAGACCACACTATTTAAAACTGTGATCCACGCTATCTAAAACTGTGGTCCCAATCCCCTCCCCTACATGTTACTGATCTTCCTTTCCTTGCTCTATTTACTCTTTATTCGGTGGTTCTTATCATCTTGTATCATATTGTAGCATGTAGTTATTAATTACATCTATTGTTTATTGTCTCTTTCCCTCTGCAGGAATGGAGGCTCCATATGGGCAAGGGTCTTTGTTTGTTCACTGATGTATTCCAAGGACCCAGAATAGTGCTTGGCACACAGTGGGCACTGAATGAATGCTGTTGACTGAATGAATGTTCGTGTAGCACTTGTGTCCCATCTACTGACTTGCTGAAGCATCATAATCTCTGTATGGGAGCCCTGACTCCCACCCCTGTGGGAGTCAAGGAAAGAAAGAGGTCAACATGGGCCAGAAGAGGTAGAGATGAGGGGATTGGGATGGGCCTTGAAGAAGGGAGAAGGTTTGGACAAGTACAGAGAAGATGGGGCACACGTTGGATATGGCAGAGCACTGTGCCTGTGATAACTGGTTAAGAAGTGTTTGGTTTAGTTCCTATTGGAGGACAACGTGGAGTATTGAGCAGTTGGGCTATTCATTAAATATTATCTAAAATAAATTCAATATCTATCACATGCCACGCACTTTATGTACATTATCCTCATCTTCCCAGCAGCCTATGAAATAGTGTTGCTAGCTCCTTTTGACGAAGCAGATTGTGGCTCAAAAGAGTTAAAGCATTGGATCTGCATACACAGCTAGTGACTGTTTGGTATGCAGTGTGAGTCTGTCTGATTCCCAGGCTCCTGTTCTTTCTAATCCAATGTCATGCCATTTAGAAGTGGATGAGTCTGATTGCGGGTCCTCTGTGCATCAGAAATCCCCAGGTTTCTCCAGCCTCTGGGTAACTTGGAGTGAGTCTAAAGTGGACTCTGGGAACAGTAAGCGATTGATGGAATGTCACTTTATCCTTCACTCCTCATTGTACCTTTTGAAAGGGACAAACGCTCTACCTTCACTCTCTGCTACTAACACACTCACTCTTCTGGTTACCAAATGTGTGGAAATTTTTCCCACGCCAAGCAGTTCTCCAATTTTCAGTGGATACTAACCAGGTCTCACACAATTTAGCTCAATTTTGACACTAACTACCCATAGTTAGTGCAGATCCCACAAGATAAGGGCTCAATCCTACAAGACTGCCTGCCCCTCAACTTCAGATTCCACTCGCTAGTCCGGGTTGTCACCTGTGCTTCTGATTGACCAGCTATAAATTGGAGGTTCCCACGACCACCTTCCTCAGGTCCAGTAATTTGCTAGAATGGCACAGAGCCCAGGAAAACAGTTTACCTACTAGATTACTGGTTTATAATGGAAGGGTACAAATCAGGAACAGCCGGGTGGAAAAGATGCATAGGAGTGTGTGGGAAGGTGTGCAGAACTTCCTTGCCCTCTTTAGGCACACCACCCTCCCAGCACCTCCATGTGTTCTTCAATTTGTAAGCACACCTCCCCAAAACCAGACTTGAGGGATTTTTATAGAAGCTTCGTTTCATAGGCGTGATTGATTAAACCGTTGGCCATTAATGATTAATTTAGCCTCCAGCTCCTCTTTCCTCCTGGGAGGTTGGGGGCGGGACTGAAAGTTCCAACCCTCTGATCACATGGTTGTTTACCCTGGTAACCAACCAGCCCCCATTTGGTTATCTAGGGTTTTTCCAAAAATCACCTCATGAACATAAACTCAGCTGTGGTTCAAAGAGGCTAGTTACGAGAAACAAAAGACACTCCTTTTGCCTTTCTGGAGCTATTTCAGGGAAAAAAAAAAAAAGATAAAATATAACAAAAGATCTTCCCATCACTCTTTATCACTTAGGAAATTCCAAGCATTTTAGGGGCTCTGTGCCAGGAACTGAGAGGAAGACCAAATATATATTTTTTATTATAAATCACAATATCACACCTCTGCTCCACTCTTGACTCCCCTTTCATTTGGGCTTCCTGCGTTTGAGACATAAGCACAAATTCCCATCTCTTTGGCATGAATGAAAGCAGACTCTGGGCTTCCAGGTCTTCCCCATCCTCTGTTAGCTCTGTGACTCTGGGCCAGTTACCTGACCTCTTCAAAGCTAGGAGGCCTCGTTTATTACATGAACTTAATACTGTGCTTGCCCAATAGAGCTGTTATGAGGATCGGAAGGGAGTATGTACTCAAACCTCGTAGCCCTGTACCCGACACACAGCGAGGCCTCAGTCGGTGCCAGCGATCACAGCCCTTGCCCCACAGTATTTCACATGCCCTTTGTCCGTTCCCCACTAACAGTAGGCAACTGGAAGCCTTGAAGTGTAAGACATTCATTCTTGTATCTCCATGCTTAACAATATTGTACAAATAACTAAGTGAACGGCCTGCAATTCCAGTGAGCCAGTAGCCAGGGTTCTAGTGCACGCTGAGCTCTGCACTTGGAGGTGAGAGGTTGTGCGGAGTTCAAAATACACGAGCCCTACCTTTGAGTGGCCTAGACTCAGTGCGATGGTAGTTCAGCATAACCAAGGCTGAATGACATCTGTTTGTTGAATGAAATATTAGGTGATACTAATAAAAATAGCCACCATTTTTTATCCTCTTGTTTTATGCCTGGTATATGCATAATTTCTTTTAATCCTCACACCAGCCCTAGGTAATAGGTACTATTTTTATCTCTATCTAAAAGAAAACATATTCCGAAAGGTTAAGCAACTCCTTCAAGTACAAACATCTAAAAAGTACTAAAACCGGCTCTCAAATCCAGGGCTGTCTGATGCCCAGACTCACACTCTTTTAATGCTCCTCTCTGCACACATTGTGAGTTACTTATAGAATCATCTCCCAAATGTCCAAACATTCACGGATGTGAGAGCCCCCCGCCCCAAGGAGGGAAATGTACCTAACGAGGAGCCAGGGAACGGGCCAGTGTCCCAAACTGACAGAAGCTCAGTGACAAGGGGTGAAGATCCCACGGTCCACCTGCTCCAGCACCTCCTTAGTCAGCAGACAGGACAGGGGGATAACCAAGAAATGTCTCAGTGGAAGCGCAAATTGGAGACGTTAATACGCATCTACCGTACCAATAAGAGTACGGACAACTCTTGCCTGAACTGCGGCACACACTTGTTAAAGAGCATCCACTGAAAGGTAGAAGGTCAAAAAGCATATTGATGCACCGATACACACTGCAAGATTAACTAAACAGTCCAAAACAAAATAAATTATAACCCTTAAAAACTCCTCATAAGTAACCCTTAATTCTTTATTAAGCTGGTCTTTGAAGTCATGTGTCATTTATCCATAACAATAGAATGAACATCTTTGTGTTTGAACGAGATCTCAGGCCACTATCTGGACCCTCCTGGCTTGGCACTGGGCCAGAGATCACGCACTGAGAATTGCTCTCATGTGACCTTGTTCATCAGACCCAGAAGTCACTTTGTGAAGCTCAAGTTCTTGAACCAGACACCATTCATGAGGCATGAAGACCAAGACTGTGGTATCTTTTATGATAGGGAAAATGGAGTGTAGTCACGGAGAAAAGTCCGGAGTTGAAGTGAAAGAGAAGAGCGAAGTCAGGGCAAGAAATGACACCACTTGGCACTTAATTCGACGACCAATATCTGCTCTCAATTATCAAGGGCTTATCATGCGTCAGGGATTGTGCTAACTGCTCTGCATATATTATCTTGTTTAAACCTCAAAGGAACAAACCAACAAGGCAGTTCCTGTTATCATGCCCCACTGACAAGTGAGAAACTGAGGCGTAGAAAGGATAAGCACCTCCTCTCAGCATCACTTAGCTAGTGAGTAGTAAAGCCAGACTTTGAACCCAAAGCTCGTGCCCTTGACCCCGCCCCAACTCCATGCCTGTTTTCCAAGGTTAGCGTCCTATCAGGGGTCAGGCGGCCTCTCTCAGCCGAAGTGTCAGCACTCAGGCCGAGATGCTTTTAACAGTGGAAGGGGGTACTCTTCCCTATTGGACAGTCACCAGGACTGTCCCAGGCAAACAGGGACACATGACCTGCCTATTAAACATCTTCCCAATCCACATCCCAACAGAATACACCTAGAGCAGGAATTCAAACACCACTTTGTAATTGCAGTTGGGGGTAGAAGCTGAGCAGGTATACCACAGACACCCACAGGGTAATTGTGATAGACAGTGATGTGTTAACAGACCTTGGTGCACTCGGGGAAATCTATCTTCCTGCCTGGAAAGGGACCAATCAATTGTGTGGGTCCAAAAAAGGTGCTTTGGGGCATGTGAAGCAAGGCTACACCATGAGATTTCACAGAGGCGAGAACCTTTATGTCAGTGATGAAAGGCTGGGACCCAGTTACAAAGCCGGCTCCCCAGGCGCCCGGCCCAGCAGGAAGGCAGTTCTGCTAACAGGACGGCACAGCTGTGGCATCTGGATACGTGCTGGGTCTGGGCTGGACCAGGATGGCCGAGCAGGAGCAGAGCAAGAGAGGTAGAGGCATAGAAGTTGGGGTGGGGGCCTAGCAAAATGAGGCTGCAGAGCTAAGCTGAGACATTCTGCATGGTAGCTCTGCAGATGCCTTTTGGATATTGATCTTTTTATGTGAATTAATTATTTTTTTTATGAACTGAAAAGGGAACTTTTTAAGCTCTTCTACTCAGATATTCTTTTAAACCATCAGAAAGCATACAGCACTTATCTCTGGGAGCTGACGAGTCCTACATTCATTCAACAGATATTTACGGAGAGCCCATTAAGAGTCCCGGGCAGTCTCTAGGAGTCGCGGGTGCAGCAGTGAACACAACACTTTCCCTGACCTCATGCTTGAACCTGTCTAAAGGCTTTTGTGGAAAATGGCACTTTAGAAAAGGTATTTATATCAACAATCTTGTTCCAAGTCATGAAAATTATATCCCTTCTCTAGCCCTCCATTCCTTCAAGTGCAAAATGAGGGCACTGACCTCCCCAGGCCTCTTCTGGCTCTACAGTCCTACGAGCCCACTGTCACAGTCCCAGGTTGGTGTGAAGGGCACTGCCCTTCTTCATTCAGATTTTACGTTCTTAATATTAAAACTCTAAACTCATCTCAAAGCGACACATTTGACATTTTTTTCATGCACTGAATACAAATCAAAAGATTAAACACATAAATCAGTGAGGAGCTCACCAGAAAGTGTGGTTATGCAGCCAACATGTAACCAGCCTTCCACTGGCCTCCTTTGAGAGCCACGTCAGAAAGACTCGCCCTGCTCTCTGTGGACCTTATGTAAACCAGGACCCCAGAGCACCTCGCAGAGGCACAGCAGTGGCTAAAGAAGAAATTTTACTTTCCTTTTTCTTATTCTTGGATCAGAAATGGAGAAATAGATTCCCAAGATGACTGCCCTTTCCCAGAATAAGAAAAAAATTTCCCTATTTCAAGGTCAGGACTGGTAGCAACTGACAAGCTAATGTCGGGAGAGGGGAGAGAAAGTGGACATTTGTGCTCCTCTCCTACATGTCAACACTCTGCAGTGGCTTAATATGCAGCCTCTGAGCCTCACAAGCAGTCTGTCCTGGAAGCACTGTTATCTTCCATTTTAAGACGAAGAAACTGCAGATGAGAGAGGATGACTAAACTGTTCATGATTAAGCAGCTGAGTCGAGATGCTATTTGAGTCTAGGGACATATTCTTGCTAGGGACTCCCCTTTCTGGGCTACCCCAACATGTTTAATTCAATTTAGACTGAAAATTTAATTATATATTTAGAATTTTAACTGTTAATTGTTCGCATGTAGCCTCGTGGTATTATTATATTAAGATGCCGTATAGAAGTGCTCCTGATTAAAGAGAATTTCTTCAAGTCTTTGTCAGATAATTCTGACAGCTGTGTCATGTTGTCATTGGCACCTACTGTTTGTCTTTTCCCATGTGAGTTATGATTTTTCTGATTTTTCTATATGTTGAGTCATTTTGATTATGTCCTGGGTATTTTCAACACTGTGTTTTAAGATTCTGAGCTTTGTTTAAATCCTATGGAGAAGGTTGATATTTTCACATTAGCAGTTAACTGACCCAGTTGGGTTCAAGCCACCAGCCTTCTGAGGATTGTGGTTTCAATGTCAGTCCTGTTTTTCCCAGCCCTCCCACATGTGTGTCACCCAGTTATGAAGACATATGTAAATGCACAGCATGGTGCCCCGTACACACAGATGCTCAAATATTGCCAGCTGTCGCCTTAAATGGTCATAGCCTATGTCTACTTGGCTAAGTCATATGGCCGAGAATTGATTGGTTTTGAGATCAGACCGGAAACTAGGCTGGATTAATGAGGAAACAGTTCACTTGGCTCTAACATGTCGAAGAATGGACAGAGTCTGTGGGTTCAGAGACTAAACCTCAATACCAACTTGGGCACTGAATAGCAATGTGCCTTTGGGCAAGTTACTCCGACTCTCTGAATTCATGTTCCTTTTTCTGTAAAATAAAGAATACATTGCAGAATATTTTTGATGATTAAGTAAAAATACACAAGTTAAACATTGAAATTAAAATATATAAAACCCCTAGTACAGTTGCTGCATAACAACATATTGGTCAATGACGGAGCACATCTGTCTTGTGGTGGTCCCATAAGATGATAAGGGAGCTGAAAAATTCCCATCACCTAGTGATGCTGTAGCCCTTGTAACACCAGGGTGCAATACATTACTCACATGTTTGTGGTGATGCTGGTGTAGACAGACCTGTGCTGCCAGTCAGATAAAAGTATAGCACATACAGTTATATACAGTACGTAATACTCGATAATAAATGACTAGGTTACTGGTTTGTGTGATTAATATATATACTTTTTATTGTTATTTTAGAGTGTATGCTTTCCACTT
The DNA here is from genome assembly GCF_021613505.1 of Equus quagga. Classification (NCBI taxonomy): domain Eukaryota; kingdom Metazoa; phylum Chordata; class Mammalia; order Perissodactyla; family Equidae; genus Equus; species Equus quagga. The sequence goes on from NC_060270.1 coordinate 60,259,428, forward strand.
ATAAAAACTGTTTCCTGTTAGTTGTTATGCTGGCGACAACCTCATACATCTCATGTTTATCACGTCTCTTGGTTGCATCATTTTCTCTTGTGCTTGATTAATCTCGTGTTGTTTTCTTCATCATGGCCCCTAAGCATACAAAATCCATTGCTAATGTGGCCAGTAAGAGAACATGTCAAGTGACTGACCTGGAAACGAAATTAAAAGTGATTAAGCACTACGAAGGTGGGAAATTAGTGATGGTTATTGCTCACCAGTCAGGCATATTCCATTCTGTCATGGCTACAGTCTTCAAGAACAAGAATAAAGTGACAGAAGCTGTTAAAGGATCTGCTTCATTGAAGGCAACGAGACTAACAAAAATTTAAGATGGGCCCGTATCAGACATGGAGAGACTTCTAATGACCTGGATTGAAGACTAGACGCAGAAACATACGCCTCTCAGCACCAGGACAATTATGGCCAAAGCAAAAAGTTTGTTTGCAATGTTGAAAGAAAAGGCTGGACTCTAATAGCATGTTGAATTTACTGCCAGCTCTGGGTGGTTTAAATGATTCAGGAGTCATTATTCACGACGTGAAAGTAAAGTGTGAGTCTGTGAATGTTGCAGTGAAGGCAGCTGAAGAATTTTTAGAAACTCTAGATAAGCACATTGTGGAAGCAAATTACTTGCCAGAGCAAATATTCAGTATGGATGAAAGCTCCCTATTCTGGAAACTGATGTCTGAAAGGACTTTCACCCATTAAGAGGCCAAGTGAATGTAAGGTTTCAAGACTTTTGAGCCAGGATAACAGTCTTGCTTGGGGGCAGTGTTTCAGGCTACAAATTGAAACCCTGTATCATCTGGCACAGTGAGAACCCCAGGGCTTTCAAGCATGTCAAGAAGCACACACTGCCAGTGTACCACAGGGGCAATAAGAAGTCGCGGATGACCCCGTTCCTCTCCCAAGATGCCCTCCTTAACTGCATGCCGGTGAAATGGAGAAATAGTGTTTGGAGAATAACACACCTTTTAAGATTTTGCTTATTGTTGATAATGTTCCCAGACATCCTCCTTTTATTGGTGATCTTCATCCCAATATCAAGCAGAGTTTCTCCCTCCAAACACCACCTCTTTGATGTAACCAGTGGATCAAAGGAGTTAGAGCAGCTTTGACGGCCTACAATGGGAAGAGGACCTTTGCCCAGGCTCTTGCTGAGGAAGACCCTGATGCAGTTCTGGGAGGATCACAACATCTGTGGCTGCATCAAGAACCTTGCTGGGGCTTGGGGTGATGTCACCAAGGAGTGTGTGAATGGCATCTAGAAGAAGACACTCAAGAGGCTCGTCTGTGACTTCAAAGGGCTAGCCAAGGATGAGGAGGTTGCAGAAATCAACAACCTTTGTTGACTGAATTGTTTGAGATGGCAAACAACTTTGACCTGGGTACGGATGTGGACAATGTTGAGGAGCTCCTAGAGGTGAGTCCTGAGGAATTCACTCATGAGGAGTTGTTGGAACTGGAACAGGAATACATAGATGAAGAAAAAGCACAAGAAAAGGAAACTGCAGGAGAAGAAGAAGAACCCTCAGGAAATTCACAGTGAAGGGTTTAGCAGAAGCTTCTACAGACCTCAGTGAGCTCCTTGAAAAGTTTGAAAACATGAACCCCAAAACTGAAAGATTTTCATTAATAGAGAGGAATGTTCATGGTGCATTATCTGCTTACAGGCAAATCTGTGATGGAAAAAAGAAACAAACCAAGCAAACCACCATGGACATACTTCTGAAAAGAGTGACAACTCCTCAAGAAGAGCCTCAAGTGGGTCCTTCAGGAGGCATTCCAGAAGAGGGCATTGTTGTCACAGGAGATGACAGCTCCATGCGTCTTATCGCCCCCGAGGAACTTCCAGTGGGACGGGATGCGGTGGGGAAGACAGTGACAGTGATGGTCCTGAACCCTGTGTGGGCCTAGGCTAACGTGTGTGTTTGTGTCTTAGTTTGTAATGAAAAAGTTTAAAAAGTAAAGAATAAATAATTTTTAAAATAGAAAAAAGCTTATAAATTAAGGATATAAAGAAAGAAAATATTTTTATATGGCTATACAATGTGTTTGTGTTCCAAGCTAAGTGTTATTACAAAACACTTCAAAAAGTTAAAGAAGTTTAAAAGTTTATAAAGTAAAAAATTTGCAGTAAGCTAAGGTTAATTTATCATTGAAGAAAGGAAAAATTTAGTGTTGCCTAAGCGTACAGTGCTTATGAAGTCCACAGCAGTGTACGGTCCTGTCCGAGGCCTTCACGCTCACTCACCACTCACTCACTCACTCACCAGAGCAACCTCCAGTCCTGCAAGTCCATCCATGGGCAGTGCCCTATACAGGCGAACCACTTTTCATCTTTTATGCTGTGTTTTTATTATACCTTTTCTATGTGTGGATATATTTAGAGTCGCAAATACTTACCGTTGTGTTACGACTGCCTGCAGTATTCAGTACAGTGGCGTGCTGCACAGCTGTGTAACCTCGGAGCAATGGGCTATACCGTACGGCCCAGGTGCGCAGTAGGCTATACCTTCTAGGTTTGTGTAAGTGCACTCTGTGACGTTCACACAATGAAATCGCCTGACGACGCATTTCTCATAACATATCCCCATTGTTAAGCGACTCGTGACTGTAAATATTTTTATTATTAAGAAAACATATACTTTGGTAATAAAGTTATTAAAAAGAAAGAACAACAGTGATACTTTCAGTGCACATGCCAAAAGTCTACTTTTGTTTTGCTTTGCTTTGCTTTACAGATAGATTCTCATTAGTGAAAGATGCTGATGGAGTTATAATGGGCTAAACCCTTTCAATGGCAGAGTCACACTGATGGCGTCCCAGATGTCACATGATCTAGCCCCTACTATCTCTCTGTCCTGATTTCATACCACCGCCCTTTCCTTGACTATCCTTGGGCCTTCTTAATATCTCCCCAAATTCTCAGGCCGTGGGACATTTGCATCAGCTGTTCCTCCTTTCCCAAAATCTTCACAGGGTGGGGCTTCCTCATTATTTAGGTATCAGAGCAAATCTCTCCAGAGAGACTGCCCCCATCTGAGATCATGGCCCTACCCCCACCCATTGCTGTCCATCCTATTACCCTGACTAATTTTATTTGCAGCATTCATCACTACCTGAAATTATTTTAGTTATCTATTTATTTAGTTTCCTGTTTATTGTCTATTTTCACCCAGGAAAATGTCAGCTGTATGAGGCAGGCATTTTTTATTCCTGCTATAGTATTCCCAGAGCCTAGAACAGTGTCTGGCATATCACAGGTTTTTGAATACTTGTTGAGCGAATGAATAAGAAAACTTCCATTTTTGTTGCCTATAGTTTCTTGAATTGTTTTCTCTACTAGAAGAAAATTCATTATTATTTGTTCATTTAATTGAACTTCTTTCAATTTCTGGTTCCCCAAACATTCAATAACTCATCAACAAACCTGAATAAATTTTACATTTGGATTGATTTCCACACTTAAAATCTTGATTTAGTATTTTTTTATTAGCCATTAATTGTGCAACTTCTTGGCATCCAACACTTGCATATGGTGTGGTACGTGGGGCTCCTCGGCAGGGCATTAAATTAGGTAGCAATCACAGAATACTAAAAACACAGCTGAGGTGGTGTCAGACAGGAGGATCTGTCCATGTGTGGTTAGTGCGTTACTCTCTCGAGGAAAAGCAGTCTTTAGCTTTGTGTAAGGCCAATACAGATCTCTGACAGAAACCTGCAGCCAGGCACAATCACATTTAAGAAATATAAACTCTGTGATGATTCTGGCCAACTTCAATCTGTAACGTGGCTGAAAGTGGACAGAGGTTGAGGTATTCGATTTCAGCCAAGAAAACTCTCCCAGCATGGCAGCATGGGCTATTACATGTGTCATATTTCAACCCCTTTGATCCACTTCATTTGTCAGGTTTTGCTCGAGACAAGTGTGGGGTCATTTATCCTGCTCATGAATGAGCTCTTCTTCCAGCAGACAAGCTCCTTCCAAGCTGGGGCCCGAGACATTAGCAGAAGGATCTGGGGGACCACTCACGGCTTGGGAGACTGACTGGACAGAAGGAATTTGGGCTTCAATGTCACTCATTTGTGAAGAGTCACATGATCACCCTGAACCTCATAATTTTTGGTGGTTCAATAAAAATAGGTATTTTTTTAAATTTTAAAATTAATATTTGTTTAAGATAAGCATGCATATTATATAGACTTGGAGGCTGAGAAATGGATTTAAAAATCTACTCCACCCACCTCCACAAACCTACATTCCTAACCACTACTGTAAGTTTTCTTGGCATCTTTCTAGAAATTTTCTAGATATACATAAACATATCTATCTGTGCTAATGCATGGGTAAATAGATAGTTGGATAGTAATGAGATCAATGAATATGATTCCTCAACTTATATAGCATGGCAGATTGCAACGATGGCTCTAATTCTTTACTCCTTCCTATAACTTTGCAGTGTTCCCCTGCTATGAGTACTTGACCTGTACCATCTCTTGACACTGTGCTCAGCTATGTCACTTGCTTTGGCTAATGGGATGTTAGCAGTTTTGAAAGAGCAGAAATTTGAAATAGGGTTGTACACTGGGGCTTGCTCTCTTCAATCTCTGGCACCATCTTAAGAATATTTCGGGGCCAGCCTTCTGAGGGATGAGGGACGAATGGAACAGAGTTGACTTGTTCCAGTCTCCCCAGCAGAACCCAGCCTGGATCAGCCAACAGCCTGGCAACACTCAGAGACATGTGAGTAGGCGTGACGAAAGTCAGCAAACATTTCTAGCTACCCAGCCCTACCCCTACTTGACCCCAGATTCTTAGGGAATGAACACTTGTTGTGTACACTCTGAGGCTGGTGATTATTTGCTAGGAAATGTTATTGTGACAGTAGATAACTGACACATATGTCTTGTAGCTCTTTGTGTCGGCATAGAAAGGCCTACCTCCTTTGTTTTAACTTCTGCAAAATAGTCCATTGTATGTAAGTTCCCTAATTTATTTAATTCATTCTCTATGGACAGGTGTTTATACTGTTTCCAGGTTTTTGCTAGCCAAACAAGACTACATAGAATAAACACAGGCAGGTATCTTTGCATACTTGGCACGTTGATGCAAAGAATAAATTCCTGGAGGTAGATTTGCTGGGTCAAAGGACAAATGTGCTTTAAATTGTGCTAGCTGTTGTATGAAACCTTGTTGCTAAAGTGTCTGTGCCAAGTCTTGATTTGATTTTAAGGATGAGAAAGCCTTTCAGCCTCTTCCAGAGTAATGCATCTTCGTGAAAGAATGCTATAGGAATTGGATACTTTTTAACTTCTAAATTTTATTAACTTTAGCTTACAATGTTTTCTGGCCTCAAATTATACAAAATACTGACTGTTGCCATCATTATTTATGTTTTGTTATATAGAGCTTTTTCTTTCCTTTTTTTTTTTCATTTTTAAATACAAGAAGTTATCTCCTCAAGGTCAGGCTTCATTTTCTCAGCGTGTCTGACCTGGCGAGTTCCCACAAAGGACTGGCGCCCAAGGCTTCATTTCCAGCACTTGGTGATGGACAAAGGCTCAGTGGAAGTCAAGGCGAGGCTCAGTGGCCACCGACATTGCAGCTCTCTTCATAAGAGTCTTGCCTCTGCCGTGTTAGGCGAGGGAAAGAATGAGGGCATTGGGTTCCCCCACATGCAGTGTGTAGCAGGGTTTGTCCTTTATGCACTGGGCAAATTTGGATGTTACATAAACTCATGGACCTCAGCTTCCTCACTAAAGAAATTTCATTAAGCAGATGGTGACACATACATTCATCATTTTGTGAAGTCTAGTCCACGTCTCATATCTACTGCTGCCTGGGAACAAATGAAGACATGAGACAGCCACTAGGCAACTCACAGTGCAGGGATGGGAGAGCACCACGAAGCTGACCTGAGAGGCTCGGCTTGCCTCTCGCAGGCTGAGAGACACTGGGTGTGGTCAGTTAATCGCTCTGCACTCTTTCTCCTCTGCTGCGAGTGGAAATATGGAAGCCACCTTGCAGGGCTGGTGTGAGGACTAAAGGTTCTGCATGGGAGTCACCTCGCACAGAGCTTGGCACACAAGAGGCACTCAGTGGTGGCACTCAGGACTTTATTTGTGTGACTTTCACGCCCATAAATGAGTGGTTGTTACTTTCCCTCACTGTTTCCTTCTAAAGTATCTTATCTAATTTAGAGAGCACATTCCCCACATTTGCACAGCTCTGAAAATGGTCTGTGGCTTCATACGGATGATATTCTGTAAGTGTTGTCAGCCAGGCTGCAGTCGTAGCGAGACTGCCATTGCCCATACATGGGGAAGCTGGCGACATGAGTGGATGACAAGAAACTCTCGATGTCTCAGTTCACAGGCCATTTAAGAACCATTTGAAGAAGGAGTAGGATTCCCACCTATCGTCTGAACACTAGTTATTTCCACTAGTGCCATCATCATTGTCATCAGTTACACCCAGCTTTTATTAAGCACCTAACAGGTGAAGGAATCTGGGCTGAGACCAAGGAATGCGAAGGCCCGAGGGTCTTACAAGTTCCCCTGGGTAAATAAGGCACAGACATACAATGTCATTAACTGTACGAGGCAGTCTGTGGTTGGTGCCAAGAAGTAGTGCAGACACTATAGAAAAGCATCAGGAGGCAGAGAAAAGAGAAATGGCTGGGAGGGTGAGTGTTCAGAGATGGCCCCACAAAGAGGAAAATCAACCTGAGGCTTTCCAATGAGGATAGGACTTAGGGAAGAAGGGAAGTCTTTCTGGCCTGGGGGCTGGCTGGAACAAAGCAGCAGTGGGAAAACCCCGAAGGGTATGACAAAATACAATTACTTCAGGATGAAGCATCAGGTAAGAGGAAGGAGGAAGTAGTGTGGTAAATAAGGAAGGCCAGCGAGTTGGGTACAGACTAGATGTGACCTTAAAGTTGCATCTGTGTGTCCCTCCTTACTTTTAATTTGTGAGTTAATGATGTGAGCACTCGTGGGTGACTGCCATTAGGCCACTGAGAATAGGAGGGAAATTTCCTCTTCATGGATGATTTGATCTGATTGTTCAGAACTAGAAGAGGTCTCACAAGACAATTTGTCCTGCTACCTGACTATTACTGGAAACAATGGCATAATTATCAACCACTCAAAAATGGAGATCATTGTTTTTGGCAGATGTCCTTTAAATGTAATTGGTTTGGTTTGATAACCTCAGAAAACAAGTTGACTCACTTGGTTCCCGAGAAGCTTTACTGAGACATTTCCGTGGCTGCGGTGGGCACTTGGCGACACCCACTTTGAAGATCGTAGAGGCCTGTATCATCCTGGCCACGTGGTGTTCAACTGCTAAAAGATAAGCAGTTGTTTGTTGACGTAGTATATCCAGGCCATCTCTTAAGACAAGCGTGCCTGATGTCAGGAGAGGGAACCCGTCGATCTGGATCTCACCTCATTAAGGCCCCCCGATGTCCAGCAAGAATGAACCTCAGCTTTTCAGTGAGATCTGAGATCTGGACCAATCTGTTGAAAGTGGCATGCTGCCCCCCTTCCCACCACAACCCTATGGCCTAGACCCCTTTCCCTGCTGTGTTCTTCCTATAGAATTTGTCACCCCCTAACACGCTATTCACTGCTTTCCTAAGTTTACCGTTCAATGTGTGTCTTCCCTGCTGGGGTGGATGCTTCAAAAGGACAGGGATTTAGTCTGCTCTGTGTGCTGCTGTATCACAGGGCTCTAGAACAGCGCCTGAAGGCCGAAAACTTCAACCATTGAAGGCTGTTTCGCAGATGAGTGATCTCAGCAACAGGAAGCCTGGGCTGTTGTGGCGTAGACGGTCACACGCTCGGGGATCAGGTCCACATCAGATACTGTGGTTTCATCGTTCTTTATTCCCTGATTCTATGACTTTATACTACAAAAAAGGAGAACCATTAAAGTTAAAAAAATTTTCTAAATATTGGTTGAGCTGTGACACACGCATAGCAATGTGCAATTGAATGCGTCTAACAACACCGGGGCCGGTCTTCTTGATTTAGAAAAGCTGACGAAGGGAACGTGAGCACATCCTTATATCTCTCAGTGACAAGCAATGGCTCTGCCTATTGCTCTGAACCTCTGGAGTTTGGGATTAAGATTGTATATATTGGTAAAATAACAAAATTACACACACCAGTTCATTTATTGGATTCAGCTTTTACAAGGAATTCTCAATGCACCACCACCTACCCCAGTAATTAAATTCACGCTGAGCCCACTGCATGCCTCTCTCAAGCCCTTCAAGGACACTAGTAAATCATGGTGCAATTTTATCAGCACTGTGGCGCTCAAAGAGAAGCTTGTGATGGAAAGTAAGTTAAATGAAGACAAAATGTTCCGATGCCACTTGTCTTCTGAGAGTGAATGTCATATATTTAGATAGGAGTTGTATTATCTTTTGTTATTCAGTTCCTGAATGTAAACTCTAAGGGTCATTTTCAGCTTCTTCTCCGTAAGTAAAGACATTCTCTAGACCTTTTATCTGGCGTGGCTCTCAATCTGGCATGTGTAGAGTGGTATGCCAAGCAGAAATGTGAGGGTGCGTTGTTCCAGTTCATCTTTGGGTTGCGAGCCAGGGAATGGAAAGAATGGGAGCACATTACCTTTTTATCCTCTAAGTTAGGTTTTTTGGAAAAGTCCTCTACTTTTGCAAAAAATCTCCCAGTTTATATTCTTTTTCCAAATACATCTAGCAAATGCTTTGCTATGCTGAGCAAGTTACAGGCCAGCAATAAGAGACACCTGGCATGTTGAAACCAACTAAACTACTATGAGTGGATTAATTAGTATTATTGTTTTTTAAATCTCTTATTGAAATTTGCTATTTAAAAAGTGCTTAAGCTTACAGCTCAGTGAATTTTCACAACCTGAACACACCTGTGTAACAACACCCAGATCCAGACACAGAACATTCTCAGAAGCACCCCCTTGAGATCCTGTCGAATCACTACCCATCCCCCAAGGGTAAGCAGTATCTTGACGAATAATGGCATGGATTGTTTCTCCCCGCTTTTTTGTTCTTTATGTAAATGGAATCACGCAGTATGTATTCTTTTGTATTGGCTCCTTTCAGTTGTTTTTATGTTGGTGATATTTTTTCACTGCATTTGGTTATAGGTCATTCATTCTCGCTGTTGTATAGTAGTCCACTGTGTGAATACACCACAATTAATCTATCATTTTAACTCTCCGTGGGAGTTTAGACAGTTTCCAGCATGAGGCTATTGCAGATAATGCTGCCATGAACATTCTAGTGCACGGACCTACTGTGGAAATATGCGGACATTTGTTAGTTATATACCTAGGAGTGGAATTTCAGGTTCCAATACTCTTCCGTAAGTGAACTGTTTGTTCTCTGAAAAAGAAAACAATATAGGCATCAAGGAGAAAAGAACATGTGATGGCAACAGAACCCAGTGATAGCCATAAACTAATTGATGATTTCATAAGAGGACTATGGAACAGCTTCCCTAGGGCCCCGCACTTCTGGGGCCAGGGAGAATGCAGTTACATGTCCTCAGCACCTTTCCTATCTCCCCCACAGAGGGGTGGGGTGCGGTATAGATATTCCCATCACCACAAAAACCCACAGAGAAGCTTGCTCGCCGAAATCAAAGCCTCTAAGTGAGAAGTTAGACCATTGCTTCTCATTCTAAGAAATTATCCTATTTGTATCTGCCAAGGAGGGCAGGGAACCATAATTAAAATTCACACTTGCATATCATGCTCCATCTGCAAAGCACTTCATAGGTATTAACTAATTAATCCTCCACCTCTCTCCTGCTCTGCCACCCTTCCTTCCCACCGTGAAGCAGGTGGCATCTCCATATTATGTCGCTCATTTGCAAAAAGATAAACACAAGAACAGGTTACACTATTTCCTTGATGAGGTCCAGGAGTGTAAAATAAATACTTTGCTGCCTGGGGCCTTTATGAAATAAAATTATCACACACTTTAAACCTGGAGATCTAAATTGCATAAATAAAGCCTCCGAAGAATTTGTGTCACTGATGCCAAGAAAGATGGATTTATCATCAGATTTGTTACTAAACTGTCACAGTAGTTGCTCGCGAGCATCAGTGGCATGATGGCTCCCGGGAAAGCTGTGTAAGAGCCCTAAGAAGGAACGATTGCTAAGTGTTTTCTCACGTGGGACCATGACATGCTGGTAAGGTGGTTACTTGGGGTTTGCTTGTTTCCCAATCCGAAGAGAGAAATTTTTAAACTGGTTAGAAAAGAGGGCATGCATGAAATAACCCTTAAATTTGTAAATATAGAAAAACAAAGAGATGTTTATTCCTTTACGTATTAGTGATTAGAAATGAGCATTTTGCTATGAATGTTTTCTGTGTTTTTAAAAAATAACAATATTCCATGTAAGTTCTAGTTGTCTATATCCAGATAGCAACCACTAATCAAGTTCGTTTATTATTTTCTAGTGGGGAAAAGCGTAGGCCTGTGGAAATTTTCTGTCATTTTATATTTATGATTTATAAAAATGGAGTAATCTATTCTAATTTTAGAATCAACCTACATTTGTAAAACCAGGAGCCAGGAAAGTAATCAGAACTAGTGATTATAGCAGACAAAAAAGAATTCTTCCTGCGGCTCCATCGTGCTCCGCTTCTGTGCGCACAGCTTGCTCTGGTTTCCCAGGACTTCCTTGTGCGTATTGAGGACGCCGTATGCTCCTTAGGGCTTTGGCGAGGAAAAAAACAAGGAGGGGAAATAAGCAGTTATTAGGCTTGATAAGTTCATTCAAGAGAGAAATTCAGATGCTTCATATTTGACTTTTTTCTATCTGTTAAGCACTTCTCGGGTGAGAGCTCCATGTCAGAAACTGCCGAAGAACACGAGGGAGCCCTGCCCTCAGGGGATGTCCATAGAGCGGCAGGGGTGAACCAAGCAGGCGTGTGTCTAAATGACAGACCTGACTAAGAGAACGGTCTGCAATAGAGTAGACGTGGCTGCTCAGGAGGGCCCCACCCCTGTCCCCACAATGCATCGAGCTGTCCTCCAGATAATAACACGTTTAACAGAAAGACAGAGCAGCGCTTCAAGCAAGCAAAGGATGCCTTGAGATTCCAGAAATGAAGAGGAAATTTAAAGCTGGAAGAGTAGGTGGGAGTTGAAGCCAAAGTTCCAGGGAGAAGAACCGACCTCGGGGCCAGGAATTTTAAGATTAATTTTAGGTATACGCTAAGCATCTCCTGTGGAGAGGTTTTCTAATGAGAGTTCGAGGAATAGAGGAGTTAATTTGCAGAGGAAAACAGAGCAAAACAGCATGAAGAAAAAGAACCCCTGGAGGAGATGCGAGAGGAGCAGTAGTGAACTGGGCAGAGTGGCCGCGGCTGAGCCGTGAGCATGGCACATGTGGGGACAGAGCAGCCCTGGAACAAGGGGCTGTCTTCTGATTTTGGCTGCCACGAAAGGTCGTTGCAATGAAATTTGAGGGGTCACTGGGTTTGACAATTAGAAACTTTGGTGATGCTTAGGAGAGCAGTTTCAGTGGGGAGGGGGAAGCAGGGGTGGGGCAGAGTTCAAAGGGGGTGGGCTGTGAAGGAGCAGAGGCAGCTGAGGGGGGGGGGGGGGGGGGGGGGGGGAAACAGGCAGAAAATGAAGGGGAAGCCAGATCGAATAAAGAACTTCGTTTGTTTGTGGTCGTTTTGTTGTTCTAGGATGAAAGAGATCTTTATATGTCTGTAGGCAAGAAGTCATGGAGAGAAAGAGGCATTGAAATACAGACGGTAGTAATGGATGTTGTGAAGACCAGGGGGAGGCAGGAAAGGTTGGACTCAGAAGTAAGGGGAGGCGTTAACACTGGGAGAGGGTAGGGAGAAGTGATGACGTGTTCTTTAGCATTTCGAGGCGTTTCATTATCTTCGGACGTTACTGCTGCTGATGAGAAGTCTGCTACTGGTCCTATGTCATTCCTTTGTGGAGCTCTACCTTTCTATTCTGGAAGTATGTTAGTTGTCTGTTTTTGCATAAGAAATTATTCTAAAAGGTAGTAGCTTGAAACAGTAAACATTTGCTGTCTCACACAGTCTTCTGGGAAATCTTCTGTGGGTCAGGAACCCAGGAGTAGCTTGGCTGAGTGGTTCTGACTCAGGGTCTCCATGAGGCAGTGATCAATATGTTAGCTGGGACTGAAGGCTCGCTTGGGGCTGGTGGAGCCCCCTCCAATGGCTCACTCTCACGCCTGGTAAGTTAGTGCTGGTTTTTGGCAGGAGATTTAGGAATGCCATGTGGATCTCTTCATAAGCTACTTGAGTACCCTCACAACGTGGCAGCTGGCTCCCCCGGGGCAGGCCATCCAGGAGGGAGGGTGAGTGAGAGAGAACAAGGAGGAAGTCATGAATCCTTCAGTGACCTAGACTGGAAGTCACACAGCTTCATGCTACCAGGTTCTCTTTGTTTTAGAACTGACTGCCTGAGTAGAGCCCACACTCAAGGTGTAGGAATTGGGCTCTGCCTTTTGAGAAGAGGAGTATCAAAGAATTTATAGGCATCTGTTTATACTACCTCTGGCAGCTAGATCTTGAGGTTCATACAGTTAAGAAGTTTGGAGAATCTCACATTAGAGATGATTGATATTCTTAGATGATCTGAGATTCATTAGGTGTGAAATAATGAAGTCTATACATACCATGTCATGTTATTCTGCTAAACATGCCTGAGGAAGTCTGTGTAATTCTGAGCACATTAGCACTAAATTGTGTCAGCTGTGGCATCTAAGATAGCACATTAGCCCCCTTATCCACAGGGGCTTCCTTCCTAGACCCCCAGTGGATGCCTGAAACCATGGATAATACCAAACCCTATATATACTATATTTTTCCTATACAAAATACCCATGATAAGGGTTAATTTATAAACTAGAAAAAGCAAGAGATTAACAATAATAACTAATAATAAAATAGAACAATTATAACAATATACTCTAATAAAAGTTATGTGAATGTGGTCTCTCTTTCAAAATACCTTATTGTGCTGCACTCACCCCTCTTCTTGTGATGATGGGAGGTGACACAGTGCCTATGTGAGGAAAGGAAGGGAGGGGAGTGACGCAGACTTTGTGATGTAGCATGGAGCTACTATGGACCTTCTGACGGTGTGTTGATACATCAGTAGGAAATTCACTGAGCCGTGAGAACGTCGACGGTTGAGGATCCAACAAAAGGATGATTCACATCCCGGGCAGGATGGAGAAAGACAGCGTGAGATTTCATCATACTACTCAGAATGGCATGCAATTTAAAACACAATTGTTTATTTCTGTAATTTTTCATTTAATGTTTTTGGACCCCCGTTGGCCACTAGTAACTGGAACCATGGAAAGCAAAATCGCAGGGGAGACTGCTGTTCAGTGCTTCTGCTGGTAACGGAATGAATGACAGGGCGGGAGTGGCGGCAGCCGTGGCTCCATGTGTTGCTTCCTGTCCTCACAGATCTCCTCAGCAAGGACTCTTTCTTATAGTATTTCCCAAGAGAAACAATACTGGTAGTCACAGTTTCTGTATGTTCTGACCTCGCTTATCCAGCTGGTCAGACAAGGCGGCCCTTGTATGTATGGAAAGAGCCAGATTTGAGGTGGAGCTTCTAACACAGACACATTAAAAAGAAAAGACTCTGCCCCGTTTTGCTTCTATTTTCCTTCGGTGAGCTTGGAGGGAAGAGGGAATTAATGAGGCTCATTGTGTATGCAAGGGTGGGCACAGCTTGTGTTGGGCTCAGTTTGGCAGAAGCTGAAAAAGCATATCTGGCATAGCTAAGTAATTAGACTTCACATTTCTCGAATTTTGTAAGGAAAAAGTGTCTTTAGTGGAAAGCGTCTTTAAACTCGCTTTCCACAGACAGAGAAGACTTTCTCAGCCCAATCCCAGCCTTCGACCTTTGGTGACCACATTCAAAACAAAGGTGGAAATCACAGTAGTCATGGTTTAGGATACTTGTACGCTCTGCAGAAAAGAGCGACTGCCTGAGGAAGAACATGGCTGGAGCGATCTACATCCCTGGATAGAACAAAGGTCCAGCAACATGGGTGTCCGGGGCAAATGCAGGAACCGGCACGGTAACGAAACCATCTACTTCCATTCTTCTCAAATGACTGGAAATACATAGAGAAAGTGAGGACGTGTTCCATGCAGTGGCTAATACCTGGCCTCCGGAGCCAGGCGGCCTGCATTCAATTTTGGCTCTGCTCTTACTGTCCCAGTAAATTAACTTCCACCTCCTCTGTCTCAGTTTCTCCAACTGTAAAATGGGGGAAATAACAGTACTTACCTCAGTACCTTGCTGTAGCAAAGAAGAAATAGATAAATATATGTCAGTCACAGAAAACAGTGACTATATAAGTACCGTAAAGGTTAGCTATTTTTATGATTATTGTTAATGATTACCAAGAATACTGTCATGTACAGAGTGGGTGCTGAATAAATATTTGCTATTTGAGCTAAATACCGAGACTGAAAATGAGAGCAGGGTGTGTGAGGAGAGGTGGCCCCTTTGTCCCTGCCCTGCTCCCCATTACAGCCTGAGGTACTCCATCCCCGAGCCCTACCAACATTCACAGTCCTCTTCTCTGTGACAGTCCTTCTTACGTGCATCATAGTTGCGTGTGCATATCTGCCTCCCCCTCTTGAACTGCGAGCCTATTAAGAGGAGAGTGCACGCCTCATTTATCGCTTTATCAGCAGCTTCTATCTTAGTGCCTGGCATAGAATAGGAGTGCACAGTGAATATTTGTGAAGAGACTGATTGATTAATTAATTGAAATTAATCAGCAAATACTTACTAATCACCTACTATGTGCCAGGCACTTTGCTAGGTTCAGAAAACAGCAGTGACCAAGACAGACACTTGTTCTAATGGAGCTGACGATCTAGTGGAGCTTTTCCCAAGTCCTGGATCCCTCCAGGGCCCTGAGAGAGAGGAAGGGAAGGCAGGGCATAATCTTTGCTGATTCCCACTCCGCATCAGTTAGCATGCATTAGACTGCAGATATCCAGAAACCAACTAATAGCGGCTTAAACCTTAAGGACACGTACAGTTCAAGTAACAAAGTCTGGAGTTAGATGGTCCTGAAAATGGTTCAGTTTCCTGAGGTCATGGTGATAGGTTAGTGTATCAGCAATGCTACTGGCCCTCCCCTCTCAGTAGAGAGATGGCTATCAAAGCTCCAGACATCATATCCTCATCCATCATCTCCAAAGGCAGGAAACAGGAGGGGCTTCCGTGTGCCTCTCTTCATTTAGCAGGGAGGAGTATCTTTTCCTAAACCTCTCCGGCAGATGTCCCCTTACGTGTCCCTACCGATGGGGCGCAGGGCATCCCTACCCTAAAGTGGGGCTGGGAAATTGAGTTTCCGGCTTGTACACCTTCTGTAAGGAGAAGTGGCAGAGGAAAGGGAGGTTGAGATCAACCAACAGTGTCTGCTGCTCTCTGGCTATCCCTGCTCTTCTCCGTTCCCTTGACCTTGAGAAGAAAGTGTGAGCAGACGTGGCTTGATACTTTTCACTCCAACCCCATCCTATCCTCCACCTGTAAAATGAGGAGATAAAGTGGATGGGCCTTAAGGGTTCATCCAGCTTTGCTTTTCTAGACTCAGTTAATCATGACTGTGGACAGCAACTAGCTTTCACTTCTGTGTGTAATTACTATGTGCCAGGTACCGTGCACACTTGGCCGCATTAGAACAGAATATTTGGAGTCAAAATGTCTGGCTTCTAGCAGCCTTGGATTTTGGCAAGTCGCATGTTTTCTCCAAGCTTCAGAGTTCTCATTCATTTAAACAGAGGTAATTATGCCCAGCAAGTTTGCGTCCAGGGTTAAATGAGATATTCGGTGTAATTTGCGTTATAGTCTGCCAAGTTTCAGAGAGGATTTGAGATGGCTGCCCTTTGTCAGCTGCTGTTATTAGTACCTCTTTTTTTTAAAAGAGCTTTTTTGAAGGATGATTGATATACAAAGAACTTCACATATTTAATATGTATAATTTAACACCCATGATGCCATCAACACCATCAAGATAATACACAAATCCAACACCTCCCGGAGTTTCCTTACGTCTCTTTTGTTTTCCTGTGGTAAGAACACTTAACTCGATACCTACTCTCTTTGCAAATTTTGCAGTGTACAACACTGTGCTGTTAACTGTAGGCACTATGTTGTACAGCAGATCTCTAGAACTTACTCCTCTAACATGATTAAAACTGTATACCCATTGAACAACAACTTCCCATTTCTCCCCCACCCCCAGACCCTGGAAACCACCAAGCTTCTCTCTGTGTCTATGAGGTGACTGTTGTAAATTCCATGTAGAAGTGGAATCATGCAGTAGTTGTCCTTCTACGACTGGCTTATTTCACTTATCCGTGTCCTCCAAGCTCTTCTTCCATGTTGTTGCAAACGGCAAGATTTCCTTCCTTTTTTTAAAGCTGAATGATATTCCATTCTGTGTATCCACCACATTTTCTTTATTCATTCATCTGATGATGGAACTCCTACAACTCAATAACAAAAAGACAAATAACCTGATTAAAACCTGTACAAAGGATTTGAACAGACATTTCTTCAAAGAAGACGTACAAAGGCCGACGGGTATTTGAAAAGATGCTCATCATTAATGATCAGGAAAATGCAAATCAAAACTATGAGATATCACCTCACACCTATTAGGATGGCTATTATTAAAAGAAAAAAAAGATAAGCGTTGGCAAGGTTGTGGAGAAAAGGGAACCCTTGTCCACTGTTGGTGAGAATGCAAATTGGTGCAGCCGCTAAGGAAAACAGTATGGAGGTTCCTCAAAAAATTAAAAATAGAACCATCGTATGATCCGGCAATCCCATTTCTGGGTATAGAGCCAAAAGAACTGAAATCAGAATCTCGAAGAGAGATCTGCATTTCATGTTCATTGAAGCATTATTCACAGTAGCCAAGATATGGAAACAACCTAAGTGTCCATTGACAGATGAATGGATATTATTACCTCTTTACACAACTCTGCTCTCAAAACAACCACATCAAAGCAACAAAACACTCAAAACCAGCCCCAAAATGTTTCCCCCTGCGTCCACCATGGCAAGTGCTGGCCCACCTGGGAACACGGAGGTCGTCGCCATCACAGTTGTCAGCTTTCTGACTCCAGGTGCCAGCAAGTGGCCTCGTGTTGTAGTGTGGCCCCTGGGACTGCTGGCATCTTCAGGATGACCAAACGCAAACCGAGGAAGGCAGGGGAAGAACTTCGCCCTAGGCGCCTCACAAGTTCAAGGTTCATTCACAGCACAAGGCACATTATTCCAGACAGTATGCATGTAAATGTAGTCTTGATCTGCTAAATATTTGAAACATGCTAATAAGGTGGTGTTCATGTTCAGTGGTGCTCGTGGAAATGCCACACTTTGCATGATGTTGTCCCCTCCAGACGGAGTGTGTGCCACGCCTCCCACTAAGCAGGTGCGAGTTTCTCTCATGGCAGGCTCAAATCCTCAGAGACGTTTGAGGAGAGGTGGGGTGTAACAGTTTCCTAAAATCTAACTCAATTTCTTTGAGAGCCAAGCTTATTGAATCATGTCACTCAGCAGGAGGTGCTGACAGCCAGGCCAAACAGGGAAGAGCAGATTAGTCTCGTTTGAGAAGTAAGAACCTCCTAAGCGTGTGTCTTAACTGATGGGATCTGACAGCCCAGCCTAGAGGCTTCAGCTGGAAAATGATAGAGAACTGAAAGCTGCTAAAAATGCTCTCCAGGTGTCGCCACCTAAAGTAGCCCCAAAGCATTAGAAATGATTTAATCAGCCCTGGTATCCAAATAGTAGTGCTGGAATTTTCCGCACATCCACGCACATTCTCACACTTAATTTCTTTAACTTTTCCCGGTCTTTTAAGATAAGCTGTGCATGTAGACTAGGAGCGTAGGCTTTGCAGTCAGCCCGACCTGAGCTGCGATCCCTTCAGCACCTACTCGTTGAGTGCTCTTTACTTCTTTGCACCTCAGTTTTCTGATGTAAGATGCAAAGAATACCTGCCAAACCAGGTTTTCCAGAGGATTAAGAGAATGACCCCTAGAGGGTCTAGCCAAGACTCTGCCTCCCCAGTAAGTGATCATAGTGGTTCCCTTCCTTTTGCCTTTCACTGGGGCTAGAGTACCTTTTCTTGGTTGACTTTTTCCAAATATTAATGGCTAAAATAATTAATTTTGGGAGAGTGGAGTCTATTTTGACCACATTATAGAAGATAAAGAATGGTTGGAACCCAAGTTTCCCTGAAAGGTATTTGCAAAAGGAATTAAATACAAGAGGGCAAGTGGCACATTCATTATGTGAGCAGTAAGGGCTTATGTGCCACGCACAATGGAATGAGGTTTTCTTGGCCTGAATGTCAGTTTGCCTCCTGGTCAGTGCATACGACATGTGCCAGGAGTCCACCTTTCATAGGGCCATCCATCTGTAGGGTCCTTCACCTGTCCTCTAGACAATTCTAAAGAGCAATCATGTGAAATGAGCCACAAAGAGCATGACCAACTCCTACCAATTCTTAGACTCGAAGTATAGATACCCAACTACTGTTGATTGATTGGTAATAGAAATATCGTTCATGCTTTCTACTCCTGTCTCCTGCGGCCCTTTGCTAAGTTCATACTATAATTTATGAGACTCTCTATTGTCTTACAAAATCCAAGCTCCTTAGTAGATGAGCTCTTCCCTTAGCAGATCCTTGGTCGTCTCTTGAGCCATCTTCATTGATGCCCCAGATACCCCATAGCTTCCAGTCACTCCAACCATTTGAAGGGCCTTAAGAATGCCGTGCTCTCTCTCATCTGCATGCCTTTGAAAATGTTCCACCTGTAGCCAGAGCTGGCCTTTCCTGCTTTGTCTATCTGGCTGCATCCTTCTGTGCTCATCCTCAAACACGGAAATATTCCTTCTCTAGGATTCTTTCTTGTCTTCTTCTTTATCGGCATGTCGTCCTAGACCATGGCTGCCTCAGGACTTATTCTGTGAATTACGGATTTTCGTTTCACTCTAGACTCTAAGGTCCTTAGTGTCAGGAACTGTGACTTCAATCTCTTATCTTCTCTGCTTAGCTTGGTTCCTGTCCTATGGCACATTAGCAGTAAATGTGAAAGGAAGGAAGGAAAGAGTAAAGAAAGAAAATTAATCCCCATTTGTCTTTCAAAAGTCCACTTCCGGTGAAGGGAATCCAAAGCCATTCTCTTGCTCACCCTTAGCTAAAGGGCAACAAGCCTGAGTTCTTGCTCAAAGAAAACCCTGCAGTGGAGAATATTTTGAATACCAAAGTTAGTTTTATGAGACAAGGTTTATGTTTAAAGGTGAGACCAAGTTTCTGATATTGGAAGCATGGAATCTTTGAGAAAGAAAGATACTAGTGAGAAGTAACACAGCCTGGGCATTAAGAACACCCTTCATGGAGCCAGACGGCCTTCGTTCAAATCCCACCTTGGCCACTGAGAAGTTTTATGAACTTGGGCAAGTTGCTTAAGATCTCAGTTTGCTCAGTGATGTGGCTGGTCTGCTTTGTCTTCTGCTCAGGGAGAGTGTGCTTCTGCAGACTGCAAGATTTATATTTTAGAGCCTGAAGAAAGGGGAACAACAAATGAAGATTTTACTGTGTGATTTGCCCTGCTTTCTTTCTTTTGCCAAATATCTTAAGAATTTCCTCACCCCTAATTCATCACCAACCATATTTTTACTCCTAATTTGCTATCTTTTGAGCACTCACAGTGTCCCAAGACAGACAGGGTGTGGCCATACTCTCTACATCTCCATCTCTACTTATATCAGAAATTTTATCCTATTACATAAATAGACTCATGTGCAAACCAGCCCAGCCCTTCCTGCGGTCCCTGTTGCTCACTTGGTTGACTCAGCAGAGATATTCTGAGCAGGTTAGCATTCCCACTCGACTCAAAGGCTCCTTTACTCGTAACTGAAGTCCGCTTTGATGCAGAAAATAATATCTCTTGGTTTCCTAGAGCACCGAGTGACCCAGTAGCACACTGTAGGGCTGCATACGCCATTTTCTCGATGAGAGAAGAGAGTTGTTTTGTATGGCTGGGTCCGGAGAACCATAATCACTGTGGTTGCAGGGTGGGCACTTCCAGCTTTCTTGTTACATGTGAGATCATGTGGAATGGTCACACAAAACCAGTCTTTCCCATGAGCAGCTGGTTTTGCTAGACTCTGACCAGAAGAGAGGCCTTGGCGTGCATGTTTATAATTCCTTCGAAGATGTGCTTTTCATTACCCTTAGATGATTCTACATGCTTCATTTATGGATTACTTGTTTTTATCAGGATGCTAGAGGAAGCTTGAACCTGTTCAGTAATTCCTTCAACAAACATTTATTGAGAACCTGGTGGTGATGACTATTGTCTCCAGGCCGTATTTTACCTTCACAACCATCCTCTAAAGTCAGCACCCCATTTTATAGGTGAGTCAACTTAGAAGGCTCCAGTAACGTGCACAAAGCCAAGCAGCTCCCAGGGGGCAGAGCTGGAATTGGAGCCCAGGGCTGTGAGACTCCCAGCCAGCACGCTGAGCCACCACATGACAGCCTCAGGACTTACACGGGTGATGAGGACTGAAATACTAAGTGACACACACTGCCTTTAGGGACCTCATACACACCAGTACATAGACCTGAGGAAGAGTGATAAGTGCTACCTGGAGCAACAAGCTATAAGGCCCCAGGCTAGGGGAGAGTCGAGTCTGCCTGGAGGGAAGGCAGCAGATGCAGAGGTCAGGGAGAGCCTCACAGAGGAAGGCCTTTGATCTTGGCCTTGAACTGTAGGCAAGGATTCTCAGTGGGGAGAAGGATGGTCTGCTAAGAAATAGCGTGAACAACTGTGTGACTGTGTCGTGTCCAGGGAGTGGTGATTAGGCTGGTGTGGCCAAAGTGCAGAGCGGACATGGGAGAACAGGTGAGAGCTGGGATGGTAAGTTTTTATCCTGAAGGCAATGGAGAGCTGTGTCAGTCAGAGCTCTCTGCTTGTACACAACAGAAACAGTCTATGGGAAGCTGAAGGAACTCCTCACAAGTACACTGGGGGTGACAGAGTTTACAGGGAGCCTGGGAACCAGCGTGGAGACTGACAGGATGGCTTGGAGAACAGCAGCTCCAGACAGCCAGCAAAGAGAAGTACCCACAGGAAGGGTGTGGTCAGGACACGAGAGCTCCGACCATGTTCCTGTCCTCTGTCGCACGTCGAAGATCCAGAGTCTAGAGGGGTAAAACCCAACCGGCGGAGCTTCGTCCCCTGTCTTCCCCATGCCTGAGAGGAAAGGGCTGTGGAAAGAGCATCCGAGGCCCTTTCACGTTTTCATACAAAAGGGAAGAGTAATAATCTAAAAAGAAAGGAGAGGGACTCTGCTGGGAGGGGAAAAGGGATGTGAGGTAGATTTTTTTTTAAAAACTCTATAGAAACTCTTGGTGGTTTCAGAGCAGGGCAGCCACGTAGTCAGACCTATGAGCTGGGGCCGCAGGACAACCTGCAGCGTGGGCTAGCACGGGGTGGAGGGAGGGGACGAACTCTCAGGGAGCGAGGGGCAGCGCTCCACTGCATGGGGCCAAATGGCCACCCCGGGCAGGGTTACAGCCGTCTGATGAGGATTTTATTGATCTGAGGAGGGATTATCTCAAGGCTTATGATTTTATAAATGAGAAAATAACATACACTCCAGGAAGACTTAGTGGCTACATTAACAATTAATAGGAAAATCTGACAAAGCCGAGGCTCGGAAGCCATGCTTATCGTCAATAATATAGAGCTGGGAGAGTCGGGCTGCGCCCAGATACACTCAGAGCAATTTTCCATGAACCTGCCGCCTCCAGCTTGAAAATACTTCACGTGTGAGACTGCGATTTTCTCTGACATGCTAGGCTAGGAAGAGGAGGAAGTTGGAAAAGTAAACTGCTCTTTTTGTAAAGGTGAAAATGTCATTACTGTGAAGAACATTAGTCTTTCTAATCAGGTATTAGATTTTGAGCTGAGATTCCAGTTCTGAAATCCTCAGTGTTATAAGCGAGCATGTTTGAAAACTCGTAAATCTGCGATAACTGCTTTCATCTCATTATTTGAATGGTATTTGTATTATTTTGGCTCATTCAGTGGAGCCAATCACTTTTCCCAACTCTGAAAACAGCAGCAGTTTCCAGGTGGAGGCCTCTGGCCTCGGGCCCGGCTGGCTCTGAGGCTCCAGCGAACTTATTCTGCCAGCCCTGCTGCCTCACGTGTCCTCTGGACAAGCCCCACATGCTAGGATCTGCTGGCGATAATGAGGCCAGTTTGTGTGTCGGTCCATCAGGTTCACTGTGTTCCATATTCTGATACCAAATCTGATTTCCAGAAGACTGCAGGAAGAGGGTAGGGATTGTCGTAGTTTGGGTCCCCCAACTGCAGACCCTCAGACAAGAATTTGGGAGCAGGCAGTTTATTTAGGAAGCACTGAGAGAGGATATGAAGTGAGAATAGGAAAGGAGGAAAGACAATGAAGGGTGCATTAGTGTGGAGGACAGCTGTGGACAAGGGGAGCTCCATCCCACCGAGGACCCTCAGCGACACTATGTGGGACACACTTCAAAACCATCCCCCTTGAGGGGAGAGGAAGCTGGGGCATTTACTCACCAACTCCTCCCTTGTTGAGGTCACTCCTGGGGTGCTGAAGACAGTAGTAGGGTCACTCCAGTACTTTGGGCCTACCCCCATCCCAACGCAGGCGGGGCATGCCCCTGCAGTCAGAGAATGCCCTCCAGAAGCCATTTGCACGTGCAGGAACCATCTGCAGGCAACTCCAGGGTAGGCCCAGAGGATACAGGCAGGGCACAAATGGCAGGTGATACAAAATGAACTGGGAAAAATTAATTGCAGTGCCTGAAAAAAGAACCAACATGGCAGGAGTGTCCTTAAAGAACTTCCCATTCTGTCAAATGAGGTGGATTGATTTCATCCTGAGTGAGGCACGCAGAGCAGATAATCAGCCATGGATCATACTCTACAGCACTTACAACTTAATAAAAGAGTTAGGATGTATTTACAAGTAAATCTAACACAAGAGACAAAGTGAGAGAGATCTAACAAGCCCCATGCAGAGAGCAAGAGGGGGAAGGGACGGTCTCCAGGAAGCAGGGGAAAAAGCTGAGAATGACTTCTTGGAGACGACTGCACTTGGCCTTGACGTTCACAGGTGAGGAGGATGGACATTCTTGCAGAGGGAACAGAATCATCACAGCACACAGAGGGTAGAAACTGAGGGGCAAGGTTTGGGTGACCGTAACCTGACCCTGGGGGAGTGAAGATGAGCAGTTAGAGGAAGGTTAGAAAGTTCTATTGGGCCCAAATCGTAAAGAGTCTTAAATACCAGGCTCAGGATGTTGACCTTTGCCCTCGTAACTGGTGTACCCGGAACATGGGGGTGCCAGCAACCCTGAGAGGTATGCTACCTTTAAAATGAAAATGTGTTTTTGCTACAGCAGAGGCACACACACACAGAGTGTGGACTGTTCTGATGACGTCCTTCAGATAAGCCAAGTGGGTCGTGTGTCATAGTGGAGGGCAGTGTACAGCTTGCATGGAACTAGCAGAGAGCAGTGGAACGGGGGACAGGACAAGACACTACTTACTGCAACCGGAGAGTGCTGCCTGTGTCTAGATGAGCAGAAGCAGGGCAATGGGGCGATCTCTACCACCACCTCCAGCGCTAAAGGCAGCCAAGGACGTAGTTCAGACATGGGATGCCACCCAGCCAATGCTTTCACCTGGGCACCTGCCTCTGCCCCACTTTTAACATCTAGACGTGTGCCAAGAAATCAAAGAAGGTTGTTAACCATCTCAAGGCAATGGAGAACCATTTCAAGGTTTTCCAGAGGAGAGTAAATTCTGACCTTGGCTCTGTCAAGAGCATGAGTGGTGACATGGGTTCTCCATAGTTCTCATGGGTGAGGGGTTTCTGTGCAAACAGACCATGTTGAGGCCATTTGCCATACTGCTTATGGATGTGGCAAAGGAGGAAAGCGAATTGGATATTCTAGGACCAGAGACAAAATTCTCTTTGATAAAGGTGTAGGAGAAAGAATCCAGAGTCTTACATCAACATTCATCAAGGTGCACTGGGCAGTTACATGCTGGACTCCTGTACAAAGGGCCCCCCCAAGTGCTGGGTCAAAAAGACACTTAACACTCTGGGACCTTGGGAAGCTACTTACCTCAGTCTCAGTTTGCTCATCTGTGATATGGAGACAATAAGAGCTACCTTGCAGAGTAATGGTGTGGATTGAATGAATCAATTTGTTAGCGTTCTTGGTCCTTGGTAGAAGCTTAATAAATGAGAAATCATAGGTATTTTTCACCAGGTGCCCTCAGGAGCAGATCTTGAAAGCCATTCAAGACAAACCTCCTAGGAATTCTGGGTGAAGTCAGGATATCCCTCAGTAGGCTGTGGTCTCTCTATAAAGAAAGTTCCCGGCACCCTGCAGTTTATATCTGTCACTTTGGGTGTGGTTCTTATGGAAAATGGGATGTGTATCTAGATATATTCTTAATTGGCACTGTGTAGGACTGAAATTTATAAGAATCAGTGCACTGTGCAGTGCTTGCATTTCCTCTTTAAAGAGCACCGTATATTGTCGCACACACTTACTCCTTTGTTTATTTCATCCTTTATGCTACAATTGTTTTTGAGGATATTCTATAAATGTTAGGTGTGAAGAAGACACAGAAAAATGTAAAATTTCTTTAAGTATCTTACATCTATATGTAAATACAAACTCTCTCTCTTTATACACATATATAAAACATTTCTTATTTATACATATTTATACATAAATATAAATAAAATATTACTTATACAACACACGTATAAATTATGCCAGCTAAGTAACGTAACCAGTGTAGATTAAGAACAAAGATGAACTGTATGGTAATAAATATTGTAATTGTTTAGAAGTAGAAATGATTGTTCTGGCTTGAAATAGTTAAGAAGGGGCCAGCCCAGTGGTGTAGCAGTTAAGTTTGTGTACTCCACTTCTGCAGCCCACGGTTCACCAGTAACCAGTTCGAAAGCTCCGTGCAGACCTACACACCACTTATCAAGCCATGCTGTGGCAAGCGTCCCACATATAAAATAGAGGAAGATGTGCACAGATGTTAGCTCAGGGCCACTCTTCCTCAGCAAAATGGGGAGGATTGGCAGCAGACATTAGCTCAGGGCTAATCTTCCCCAAAACAAAGCAAAAGAAAAAAGAAATGGTTAAGAAAGTTTCATGGAGGACATAGGGCTTAACTTGACTTTGAAGAGTGGCTGAGATAGCATCATTTAGGGAGAAACACAAGCCTGGCTTCTACATGAATAAGTGAGGAAGCTGAACCAGAGAAGAGGGTTGTGTTAGTAATTAATGGGAAATGAGGCTGCAAAAGCAGCAGGATTCAGGGTGCCCAGGATTTCAATGCCAGACCAAGTAATCTGGCCTGTAGATCAAGTTTGTGAACCAAAATGCCTTGATTCTTGTCCGACCCTGTTCCTCAATATGACCACCACGACACGTTTGCCTTGAACATAGCATATTAATTTATGAGTGAGAAGGGTGGATGTATTGTATAAATTTGCAGTTTCTTGGTACCCCCTTCCTCTAACTCACAACTGCCCACATTCAAACTTTTTTCTTTTGCATTTATTTTTAAATATGTATCAATTTTGCCCTACTATGTCCTTGGAGCTCTAAGATTACCCTTTGCTTAAAGGAATCGAGGTCTCACGCTACGCTATTCAGCAAGGAGCGAGGGATCCACGCAGGGGTAGACAGGGTTATTTAGGGCCTTGGAAAACCCATTCCTGGCTCCTCTGCTGACTGCCATGAGTGACTTAACCTCTGAGTCTCAGTTCCTTCCTCTCCCAATGGAGGTAGTCACGTTCTGCTTGCCACCTGATAATGTTATTCTGAGGACCAAATAAGTTCATGACTATGGAAAGGTCTGGCAATCCAAACTCCTTTTAACACTATTTTTCTGTCTAAAAAGATTCCTCTTAGGGACCAATCACTGGGGAATTGCAGGGTGCTGGCGGGTAGGGTAGTCCGGGAGGCAATGATCGCCCTCAGTGAGAGCTGAGGAAACCAAGATTCAGAGGGAAGTTACCCAGGCCTGGTCAGCAACAGAGCCAGGAAGTGGGTCTGGGTTTTCTGACTCCCTGTATAACCTTGTCAATTTCCTTGTCTATCTCTATCTAAAAATATTGTTCAACTCAGGTGCTGAAAGGATGATGGGAATTGGAAAGAAAAAGAAATCAAAGCATGGCCATTCCTTCCTGTGTCTTCAGCTGCCATCGCACTCCCACATTCCAGCTGCCCTTAGCTTGCATAATCATGGCCAGCTTTAATCATGCGTGGAGAGGTGGCCCTACCAGCAGCTGACCCGATGCCCCTCTGCTGTGCCCAGATGCTAGAAAGGATGGATTTACACTTAAATCAATATTTAATCTGCTGTACCTCTCTTGACTTCATTTGTAAAATTGTGTGTAGATCTTGGATAACAACACGAGCCTGTGAGCTGAATCAAAGCCATTTATAAGACAATAAACTCAAGAAGGAGACATGGTGATACATGCAGAAGGAAAAGAGAGGTCTCCTTGGCAAGGACCAATGTATTTCCTTATCCTCCCCCCTCTTTATTAGAGATATGGAAAAGGGAGTCAATAGGGATTTAATTGTGCCCTGTTGCAAATGAGGCTCAGGATTCCAATAGGAACAAAGAGGTTAGCAATACTGAAGAAAAATATCCTAGTAACAGGACTATGAATTCTTTTCAGTCATATATCATAATGCTTCACATGGTACTTTCATTATTTGAAGGAGAAAAGGCCCCATGTATGTCATTTTTCCATATCATAAAATAAGAAATAAACACATGGATACTAAATGAAACTTAAACCCAAATAATTCATTTATTATGCAGAACCTGAAATCTATGTGTACCTTTCAAAGTGCACCTGATTCAAAGCGCCTCGTCCGATGCCATTTAGATTGTTAATTTCAAACTAGAAATGAAATTCTCAGCCTGATCCTTTAGAAAGATGTTGAACTTCAACTTCCCAGTCTGAGAAATAAATTATTATCTGTGGAATGGAGATGATGAAGTAAGTGAGCTTGAAGCATGAAGGAAGAATGAAAGGAGGAAAGAAGAGAAGAAAAAGGAAAAGAAGAACAGGAAAGGGAAGAGAAGGGAAGGGAAGATGGAAGGGGAGGAGAGAGAGTACCTCCAGTGACCCGAAGGAATCAGAGTCTGTCGATAGTAAGCTTTTACATCTTTCCTATTGGCAAGATCAGACTCGTTTTTAATTAACAGATTTCAAGGTTTCAAGTTCAGTGAATTGGTCTACTTAATTTAAAAGTATTTTCACTCTCCCTATGCTAAAATATTGTCTCACATTCAGTAATGTTCTACATGACCATGTTTTTGACTGACAGTAAAATCACAGTAAGGACTCGTACCATAAATTCACAATTAAGCGACTCTATGAGGCGTGTGAAATGAGCAGCATTTCATCAGTGGATTCTATTGCCCGCATCTAAGCAGCAACAAAGTGCCTCTAACCCTGCGATGCCTTCAGCATCACTTGTTATGTTGATAGAACACTTTAGTTACATGCTTCTAAATGCACCACTCATAACTAGTATTTTCAATGTTACTCACGGTCACTGGGGCTTTTGGAAGTCAAGTCAGACTTGGGACAAGGAGCACATTTTGATAGCACATCTGTTACAAAGCATGAGCACTGGATTTCTATGGTGGTGAAACGCCTTCGCACGATCTCCTTCAGCCTCTGCTCCCAAAGCCCCCTCAAATAGACAAAGTGGAAGCATGGTGCTTGCTCCATAAATGCAGCTTCAAGCCAAGTGTCTTTCTTCTCTTCAGTCCAATGACCCCCGCTAAGCCCATCCTATATCAGAATTTTGGAACTCTTTACTAGAACAAAATCATTACATTTGAAAATGTACAAAATACCTAACTTTTCACAATTAGTACTCTTATAATGGCTGTGAGACTTTGAACTGCTATTAATTCATTGTAATGAGCTGAGATTTTGATATAAGCATACAATTAGGAACACCATTCTCTGTCTCAAGGGCAAATGTTATGGTACACATGGGTGGTCATTTGTTTTTAAATTAGTGCTTACATACCCCTCTTAACCCCGATGACACTTGTCTGATTATATTAATGGGGGAAGACAGTGTTGGACAAAGCCACTGTGGTCAAAATAACGAGGAGAGCACATGGATAAACCACATGAGCATCACAGCCATTCATCTGTGTCCTCTCTAAGAGCACACATTTCCACTGTGAATGTCTGATGATGATATTTACGTTGTCATTTTAGGTTTAACTAAACAGTCAATTAGAAAGGCATGAACTATGCTTTAACTGACCTTCGGTATAAATTAGATTATACCATTCCGGTTGTATTCATCTGAAGAGATTAAATCAATACTTTCTTTAAAATTCACTCCCAAGAATTTTTGTTGACATCTGATTCCACTCACAACTGTTTAGCACTTAGTCAACGCATGTTTATTGACTGAATAATATGTCTGGTGCTACAGAAGATGCAAAGATAAATAAGACTGTCCTTGGGGAGTTTATAATCTAGAAGGGAAAATGAGATGCACATAGAAACCCATGATATAAAGCAGAGCGTGCTACAAGAAAGACATAAGCAAAGTGCTGCGAGAGCTGGGAAGAGGGCTTGGCTGGTGCCCGTCAGGAGGCAGAGGTCAGAGAAGGCTTGAAGGGCAGGGGGCTTGTGGTGGATGTGGAAAAGAGGGCTGGATTTTGATCCCCAAGTAAACTTGCTTCTTTCCCCTTCCGGAAACCATTTGGGCAGGACCAAATATGTTCACGGATGTTTTGGACAGGGCCAAATGTCAAGGACCTTTCGGCATGGATCAAATGTCTTATGGACATCTTAGACAGGACCAAATGTCTGCTAATCACATGGAGACAGCATGGAACCAAGAAGGGAGCACTCACCCAGACCTGGAATCAAGGGTCTGCTTTTCAACCAGTTGTGTGACCCTGGACAAGCAACGTCTCATCTCTGAGCCTCAGTTTTCTCGTCTGCATGATGCCATGCCGGTATCACAGGGTTGTGGTGAGTTTCCAGTGAGATAAGCTACATGAGAGAGCTCTGTAAACTGTAAAGTGCTGCCTAAATATCAGTGAGTGTGTGTGTCAGCACCAGCAACATTAGCAGTTGGTTTCTGCCCTAAACGAGAAATCCCCCTTGATGCAGCAAAGCTCTTTTATTTTGTCATCAAGGCTCTTCTTGCTGCTACTTCTTGGCTATGTGACCTCAAAGAAGTCCTTAGACCTTTTTGAACTTCATTTTTCTCACCTACAAAGTGGGCATTAAAATTATGCCTGCCTTGCCTATCTTAGAGGGTTCACTATAACAATCAAATAAAACAAAGAGATGTGAAAACAAATTGCAAACTTAAATCATCCCATAAGTATTCATTGTTATGACCATACAGAGGCTCCAATCCTACAGTCCTAACCCGGGCTCCTTGATTGAGTGCCTAATCCTTGCTCCTCGGACCACTTTCCTGGATGTAGCTTGTCACCTGCTCTGACCTTCCAGCTGTCAAGCCTTCTGCTCATCCTTCAAGCCTCGCTTGCCTCTGGTTCTAGCTCACTGAGTACTGAGACAGTACACGCCCCTATGCCGGAGTGCCCTGCTCTACCCTGCCCATCATTTCAGCAATCCTACTTCAGAATCAAGCTACTCCTACTCCGTGGCCCCAACCCTGAGCTCAACCAGGCCACAATATTGTCAAGTCTAGGCAAGTCCAGGTCTCTTTCCCCTGGGCCTTTAACTCTCTGTTCTGTAGACTTTCAAAATTCCCAGCTGTTTTCATCCCACTTCACGTTTGGAGGGTTCATAGAGGGCAGTGGTTCTCAACACTGACTGCACATTGGAGCCACATGGGTGCCTTGAAGAAATAACAATGCCTGGGGCCCACCTCTAAAGATTCGGATATCATGGATTTGGAGTGTAGCCTGAGCATCAGGATTTTTCAAAGCTACTTGTGTGATTCCAATATGTAGCCAAGGGAGAGAAATACTGAGACGGGAGGTTGTTCCCAGCCAAGCTGTAACTGGGATAGGAGTGAGGGCCTTCCGCCTGCATTGGGTGTGAGGCCAAAATCTACAACAAAGGTGAGTCCTAAGAAGCGGCGTTTTCTACACTGACATTACCAATCCTGCAGCCAAATCTTCGGGAGACTGATTCAGAATGTCAGCCTGGGACAACTGCGTCTCCAGGTCTCAGGTGGCAGAACTCAGTAAAGACAGGGATGGTCATGGCAAGGCTAAATCCAGTCCTCCAGCTGGGTGTTGTTTATATTCCATCCTGGCTTTGAGAAGAGGGTAGGGCCCTCATAGTTAAAGATAATGGGTATGGTGTTCCCTATAGCAGACAAGAATTGAATTTTTATGAGCCCAAAGGTCGATTTTTAGCTTATGCTTATTCGTGCACATCTACAAGTTGGGGCTCACTTTGGACCCAGAAACTCTTGGTCTTCCCCATGTCCAAAGTCTTTGATAAAGAATCAGAAATGAAGGCGGCAAGGGCCACAAAAGCCAACTGTTCATTTTCCACCTGTGGAAGCTGGGGCTCAGAGAGGGCAATGGCTTGTACAGGATCAGACAGCGATCAGAGGCTGAGTCAAGAGTAGAGCACAGGGGCTGGCCTGGTGGCACAGCAGTTAAGTTTGCACGTTCTGCTTCTCGGCAGCCCAGGGTTTGCCGGTTTGGATCCCGGGTGCAGACATGGCACCACTTGGCAAGCCATGCTGTGGTAGGTGTCCCACATATAAAGTAGAGGAAGATGGGCATGGGTGTTAGCTCGGGGTCAGTCTTCCTCAGCAAAGAGGAGGATTGGCAGCAGTTAGCTCAGGGCTAATCTTCCTTAAAAAAAAAAAAAAGTAGAGCGCAGGGCTCCTCTCACATCAAACAACAAGCATGGAGTTGCCTTGGGTATCACGTAT
Source organism: Equus quagga (assembly GCF_021613505.1). NCBI lineage: Eukaryota > Metazoa > Chordata > Mammalia > Perissodactyla > Equidae > Equus > Equus quagga. The sequence goes on from NC_060270.1 coordinate 60,290,568, forward strand.
TTAAACAGAAGTCAAGAACTATGTAGCAAATTCTCTTCAAACAGATTATGTTGTTCAGAAAATTTTCGACTGATGCAGACATATTTTAAGCTCTTCCTCCATTTTGAGACCTAGAGCAAGATACTTGATTAACAGTCGGGGCCCAGCAGGTGAGAGCCAGCTGCTTGCCACTTATTTAAAGGGTAAAAAGAAAATGAATCAGAGTTTTTCCCTGGATTTTTGTTTTCAGGTAGCAGGAGAGGAATCAGTGAGTTCCAACAGCTGTGTCCTGTGATTTCTGGGGAAGCGCAGTCAGCAGGCTGGGACGCGTTTCTCACCAGATCCAGGGTATCGGTCTAAGGACTCACACTAGAGTCATGCTGACTGCAGCAGATATTTAATATTTCCCTGTTGGTGAGTGTCAGGCCAGGGGTGAGCCACCAGAAGACCCATGTCCCTGGAAGACTTTGGTCGAATAAGCAGACAAAGCAGTAACAATAATGCATGGCATTGCCCTTTACAGTTTATAAAACACTTCAAGGCATTGTCGTAGCTATGTCTTAGAAATATATAAATCTTGCGAGAGTCAAAAAGCAGGTAGAAACAACGCAAGCTATTTTAAGAGGGGAAAAAAAGACCCTTTATGAATGCCCTGTGATTTGAAGATACCCATTTCTTAGGTGTCAAAACTCAGTTCAGCAAGATCATGTGACTGTCAAGGCGACACGAGAGTAATGACAATGACAACGGTTCTTGTGTCCCATCCAGAGCCTATTTTACTGCCACACCTCAGAGGCTTGAAGCAGAGCAAGGCAGGTGGGGTTGAAGAGGCCAGGAGGCCGAGTTGGCAAGAACAGCCCTAAGAAGCAGGTTTGCAAGCCCCAGCTGCAGGACTGGGTGCGAGGCATCCTGGGCTCCTGGGTAGTGAGGTGGGTGGAGATAGGGCAGACCCTGGGGCGGCGGGCAGCCTTAGTGGAGGCAGAGGGCCACTACTAACAGTGCCTCTGGCTCCTCTGTGGGCCTAGGGTGTACCTGCACTCAGGGCATCTAGCCAGCTGAGCTGAGTCTGGCTCTGAAATGACCACTCAAATATAGCTTTGACCCAATAAAATAACTTAATGGGATTTCTCACTCTGACCAGATGGCTGCTGGCCCGGTTGAGGATGACAGACCACACCCCTCTGCCGCACCCTCGTCCTCCCCTCGCTAGAGCGCAATGGATTGGCTGGTGGCAGGATTTGGATGATGTTGCCTATGGTTTGTGCCTGTGTTAAACGCGGATGAATATTGTGAGACTCACATAAATTGTTTAACATAACGAATAAAAGTATTTCTGCACCTTTTCTCTGTGTTGAGAGAATGGTAAGATAGAATAATGGACCTGGCTTTAGAGAAAATCAGATATATTGATCTTTTCATTTGTTTGAATGCTGGGAGCTTTCATACTCTGAATAGGAAAGATGAGCAAAACGCATAACCAACTCCATGCCTCGTGCTTGACAGCATTCTCCTCCAGGGCCCAGTGATCTTGGAAGAAGCCTGAAGCCAGCTCTCCTGGTCCTGTGAAGATCGGCCCTTCCCTCACATTTAAAGCGAGTCGTTACACAGCAATGATACAAAGGCTCTGATGTAGAAAACGAAACCCTGCATTTGTGAAAACGGGACGTTTCTTTAGTGCAGACTCTCGTGCCCGACTGTCTGGGTTCGAATTTGACTCGACCACTTACCATCTTTGCGCCTGTGGGCACGTTCCCTACCCTTCCTCTGCCTCAGTTTCCTCGTCTATAACGTGGGAATTACCTCACAGGGTGGTTGAGAACACTAAATTCATTAATTCATGGAAAGTGTTAGAGGGCCTAGCACATGGTATATACTCACCAAAAGTCAGCTTTCTTACTATTGTTACGTGATAATTCCTTCATTCTGGATTATTTTCGTGGTCTTCTCCCTCTGCTTCTGTTTGGTCCCCCTCTGTCCAAGTCCTTGCCTATCCAACCTATTCCGTGTCTGCTTGCTCGCGGAATCTCCCCACGAGCGACATGCAGTTCTCTACCCGACAGTTCACACCGGGAAGGTCCTGGTGCAAAAGGAAGTGGACATGCTTATCGCTCACATACGATACCTCTCCCAGACCACGGGTAGCTGACACACTGCCCGTGCATGAACTGTCTAGATGCAGGCGGCGGGGGGCACAGAGGAACACACAGAATTTGGGGGAAGTTATTAATAGGTTTCAGAATGAAATTAGAGTGTAACAGTTAACAGACTTCCACTTCATAAAATAATTCATCATCTCGATGGGCATTTTTCTCCCAAAACCTGTGGGTCATCCCAACCTGGCCTTGGAAGTATCACAGAGTGAGGAGCCCCCTGTGGCCACTTTAGTGTGTGCTCATAAAAATGAGTGGGAAATTTGAAGATCAGGATTTTTAATAAAAACTTTTATAGAAGCACACAACAATACCAGGAAGCATTGTTATAAGCAAAATAACATTGTCCTCACATGGTATCTATTTGTTGACCTGAATTTGTATAATTAAAATGGCAAAATAAAACTCTCAATATAATTATGATTTGGATGTTTTTAAAATAAGAATTTCTGCCAAAAATTAAATAAGCTTATAGGCATCATATTTCTTTTGTTTCTATAAAAAATATTCACTTATACATGATATTTTTATAATAAGAGATAATGAGAAATCCTGGCCCCTGGTACTGACATGGATACATGCCTGTAAGTCACTCAACTTTCTAGTCAGGGAATGCTGCTTTAAAAAAGTAGAAGATTGCCAAGAATAATAGCTTATCTAATTGAAGATCATTAGAAACAAATGAGAGTAGATTTGTGAGTTGTGCTAATGATGCATGTGTGATGTGATATCCTGGTGTTGAAATATGGTGAATAGCTGTCTTTCACATCCCTAGTAGTTGTTGTTTGCTATTATGTTTATACTGTTTCCATTTTTTTTAATATGTATATGTCGTATTGGGGGTAGTGAGGTTGCAAAATTGGTTCTGTGCTTTGGGAGAATTAATCTAATAACCAAGTATGAGTTGATTGAAAAAGCAAAGGAAGATCTTGATAGAAGATGTTTTGATAAAGGGAAAGGAAAAGCCTGTAAAGAGAAGGTTTAGTTTGTTTAATATCTGATTTAAAATATCAGGTATTAGGTGTTGATTCAGTGGAATTATGTCGTTACAAAAAAGATGAAATGTCAAAGGAAATATATTTTTAAAGAATGCTAGAAAAATATATTAAACTTCAAAGCTGGCTTAACAATTAATAAAACTTTTGAGGATGTCTTCTACATAGGGAATTCAAAGCACTTTATCATGTGTATATTTGCAAGGTGATGCAGTCTGAAGAAATAATCCAGGAGAAATCTAAAAGAAAAAATAATATGAAATCATCATGAGTGATTTTCATGCAAATGTGTCCGCCTGTGTGACCCCGTAGCACTGATCCAGTGACACTCTCTTGTCCCACCGCTGGTTGTCCTTTCTCAGGAATAAGACCAAGCGTGCCCCACATGCATCTCTCCCCTGTGAAAGTCCATCTTCTGCCCAGGACCTCCCTCTGGCCCCCACGTGCACTCCCACCAGCATGTGCTGGGCTACAGCCTCTGCAAGCCGAGAGAGAACCACGGCCCAGGAGGGCAGGCTCTCAGAAGGCATTCAGGGCACAAGCGTGGCCTCTGGGCTTCTTTTCTTCTCTGGCTCCTGGAACAAAGAATAAAGGAATAATTGGATGATAGTTAAAAGTTCCACATTTAGTTCAGCCTCATAACAAATGAACTGACATTTTTTTTTAAAGTTAATAGTTTGGGATGGTTGTAATGGCTCCTTGTAATAGGCAGTAAAAGAGTTTTGTGGATTGAAGCCAAACTCACCTTCAGTGGAAAGCACAGGAAAGTAAACGCTCAGAGAACTTGTACACTGGAGAAGAACGGTTCATGACATTTCAACATGATGAAGGATGGTGAAATGCCATTTGGGGATTAATTCTTAACCCATATGAGCTAGAAAGTCAAGAGAGAGAGAAAACTAAACCTGTTCTTTTATCTGGCTTTGGAATGGAAAAACAAAATCCTAGGGGAGCTACGTTTTCCCTGGAAAGTGAGGCCCTTTGCTGAGATCATGCTCTGATTTAAAAAAAAAAAAAAAGAGCTTTTTACAAAGTGAACTTTAACATACACCTTCATGTGTACTTCTATGATTCTACTGAATACCTTTATGCTATTTCTGCAAGTATATTATTCACGTTGTTCTAAACTTTGGCATCTAAAATTACACATATTTTTGACAATTCAAAGAGGATAATTGTAAGTTTCTCTTATCTCCTCTTTTTATTAGGCAAAATGTAGTGAAGGCACATTTATTATTTCTGCAAACACGATAGGTACTCAATCATGTCTGCTGCTCCTGCACACTCTGCTGCCCCCGTGAAGTCCCCATGCTTCTGATTGCTGCTCTCCCCAGTAGGTTGTCTCCAGGCCCCAGGGGTGGCTTTATAAGGCTTGGATGGAAGCTCGGTGATTTAACTGCAGCCATTTTAAGGTTATGGCCCAGAAAATGCTAATCAAAAAAGTTAATAAAATGAATAAAACGAAGGTCGAGAGGAGCACTTCTTAGGTCAACTCTTCCTGGCTTCGTGCTCAAAATGCTAATCAGTGTTTATTCATTTGGCAAACATCCCCAAGTACCTACTATGTGCAGAGTCTGTCTAAGGCTGGAGACACAGAGATGTGAATAACATAGTCCTTGCCTGAGGAAGTCTACACGCAAGCAAGCGCAGGAGGTCAACCTCTGAACAAGTTATCATAGTGCTGTGTGAAAAGTGCTGTGTCACAAACAAGTGTGACAAAGTTACATCAGATAGGAATATTCCAATGCAAAGGACAGAAAGAAAAACGCAAACAGCAAAGCTGATTTATTAGCTTACACAACTACAACAGGTACTTCTGCTCCAAGGTGAAAATGGATCCAGCAGCTCAGTGTCACAAGCTCCTGGTTTCTCTTTATCTTTCTCTCTGCCATCGACAATTATAGATAAGTTATGGGCTGAGTTGTGTCCCCCAGGAATGTGTGCATTGAAGTCCGTACCCCCAGTACCTAGAATTTGAGTGGATTTGGAGACAGGGTCTTTAAAGAGGTAATTAAATTAACATGAGGCCATATAGGTGGGTCCTGATCCAATCTGACTGGTGTCCTTAAAGAAGAGGAGACGAGGACACAGACATATACAGAGGGAAGACGAAGCGAAGTCACAGGGAGAAGATAGCCACCTACAAGCCAAGGAGAGAGGCCTCAGAAGAGCCCCACCCTGCCCACACCTTGATCTCATACTTTAGCCTCCAGATCGTGATAAAGTTAATTTCGGTTGCGTAAGCCATCCAGTGTGCGGTACTTTGTTATGGCGGCCCTAGCAGACCAAAACAAGGTACCATCTCAGGCTCCGTGGTGGCCCCCTGTCAACCTTGGCACCACCGTTGGGGCTATGAAAGTCCATCGGCAGTTGCAGACTTCACAACTTCTCACTCTTACCCAAGTGCAGTGAGAGGAAGCTTCCAGTGGCTCTCCACAAGTTGTAGGATTCTCACTGTCTCCTGGGCCTTTGTGTGAACAATTCCTGTGCTTGGGGAAAGGGATTCATGGATTGGCTTACACCAACTAGCACCCACCCTTGAAGGTGGGTGGCGTCAATTCCATCCAAACCACATAAGGCGAAGTCACTAAAGGAAAATCAAGGTATGTTGGTGAGGTGTGGCTATGGAGACAACCAACAAAGCTCCACAGAGGCATCAAGTGAGTTCACCCGGACAGGCTGGGCAAGGGGGTCTTAGAGAATGACTAGACATTCACCTGGTAAACAAGATCTCCAAAGACAGTCCAGACAAAGGAAACAGCACATCTGAGGACACAGATGGCACAAAAGGGCCTGTTGTATCTGGTTGGGTCATCATCTCATCCCAGTTTGCACAGGACTTTCAGCTTTTAGCACTGTAAGTCCCACAAGCAAACAGGTACAGGAAGTCCCACATCCCAGCCCCTCAGTCCTGGATCAACTGGGATGGTTAGAGAGTTATGAGCAAGGTTCACGGGGCAAAGTGGCTGGAGATAAGATTGGGAGGGTTTTTGAGGCTAATTTGGAAGAACCTTTCATGCACATTAGTTTGGACCAGAGAGAAAAGCTGTAGTGTTCCTCTGCCACGTTGAAAACATAAGTTAGTAGCTTGTTATTCTGTGGAGGGTAAAGGGACTCTGTTAACAATCGGAATTCCATAGACATTTTGCAACTGGACCCATTTCAGGAAGTTCATGGAACTTGAGGGCTATAGGGCATTCGGGAACAGCAGCAAGTCCCAGGGCGACACTTCTGACTTGGAGGCACTGATCCCTGGAGTCAAAGGTCAGCACCGTGCTGGGCACATCCTGAGGCTCCATAAATGCTGCTGGATTCTTGGTTACCAGACTTCCCTTAGGAACTGGAATTCTGTCTTCACCCTCAACTACCCTCTCTACATAACTGTCTCTTAAAACTGTCTCTTTCTCTTCTTTTAACTTCTTCATGCCTTTGTTTCCACCTGCCCCCGGGGGCTTCAGACTCACTACACCTCCCGTGGACTGCTCCCCTCCCCTCCACTGTTAGTCTTCAGCCCACGGCCGGGCGTCTGCGGAGGGTGCTGCCGGTCTCCCAGCTCTAGCCTGCACCGTGCAGCACACTGCAGCCCTGACGAGAGGGCCTGGGAGCAGAGTGCAAATCCCACACTTAGAAAAATAACGTTTATGTATTTCCACATGTATGAAAATACAGACACAAAGTTTCTAGACGTACATACACCAGACTCTTGATAGTTGTTATCTTGATGGTGTCTGGTGGGAAATGGAGGGAACTGTTACCACTGTTGGCAGTCTGGGGAGCAGCCCACCAGACCTCCCCACTAGCCCCAGTGCCGATGCAGGTACAGCGACAGCACTCAGGGCTGCCCCAGCCTGGCTCCCGCCCCACCTCCGCCCAGCCTGCCTGTAAATTGCAAAGCCATCCTACCACTGCTGCATCTGCAGGGTCTCTGGAGCCTGTCACTCTCTATTTCCACTGCCGTCACCCTGTCGAAGCTCTCATTAACTTGCCCCTGCTCTGCTCAATAGCCTCCTAACTCACTCTCACTTCTTTCCTCTCTCCCTCTATGCATCCGATCTCCCACAGCGTCCAGATTAATCATCCTAACCCTAGATCTGATCGTGTTATTGCCTTGTTCAAAAACCTTCAGAGCCTCCCCATTGCCTATAAAAGGAACGCCAAACTCCATGATCTGGACTGAAACTAAACTTCTGGTCGTTCCCTTGGGAACTTGTCTTCCCCTGAGCTCTAGTTCGTATTGATTTCTCTAACAGGAATGCCATCCCACCTAGGCATTTCCATCCATTAACATTCCTCTCCTCCAGATACTTGCACAAGGGTGAGAAAATGTTCACGCAGGATGTTCGTTGTAGTCAAGTCAAAGGCAGGGAAGAAGCCAACTCTAGTGTCCACTGGCAGGGGACTGATTGAGTAAGTGGTCAGGAGCCAGCGGCCGCGGGATGCAGCTCAGCTGTGGAGATGACAGAGTTGTGGTTTAGCATAGAGGCCTGGGGAAAAGTCTGCAGGATATTGTCAGCCAAAAGAGTAGGCTACATAATAGTTTATAAATTTTTTTTAAAGCACATGTATTTGTAGAGCTTTCTGGAAAGACATCATCAAATAATAACAGAGGTAAAGTCTAGGTGGTTGAATTTCATTGATGATTACTTTCTCCTTGGTATTTTTCTATTTACTTCAAATTTTTATAAACACAACCACAATTATAGAAGTTACATTTATTGAGGGCTACTTGCCAAGTATTGTGCCTGGTGTTTTACATCTCATAATTCAGTTAGTCCTTGCATCCAAACTTTGAGGGCAGTTACTATCACCCTCAGATTACAGGAGAGGAAACCCTGCGGTGGGGGGTGGAGAGGTGTTCCCAAGGTCACGTCACCAGTGAGAAACAGAGAAAGGATTCAAACTTCTGTCTTTCTCACTCCAAAGCCCACACTCATAAACATTATGTACATAATAATGACGCATCCTTTTTACAAAAGAATAAAGCTGCTACAATGCGTTCTCCCAGTCTTATAAGGTCACACTCAGTTACTCCACTGCCCAAAACCTTCCGTCATATCCAGAAGTATGACACGGTAGGAAGATGAGAATAAATATATATATATTATTTTTTAATATAAATAACATCATTCTATATATTAAATTATATTATGAATATATCTGGTTGTTTATATTTCAAAGTGCATCCTGGACATCTTTCCATGTCTGTCCATGTCAATAATTCTCAATTTATTTAACAGTTTCATAGTAATCTATTATAGAGATGTGCTGTGATCATTTAACTGGCCCCTCTCAGATGGTCCTTTACGTTGTTTATAAATTTTGCCATTGTAAACAACATCAGAATGAGCACTCTCATCTACATCTGTGTCTGTGCACATGTAAGACCGTTTTTACAAGATGTATTCCCAGAAACGGACTTGCTGAGTCAAAAAAATGTGATTTTTTTTCCTTTTCCTGTACCGGAATTAACAAAAAGTTTTCACTGTAGTGAAAGAATCTGTCTAAGCACCAGCTGGTTGGACTCTTGTGTGGCCCCGTTTCCCACTGACAACCTCCCCAGGTGTTGACAACTGTCTGCACACTTGTCATTCCATTATCTCCAAACTGACTTGTGGAAAGAAAGCACACTGTACTGTGAATTGGCTGAGATCTGGTGACTTCTTGGCCACCAAGTTGCTGTGTGACCCTGAGCAATAAATGATGCCTCTGGTGACTTCCATTTCTTCTTCTATAGATAAGATCTTTCCAGCTCTAACATTCAGTGTTTCTTGTCTCTAAAGACAAGCATATGTTTTGTTATTCTGACTCAGATTTTGAAAACTAATATACGTATCATAAAGGGTTATCCTGCCTCATTGGAAGTTCAAATGGTAGGTGAGAAGGCCCTATTAAAAGCATTTACAAAGGTCTGCAGTAAAGAGTTCATTATGGTTCATTAAATCCCCTCCCGCCTTTATCCACTTCAGTTACTGTATTTCCTGTAAATGGGATTTGCGCCAGAGTCACGTTAACACCATCCCACATTCTGCTGTGCTATTACCCACTGAGCTTCAATCAATTGAATGAAAGAGGCCTTTCCAAGTGTATTGATTTTCATTTATCTAAATTCATCTGTTTGCTTTGCTGCATGTTCACACGTAGGAACAAGGCACAGCTAAACTTCTCCACAGAGTTCCTTTTGTCTCTTTAACATTTAACACTAGAATATGCGTATGACAAACACTGGCATAAGAATTTCAGAATATTCACTGGAAATAGTTTTCTGTGGGTGATGTAAGGGCCGGATCTCTTTCTCACATCAGAAAGAACCCTGCCTCAGCGGGGTACTACAGCCTTTCTCGCTGCATGAGCACCCTCCACCTCCCCACCCCGGGGGGCTCAGTGCGCCCCCCCCCCGCCCCGAAACCAAGAGTGTTGTCAAGACCGTGATACTTCTGGGCTAAAGCTTCGCTCACTGTCAGGAAGCTGAGTATTCTACTGCTGCTCTGTGTAGAAACACTCCTGCTGCTTTGGCAGAGATCAGACCGAAACCTGAAGAAAGGAAGTGCGCAGTAGAGAAACAAACACTTCCAACGTCTTACATTCTAATGTCCTCTTGCTACAAGCCTGGGTTGATGTGTTTGACTATGTATGTGTGTGTGTGTGTGTCTGTGTGTGTGACAGAGAGAGAGAAACCCTTCATCTTGACCCATAGTTAGGATTTGGGAGGTAGAAAGCATCTTAACAACTTTGATTGAATTGTTGTGTTCATCACTGGATGACGTGTGGCTATCTGGTGCAGGATTAAATGAGATGTCCTAGTCTTATGGTAAATAGGTCTTGATTTCTGCTCAGGGAAATACTGATATTTATTTAACTGGGGAATAGATGCTGGTTAAAGCAAAGCCAAGGTCAATATTTCCTTTGAGTTGCAGTAAACATTTCTATTCATTGAAATAAGATTTTCTGTTATAGCTAATGATGAAACATTATCCAATGCCAGACCAGGAACTACGATTATCAGGATAATTCTAAGGCATCTTTCTTTTATGCTTAATGCTATAAAGGATGATCACCGTGGGTCTCAGCAAGATCTGATGGGAGATATTGGCATAAAGTCCGGCTAAGCCTGAGTCCTCGTTGTGAAGCAGAAGATAAATGAAATTCAGTCATGAAAAGCAGGTTCTTTAAATACACCAATGAGCAGATATTATTGACTTAAATAAAATGAAAAATTAACAAGAGTTTAAATATGAGCTAATTATTTTCCCTCATGCATTTCCGTATCACTTTCAGCGTTACACAGTTTTGAGAGATTATTTATAGAAACAATTCTTTAGAAAAAAATTTTCCTTTCAAAAATAACCATATCATAGTAAGTAAAAATATTTAAATGTCACTTGGTTAGGAACTAGGAACAATATAGAGGTAGATCTTCAGGGAGATTACAATCTAATTGGAGAAAACAGCAGATACATGCAGACACAGTATTGCGCGGCTGTTAAGAATATGAGAATCGGAATCTTAATGAAGTGGAATCTCAGCTCTGGCACTATGACCTCTGACAAGATTTTCTGTGACTTGGTTTCCTCATCTATAAACATGGGATAGGGGCCGGCCCTGTGGCCGAGTGGTTGGGTTCGCGGGCTGTGCTTCGGTGGCCCAGGGGTTCGCCGGTTCAGATCCTGGGCGTGGACATGGCACTGCTCATCAGGCCACGCTGAGGTGGCATCCCACATGCCACAACCAGAGGCACTCACAACTAGAATATACAACTATGTACTGGAGGGCTTTGGGGAAAAGATGGAAAAAAAAGAATGGGATAATACAAATGACCTCATAGGATGATAGTAAGAATTAAAAGTCTGCAAAGCACTCAACAGGTGCCTGACTAAAGGAGAGCCCGCTGGAAGTGGCAGCTTTTTTAATGATGTATTACTGAAGTGACAGATGAAACACTCTTACGGAGGCGACTCAAGGAGCTACACAATTACTGGATTTGGAATAAAATAGATTATTTTGTCTTAATTTCAGAGAAGAGAGCTCTCACAGCTGGGTTGCGTGGTCAGTCAACTCTTTAAAGAAGAGGTAGGATTGGAACTAGAGGATGACAGAGGAATGGGATCTTCTTAGCTGGTAGATAACGCTAGAGGTGATGTGCATTAAAGCTACCAATAAAATAGATCACTGCTATGTCATCTATTCAGCCACGGCCCTGCGCACATCTGCCTTGATTTGCTCTTCTTGATTAATGACCATAAACATTTCCTGAAGGTTTTTCTAAAATTTTTGCAACCATTTCTCCTGCGTCTCCTTTGTTGGCACCTCTGCTGCCTGTTTTCTTTTATTTCCCCTAAATGAAAAATAACTTTAAATAATAAGTAAATAAAATAAGAAGAGTGAAAGTCACCCAAAATCTCATCTTCCAGTTAATACATTTAATATACAACCCTCTGTTAATATTTTGAGGAAAATCCTTCCAAATCTTTCTGTATGTCTCTGTCTTTCTATTTCTCTCTTCCTCTCCCTATGCATGTGCACACACGCACATGTCTAATATGATCCAAACCAGGTCATACTGTACGCGCTTTTTGTAATCTCATTTTTTCACTGAAGAATATGCAATATGCTATAAATATCTTGCCATGTCAAAGAACAATTTCATTATATTTAAATGGGTTTATCACATTGTTGTAAAAACATTTACGCAGTTTCAAAAACTCTTCAATGGGCATTTTGGTTGTTTCCAGTTTTTCTCTATCAACAAAAAAAGTGCCACAGTGCTACAGTGACCATCCTTGTGCATTCATTTTGGCTCACTCATATGATTATCCCCTTAAGAAAAATTCCTAGAAGCAGAATAAAGGGATCAAACAGTACATGCGCATTCGCAATTTTGGTATTTAGAACGAGAAATGACACATAAAGACACCATATTTTCATCTTAGAATACTTTTAAAAAATGACCCAAATCTTAACTTTTCGTGAACAAATAAAACAACTACCCTTTTAAAATCAATGTTTGAAACTAAAATTTTAAAAGTAGGAATGCATAATTAGAAACAGTAACATGTAATTCTATATAAAGCAATGTCTTAATAGAAAAATTACGGGGAGGAAAAAAATGATCAAATTGGTTTTGTTGTAGGACGTCTTGCAAATTAAGCTAACCAGTTGTGTAGCCGACTACACAATTAAATTAATTAACTTTCTAGCATGATTGGCTGACATTTCAATGAGTCATTGCGGAATGTTGAACTAAACTGATCATTTAAGTCTCTTGCGCAGAGAACCTGTAAGCCAGGAACCGTCTCGTCCACGCGGTGCGGTTGTTCCTCTTACTTCTCCTGAGAGGACGTCGAGCAGCTTGTCCTTTTAGTCGTCAGGGATCTTGCCGTCTGCCATGCGTGCCGACGCGCCATCAGCACGACCTCGCCTGCTCCAAGCGGGGCTGCCAAGTGTGAAGTGTTCCATTGCCGGGCCTCACGGTATGACGTGATATTGCCAAATTTGGCTTATTTGTCAGAATCCATGTCACTTTTAAATTTAATTCTTAGTTTCACTATAGTAGCCTGGATTTGATGATTCTGTCCTATTGGAACACGTGTCCCTTTGCAAAACCATTTAATTCTTAAACCCTGTCATTTCCTTACATTATCGTAAAACTTTTAGAATTCGAAAAATTCTGGTCCATCATTTCTCAAAGCTTGACTCTCAAGGTATGTATGCCCCCAGGTAATAATAATGTATGTGTTATCCAAAAAAGGAATGTGAATGAGTAGATATAAATCAATTTGGGAAATCCTGGGATAAAAAGCAGATCTTTTTACTGAAGGATATTCATGAAGCTACGTGTGCTAAGATCCTATATTATATTCAACCATCTACAGACTGATTTGACTTTGAAGTTCATTTTTTTAAGTATTCATTAAAAGAGTTATTTGTGTTACTAGTTAAGCAGGCACAAATTTAATCCAATTTTAATTAATCCAAATTTAATCCAATCTCCTCAGATTCAGGAAGATTAAAGAACCTTGATATTCTTTATAAAGAAAAATAAAATTTCTATTTATTTATTTTAAAATAAAATAATTTTAAATTACTGCAGTTATTGCATCTCAAATATGCACTGTCCATCAATAGAGAAATCCTGAGCATTTTATTAAGGAATACAGGATTATTAACAACTTTGGTCTATCAATTCAGAAACAAGACCAATTTTAGAAATTTGTAACCACTAGAAGCCAATATTATTGGAAAGGCATTCAATGTTAAATCAAAATATGAAAGTATAAACACTACATACGTAAAACACAAACAGTAAGGTCAAAGGGGGGAATTTTAAATCCCACATGTTTTGGAGGTGTGATGGAGCATGGTGTCATGGAAAAAGCAACCTAGATTAGAATTCTAGTGCTGTGATTTATTAGCTGTGTGACATTAGAAATTTCCTAACCGCTCTGAGCTTCCATTTCCTCATTTTCAAAATAGGAATACTAATAACACTCTCCTGACAAGGTAGTTGTGAGAATATAATGAGATAGTTAATATCAAAATCAATGATGCTCAATCAACAAGTATTTATTTATGTCCTTTCTTACGGATGGAAATGTGCAGGAGCGGGCAGGCCTTAGTGGAGGGCCACAATGAGCACAGGGGAACTGACATATTTTGGAAAATAGCATCTTGAAAAAGCCAGGAATTTGATCAAGCAAATACCTCTCCCTCAAACCAATCCTGAAAAAGCTTCTGATGGAGTCCCTGATTAAGTCTTTCATTTATTCAAAGAACAGGCAATTGCTATATTATCATAAACTGTTGTGGAACAAATAACATGAAAAAAACTACCCAGTGAAAACCACGAAGCAAATATAACTGGATAACCCACATATATGTTACAAAAATTTAAGCCAATTCCCCTTATTAATGTAAATGTTAAGTTGTTAGATTAAATCCTAGCCAAAAGAACTCAACACACAGTCAAGTAATACTGCAACATGACTCAGCAGGTTTTACTCTAGGAATGCAGAGATAGTGCAATATAACGAAATATTTGCATATAGTACCGTATCAACTTGTTCAGTATGAAAACCCACATGATCATCAATAGATGCAACAAACGAATTTGATAAAACTTAACACCATCTTTCCTAAAAACATTGAAAAATCGTAATGAAGATACTTAAAATTATAAACTAACAGTTAATATTATATTTGATCATAAACTATCAGCATCATTTTTAACAAAATTAGAAACAAAATAAAAATGATTATGGTCACCATTATTGTATTGAACAAGATTTCCAAAGTTGTATTAAATCAAACACATGAAACAAATAGCAGTTGTTTTTTTTTTTAAAGATTTTTTATTTTTTCCTTTTTCTCCCCAAAGCCCCCCGGTACATAGTTGTGTATTCTTCGTTGTGGGTTCCTCTAGTTGTGGCATGTGGGACGCTGCCTCAGCGTGGTCTGACAAGCAGTGCCATGTCCGCGCCCAGGATTCCAACCGACGAAACACTGGGCCGCCTGCAGCGGAGCGCGCGAACTTAACCACTCGGCCACGGGGCCAGCCCCAACAAATAGCAGTTTTATACAGTGGAAAAGAAAAAGGTGGCATGCTATGTACATAGACAACTCAAAGATGTAAGCAAACAACCATTTGACGTGGTAATTCAGAGAAGTAGCTGGATACAAGATGAGCATACAAAAATAAAAGATATTTCTATATTTTAGCAATAACTATTTGAAAGTATCATCCAAAACTGTCTTGTTCACACTCACAACAGAATTATAATGTACCCAACAATAATCTTAGGGTGAAAATGTATATCCAGTTTGAAGAAAACTATACACACAGACACACACATGCACACACGATGAAATGAGCGTTTGAGAGATAGAAGAGCCATGAATTATTTGCTTTCCTGGATGAGATGACTACATGTCAGAAGACATCATTTTCCTCTCCTCAAATATACATGTATATCTATAGGTGTGGGGGTATTTAGGTAGAGTTCAATCCCAATCAAATTCTTAATAGGATTCTTGTCAGAATTGAATAATATCTTCTGAAAATTCAACCGGAGAAAAAACAGTTGTCTACACAAAACTCAGGATGCAAATATTTACAGCAACATGATTCGTAGTTGTCAAAAGCTGTAAACAACCCAAACGTCCATCAGCTGGTGGATGGGTGAACAGATTGTGGTATATCCATATAATGCGAATACCGCTCACCAATAAAGAGGGACAAAGCACTGATACATACAGCAAAGCGGACACATCTCAATAGCATTATGCCAGGAGAAGGAAGCAAGACTCAAAAGCCTACCTAATACGTGACTCCATTTATGTGACACTCCGGGAAAGGAAACTGTAGAGAAAGATATCAAACCAGTGTTGCGGGGTTGGCAGCCGGGAGAGGAAATTGGCTGCAAAAAAGGTGCGAGGGAACTTTGGAGGTGGTGGTTGCTATAGGACTGCAGAAGTGTATCCAAATTCATAGTACTGTCGACCTAGAAAGGGAGAATTTTACCTAAATAAACAACCAAACAAAACACACACATATACTTAAAAAAAAGGTGAATCATTAAAGTTCCCTCTGGAAAGGAATTGTCTCTAGTCCTACAAGATATTAAAATGTATTTGAAAGCAAAGAGTTAAAGCAGTGGTTCATGTACAGGAGGATAGACTGATCCCCAGCGGAAAAGATATGAGCGCAAAGCCAACCCAATTCTACATGGAAATGAAGTGTGTGGGGGAAAGAGGCCTCGTCCCAATAACAAGGAGGAGTTCTTCAGGAAGTTGTCGCATGGTAACTGGTGATGCGCTTTCACTTTAGATCTGTGCCTCACGTGCAATAAAATGTTTCATAGAGACTTTTACATGATCAGTATCAAATTTTAAAAAATAAAATAATTGGCCAGGACTCTAAAATTTAGAAATATTATAAACAAGTGACAAAAATAGATCCAACTGTCTAGAACATATATTCCCATATAAACAAGATTTTAAAAAGAAAAGCGATGAGTAAGTAGAAGGTATTCCCAGTGAAGACAGCAAAAGAGTTATATATTTGCTACCCTACAATGCAACACAATTAATAAGAAAATATTAAAACTCTGCAATAGAAAATTGGGCAAAGTACTTCATCACATCAGCCACAAAAAGGTAAAAACTACCAAGCCAAACTTATTGAAATATTTTAATATGATAAATATAAAAATGCACACTATTTTGATCATGGCACGCTATTCTGTTATGTGCACAATAACATCGATGAGCTCTTTCCTTGGTGCTGATAGTAGGAATTTGTACATCCCATTCAGAAAGACACTTCTGAAGTACAAAAGCCTTCCTTCTTCTGGTTACTTTTTACCTTATTAATTATTCAAATAAAAGAAAATGATACCTACTTAAAGGCAGTCATCGTATTTGTAACAATGAGAAAATGGAATCAACTTGAATGTTAACCTTTGTCCCAGATAGAATAGCGTGCAGTCACTGCAATTTTAATTATGCAATCTATAAAACAGCATGAGAAGCGATTGTTATAATCCTCAATGACACATGCAACACTGTGTGCACATTATCTACACAATTGTGTTTTTAAAGAGATGTAGCAGAGAAAAAAGACGGAAAATACCGCTTAAGGATAACAGCAAACGCATACAGAGCTCACACTGTGCCAAACAGTATTCTAAAACCTTATGTGTAGTAGCTCGTTGAATCCTCACAACTCTATGACTTCCATTTTTGCCAGTTAGGAATTCGTGCTACAGGGAGGTTAAGTAACTTGCCTAGGTTACGCAGCTGTGAAACACAATTGCCAGTGGTTGAACGCAGGCAGGTTCTTAACTGTTCTCCTCTGTTGCCTCAATGTGCGGTACTCCTGAAACACAGAAGCAGATGCGGTTGTGTTGCTGCCACCCCTGACTTTTATTTTCCAATCTTTCTCTAATATTCCTAAGTAAACATGCGCTTTAAAAATGTTTTCCTGGGAGACATTTAACAGCTTCAGGGGAAGGATGGAAAGTGTGAAGAAGAAAGAAGGAGTGACAACCACCAGTCTATGCCAAAGGAAACTGCCCACAGGCCCCAAGGCTGAAGGGTCCGCCAGGCCGTCTGATGTGAGCAGCTGGGAAGCCAGCAGGGGCTCTGAGTGGTGTGTCAGGGCAGGGGACGGGGAACGGCTGTGCTGCCCTTCGACTAGGTCTCCCGCTGCAGGGTGAACGGGGAACTCAGTGGAAGACCAAGTGCACCCTATGGAGTCCTCTCTCACTCGCCTGGGCTCACCCTGTCAACGCCATAGGCAGCGAGGATCCTGAGTCACTGCTCCCAGCGCATGGGCATTATTTTTATCATATAGAAAAATAGAAAGAATACTGGGGGTGGTTCTGTTTTCTCAGTGGACTCAGTAAAAATCATATCACCCCAGGTCCACTTGGAATAGTTACACCAATTGTATGTACGGCTATAGGCCAAATTACTTATTAAAGTCCATTACAAAAGTATTGACAAAAATTGTGTAATTTATCGCCAGTTATTGAAAAAGATGAGACAATTTGCTGTCAGTGCTTTAGGCTGCAGTTGAAGAAAAGATCAGAATTATAAAAATTGCCCATATTTTTAAAAATACCATTAGGGAAAAAAACATTGACTCTCTTACTTTGTTATCTAAATATAAAGTATGCTTCTTTTTTTTGGCAGAAAAGCCAGCAATTCCTGTAATAAAAGTTACCCTGGAGGATATGTAAGAATAAGCTTAGAAAAACATGAATAAAAGAAATCATAAAGAATTACTTGGAGCTATAGTTGTTGATCATGAGGATTAGGTTTGACAGGAAAACACCCCTTTGGGAAACCTATTAATTCTCACAAGCCAATTTTGCTGCACCTGTACAATTGTTGCAGTGCTGAAAACCTATTTTTATTGAATTTGGGAAACAGGCTTCTAACGCCCCAAGATCTGCCCTACAGGAAACGTGACTACAAGATTCTGAACATGCAGACAAGAAAAAAAGCCCACCACCAAAACATCAAAAATCTAAAAGTTCATAAACATCGAAAGGATGAAGCATCTGGATTTGCAGATATTTTACTCTTGATTTATCCATATACTGAATTTCAAAAAGAGACTCACTGAAATCAAGAAGAAACTGGCACGGTTAATATTTCAAGTGCTAAGTAATTGATATAACGTATTTTGAAAAGATCATCTATTTTGTGAAGAATTTGATTCCCTTCTTCTCGCCCACCCCAATTGTCTTCCAAGCTTCAGTACAGATAGCCTCTTATTCCAAAATATAGGTTAGAATTGTCTCTAAATAAAAAATGTCTGGTAGCTGATGGACACCAGTTCACTCTAAAAGCAGGCTATTCCTTATCTCTCGTTAAGTGTATTGATCTCCTTTGAAACATTTTTCCGTAATCACTAGCCTCCGCTCTCTGATGTCCTACAGTCCTGTTATTACAGATACAAAATCAAAATACCCCAGTTCATAAAGGACCTCTAACACCTCAGCGATTTGGTTTTAGGAATGTGATCTCAGCTTTGCCTGGTTTCTGACTATTTCATAGACTCTGTCAGACCATAGAGCAACAGTATTAGGGAAGATGGACTGTGTCTGCAAGGTGTGCTCCTGGTGGTCTTTGATCAGTAGGCTTTCATGATCCCAAAAATGATGTGCCAACACGTGCTGCAACTGGAAAAGCAGTAAGGCCCTGATTCATAGAATATCTTTAAAAATTAAGTATATTTGTATTGGAAAATTGCAAAATTAAGTTTTGCATTTCAGAGAGCATAATCTCCAACACTCACTACTTCAAAATCTTTCTAAACTATATCCAGATTCAGTGTTTTAACAGTAATAGGATAAAGATGTCCAGATACAGAAATAGAAAGTATAAATGGGTTTCAAGACTTGTGCTCACAGAGCCAGACAGGTAACATGAAGGAGTGAACCCAGACAGATGTTAGATAAGATGGGGGGGAAGCTCTAAGACACAGGAAGAACGGGAGCATTCATGCCCACCTAATGGCCAAAAGAAACCCATCCACTGGACAAGTCTGGCCCCTGAGGATGCCAATCAGAGACCTCCAGTGCAGACAATTAGATCGAATGTGTCCTATACCCATCCTGGGATGTCTTTTGACTGTTACTTTTAAAATTAAACTTTGACCACAATGAGATACCATTTCACACTCAACTAGGACGGCTATGATAAAAAAAAATGGGCAATAACCGACAAGTGCTGATGAGAAGGCAGAACAATTAGAACCCTGACATATTGCTGGTGGGAATATAAAATGATGCAGCTGCTTTGGAAAACAGTTTGGCAGTTTCTTGAAAAGTTAAACATGGAGATACCATATGACCCAATAATTTCACTCCTAAGCATATACCCAACAGAATAGAAAGCATACATCCATGCAAAATCTTGTACACTCATGTTCATGACAGCATTATTCATAGATAAAATTCAGAAACAACACAAATGTCCATCAACTGATAAATGGGCAAACAAAATATGGTACATCATACAATGAACTATTATTCAGTGCTGAAGCAGGAATGAAGTGCTGCTATGACATGGATGGACCCTGAAAACATTATGCTAAGTGAAAGAAACTAGACAGAAAGCCACATGCTGAATGATTCCATTTATGGGAAATGTCCAGAATACGTAAACCCATAGAGATAGAAAGTAGATTAGTGGTTACCAGGAGCTGGAGAAAGAGATGAATGGGAGATGACTGCTCATGGGCACAGCATTTGGGGGAGTGAAGAAAGTGTCCTGGGATCAGACAGCAGGCAAGGGTGCACAACTCTGTGACTGGACTAGACACTGCTGAACCATATACTTTAAAAGAGTGAATTTTATTGTATTTAAATTGCAACTCAATAAAAACAACTAAGCTTGATATGAGCTTATTTACTTTGTGGTTTGACTTTCTCTTAAAAGCTTCTTGCTGGCAAATATAGAACACCGCCCTCCACAAACCCAACATGCATCTTTGAGTTTCTTGTTCTTAAATTTTCATACATGTGGTCTCACTTCTGCATCTGTTTTTGGCAACTTCAAAAATGTTTCATTATCTGGGAGTCACTCCAGTTGAAGGTAATTAGGAAAAGAAGAATTTGAGAGCTGGGAATAGAAACAGGAAGGAAGGAAAAAGTTATGGCAGGAGTTGAAACTTTTATCGTGAGGTCTTAGGAGAAATAAAGGAAGCTGTGGGCAAGCAAACCGGGCAGCGGTCCACACTTCTACATCTGTAGGAAAGCAGATGTGGAGCTGTGTAAGCCGGAGACCTGGGGCTGTGCTCGAAGCTGCACTGGGGGCCTGTGGAGGATGTGAGAAGCCTCTGGAAGTCAACAGGGCAGAGTTGGAAAAACTCAAAGAATGTTGGAGTGAGGGGCTGGTCAGAGAACAACTCTGCCTCTCAGTGGGCACTTCAAAATGACTTTACAGGGGCCAGTCTGGTGACACAGTGGTTGGGTTCCCACATTCCGCTTTGGCGGCCTGGGGTTCGCTGGTTCGGATCCCAGGTGCGGACCTATGCACCACTTATCCAGCCATGCTGTGGCAGGCATCCCACATATAAAGTAGAGGAAGATGGGCATGGATGTTAGCTCAGGGCCAATCTTCTTAAGCAAAAAAGAGGAGGATTGGCGGCAGATGTTACCTCAGGGCTAATCTTCCTCAAAAAAACAAACAAACAAAGAAAATGACTTTACAGGCATTTTAATGAGACTTCAAGGGAGAATCCAAGATGTTTCATGGCAGTCAAGGTCTGGGCAATCACAATTGGCTGTGTCATACTCACTAGGATTAATTTATGATGTATAGCATGCTGTCGATATGATCTTGAGGTGATAGTGGCTTGAGTTTATTGTCATTAATATTTATAATGTCTTTAATCTCCATCCCTCTTCTAGAAGGTCTTAAATTCCTCAATTTAAGATTCCCTTATAGAGGGTGTTTCGTTTGTGGTTACAGAGGAAATGCTACCTTTAGTTGACAGAGGCTCCAGATAGCTGACTACAGAGAGTTTCTACAGGAGTAGACCCAGTGATTTAATTTTTATTGAAGGTATCACTATGTACTATGATGCATGGACCACACTGCAGAAAACAAAACAGAGCAAAACAAAAACTAAATCTATTTATATAAAAATATGGAATTTTCTTAAAGTCTCAACATAAAGCATTGTCATAAACTATGGTAAATATAGATATAGCAATTTTAAAAGTTATTTTATTTGTCATATTGGTTTATAACATTGCGTAATTTCAGGTGTACATTATTTATCAGTTTCTGTATAGACTGCATTGTGTTCACCACAAATAGTCTAAATTTTATCCATCGCCATATATATGTGCCCCTTTACCCCTTTCCCCACCCTCCAGCCCCCTTCCCCTCTGGTAACCACTAATCTATTCTCTTTGTCCATGTGTTTGTTTATCTTCCACATACGAATGAAATCATACAGTGTTTATCTTTTTCTGTCTGGCTTATTTTACTTAACATAATACCCTCAAGGTCCATCCATGTTGTTGCAAATGGGACAATTTTGTCCGTTTTTTATAGCTAAGTAGTATTCCATTGTATAAATATACCACATCTTCCTTATTCATTCATCAGTCGATGGGCACTTGGGTTGCTTCCATGTCTTGGCTACTGTGAATAATGCTGCAATGAACATAGGGATGCAGAAATATCTTTGGATTGTTGATTTCAAGTTCTTTGGATGAATATGAGGTAAAGGGACAGCTGAATCATATGGTCCTTCTATTTTTATTATTTTGATAAATTTCCCTGCTGTTTTCCATAGTGGCTGCATGAATTTGCATTCCCACCAGCAGTGTATGAGGGGTCTCTTTTCTCCACATCCTCTCTAACATTTGTTATTTTTTGTCCTGGTAATTATAGCCATTCTGACTGGTGTCAGGTGGTATTTCATTGTGGTTTTGATTTGCATTTCCCTGATAATTAGTGATGTTGAACATCTTTTCACATGCCTGTTGGCCATCTATATATCTTCTTTGGAAAAACGTCTGTTCATATCCTCTGCCTATTTTTTGATCGAGTTGTTTGTTTTTTTGTTGTTGAGTTGTATGTGTTCATGATATATTTTGGAGATTAACCCCTTGTCAAATATATGATCCACAAATATTTTCTCCCAGTTGGTGGGTTATCTTCATTTTGTCTCCTTTGCCTTGTGGAAGATTTTAGTGTGATGTAGCCCCATTTGTTAATTTTTTCTTTTGCTTCCCTTGACTTAGTAGACATGATATTTGAAAAGATGCTGCTATGACCGATGTCAAAGAGTGTACTGCCTATATTTTCTTGTAGGAGTTTTATGGTTTCAGGTCTTACATTCAAGTCTTTAATCCATTGTGTATGGTGCAAGATAATGGCCTACTGTCATTCTGTTCCATGTGGCTATCCAGTTTTTCAAACACCATTTACTGAACAGACTTTCCTTTCTTCATTTTATGTTCTTGTCTTCTTTGCTGAAGATTAACTGTCCAGAGATGTGTGGCTTTATTTCTGGGCTGTCAATTCTGTTCCATTGATCTCTGTGTCTGTTTTTATGCCAGTACCATGCTGTTTTGATTACTATAGGTTTGTAGTATATTTTGAAGTCAGGGAGTGTGATACCTTCAGCTTTGTTCTTTTTTCTCAGGATTGCTTTGGCTATTTGAGGTCTTTTGTTCAATATAAATTTTAGGATTCTATGTTCTATTTCCATAAAGAATGTCATTGGGATTCTGATTGGGATTGCATTGAATCTGTAGATTGCTTTAGGTAGTATGGACATTTTAACTATGTTTATTCTTCCAATCCATGAGCATGGAATATCTTTCCATTTCAATGTATCATCTTTAATTTCTTTCAATAATGTCTTATAGTTTTCATTGCATAGGTCTCTCACCTCTTTGGTTAAATTTATTCTTAGATATTTTATTTTTTTTGTTGTGATTGTAAATGGGATTTTATTCTTGACTTCTCTTTCTGCTAGTTTATTACTGTATTGAAATGCAACTGATTTTTGTAAATTGATTTTGTACCCTGCAACTTTGCTGTAGTTATTGACTATTTCTAATAGTTTTCCAATGGATTCTTTAGGGATTTCTATATATAGAATCATGTCATCTGCAAACAGCAAGAGTTTCATTTCTTCCTTTCCAGGTTGGATTCCTTTTATTTCTTTTCCTTGCCTAATTTCTCCAGCCAAAACTTCCAGTACTATGTTGATTAGGAGTGGTGAGAGTGGGCCACCCCATCTTGTTCCTGTTCTCAGAGGGATGGCTTTTAATTTTTCACCATTAGGTATGATGTTGGCTGTGGTTTGTCATATATGGCCTTTATTATGTTGAGGTATTTTCCTTCTATACCCATTTTATTGAGAGCTTTTACAATAAATGGATGTTGGATCTTGTCCAATGCTTTCTCTGCATCTATTGAGATTATCACTTGATTTTTTTCATCATTCTATTAATGTGGTGTATCATGTTAATTGATTTGCTGGTGTTGAACCATCCTTGCATTCCTGGTATAAATCCCACTTGATCATGGTGTATGACCCTTTTAACATATTGCTGTATTCAACTTGCCAATATTTTGTTGAGGATTTTTGCGTCTATGTTCATCAGCAATATTGGCCTATAGTTTTCCTTCTTTGTGTTATCCTTGTCTGGCTTTGAAATCAGGGTAATGTTGGCCTCATAGAATAAGTTAGAAAGCATTCCATCTTCTTCAATTTTCTGGAATAGTTTGAGAAGGATAGGTATTAAATCTTCTTTGAATGTTTGGTAGAATTCTCCAGAGAAGCCGTCTGGTCCTGGACTTTTGTTTTGGGGGAGGTTTTTGATACTGTTTCAATCTCTCTACTTGTGATTGGTCTGTTCAGATTCTCTATGTCTTCTTGATTCAATTTTGGGAGGTTGTATGAGTCTAAGAATTTATTCATTTTTTCTAGGTTATCCAATTTGTGGGTATATAGTTTTTCATGGTATCCTCCTATAATCCGTTGTATTTCTGACATTTCCGTTGTAATTTCTCCACTTTTGTTTCTAATTTTATTTGAACCTTCTCTCTTTTTATCTTGGTAAGTCTGGCTAAGGGTTTGTCAATTTGTTTATCTTCTCAAAGAATCAGCTCTTAGTTTCACTAATCCTTTCTACTGTTTTTTTAGTCTCTCTTTCATTTATTTCTGCTCTAATTTTATTATTTCCCAACTTCTGCTGACTTTTTCCTTTGTTTGCTCTTATTTTACTCTTCTCTTAGGTGTAGTTTAAGATTACTTATTTGGGATTTTTCTTGTTTGTTGAGGTGGGCCTGTATTGCTATGAATTTGTCTTATAACTGCTTTTGCTACATCTCATAAGAGTTGGTATGTTGTATTTTCATGTTCATTTGTCTCCAGGTATTTTTTAATTTATCCTTTGATTTCTTCATTGATCTAATGGTTTGTCAGTAGCATGGTGTTTAGTCTCCACCTATTTGTCACTTTCGCAGCTTTTTTCTTTTTCTTTTCTTTCTTTCTTTCTTTCTTTCTTTTTTTTTTTTTTTTTTTTGCTGAGGAAGATTAGCCCTGAGCTAATATCTGTGCTAATTTTCCTCCACTTTATATGTGTGTCACTGCCACAGCATGGCTGATGAGTGTTGTAGGTCCACATCCATGATTTGAACCCTCGAACCCGGGCCACTGAAGGAGAGTTCACCAAACTTAACCCCTGCACTATGGGACCAGCCCCTCCCAGCTTTTTTCTTGTAGTGGATTTCTAGTTTCATAGCATTGTGGTTGGAAAAGATGCTTGATATGATTTCAATCTTCTTAAATTTATTGAAGCTTGCCTTGTTTCCCAACATATGGCCTATTTTTGAGAATGTTCCATCTGCACTTGAGAAGAATATATATTTAGCTGGTTTTGGCTGAAATGTTCTAGATATATCTATTAAGTTCATCTGATCAAGTGTTTCATTTAAATCCACTATTTTTCTGTCTGGATGATCTATCCGTTGATGACAGTGGGGTGCTGAGGTCCCCTACTATTATTGTGTTGCTGTTAATTTCTCCCTTTAGGTGTATTAATAGTTGTTTTATGTACTTTGGGTGCTCCTGTGTTAGGTGCGTTTATATTCGCAAGTGTTATGTCTTCTTGGTGGAGTGTCCCTTTTATCATTACATACTGCCCCTCTTTGTCTCTCATTGTCCTTTTTATCTTGAAGTCTACTTTGTCAGATATAAGTATGGCAACACCTGCTTTCGGTTGTTTGCCATTAGCTTGGAGTATCGTCTTCCATCCCTTCACTCTGAACCTATGTTTGTGTTTAGAGTTGAGATGTGTTTCCTGGAGGCAGCCTATTGTTGGATTTTTTTTTTCTAATCCATCCAGCCATTCTGTGTCTTTTGATTGGAGAATTCTATCCATTTTCGTTTAGAGTGATTATTGATACATGAGCACTTAATACTGCCATTTTATCTCTTGTTTTCCAGTTGTTCTATATTTCCATTGTTTCTCTTCTTTGTGTTTCTGACTGCCATTTTATTTAGGTGGTTTTCTGTGGAGGTTTTCTCAGGTTTTTTTTTTTTTGGTACTGTGGCTCTGCTCTGGTGTTTTTGTTCAATGGTTACCTTGAGGTTTGTATAAAAGATCTTCTAGATGAGATAGTCCATTTTCTGATAGCCTCTTATTTCCATTAGCCTGAGTAAATTCCATCCTTTTCCTCTTCCCCTTATGATTTATTGTTGTCATAAATTATTCTGTTTGTGCTGTGAGTCTGTGACTAAGTTGAAGAGTTTATAGTTACTTTTGATGCCTTCCTTCCATTTACCTTTTAAGTTATAATTATCTGCTACCTTGTTCTGAAAGGGAGCTGAAGTTTTCTGATTTTGGCTATTTATCTCCTTGCTCATAGCCTTGCAGACCTTTGCCCTTTAGTTGCAGGTATGAGGGCATCCTTAATCATTTCTTGTCGGGGGGGGGGTTGTTTGTGGCTATGAACTCCCTCAGCTTTTGTTTATCTGGGAAAGCATTTATTTCTCCATCATATCTGAAGGATGGTTTCACTGGATAGAGGGTTCTTGGCTGAAAGTTTTTGTTTTTCAGTATTTTTAATATATCATTCCACTCTCTCCTAGCCTTAAGGTTTCTGCTGATAAATCTGCTGAAAGCCTGATAAGGGTTCCTTTGTAGGTAATTTTCTTCTGCCTTGCTGCCCTTAATGCTTTTTCTTTATCATTGGCTTTTGCCAGATTTACTTTTATATGCCTTCAAGAAAGTCTTTTAGCGCTGATGTAATTAGGAGTTCTCTTAGCTTTGTGGATTTGTAAGTCCAGTTCCTTCCCCAGGTTTGGGAAATTCTCACCTATTATTTCTTTGGACAAGCTCTCTGCTCCTTTCTCCCACCCTTCTCCCTCTTGACTACCTATAATCCTTATGTTGCCTTTCCTAATTGAGTTGGATATTTTTCGAAGAACTCCTTCATTTTTTAAAATCTTAGTTCTCGCTCATCCTCCACCTCAAGCAAGTCTATATTTTTATCCTCTAAATCACTAATTCTTTCCTCCATAACATCAGCTCTATTTTTCAAGAATTCTAGATTATTTTTTATTTCATTAATTGTGTTTTTCATATCCAGAATTTCTGCTTCATTATTTTTTTATAGTTTAATCTCTTTTTTATAGTTTCAATACTGAGAGAAGTATCCTTCTTCTCATTAATTTTATCCCTGAGCTCATTGAACTGTCTTTCTAAGTTTTCTTGTAAGTCACTGAGTTTCTTTATGACAGCAATTTTGAATTCTCTGTCACTTAGATTGTAAATTTCTGTGACTTCAGGGTTGCTCTCTGGAGAATTGTCATTCTCCTTCTGCTCTGAACTGTTGCTGTAATTTCTCATGGTGTTTGATGAACTAATATTTCTCCAGGGCATCTGTGGTAGTTTCAGGTCGCAGATTCCTCCTGCTGCTGCTGCAGCAAAGTAGGAACTGTATTTCTGATCCAAGCTTCTTTGCTGGGAGTTGTGGGGTATTGAGGGTGCTGGTGCCAGCCAGGAAAGCGTTCACCTGGGTGCATAGATCTGCCACCGCCTCATCTTCCAGTCCCGCCAGCCACTGTGCTTGGAGAGTGGGGCTTCTTCAGAGGGTCTGAGCCTGGGCCACTCTGTGGGACTGCAGCAGCACTGTGCTCCCCTGCTGGACAGGAGAGCAGCCACACGGGGGCTCAGGGCTGCTGCTGCCTGCTCCACAGTCATGCCAAGATGCGCTCCTGCCTTCAGGGCCACAGTGGTATCACGGGCACTCACGCCAGCTGGGAGAGTGGTCATGCATGTGCACAGGGCTACCAGCATGCAAGGCAGTGCTCAACTATCTCTACCCCTTCCCCAGGGATATCCCTCCCCCTTCAGATATTTAGCTGTGTGTCTCTCAGGCGTCCTGTTGTGTTGTGTGGGGGGTCACTGAACAATGAATTTCCATTTAGTTGTAGTTCAGTGGTGGAGAGATAAAGGGAACAGCCACTCTGCCATGTTGCTGACATTACTCCATATGTAGCAATTTTTTAAATGATGGTTACAAAGGTTTTAAATGCTTGAGGAAATGCATACATATTAATATAATGTTAAGCCATAAAAACAGATTTTCAAATTTTATATAAATGCTAATGTCATAAAAAGTTAAGAATAGAGACTAGAATTTAGTGTTGAAGTTTTAATAGTGATTATCTCTAGAGAGTAGGATTACTAATGATTATTGTTCTCTTTTAAATTTTTCTGAATTTTCCATATTTTCTCATGTATTATTTTTCTAACTTGGAAAAAACCCCCAAACATGTGATAAATAAAATTCAAAAAATCTAAAAGCTGAATCAAGCAATACTGAGTTTCCCAGGTGCCATTGGCATGGTTGTGGTGCACAGAGAAGAAGGCTAAGACAGCAGGATTCTGTATTCAGGAAGTGGAATAGCCTTTATGTCATAAATTTTGCAATATTCCAAGAAGGCTGTTCTTTTTTTCCCCCTACATATGGTCAGATTGAATCTGTATATGGTTAGAAAAGTTGCTTAGCTTTTTAAAAATCAAGTCATTTATTTTTCATAATAGTAGGCAAGGTTGCCTAGCTTTTAAAAATTTTTTTATTCAATTACATTTAATAGTGGATATTTAGACATGGGAGCTGTATCTTAAAAGAAAAATTTCCCAAATGTCAGGTCGCCCCTCTACCCACATTTTGCAAATGACAAAACTAAGGCCCAAGAAGGTTAGACCACTGGCTGGAGGGCAGAAGTTTGCTCAGTGAGAGAAGGAAGGCTAGGCTCAGCAGTCCTGATCTGGCAGCTCACAGGATCCATGGAGCAAAGGATGACAGATGAAAAGAGATTCATGGGGCCGGTTCAGTGGTGTAGTGATTAAGTTTACGCTCTCTGCTTTCATGGCCTGGGGTTTGTGAGTTCAGATCCTGGGCGTGGACCTACATACCACTTACCAAGCCATGCTGTGGCAGCATCCCACACACAAAACAGAGGAAGACTGGCACAGAGGTTAGCTCAGGGACAGTCTTCCTCAAGCATAAAGAGGAAGACTGGCAAAAGATTGGCTCAGGGCCAATCTTCGTCACCAAGAAAAGAAATAGATTGATATAGGGGCCGGCCTTATGGCCTAGCAGTTAAGCTCAGTGCGCTCCACTCGGCAGCCCAGGTTGAGTTCCCAGGCACAGACCGAGACCACTCGGTGGCCGTGCTGAGGCAGCAACCCACATACAAAATAGAGGAAGATTGGCATGGGTGTAATCTCAGGGCAAATATTCCTCAGCAAAAAAAAAAAAAAGATTCATATAATTTAAAAGTTAGTTTCTCTATTCATTGCAGATTGCTTGGAACAACTTGCTATTTTCTGGTAACTAAAACAAAAGCCTACAAAAAAAGGCATGTATTTTTTTGTCAGAGTAAAAGCTAGGCAGGAAAAGACTCAGCAGCTATGAGGGTATGTGTGGAGGAGATGAAAAGTGCTCACAGCGCCTGTGACTCAGGTTCCAAGTGCTCCCGTATGTTGGGTTGCGTGCTCCATATGGACTGAAGTCACTGAGCCTCTGCAGTGCGCCAGCCTCTCTGCGAGTCTCCCTTCTCGATACCGTCTCCCTGAGCCTCACAACCACGCTGTACAGAAGATGTTTCCATCTGTGTTCCAGAATTGGGGAAACTTATTAGGCTCATAGAGGTTTTGGGAATTTCTCACGATCACCTAGCTAATAACTAGCCAACCCGGAATTCCTGTGTAGACCATGCGACTGGAGTCCACCACCCTCCTGAACAGAGAGAACGATAGCTGCCGTTGGCTGAGCTCGCAGCCTCCGATCCCAGCACCCTTGAATACGGCACGTTCCCCACTTGTAGCTGCTTTAGGTGGATTGTGGTCAGAATGAATTTTCCTTCGAGGTTAGAATTAAAGAAGGCTCCATCCTGAAAGAGACAAGAATGGAAGATATCTCTGGTTTGGTACAGTGTATGTGTCTGTATGTATAATAATCTCTTGCTTCACTTTTCTCACAAATTTCTAGAAAACGTTCCTCCCTCAGAAGATGCCATCATTAGTATTCGGTCCTAAGAGTTTACCCAGTAACTGTTTCACATGTTTCTTCAGTGCCAAAACAAAGTGAGATAAATATAATTTTCTTACTGTTTCTAGGCTGACAATTTCAATCATGGCTTATGGAGAAGGGGTAAAATGGATGACGGTTTGGGAGAATTTACTCGTTTCTGTATAAAATACCATATACCCCTCCTTTCAGGGAAAAAGAACAGTACAGTCTCTCTCGTTTAACAAGAACTGCTTCAAACAATGCCCCCTTTCTCTTTCCCATCTTCCTCTCTGGCTAAACCAAGCTCTTTCCTTGTGTAAGGTTGCTCGTGGTGACCTGGCAAACAAAGTCCACCCTGACATCTGTTGTGACCCGCAGCCACAGCAGCTGGGATCTTATTAGAAATGCAAATTCTCAGGCTTCTCCCCAGGCCCTACTGCTTCAGGATTCTGGAGATGGGAACCCATAAAATTGTGTTTTTAAAAGTCCTGCAGATGATTCTTATGTACCCTAAGTGTGAGAGCCACCCACATATAAATTATTTCCTTTTTAAAAAAAGAGTTTTAGATAATATAGACCAGAGCTCTAGAAAGATCACTAAGAGTGAATCTAGTCATATAGTTCTTGCATATTCAATAATTAAGCTTAGCAGATAAAACGCAAGATGCCCAGTTACATTTGAATTTCAGATAAACAAGACTTTTTTCAGTGTAAGTGTGTCCCATACAATATTTGGGACATATTTATACCAAAAAAAAAAAAATTGGTTTATCTGAAATTCAAATTTAACTGGGTGTTCTGTATTTTTATTTGCCGAATCTGGCAACCCTATCACCAACACATGCTTCTTCAAGGGGGCTCTGAGAGGCAGGAGTGGCTGCAGGTTGGTGGGCCCAGTGGCCTCTCTCGTTTTGGTTCTGCAGCGGGTCATGCTGGGAAAACAGCACTGTGTAATCCATGCCTGTGCCTTTTATAAGCACCTGGCTGCAGGCTGTGACGTGAGAAGACAGTAGCTGCTACACTTAACATTACTTGGTCATTTTGTATCACAGAAAAGATAATACCTTTTCTCCCTTTTAACCTAATAGCCTATTAGGAAAGCACAAGATGTCCTCCCCATCAATCCCTCCAGGGAATTTCAGAAAATCAGGCAAAGTGAGACAACATAAGACGGAGGTTGGGGAGTATGATTTGTACCACAGCAGAGCAGCAGCCAGCATGCCCTGACTGAGCCAAGGCTAAGCTTCTGGCGAAGCTGCATGTGCGCATAGATGCGCATTTGGATGGGCGGGTGGGATTCATAAAAGCTTGGAAAATGAATACTTACCGTATTCCTACTCACGTCAGGCATTGCGCATGAGTCTTTGCATAAATTACATTTCATCTTGATGTTATTACAAGAACATTCTTCGAGAAAGAAATGTTGGAGACGAGGGAGATACGCACTGAGGTCAGCGTCGCTCCTCCATCCTGTCTCGCCCGCCCAGGCAGAAGAAGGCACCCAGCTCTATTGACTGCCCATGCCCTTCCTCCCAGGGGGAGGCATGAATACCTTTCAAAAAGAGAGAAAATCCATGCTAAAGTGTAAGGAGTTTGGAATTAAGTTAAAAGGGTTGCCCTGAGCAGGAATCCTGGAACAACGAGCTCCTGGAGCCTTGGATGACTCCATGAGATGCAGCAGGAGTCAAGAGAGACTCGGCTGAACGTGGCTCGTGAATTTAATCATCCTGTTGAGTAGCCCGGCCTACAGGCACCAATTATAAAGCACTGGGAAAATTATGGCACACGTATTCCTTGTTAGGTAGTTCACATAAACATGTGCTTCTTTTTACATAAATCTGTACTTCGTAGCCAGTAATAGAAATAGTTGACATTTTGAGTTTGTTTTTCTAGTATATGTACACTTTCGCTACTAAGGATTATGGAGAAAGACATAAACAGCCAAATGCCAACACCCCTTTCTCCACCTCTGAAATTCGAGAGAATTTGAATGGAGACATGCATGGCTTGACATGGAGACCAAATGGCCTCTTCTACCCTCCAGCTCGGGACAGGCGCAAGTGACAGTGGAAAAGGGCCTGCAGTCATATTGCTGGCAGCGCCCAACAGTGAGTAGGACATTTTTGTTCAATTACAAATGAGCAAATGGCCAGGCAGTGGGATGAGGGGCAATGGCAAACAGAAGGGGAGAGGACGGGAGCCTCGGGGGTCTGGACTGGCTGCTGTGGATTTAAGGAGGAGCAGGTCAGGACTCCCACACCATTTGTCACTTGCCATAAAACTTAAGCAAAATATTTTATCCGTCTTCAAAGCAGCCTCCCAAGCAATTAGTTTAACTGCATTTGGGGATCCCTGACAGAGCTCCCACAGTTTTTCACTAGCCATTAACCAGGCAGCTGTTTGGGGGGTTTTTTTCCTAAAGAATTCAAATTTAGTAATCACTTTTATGGGTACTTAAATTGCCCTTGTTATTTCCGCTTCCCTATGAGAGATGCTGTTTTTGTGTTTTCTAAGTGAAAGACAGAGGGTTGATTGACACAGCGATCTCGCTTTCTTCACTGCGTCTAGATAGAAACCAGTTCAATCTGCAGAGAGCACTGGGAGAAGTGAGAACAATCCAAAGTTTCCAGAAAGCTTGTGAAGCATGAATTACTTTGTAACTTCTTGCCTCCTACTTCTACCAGATAGAGACACACTGGTATTCAGAATTGATTGGAAATAAAATTTTTGATAAATTTGATAATGGTTTTCAAATATATTCTGTACCAATAACAGTCTTGGCGTACTGTGTGTGCACGGCTGTATGTAGATTTACATATGTGAATAAAAGCAAGTAAATATATGTACAAAGATATATATATACGTAAGTAGATAAACACATACGTATATGTGTTGGTAATCTTCTGGCACATTGTAGCTGCTCAATAACTAATAACCATTACTATTACTGAATACAACAAAGCCCCATCATGATGTGATCAGTGGAATCAGAAAAAAAAGAAAAAAAAGAAAGTGAGGTCACTTTCTTGTGCAGTGAATTAAAAAACACAGTATTTTCAGCTGGTTTGTAATGTCCCCAGAGGCGCGCAAAATGAAAAGAGTGAAGCTTCTATTGTACCTAAAGAGCATGCTGTGCACTAAGACAATTCCAGAGAAGTCCCACTTGCTCTTGCATTCAAAAGCGGGGGTGGGGAAGAGGCCAGAGCCCATCGCTAATCACAGTCCATGCGAGCCGGCTTAAGCACAGGGTTTATACTGCAGCCTGAGTAGTTGAAAATTATGATGCATGCAGGTTATATGTTAGCTGATAAACCAAATCATTCAACTAACTAGTTACCTCATTTCTCAAATATTTAATACAAACGAAAAACTTACTATTAACTACAGTTAATAATACTGTATTGCACATTTGAAAGTTGCTAAGAGAGTAAATCTTAAAAGTCCTCACCACAAGACACAAAAAATTTGTAGCTATGTATGGTGACGGATGTTAACTAGACATTGTGATGATCATTTCACAATATATACAAATATCAAATCATTATGTTGTACACCTGAAGCTAATATAATGTTATATGTTAATTATACCACAATTTTTTAAAAGTATATTCTAATGTTTACCCTTAGGCTATATCAATATGGCATCATTAAAACGGGCTGAAAAGTGAAAATTCAGTTAAAGAGGGAACCGGTGCAGTTAGACCTCCTGTGGCAGGGGTAACGGTGGCCAGAGGTGCATTTCTCATGGTAGCTGGGGTGTTCCAAATGCACAAATGGCAGTGGCCGACGGATGCCAAGAAGTTTTTCTAACTTGGAATCAGAATTAGGTGGGTATGTCATCATGTGGGGTGAAGGGACCTCATCTATATTTTGTTAATATAACTCAAAGAAAAGTTTCTGTTTGCTTAAATACAGACATTTATCTTCTTCGAAAAATAAGATGAGAGGCTCTGTTTAAATACTGCTCATGTTACAGCTTCTGTGGATAAACCCTGCATAAACAGTTGCCTAGGCTGATTAAAATCACATATTATATACGAATTAAAACTATTGACCATTTAGGGGAACAATCACAGAGCTCGACAATGCACTGGCACAGAATTCCATCAGTGTTTTCTGCCTGAGCCAGAACAAAATGACTCCGATTCTTACAGCTCATTAATTTCCAAGCTGGGTTATTAAGGATGATAACGTTTAGTTTTTCAGTGTGTTGGGTTCTCCTCTCCCTTTTGGTTTCTAAAGAGTAAATGGACATTTTACATCCAGGACGTGGATAATAATTTCACAGCTCTGTCTGTAACACCCTATATATTTGACCTTGAGGAACAAGCCTCAGCCTTCTCTCTCAGCCAAACAGAAGCAGAGTTCTCAGAATCAACACTTGGTTCCTAGGGAATTTCAGGAAATTCTTTTTCCCTTTCTCCCTCACTCTTCCTGGGTAACCAGCCTTTCTCCTCATTGTCTCAGAATGGTGTGAGTGTCTGAGAGGCAGGGAGCAGATGAGACAGGCTGAGGAGCCAGCCCGCCTGGGCTCAGATCCCCAGTCACCCACTTACTTCTCTGGGTAACTTTGAATAATTACTTCATCTGTAAGGGCCACGTTCCTCATCTGTAAAATAAGAAAAACTCACATAGTACCAGGCACCTAGTAAGCATTTAATAATTATTAGTAGGAGGAAAACATTCCAGAAATCTCTGAAGGGCTACATTTTGGCGGAGTAGAAAGAATGGTGCTTTGAGAACATAAAGTGATTTGTTGTGAGATTTTGAGCCAGTCACCAATATCTCTGAATACTTACTTTCCTCTAGGTAAAATGGGAAATGTAATTACCTTATGGGCTTGTTAAGGGGGGAAATAAAGTAATACACTTATAGGAAAAGTTGCTGAAAGAGCACAGGCTTCGGCATCCCAGGGAGGGTTTGAATCCCAGCTCTCCCACTTATTAGCTCTGCGATCCTGAGCCAGTTGCTCTCTTTCTGTCTCCTTATTTGTGAAGCAGGCATCGTAACACCTCCACTGCAGAGTTGCCACGTGAATTTAGGGTTAATTTTTATGAAGTTCCTAATGTGTAGTAGGGACTTGATAAATGGCAGGTGCATTATTGTATGAAATATTTTGTAATCTATTAGCACTATGCAGATAGAAGCTGCCAATTTCATCATGACTATTTTTGCTCTTCTGGAAGATGGGTCAATAAGCTCGTACCTCCAGCCCCCATCTGTAGCCTGCAGAAACCTTTAACAGTTACCACTTCCCAGGAATGCCAGGTGTATGTACCGTGAACTTTGAAACTTAAACATCTCATTACTTTTGAAGTCTCAGAAACACAATGCCAAAAGAAGACATCACCTCAGGAAAGCAGCCATGTCAATGATCTGCTTTCTGCAGCAAGAATCAGAAATCTGGGCTAAAGACATGAGGATTTATTTATCTCACACAGGAGAAGATGCCAGAAGGCAATCCCGAGTGGGTTCCACCACTCCAAAGCACCATCAGAGGCAGCAGGTCCTTCTGTCTACCTGCTGTTGCTTCTTCTTCAGGGCATAGCTTCCATCTTCGTAGCCACTGTGCAAACACATTCCAGGAAGGAAGAATGTGGGCAGGGCAGCAGCTTCTCCTTGTATCTCATGGACCAGAGCCAGGTCCAATAGCCACTCTAGCTGCAAGGGAGTCTGGAGGGAAGGTTGACTAGGACGTACCGTTGCCCCGGATGAAACTGGGATTCTAGAAGGAAGCGAGCAGCTAGCACTGTCTGCCACAGTGGTCTGGACTCCTGAAGGGTGTGCTGGTGAGGACGAGTGCTGGCCCTCCAGGAGAGCAGGTGTCTGCTCAGGCTGCTTCAGAAGATGACTTTGCACTGAAGACTCTGGTAATTCAGAGATTCAGACTGTCTTCCTTTTTTTATGGTAAGAGCAGATAGCATAAGATCTATCTTCTTAACCAGTTTTTAAGCATATAGTGCAGTATTATTTCACGTGGAGTAAGGCGCTGTTTGCTTTTCTTGCTTTGCTTAGTGGGAAGTGGGAATGCAAGTCTACAATTGAGAGAAGCAGTTCATATCTATGGTGATTATTTTGTTTTGGTTTGGTTTAATCATTTTTGCTTTTCTGAGGTTTGCAACTGTCCCAGATTTCCCAGCTGATACCCTCCTCACAGTGGCTCTATCCCCCTGGTCCATGGCTAGAGTTCTGTCTCCCCAAGGGAATTTGTGGACATTCCCATGGACACCAGCCTGGACCTCTTCAGGGCTCTCAACTGCAGTGTGTGGAAATCCTGGGGGACCAGGCATGGCTCTGGCAGAGCAATGAGCAGTGGCCCTGCACCTCACGGTCGGAGCCGCTTCCTTCCACGTGAAGAGGGGGGCACTTGACTGAAATGTAAATCCTACTCAAATAAATGTGGCCCAACCCCATACAGGCCATAGGTATTGCTATGAATTCTCTGTCTGAGAAGGGAAGATAAATCAAATACATAAAACTGAGATTGGAGCCGTAAATACAAAAAATAAATGTTAACATCAGGAACAGGTCTGTGTGATATAAGCGTTCCTAAGAAAAGTGTCTATTCCTGTTTGCTAGAGGGATCTCAAAGGGAGGGGGAGTCACCTTCTCGGTGCAAAAGTATCCCTCAACACAAGGGAAAATAAGAAGTGTGCTCTACTGATCTTGACCCAGTGGTTGAAGTTTTCGTATTGCTTCATCTTTTAAGGTCTCCGTTAAATTATGGATGCTATAAAGAGTAAGTGACATGTTGATTAGACTTTATATTCCATAACATTTGATCTTAAATAAGCTTATCAAATTAACTCTAGAAAATTCCACAAAGTTGACGTTTTCCTGGGAGTGGGGATTGGGTTTTCTTCCTGCATCCAAGGACCTGGCCTAATATGGGCAGCCTGGCACAGAGTGGGCATCAGTGCTTGTTGGCTCAAATTGGTGGAGGGGATGGGGGGTGGGAATGAAGGAGGGGAGCGTCTGAGGAGGCCAGAGCTGACAAGGCAGATAGCTCCCTAGGGGCAAGTATGGCAGCTAGGAGGAAACTAGAACTATCTGGAGAGAAAGAAGCCTGGAGCAGCCCCATAGAAAATAAGCATCTATTGCGTGTATTTGGCAAGAATTATACTGCCGCTTGGTATCATCAAAGTGGAGATCAGGAACCAATTGTGCAATGCCACACACAGACACAAACCACCATGAAGAGGATAAATATGGGTCATCAGGTCCAGTTCTAACATCTGCCTTGGATTTATTTTTAAATAAAGCAGGTCTTATTAAAGTAATTAGCCTAGCTGTGAGAATTTTGCCACTGATGCTGGAGTTCCCAAGATAATAGAGCACATGTTGAATAAGAAGATAGCTCTGAGCCTCCATGTTTCCCTGAGGTCCTTTTTTAGGACATGCTTATGGCCCAAATTCATAAGTTTTGAGCTAATTTCGCATTTTAATTGCTCTTCCTTGTCTGTGCACAGTGACAGAATGCAAGCCATAATACTGATGAGTTTCACATTTGATAAACAATATAAAAGTCCTTTCTGTCTTTTATTCTAACCATACAATACTTTTAGAGTATGTTCTTTTTAAACTCTGTTTAAAGATAGAGTGCTGACACTCACGTCTTAGAGAATAGGAAACAGTTTGCCCTGCCCTTTCCTTCTGCATGTCCACCCCCTCCATCTCTGTGATCTGTGTCCTATGGAATGAGACTACTGACTCAGAAACATTTATTTATTTCAGGAGATTTGTAATGTAAGTCTAATATAAAAGAGTCAACATCCTGTGCTAACTCATTGCATTACATACACACACATAGACAATCAGTAAATTTATCCAGCAATGACTTGTGATAAGGAGATAATTAACCATCCTCCTCTTTACAGTGGAAATGCCTTGCTCTCGGCACTTGGAAAAATAATGGGAAAGAATAGAAATAATTGGCTAAGCTTTTTGGGAAAGCAAAGTGGTGGATGTATCAACATTGTAAGTATGTATGCTCTCTGACCAGCATCACGCCCAGGAATCTGTCCTACTGAATTGCTAGCACGTATGTACAACAATGAATGCTCAACCCTGCAGTACAGCTTATAACAGCCAAAGGTTAGGAACAAAATCTAAATGTTTATCATGAGCAAAGTGATCAAATAAACTACAAGACAGCCACACTCTAGATTATTCCAAAAAGGATGGTGAATGGTACAGAGGTAGTAGAAAGAGCAGCAAGACACATCGATAAACAGGGTGGTACTATAACCGTGCACATGACGTGGGCTCCTTTAAATGAGCAATCTGCATATTTGTGCATTTTTGCGTATGTCTGTAATCTTGTAGGAAGGAGGTTGGAAAGATGCACACCAGGTCATCAACTCCGGTTCGTTCTGGGGATTCTGGAGAGCAGAGGGGTTGAGTGTGAGGAGGACAGTCCACATTTTGCTGAGATAACTCTTTGTAATTTGAATCTTTTACAATGAGAATGCAATGCCAAATGCTTTTGAGTAATTTTTAAAAACATCTTGGATCTTTGCTTCTTCAGGTTTAAAAATAAAACAGTGTGCACTATTTTTACTTTCAAATAATAACCAGCACCTGTGAGTACTATGAGTTGATGTACAAAAAAATAATATCAGGAAGATCAAACAGAAGTAAGAGTAATTAAACGAATTCTTAGAGCTGGGTATGCTACCAAACAGCACACACACACATGCGCACACACTTACACACTTTGTTCGACTTCATTCAATCACTTATTGAAGTGATATTTAGAATGTGCCTACAACTTGTTAGTGCTAAAATAAATATATAAGTGCTAAGATAATGCTGTGCTAAGATAAGTGTACAAATACATACACAACAAAAATATAAACACTGGGAAATAATGAACCTGAGATTGAACTGATGTCTATTAAGGTCTTCCAGAGTGTGGATATAGAAGGGAGCCCTCATGTGCAGGAGGAAACGAATTGTGTCTGAGATGCGCACTGCAGATTCCACAGGAGAGGGTTTGGGTATCCTAGGGTGGACTGAGAGAAATGACTCTGGGTTATCTACAATAAAGCTGGCGCAGTGACCAGTGACACAGAGAGATGCCACCAAGGGAAGGGGGATAGACTCAGTAAGTGGATATGGCTCCACGTCAAGAAGTTTAGAATCTGATTTTTCACATATTTCTTAGCTTTACCAAGTAAGATCCTGGCTTAAATTTCAATTTTAAGGGAGTCATTAAATAAGAAGAAGTGCCATTATTAAAATTAGTGGGAGTTTAGAAGTAGACATTTTGCAAGTTCTGGGCAGGCAGACAGAGAGCAGTGTCACGGCTGGGCCCCAGGCACCACACCTTCAGGAGAGGCAGACTGAGCAGGCCACGCCGGGGCTTAACTCCTTCCACACCAAGTGAACGTGGAGAAAGAGTGTCTGTAAATGTTCTATCATGTGCTCTCCACAGCTACATTATGAGATAGCACTTATCATATAGTGAGGCTCTAATATGTGATAACTAATATGTCATACCAGCTGCTTACACAGACTATCTTACTTAATCTTCAAAATTACTCTGGAGGTACGTATTATTACCATGTTACAACGGAAGAAACTGAGGGCCAGAAGGGTTGGGAAAATTGCTGATGTCAGCACACAGCAGAAATAAGATGCCAAACCATGTGTGTCTAATTTCAAAGCCAGTGTACTGTCTCCTAAAAGAAGAAGATGAAGAAGACCAAGACGATGGGAAGGAAGGCGGGAGGGAGGGAAAGAGAGAGAGAGAGAAAAGAAAGAAGGACGGAGGGAAGGAAGCAAGAAAGCACTATTTTCAATTACATTGTTTTACGTGTTAAAAACTGAGGACCAGAGAGGTTAGTTAGTTTGCCAAGGTCAACTAGCAAGTGGCAAAAGCCAGACGGAAGCTCATGCCCCTGAGTGCCCTGCCCACCGCGCCGCGGCTGGCTCGCCCATGTCGGGAAACAACGAAAGCATGATAAATCTGACAATTCATTATGTGCTCATTTTACATCTGCATGTTTTCTCTAAACCAGTGCTGGAAGGGTAGAAAACTGGTTCAAAAATATTTTTTTCTCTTTCCCTGAGAGAAATAGTTTTTTCAATCAAGTTATAATGCCAAAGTAAACAAACTATGTATTACACATTCAAATTACACAGAGCAATAAATAATTCTCAAAGGTAATAGTAATGATTTCCAAAAATTCAACTGACATCCCAAATTAGATCTACAGAAGATCAGCCAATTAACTCTGCCAA
Organism: Equus quagga; assembly: GCF_021613505.1. Lineage (NCBI taxonomy): Eukaryota > Metazoa > Chordata > Mammalia > Perissodactyla > Equidae > Equus > Equus quagga. Next base: position 60,330,502 of record NC_060270.1, read on the forward strand.
CAGCTCTCTCTATTTTGCTATCCTCACTTGTATTCTAAAATTTTGTTTATATAATTACTTCAGAACCATTGGGGAAGTAAACTCATTTCTATCTTTTTGGGAATAATTGTCTTGTTCAAAGGGCAGCAATTCTAGCTATGAATATGAAAAAGATGCAAAAGAAGAATAACCAATAATTTGTTTTACCAAAAGAGAACGCTGCTTCAGCTTGCAAGGAAAGAAAGGGGCTGGAAGGCTAACCGGAAATCATCGCAGCATTTCACTCAGATGATTGGCAGAGGCAAAGGAAATAGCATTGGCCTCTGGGTTCTCCTTCCTAAGGCGATAACCCCCAGGTCTGGCTGGAGGAAGAGTCTGCGACGCGATGGCTTCCCTATGTGGAAATTCAGGAGCATCTCCCTTTCCGCACTGGGGAGAAGGACAGTGTTGTGTTCTTACTACACAGCTTCAAAATTCCCTTTCCTCAAGACTAAATCATACTTTGCCTAAAGAAATAATCAGTTACAGAAAAACATTGAGGGACCAGTATGCTCACAGCAATCCTATTTGTCCTGGCAACAATTGGAAATTACTAAATACAACAAGAGAACGACTAAGTAAACTGTGGTGCAAACGTGTGCCATGTTTCTTTGATCCTTAAATGCCACTGACTGCAAGGTGCAACCTCATTTTGGAGGCTTCGTTAGGGGAAAAAGACGCAGTATATTATATATTCACCAAATATTTTTGATTAACCAACACTGCACTTTATCTGTACAATTACATCCTCTCAGAATTGAGGTTGGCGTCTTCTTTATTTACTTCTCTAGGATGAAGTTCCATCTGAGTCCCGTGGCCCTGGGCTTGTTATGTTATGGAATATAAAGTCTAATGTGGCTCAGCAGAGGCACGCAGCTTTTCTCCCCCAGGCCCTGTCTCTAGCCCACCCCGTTAATACGTCCGTGATTGACCATTTAACTTCTAGGCATCTGGAAAGGTCTCCGAGTTCTGTCTGCGTTTCCTCTTCGGTTAAACTGGTAGTTCTTTCCTCTCCTGAATTACTCACATCCTGTATTAAATAGCTTCCCTTCAAAGCAATCTGGAAATTTTTGACAGAAGTATTCAGTGACCGAGGGGCGGAGCATCACAATGCATAAATCAGGCACGTCTGTTCTCCCAGCTTTTAAAATGCCATGATCTGCTCTAAAGAATTTGGTGATTCCCATTGCCTTTAATGCACCTGAGGGTGTGGCAGGCTCTCTCCTGCGTAGGCAAGAACTTTTCCTTTCAAAGCCCTGTCACATTATGATAGTTTTGAAGTCATTAGGAAATCACTGGGACTCATATTTAAGTTAAAATTTCAGTGCACCTGGTGTTGTCAAGTCTGCTGAGCTGGTGCTCAAGTGGGCAGGTGCTTCTCCACCAGGTGGGGTCACAGTCTCAGCTAAGGACGACTGTGGACCGTGCACTCCTCTGCCGGGCCACCTGCGTGTTCCTTTGACCTGATCACTCTGCATATTCTAATTTGAAAAGCATTAAAATGCTAATAAAAAGATTCTTAGAAATAAAAAATATCAGTAACAGAATCTCAGTCAGCCATTTAAAAAAGTCGTGTTTAAAGAATTTTCAATCACAAGTGAAAGTGTTCACTTACCAGGTGTTGGCCCTGGAATGAGTTACTTAACATCTCTGTTGAAATGATATTATCTACAGCAGAGGGCTTTGGTGAAGATTAAATGAAATGAAGCAGTGGTTCTCAAAGTGTGGCCCCTGGACCAGCAGCATCAGTGTCACCTGGGAATTTGTTAAAAATGCCCATTCTTTAGCCTCGCCTCCAGGTGACTTTGAGGCATGCTAAAGTTTGTAAAGCACTGAGATAAAGTATTCAAGACACCTAGTGCGCAGTAACAATCATAGCTACCGAATTCTAAACATATAGTACGTGAAGGGCACCATGCTAGGGGTTTTCCATGCCTGACATTACTTACCCACCACAACAGTCCAGCGCGGCCCCAGACGCTCTCTGTAGGTGAATGGCCTGAGGCTCCGTCAGCTGGGGAGCTTCAGGTCGCCCTGCACTCAGCTTTCTCGTCTCCAGACAGCGACATCATAGGCCACAGACTCAGTCACCTGGTCAATCGCATGCTTATTGGTCTCGTTTAGTTTATCCCCTCATTTTATAGATTTAAAAAAGTGATTCCCAGAGAAGGAAAATGACTTGCCAAGAGTCAAATAGTTAATGGAAGAGCCTGAAATAGAACTAGAATCTTGAAGTTTCTACTCCGGGACTATTTCCATCCATCACACCACACTGCCTCTGATTTCAATGTGGACGCTCTGGTTTAAACCATCAAATGGATATACATGAAATGTCACTCTCAGAATATGTGTTTCGTTCCAGGAGAAAACACTTTTTCCCCCGAGAATACTCAAGGCCCTCAGATATGTGCCACGGCATTTCAAAAACTTCTCTCCAGTGCCCACTTGTATTAAGATTTATATAGTAGACATTCCTTAAGTATTTAGCATACTGACTGTATCAGAACGTTCTTGTTTCCTTGAAAACAAGCATAATTATTTCATGCCCTAAAGAAAAAAGACCAAAAATGTTGTTGACCCCAGTATCCGCTAATAAGTTGCAAATTGTCGGCAACTTTTTAGTAGTAGAATATTTACCTAAAAAGCAAAATGTTATTTAGAGGTTCCCCTCAACCCCATTTTTCATAGTTTTATCATATACTCATGCACTCAATTGCTTATTTACAAATTAAAAGCTGGGCTACTTGTGTGGGCTATTTCAGGTTCCAGTCATAAATTAGGTCTTTAATTTTTCCAAGAACTTGTTTTAATCAGTAAATTATTAGTTATGTTCTTGATAGAGATATACAGAGGCAGTCATCTTATTATAAAGTTTGAGATTGTACAGAAAAACAGTCTGTAAATTCAGTGTTTTCCTGGCAAACCTCAGCACTCAGAGACTGGGCCGAGGCGCGTGGTACTTTGCACTTTGGGGAGGCAGCTGTGCGGCTCAGTGTTCAAACCAGAGACTCACTCGTGGACCAGGACACCTGAGAACGCAGCGCGAGAGGCTGCAGTCCCGCCCACTGCTGTGACTTCACATGGTCTACTGCCCCTAGCTGGGAACATTTATTTCCTTATCTATTAAAAAGGACGGTCAACAGTTGCCTGATTCTAAAGTTGGAAACTAAAGAAATTCTGTAGCTTCAGTAGTTTAGGATAGATTCATTTACTTTATAATTCCCGTCATCCCAAGCCTTCTCATTTTCCCAAAAAGCACATTCACATTTTGTTGCTGATAAAGAACACAGAGGGGCGTGTTTACTTGCCGCCTGCCCAGGATAAGCAGATAAACAGTGTCTGCGTTTGAAAAATAGCCCAAGGCTGTAGACTTCCATTTTATGTGTTAGTTACTTACGTGGTGTTCTCACAGGTTGTGTAAATACCATATACTCTGACCAAGTCTTAGAAGCTCCTGCTAGTAAACCACGTGGTACAGCAAAGTCATTCTTTTTTTCACTCGAGTTGTGCTGCTTTCTCAATTTCATATATAGCAATTCTAAAATTTAATCATCACACATTACAAGAGCAGTAAACGACCTTCTTTCTGTTTTTCCTAGTCGATACCTTAATTCATTTGAAAACTAGTCATATCAGTGTAGCACTTGACGTTTCTAAAGCATTTCCTACACATTGTTACTTGGTCCTCACGTGTACCCTACAAGCTGGTGTGATGGATACAGGCCTTCAGGGCTCCAGACTTGTTCACGGCCCCACAGAAAGTTTTGACTCAGGTCTCTGGATAATGAGTCCTTTTCAAACTTCAGCAATCCATCATTTTCTATAAGTCAGGTCACTTTTCCTTCCACTAATTATTCCCACTAACAAACTTGATAAAGAAAATTTTCAGTTTGTAGAAAGCCAATGAATGTGAATTTGAGAAAAATTTAATAATGGAGTTAATGTGAAATTACAAAAGGGATAAAGAAATCTCCTAGCCACCTACCAACCCAGTCTCAAATTTGTATGAGATGAAGACACACCAACCAAGTTCCTGGGAGGCGGAGGAGAGGAGATGTAGATTTCAGGTTTATCTGTAATGCTGCTCTCTTGGGGGTGTGGGGAGCAGATCCTAAATGCGGGTCTGTCACGTTTACATATGGGGGGCCTAAGGGTGATTGTTCTGTTGGGAATGGAAGCGGTGAAGGACCATAAGTGACGTCTCTTATTCTCCTCCCAAATTTCTAACCAATTGAGTTATAGAGGGCAGACATACTGCAACCAAAATCAGCTTTATTACTGACAAGACCTGGATGGATGCCTTAAATGTGTGGCCAGCCACAACAGCCTTTCTAACATTTACCTCTTAATTAGACAGATTGACTTGCCCAGGTGCAGGTGCGTTTGGGCAACTGCAGGCTCCCCACACAGGGGCAGACGGGTCCCAGCAGGCTGATGCAGGAGGGACAGAGAACACTAGCAGAGAGGCTGACTGTAGGAAGAGACGCTCTGCAGGGGGCTGAGGGGAGCCTGGGCAGTTCCTTCTCCAAACTCCCCAACCAGAGAAGTCACGTTTTCTCCCCTGGGGAGACACTGGAAGTGTCCCCGTACTTGTCCTTCCTGAGGAGTGGACTAGTCATCACTCCACAGAAACACGGAGCAGCGCTGGAAATGAAGTGCTCCTCCCTGACGTTAGGCAAGATCTGGGGACAGGTGAGCAGCGTCCCTTACACACAGGTGGCTCCCCTAGGCCTAGTGCTACTTGGAGGTGCCTCCCTTCATTTGGGAGGTGTAGTGACATGTTTTCTTCTGACAGCTCATAGACTTTTTGTTTGCTTGCTCCCTTCCCTTTGGCCAAATCCCAGACAGATGAAGCAACATGAAACTGCGGCCTCTTCCAGTTTGAATCCCTGGAATAGATTTTGTTGTCCTTTTGTTGGTCTTACTTTACGTGATGAACAATAGTAAAGACTTAGGGACATAACAATATAGATTTGAAGCCGTGGAATGACATCTTGCTTGATATTTACAGATGCTATTTTTCCAAGGCATGTACATATTCCTCTGGCAATATCATAAAATTTTGGTCACCACTATCACCACATCAGGAATCATGGAAGCCACAAGGGGCTCCCCCTGGCCTCCTGGACTCAGTGCTGCTGGCTCGGCCTCAGCCCAGCCCTCACCTATGATATTCTGAGTGTGTAGCCACATGAGTGCCTGTTAATGGCAAGGCTCTCAAGAAAAAACGATAATTGAGAATTTCACTCCTGAACTTCCTTTTGACCAAATAGCACCAATTATACCCTTTCAAAATTCAATTAAGAAATATGACCTTCTCAATTTGATGTCACCAACAGCCATTCAGAATTGACAGAAGCCTCTCTAGTTGCATAAAAGTAATTCACCTAGCATTTACTGAGTAACCTGGAGGTGCCAGGCACCACAGATAAGAGAGGAATAACACAGGCTTCCTATCTTTGAGGAACTCAGAGTCTAGACAGGGAGAAAAATAAATATAAAACCAAATAGTTAGGATAAAAAGTGAAAGATAAGTTGGTGCAAGAAGTGAAGGACCTTCTATGCTGAATTAGGAGTTTGAACTTGACCCTTTAGCCACCAGCAATTCATCATAGGCTGTTGGGAAGGGAGTGACTGCTCAGATTTGGGTTTGGAGACCCTTAATTTAGGGCCCTGGAGAACCACGGACAGACGAGAGAGACAGGAGTAGCACAGCAAAACTCTGGGGGAAAGATGACAGGAGCCCAAATTCAGGCAATGAGAAGGTGAAATGGCCACTTTATTTTCAGATTGTGTTTAGTGAACTTGAAGTTCTGTGCAAAGGCTACAAGTGTCATGAAGAAACAATGTGGGGAGTCTTCAGCCTGGGGGCTGGTGAAAAATTGTTCTGCCCAGATTCCTCTCCCATGGCATATCTCACATCTGGAGCCAGAACCAGTTCTTTCCTGCTGTGGAATTAGAGGTTTCTACAGTTTTAACCCGTCATGGTGGTTGCTGAAAATATCAATATAATTTTAAAGTATATTTGCATTTAAAATAACTTAAAACACCAGAGATTATAATAAAACTATATACATTCAATAGGAAACTGATTCTAATAAATCTGGGAAGGCAGCTTAACACACTAGCCCTTTATATGCTTATTTTTAATCCAATGATTCCTACATTTTGCTTTGTATTATAGCTTATGCATACAAGTCTGATGAATTTTTTTGTACCCCCCCAAACTGCCTGCCACAGGGCCTTGCTTCTAGTAGAGATTGTGTACCAACCAGGTGCCAGATACTGGGAATCCATCGGTCCTGGGGAGCCTTCCGTGAACAGTATGTAATAATCCCCATCTTCCCCGAGTTAGCAGTCCGCTGGGGACGTGGGAAATTTCCATAAGTGTGAGGAAGCTGGTGACAAAGGAGGCATGGGAGACGCTAAGGAAGCCCAGAGCACGGCGTCTAACCCGCAGTTAAGGGGCAAGGAAGGCTTCTCCAGGACGTCAGACTAAAAGCAAGCAGAAGTAGGGGGAAGAAGAGGGAGTGAGGAGTGTGCCGTGCAGAGGGAGAGCATCTGCAGAGACAGGAGGACGGAGGAGGGAGTGGTGCATTTGCTCCCTGGAAAGAGGCTTCTGATGGCTGAGGTGCAGAGCCAGATGGGGATGCAGTGGTTGAGGGCAGCACGACGAGTCAGGTCCAGATCACGGAGTCCCCTGCATAGCATCAGCACAGGGGCTGGCACAAAGTAAGCACTAGAAAATGACCCAATAAGTGAGTCACTGTACTTCAACTCACTTTAATATTCTGTCTGCCCAGATCAATCTATGAATTCCATGCAGTATGATGGAAATCTCAGCATGATTTTCCAAATAATTTGGCAAGATGATTTGAAAATTTATACAGAAAAGAAAAAAGCTCCAACCAACAATTATGAAGAAGAACAAGTTTGAGGGATATGCCATGTCTGAAATCAAAGCTTATTATCGGGGCTGCCCTGGTGGTGTAGTGGTTAAGTTCATGCACTCCACTTCAGTGGCCTGGGGTTTGCAGGTTCAGATCCCAGGTGTGGACCTACGCACCGCTCATCAAGCCATGCTGTGGCAGCATCCCATATACAAAATAGAGAAAGATGGGCACAGACATTAGCTCAACAACAATCTTCCTCAAGCAAAAAGAGGAAGATTGGCAACAGATGTTAGCTCAGGGCCAATCTTCTTCACCAAAAGCAAAAACAAAAACCCTTATTATTAAGCCGTAGTAATTTTAACGGTGCAGTTTTGATACAAGGTTAGATAAATTGGTTGACTAAACAAAATAAAGAGTCCCAAAGGAGACCTACGTGTATCTGTGGACGTGGCCATTGACAAAGCCTGCCCTGCAGACCAGGAGAAAGGAAGGGCTCTTTAGTGAATGGTGCTGGACCATTGGTTTTCTATAAGGAAAAGATGACGGATCTTTATCTCTCATCATACACATAAAATCAATCGTAGAAGCATTAGAAACCAAAGCATGAAAAGCAAAACCTTTAAATCTTTTATCAAGTAAATTGAATGTATTTATGAGCTAGGGCTAGAGAAGAATTTCTTAAATACAACACAAACAAAAAGCTCAAACGCAAAGGACAAAATTGATAAATTTGACTATGTTAAAATTTAAATTCTACGCATCAAAAGGCACCCTTTTAAAAAGTGAAAACACAAGCAACAAATATAACTGACAAATAATTTCATATCCAGAGGATAGAAAGAACTCCTGCAAATCAACATCAACAATAAAATATAGAGAAAAAGAACAAGCGACAGAGGAGAGAGAAGGAGGAAGGAAAGAGGGAGGGAGAGGAGGAGAGAAGAGTTCAGGAAGGACCAGAAGAAGTGTGAATGCCAGAAACTGAAAGGATGTCAGCCTCACTAATCAGGGAAATATACATTAAAACCACAATAAGATAGTATTTCACACCTAGTAGATTGGCAACAATTTAAAATTCTGACAATACCAAGCGTTGATGAAAATGTGGGTCATCTAAACATTGCTGCAGGTGGCGTAAATTCTTACAACACTTTGGAGAACCATTTGTCAATAAAAGCAAACTTTCAAAGATGTATATCCCACAGCCCAGCCTGGGGCCATTCAGCCACTACCTAAGTGTCCTGGAGAAACTCTCGTGCTCGCCCACAAAGAGGCACGTGCCAGATGGCCAGGAAGTGCTGTTTGCAATAAAAAATAATAGAACACATCAATTGTAGTTTAGTCATACAGTGGAATACAGCAGTTAAATGGATGAACACTTGCTTGTATCCAACTAGACAACTCTCAAAAATATATTATTGGACAAAAAGTAAGTTACAGAATCATACAATAAGACATGATTTATTTAAATTTAAGATATGCAAAAATAGTACATATTATTTAGAGGTACTTAAATATGTAATTCCAGTTTTTAAAACTATGCATTGAATGGATGAACTATAAATTCACAATTGTAGTCACTAATGCAGGGAGAAAGAGGGGAATTTGATCGGCAGGGAGCGCACAGTAAATATATCTACTGTGTATTTTTTGTTTTATTTTCAAGCTGGGTGATGAGCGGCATATGGATGTTTGCTATATCATTCTTAGTATCTTTTTATATGCCTGAAATATCTCATTATTTTGTTAAACCTGATAAGCTCAATTCAGATAATCTTCTGTTTGAATCACCGGTTGCTTAAACACACTTACTCGCATTTCACACAAGATGGATTTTCACATTTCTTATTTCATTTTACCCTCCTAGTAGCATTATTTTAGAGAGAGGACAAAGTGAGACTTAGATTAAGTGACTTTCCCAGGCCAACTAATGGAAGGACAGACCAGGCCTGGAATCAGCTGCTCCACCCTCACCATGGCTGCCACCAGCCCGGCTGCCCCCAGCGTCAGAGAAAGAGCCGGTGCCACGAAGACAGGCGGAAACGCTCGAGTGAAGGGAGAGAGGGGCTCCAAATAGCGTCCTCCACACAGAGCCGAGCAGAGATAATGTTTCCATGGCAGAAGCTGTTGGTCAGTAGGGTGAGACTGTCTGCCCCACAAGTGACTGCGGAAATACAGGGACGGCGGGGGGGCCTGATCGCCCCCTCTGCTCACATTTCAAGGCGCTAATCCTAACAGTCCTTGTCACCAGCATTGCAACGCTCCAAATCCCCACTCAGAGCGTGAACAAAGATTGATCTCTATTTGCAAAATATTGCGCCTGTTTGACGACAGCATCCCACAAAAACAAATTAGGTGAGCTCAGTAGTAATTCCTGTGTGAGATGTGAAACAAACCTGGCATTAGGCAGAAAGACGTGATAATGGTTTCAAAGTGGAATAACTTACGGATGTCTGGGAAGCAGCCCCTTTTTCCAGCCCAAGCACCTTTCACAGGCACACCGGTGTTCCCACAGGCAGGCCCAGAACATGAGGGATCAGAAGACGGCCATCATCATAGAGAGCTACAAATGTGCATGAGAAAGGCCTTTTTACTTCTGTTTAGCAAAGAGAAATGCACACAATATACCAATTGATGATACACTGAAATTCTTATTTGCTGACACACTCTCATGACTACTAGGCTCGTGGAATTAGTCACCAGAATGCATTCAGCTAGTTCAAATGAACTCCTGAAAGGAACTGCACGTTCGTTCATAAAGTACTTTATAATGAATTATTAACGAGGCTTCAGTCCAGCCAATACATGGTTTATGAGCAAATGGAGATCGCCCTGCACTGGGCAGTCAGCACGGCTCCACCTGACAGCTGTCCCATTCTGAACGAACGGACAAGCCACTGCTTCGCTGCCGAGGGGGAAGCCCAGCAAAGCTGTGGCTCGCTTGTCTCGTGTGACTTCTCTGAGCGTCGGTGCTTGTTGATCTTCTATCATAAAAAGGTGAGAATAGCCAGAATACTTTGCGTTAAATGTTATTTTTATTGAAGACTATTTGTTCATTGCTTCTAAATATAACTGGAATTTCACCCTGCCCCATGGCCTCACGTACAGCTAATATGCTGCACGTTCCCCTGAACTCCAGGCTCAGGTACCCAGTGGCCTACTCAGCATCTCCAGGAGGATGCGCAATGAATGCCTCAATCTCACCACATCCAAAACAGAGCTTTCCACTCCTACTCCCAGATGCCTTCTTTAGCAGTCTTCCCCACCATGTTGGTTAACGACAACTCCACCCTTCTCATTGCTCAGGCCAAAAACCTCGGGGCTTATCCTCCTCAATTCCTTTCTTTTCCTCACATCACATCTGCATATCCTTATATCCAGTATTTCAGAAAATCTTAGGTATCTTCAAACAGCGGGAATTTGACCACACCACATCTCAGCAGCTCCTCCACTGTGACTCTATTTTAATCCACCATCATTTCCTGCCTGGATTATTTCAGTAGTCTCAAAACTCCTGCCCCTCTTTCTGCCCTTGGCTCCCCTTCAGCTTATTTTCAACACAGCAGTCAAAGAGTCCCTTCAAACAACTAAGACAATCATGGGACTCCTCTGCTCAAAACCCTTTCCACCTCTTTCAGCACGCAGGCCAGATCTGGGCCCCCATTACCAGCCCCACCTCATCTACTTCCGTTCTCTCCCCTCGCTGGTCTCTCTGACTAAACCTGAGACTGAATGAATCATGGGCTCTGTTTCTGGGTCTCAAGGTCAGCGCAGGCCTGTGGGAGGGGCACAGGCCCAGGTTTCACCCAGTCCAGCCACTTAATAGCTCACTGAGCCAGATTACTTACTTTCTTGATTTCCTCACCTGTGAAAAGGAACTAACACATACAGTGGTTACATGATAAAATAAAGAACATAAACCACCTGCCAGGTACTCTGTGATCAGTACAAGGGAGTTGCATTTATTATCATTTCTTTGTCTTCAGTGGAGATATTTGTTTATCATAGTATAGTTTTGAAGCTTATATGGAGCAAAAACTATTTTAAAGCCTTTGAAAAGCAGCAGTGAACACCACTGAACATTTCACCTGTCATCCAGCCTCTTGGTATCTGTGATACAGTACGCTTGCTAACTCATCTATTCATTCATTTGGCAAACATTTCTGGAACACTTACATTGGGCCAGGCACTGTTCTTAGCACAGGAGACATGGGAGTGAGCAAAAAGATAGAGATTCCTGCTCTCCCAAAGCTTGAGTGTTAGTGCAGGGCAACACAAAATAGTTAAGATAGATGAGAGAAATATGTAGAATTTGGAGGTAAGCGCCAAGTGAAAAAGATAAAGCAGACAAAGGGGATACAAAGAGTTGGGGTGAGATCTTGGGCTGGAGAGTCAGGCACAGCCCCACTGTCTCCCTCTCAGACCATTGCTGGGTCCCTGGGGTGGCTCCCCACCCTCTTCTTCTGGAATCCTAAACACCCGCAGCCCCCAAGGCTCTGCCCGCAGCCCCTTCTCCGGTCCCCTCCACTGTCTGCAGGTGATCCAGGAAACACTTTGACAGCTTCATTTATTTCCTCCCAGGGACTGGCTTCCAAATGTTCACCTGCTCAGGGCAGACTCCCACTGCTGTCACTCCTGGACATCTCCATGTGCACTTCCATAGTCCACTGTCTGCAGTGAACTCATTCCTCTGCCCCTTTGCCCAAGCCTCCTCCTGACCCTGCTCCCAAGCTCGACACCTCAATGGACTCCAACTCCTCCCTCTGCTTTACTAGCTTAGGAGAATCAGACGTGCAGCCAGTCAAACCTACTTCCGTAAAGTCTCTCGAATCCTTCTCCTCCTTTCCAGCATCTTCACGTCCGCTAACTCAGCATTACCTCTCACACAAAATTGCCCTTGAAAAACGTTTCTCTGTCTCTACCTCCCCTACTCGTCTTCCACTCTGCTGCCAGATGAATTTCTTAAAAGTGGAGTTTTGATCATGTCCCTCATTTGTCCCACGATGTTCTGCTTTTGCCTTTAATATAATCCCTAGTCCTGGCAATAAACATCCTCCACAATCCACCTCAATCTTCCTTTCTATCTTCATCTCATGGTCCATATCCTCCCCAGTGCTCAAACTCCACTCTTTGTTGCCTCTCTCACACGCACTGCTCATTCCAGCCCAAGCGTCTGCTCACAATGACCACCATCAGAAAACCCTCACCCTCCCTTCAGTCTGTGCGAACCCCACTCATCATGTTAGCTGGTGGTCCCCAAAGTGATGTATGTGTACTACTGGGGCTACACGAGATAATCCATTTAGGGGCAGAATTAGAAAATAAAATTCCATTTCCACTTATTTTTTATACTGAGCTTTACTAATATGCGATATGCAAAATGATGCTGACGCCTCATCAGATGGTATGTTAGACAGGAGGTGTTCTGAAGGCAAGAGGACGTTCCCCAAACAATGCGTGTTGGGGTGCTCTCGCTCTTTCCCAGTTCCAGCAGATGGTGGGAAATTTCAGTCTAAATGGGCCCGATTAAGTGGTTTTATGGATTATATGATCAGAAAAAGGAGAACATTATTATTCTTGACTCTGAGCTGAGCTATGATGATAAAGTCTTTTTATCATGCAAAAGTTCTGTAAAAAGAGTTGGCAAATTTAAAGCTGACTTGGCATTTTCTTCTTTCAAAAAAGATAAGCGTTCTGAATTCTCTGGCCTTTCCTGTGAGGAACAATGGCTGTGGGGACCCCGCTCCCCTGCAGATATTTTAAAATATAAAAATGCACACGTTCAAAAAAGGTGGTATTTGGATCATGGGTGAAAAATTAGCTGTCCAGAAACATTTTGCTATGGAGAAAGCCTTTGAAGAATAGTGGTGCAGTGGCACTCTCGTTACTACAATATGCCATTGCTACGGGTGTGTGTCACCTATTAAAAGGTCTCATCTGACACTTCAACATCTTGGAATTTAATTTTCTGACCTGCTTTAAAATTTTCTAAATAAACAGTTCCAATGGTTTTTTTGGAACCCATTTGTACGTGTGTGCGTGTGTATACGTGTGTGTGTGTGTATACAAGTGTGTATCCCCCACCCAAACCTTCTAAATAGTTTCCCAGAACAACTTTGGGCGAAAGTACATACTCAAGGAAGGTAGCCAACTAAAAAAGAAAAACAAACCTTCAGTCTAACTGGTGAGAGGGATGAAAATAGACTTGGTAAGTGCAGCCATCAATACACTTTCCCATTTGGAGCCATACATCTCGAGCAAATGTTCAATGGGGCGTTGTTGGTAATTGCAAAAAAAGATGAATTAACCCAAATGTACGCCACTATGGAAATGGAAAAATAAATTGTGGCCTATTCATACAATGTAATTCCATACAACTGCAAAAATGAGGGACTAGAGCTGAGTGCAATCATATGGATCATTTTTCAAAACACTTCTTGAGCAAAACCAAGAAGCAAGTTGCAGAAGGATACACAAACATTGAGAGACCATATATATGTCATTTAAGAACCTATAAAATAATATCAAATGTTGAGTTTATTGTTTTAGATAAGTCCATGTGTGACAAGAGTAAAGACACAGGCGTGGGGTGAGATCCACCACATTCAGAAAGCGGCTGCTCCTGGAGGAGACAGGGAGGGCAGGGTGAGGGGAGGTGCCACACGGCGTCCGTGGTTATCTGCATGTTCGGTTACTCACACTGCATGGTGGATGCACAGATTTCCCTTTTATTATTCTCTGTGCTTTTACGTACCCCTGAAATATTTCATAATGAAAAATGTTTTCTGCTATTGAAGATGGTTTTCTTTTAAAATTCCTTTGAGAAAATTACAATGACAAACTTGTAGACTTATATCCATGGCAAAAACATCTTGAGATGCTCTATTAATTAGGGCAAGTTGGCATGAAACTGCTGTGGCTTTCTGAAAGAGTGGGTTATCATATTTTTCTAACCATTGAGGAAACTCCCTGAGAATGTTAAATATAAAATAACAGAAAGCTAGACAACCTCCAGGGGTATAACCTCTCAGGATGTAAAAGCAGGTAGAAATGCAGGGGACGGCCTGGGAGGAGGTCTGTATTTTCTACTGTGGACTTGAGGCATCTTTCTATGTTCCTCCAACAATTTCCAGTACCACAATGTCTTCCATATCCATAAGAAAATCAAACAAAAACACACTGGTATTGATAAAGCAATCCATTCTCATTAAATCAGGTCAAGGTTGATTTCAGATTAGATTTTCCAAGAGACCCAAGTGAAAATTTGGTAGAAAATCCACGTCTGAGCCAAGATAGTGAAAGCTCTCTGTTTGTTTAACTTGGGGAAATATTTCTTTTCAATTTATTTAATAGATGACTTTCATTTAAGAAACCAAACTCTATAATACTAACAGTGTTCGCCTATGTCTTAGAACTCAAGAAGCAGTATTTAATAAAACAAAGCGTGACCAACTTAGCAGAGTTAGGACAGGTTTAAAAGCTTGTGATTGCATTTCCAACCTAAAGATGAGGTGAAAAAATGAAGAAAACGTGGATTCAAAGTCTACCGAAAGAGCCCTGTTGGCCTCTGTCAAATAGAGGAGGAAAAGTAATTAAAGACAGCTTTCAGCGTGGTGTGGAGAGGAGAGGCTCCAGGTCAGAAGGACCCGATTTCGTGCACGACCTAGACGAGTCATTATGACTTTGCCTAGCTTCACTTGCCGCACTTATAAAATGACAATAATAAAATTATTTTGAGGATCGAGTGAAAAAAAACCATGTGATTTCATTATTATATACCAGTATTCATTTTTTAAAGTGCCAGTCTGCCCCAAATGTCCAAAAGACCCCAGCATAAGTTCAAGAGACCCCAAGAACTCAATGTCATTTTCTGAATTACTATACTCATCGCCAAATGATTTAGAAAAAGAGATCACAGAAGACTCACTTTTCATAGATAAAAGACTAAAAAAATACCCTTTTAGAAAAAACAGTTTTTGTTGGAAAAAAATGACTAGCTTATTTCTGCTAATGGCTTTTTCTTTCTTTTGTAAAAGCAAAATTATAAAGGCCTTTAGTGCCCCAGGTTTTAAAAAATTTACGTTTATATGATAAAAATATATGGTCATTTAAAGAAAGAAGCTACAAGCCTTGAGATTGTAAAAACAATATCTTGGGCGATACCTCGAGTCTTAGGGTCTAGACGGAGGGTAATGGGGGATTCATTCGCTGCAAAGACAGAGAGCAGACCCTGGAGGAATTTTCAGTCATATAAAAAAGATGAATACATGAAATTAAAAGCCGTTGGGTCCAGGGCCACCACGCACAGTTGTGCAGTTGGAGCACAGCACAGCGCCAGGTGGTGCAGCTCACATAGATATGATGGGGACAGAATGGAGCTCACTGCTGGTGTTGGGTACTGGATACTGTGCTATTGCCAGATACAAACATGAGGAAGGCACAATCTTCCTGATCCAAAAAACCCCAGTTCAGTGGAGAAGGCAGTACGACAGACACACAAGCAGCTAATTACAAAGGACGGTGGGTGTGCAAAGACAGAGACAGGCCCAGAAGAAGAGAACCTGACCCAGCCAGCGAAGGCCTCTGCTGAGACTGCCTCCCTGAGCCGGGAAGCGTGAGCGGCAGGCAGTGGGCAGACGTAGGAGAGGGGCTCTCCAGGCAGATGGGCAGTAACGACGGAGGCATAGAGGCGACAAAGGCGCCTGGCGCATCCACCCAGGGGCAAGCAGTTTGGTGTGACTGGAATGAAGCATCTGACTGCTCAGAAAGCCAGACTGCCTTCGCTATGGTCTGGGATGATAGCCACAGATACGACCGCCAGCTCTGGAATGCCCAGTCGGTGAAGTCGTGTCCTTCCCACGTGCCTGTGCAGACCCTTAGACTAACCTGGAGCTCGATGGCTGCTCAGGACCATTTTTGTCTTCCGTTGCACCTTCCACTAGACTCATGAGTCCTGCTGATCACTTTCTAGTTCTTGGTTTATGAGAACTGCCTTGCGTCCGTACCACGGGCTGCCGTCAACTAACTCTCTATCCCAATGAATTAGACCTATAGCTTCCTTACGATGTTTGAAAACACACCATCAGCATTAAACTCATTTTCTTCCACTTAAAATAATATGTATTTGTGTTTATATAATTACATAAGTGACAGAGTGCATCATAATTTACTTAACCAATTTGCTCTTGTTAGATATTTTGCTTTTTTCAGTATTTACTACATACCATAAATAATGAGATGAACAACCTTATATGAACTCTGTGATTTTAAACCTTTGTTCAGATCTGTGATTTTCTCCTGAGAATAAATTTAGAGAAGCATAATTGTTGAGAGGAAAGCTGATGTGTGTTAAAAACACTTGATATCCTGTCGGATTGCTTTCCATAAAAGATGCTCCAACAGACCTGCCCACATCATGTAAGGAAAGTGCCTGTTTCTCCACCTTCCTAATTAGTGTCAATCCACACTGCAAGGCTGCATCGACGAAGCGGCCCCACGTCCTCCTTGGGCACAAACAGGCAGCACAGAGAAGATCCCACCAGAGGACAGATGTTCTCATGCTGATTAGAAGAAATACACTTGTATATTGAGAAGTGAAGCGAGCAGTGGAAATTCGATGGCAGCAAGCAGTCAGAGGCGAGGTCCTTCCGGTGCTGTTCACCCTGGAGCAGTGTTTGCCCCATACCAACAGCAGGCATGACCTCTTTTGCCCACATTTTAAAATCGGGAGATTTAACATGAAAATCTAGATTTTGGGCTTCTCTAGAAAAATACTGGGACATCTAGAAACACTATGCCCACAGGTACAACCAATTAGAGCTAAGAAGTGCTGGCTCCTTTAGCCAAGGCAGCTACCTCCAGGTGACTGCGTCCATGTCTCTCCTACCTGACTTCACTCATTTATGTGACCTGCCTGGCCCCTGTCAGCATTTGAATTTGAAACCCCACCATAAGTCCTGCTTTTTCACTGGAATAATAGTAGAATTCTGTTGGAACATAACAGTAACACAGAGTTAGGTAAACTGAAGATCCCTCCACGGCCTCTGAAATCTATCAACAATGGTAGGGTTGGCTTCTGTGCTGGCCCATCCTATCCACCTCTACTTTACAAGGAGATTTTACCGCAACAAGTTTACACAAATATATACATAATTCATGTACGAAATAGGCATTGCTACCAACATAACTGCTAATCTATTATCAGAAATATCTGTGACAATAGACTTCAAACAAGAAATACCAGCATTTTGTTGGCGCATACTTTCCAATTTAATTCAAACTCAAACTGCAGTAAGCTTACTTGGAAAAATAATAGCCAATTAAAAATTTTTAGATATCTAGGCTGTGATCTGAGCACAAAATTATATTCATTTCATTAAGTTCAAAAGTTTAATTAGTCATATATCTGTGCACGTGTCAGAATCCTGCAGGTAGTTATGCAAGACTGTGCGGAAATTAAAGCCTGTGAAATAGGTGTTCTGAAGTCTTTTCAGTTGTTAACGTAGATACAATCATGCAAAGTAAAGATGGCAAAACCCTCAGGAGAAAGCTGAACAAACAATAGGAGTATAAGCACATAACTCTGTCCAAAGAAACGGGCCTGAGGCTTTATTTTAATAGATCTTAGTTAAACGTATCAGGAGGATTTATGCTAAGGCTTGCAAGTAATACAGAGTTCTTCTAAAGCACAAGGCATGGACCTTAAGATGTCCCATCTAAAGTGATTAATGTGACAAGAAAGAATGTTTTAAAGATTTGTTTTATTTCAGTGACTTTTAAGATAAAAATAAATTTCTTCCTCCTGAAGGCATCTATTGCCCTGTGAACATGCACGTACAATGGCCATGGACGCCATCGAGGAAGGATTTAGAAGTGTGCCCGATGTGGTTAGCTTCAAACACCATTGTGTCTACTACTCCAGCTTTCCAAATCTCAATGTCCACTTTAGTTTTTTATTTCTTAGTTGTTTATTGAGGGGAGTTTCAAACATAGACAAAAATAGCTAGAGCGGCATAAGGAACCTCCGCATACTCCTCCACCCGCCTCCGTGACAGCCACTAGCGGCTAGCCCTGCCGTGGCCACAGGCCCACCGCCTCGCCCCTTCTTTATTAATTTGAAGCAGGTCCCGGACATCTTAACGTTTCAGCCATAAACGTTTCAGGATGTATCTCTAAAAGATAAGGACTCCTTTTCTTAAACATAACCACATTACAATTATCACATCCGAAAAAAGAAATATTTCCTCAATATTGTCAAATATTCCATAAGTGGTCAAACTTCTAGTTGTCTCATAAATGTCATAACTTTTATGGCTTATTTTTTAAAAGCAAGTTTTAATAAAGGTACTTTTGTAGTTGTTGCTTTGTCTTTTATGTTGTTTTATATTGATAGATTTCTCCTCCATCTCTTTTTTCTTGAAGTTCATTTCATAAAGAAAATGAGGTTTTAAAACAAAAAACTATAGAAAATACAATTCAGTTTTTGTCTTTCAAAAAATTAGCATCTGAGATTAAAATAGGAAAAAAGAGAAATGAATGTATGTCAGTATATGTGTGTAAATGTGTATGGATGGGTAAGTGTGCTTCAGCATCTTTTTTAAGAATATTTAACAACGCGTCCCTCGTTTACGCTTGCATGCACGCGTTTCTTTGCTCTTCCACGCACGCGTCCGTCCTCCCACCCAACAGCGCTCTCTGAGCGTTCTGCACGGCGGCGCTCCTGCAGCCAGCGCGCCTGCCACGCGAAACAGGGCGCTGCTCCCTGCCCTCAACCTGCTGCTCACTAAGTCAGAACAGCTAGATCAACGCTGTGGCCTCCCGACGGCTCTTCCTGCTTCCACATCGGCCACATTCCCACCTCCAGACCTCTGCATTTGTGGTTCCCTCCACCTGGAAGTTCTTTGGTACTCACTCGCCACCTCCTTCAGGTGCTTCTTCAAATGTCACTTTGTTGGTGAAAACTTCCCTGATCCCCTTCTTAAAATTATGACACACACACGCTCACATCCGGTTCTCCCCGTGGAACTCCCTAGCTAAGTTTTCTTCACTTTTTCACACGCTCTATCTTCCTTGTTTATTCCTTTATTGTCTATCTCCCTTCTCCTCACTAGAGAGTATGCTCTATGAGGACAAAGAGTTTGTCACTGCTGTATTCCTAGTTCCTAAAACAGTATCTGGCACATAGCAGGTGCTTGGTAAACCCTGAATGGATAGATGAAAGAATCAGTGACTCCCTCCCCTAGAGAATTAGGGAGCCCTCTGGATGATACCAGGTTAGGCATAAGTCTTGCCCTTGAGACATCAAAAGACACAATGATGCTTTAAAGATATGTCTAATAGAGTTATGAACTGAAGTAGGAATGGTGGTGTGCAGTAAGGTGCTTGGTAAATTGAGACAGCAGTCAGCTAAATCACGGTGTGCCCAGGATGCTCAGACATGGGGTACAGAGAGGATGCCTGAGAGGAAAGAGGCATGGTTATATGTCATTTGCAGTTTTCTTTGGTTTAAAATAAACACGGTGCCTTCCTGGACTGAGGTGGTGCTAGGACGTGGGGACAGCATCACCTGCAGGACCGCGCAGATTGCCTGTGGGCATGCCCAGGGTGAACAAGAACATGAGGGCAGCCTGAATGGGGTAGTGAGTGAATCTCCCCTTAAATGGTTATTTTTCACATATTTGTCCAACATCCACTTAATGAGTATGTGAAAAAGTATTTTCTATTAACAAAAATTGCAAATCTTTTTGTATAGACTCAGTGTAGGTATTTATTTCATTTCCCGATATACCACTATATTTTGACATATTTAGAATTGGTTCACATCACAGTTTTTGTACCACTCATAACTAGACAGTGTTAGTCATCAAACTCACTAAAAATAAACTTCACTTACATGGGCATGTTCAAAATATATTTAAATTTTCTTTTCTTTTGGACTTCATGTTGGCAAAATGTTCCCCACTTTTCTCGCTTTGACTTTTATATATTTTTTTCAAATGAGACAACTTCTTGAGAGATGTGTTAAAGGATCTAAAGTTGAGTGAATTAAATACATAATTTGTTCCTAGGGAAGCCACCACTGTGTGTTTTTTCCGGTCTCTGAGTCAGCTGACGTACAGTCTGAGTCGGGGCTGTCAGCTGGCAGGTTGCGGGATGCTGGATGCAGGTCTGTGATTCCAACATCCACAGCAGACGTTGGTTGCATGGAGGGAAAGTGTCCTATTTTGCTTTTGAAGAGAGCAGTTTTCCAGCTGGTGCTGGACCGATTGACATCTTGCCATTTTGTAAGGTGTCACATATGGAAACCTGAGTTATGTCTAACCACCTCATGGAGAGAACTGGGCATCTTGAGCAGTCTGGTCCTTCCCACCGCCACTGCTGTGCACACTGCTGTGCAGTGTAGACTGGCAGTCCAGGAGAAGTCCAATACTGTCCTTGTCTGCAGTTTGTTAGGGTAGAAGAAAGAGCAAAAGGAGGTCTCTTTACCAGTTTTAAGCTCTGCCTTGATCACCTTATGTCACCACGCTCCTACATCCAAGTATTATAGCTCCTCAGTTAATACACACCCCAACCCCCACCCATCACCCCCCCCACACACACACACACACACACACACAGCCATATGGTCCCATGCCAGGTTTCCAGCTTTGCCTAGAAAATATGCCTAGAACCAAACCTTTTGTTCACATGCCCTCATCCTTGGGGTAAATTTTCTTTTACAACTTTCTGGATCTTCTGTTGACAATTGATCTCTATCAGGGCAACTTCCTCACAGGAGAAACAGTGAACCTCAGAACAGACAGCATCAAAATCTTAATCCCTCTCCCCCAAGGAGATCTGTGACCCCCATGCAAACGTCCCCCTCCTCCTCCTCACCAATATTTGTTTTTCACAACCAAGAAGCATGGGAAAACAGGGCCCCTGTCAAGCCAACAACTGTCCAGTACACGATTCCTCAGAGAAGTATCATTTGCCTTCCATGCCCAGAACTAAGAGGGCCACTTAAAGGGAGTCCCCACCCAGAGATCTCTGCCCCAAGGTGAAGGTAGCGAACAATGACCGAGTAACCAATCGAACTCTGAGCTGTGAGCACTATGGGTTTAACGCTGGGCATTTGTGCTGAGTGAGACTCTTTAATCACTGCATGCTCTTCGGTAAAACTATTTCATCAAACTGTTAGAGGCTTTGTTTTTGACTTAAAGTGTCAACCAGCTATTAATAAAGACTTTTTGACGGGGTGGGAAGAGCTGAAGTTTAGGTCTGGCCATTGTCGCCATCTTAAATGGCGCAGAGAATCTATTAGACTAATGTGCATTTGGAGCAGGCAGATTTTTTTTATAAACTGTTTTCTAATTAAGTGGGTTTTAATTGGGGAGGGTGAGTGATGTCCAGTGTGATCGATCTTGTTAAAAGGATATATCTTTCATGCATGAAGCTGTAATATTTCAGCCATGAGATTAGCACTGTTACATTGCAAATCTCATTTAAATTGTTTGCCAAAGGCTTGAATTAAAAACAATTTATGATAATATAAAGTCATCATGGCCACAAAGTGATGACAGATAACTTTTACTGGGTTTCAGAATAATTGTTCATCCAACAAAATGGTTTCCAAGTCAAATTTGATATATCTGTTAAAGAAAATGCTTAGTGATATGCTAATTACCTTCAGTAGTTTATTACTTTTAAGAAGCGTTAAAATTAGTCATATCTAAAGAGGGAACTCCAGTTCCTTTGTTGCAATGAATAATGCAAAGGTTCATTTAAATTCATGCAGACCTATTTATAAAAGAACACCTGGGGAGCTTTATTTTGAGCTTAGAACAAAACATAAAATTGTTGAGAACATGACATTTAAATGTACTCATTTACATTCTTAGGCAGATCAGCAGTGGTAAAATAGCCTTGCTGAGGTTCCAGAAATCTAGATCCGTGAAGCTCTAACAGCCAGCAGCCTTAAATCAGGGGGAAAGAGAAGAAGGATAAGGTCATCCAGATCCTGGTACCCATCCTGTTCCCAGATGGAAGGAAAAGGGGCCAGGTGCTAATCTCCCTGTTAGTGATGCAGAGAGAGCTGCAGGTGGCAGGGACTCTGCTTTTGCTCTGCTCTTACTCTGTCGCCTTCCTTTCACCCACTCCTGGCTTAAATGTGTCCCTTCCTGCACTCCTTGTCTTACCACACACACTCGTGTGCACACACACACACCCCCCCCAAACTTACCCTTGTTGAAATCTCCTCCCAAAGTTCTCTTCCCATGTTTCTGGGGACAGTTGTTTTCATGGGCCACACCAGCCTCAGAACACCCTGTCTCCTGAGCTGAATCAAGGGCAGGGAGCCTGGAGCACCAACTCGTAGTGGGAGCGAGCTGGATCACCAAGGGAATGAATCTGACATTTCCACACCCAACGCCTTAACCTGCTCCTAGGGAACAACAGGGTCCTCAGATGAAAAGTGGATATCAAAATAAAAATCCTCACCAGAACACTCCAACCTCTGTTAACTAACTTTTCTATGTGGACACAACAATTTCTATATTTGGAGCAGATTGCCAACTTGAGACTAGCTCCTTACAACCTCTGGTGTCAGCTTTCAGAGTCAATTAAAACTCAGAAACTGAATCCTGCTATTTACCGATAATAAGTCTTCGTACCCACATCCATGTACATCTCTGCCATTGTTACAGAGTGTGGATGCCAAACACGACCAGGTGTGCGTGATGGAAAAACTATAGAAGTGAAAAGAAATCCAAATGAGGGAACATCGTGGTTCTTTCAGGCACATCAATCCTTCCCTGCTTACATACTACTTTTATTAATAGAAAATCATTCTCTCCTCTCCTTAACTAAATAAAATTTGAACAAATATTGAATGAATATTAGATTCAAGGAAGACCAAATCACTAATCAGGGTGGAGGCCCAAGGTGTAAATTAGAAACTAGGCTGGAAGTAAGGATGTGACATCTGAGTATTTGAAAAAACCACCCACTTTTGCTCACTCCAACCTACTTTCTTGGTCTTCCAGCTGGCGGCCACTCCCACATCATCTGAGGCTGCAGCAACCTTGCCTCCCCCTCAGCACTCTCTCCACAACACTTGGACCAGTAACCTCAAGTCTAAGCCCTGGAGAGAGCTGCTGAAGGAGCTCGTGCTGGCTTGACCTCCATCTTAGGCCTGGCACTGATGCCCTCATTCAAGGCTGGGTGTCGGCCCTCTTCCCTCGTCCCCAGACCCCAGCAGGTGGTCCGCCTTTTCTCTACTCCTACAATCTCTCCCACCACTAGTCTTCCTGCTTCCTGGAAATGTTCATCTCCTCTCCTCACTCAGGCTGCCACTTCCCCATTGTGTGCCCTGAGCAGATTCACTGCTGGGTTTCACTTTGAACCTCTCTCCATTATGTGTCCTTGGAGGGCTGCCATGGAGGCCCCCCACGGAAGGAAAAGTAATGAGTTGGCAGCAGGCATTAGCAGAAACTCTTTTCTTGCTTTCTGGAACACAGGCAGCCCAGACAGGGGACAGCACTTCACACGGCCCTCCATGTGTGCGCCCTGACAGAGGGGCCCTGACTGTCTCTGTCCTTGTCCCGTGTGGACACTGCCCTGCCCGGAATATCAGATTCTGCTCACAAGAGACCAAGAGGTTGAAATTCACATGCAAAGGGTCGTGTCGCCCAGGGAATAATAATTTTTAACGTGGTGACAACAGCCACATTTCTGCCTCTAAAATTCCCAGAAATAAAACCCTCTTCTTAGAGCTCACTGCCCTCATCCAGGCCTCACAAAACTGAGCCTAGATACTGGTGATACACAGTACTTGGATTTATCTCAAGACACCCTAAAAGATTTCAAGATTATATTATAGTGAAGGTTGGATAATTTTTAATTAATAAAACCTTTATGGAATAATTTTTAACTAACGCTTATGAGAATCAGACACTACTTGTAATGACAAATCATCTTTTAAAATGCAAAGTGTGCAGACATACTGGGAAACAACCACATCAATTACTCCCTACAGCGGTTAAAATGCTTCCTAGAGATGCTTCATGCAGTCTGCACCACCTGGGATGCCCTTCTGCGTTCTCCCTGATAATCTCAGCCCAGCATTCCCTTCAAGACCCAGCGTAAGTCCCAGCTTTCACGGCCCTTCTCTCTCCAGCCCTGCCAGCGCACACTTGCATGGAGGTTGCTTCATAATTGTTTAGTTCTTCTTGGGTTAACGCGGTCTCTTCTCTTCTTTGTTTTCTCACAGAGCTTAGTAAAACAGTTTAAGTACGAAAGACTAAATACCCACAGAATACAAAATAACATACGTATAAAAACTGATAGGTTAACGGCTAAATGATCAAGAAGATCAATTCATCCATTAATCAGTCAATGCACAAATGCATAAATTTGGAAACCTGATCCAGAAGGTCATACACTGAAGCTAAAGTCTACCAGGTAGTGTTTTCCTCACCTGGAAGAACAGACTCGGATTTGGAGGAACGAGATAGGAGTCCGCACTGTGCTGCGCCATTTAACCAACAGTAGACAAGTTCTTTTATATGTCTTGGAAATAATTTTCTCATCTTTTTTTAAGCACAATACTAAATCAAATGAGAGAATGAGTGAGCAAAGGCCTCGTAAATGATGTAAATGTTAGTAATCACCAGTATTATTTAAATGAAGAAGGAGGAAATTGGGCACAGGAAAATCTGTGCGGTAAGCTGGGAGTGGAGATTCTGCAATATGCACTTAGAAATATAGTATTTGAACCAAACAAAGGTATTGTTTTTCCTTAATATGCAGCATGTTTGCATTCTCCAGCTTATTAATTTGTAATTGATAGCAAAGTTATAAGTGGCTCTGGGGCTCGTGGCAGATCTCACGCTATCGCCTTGCTGCGGAGCAGCATAATCAAGTGGGAGTGGAGAAGACTTTTTCTTTCTGTCGGCAAGATGCTGCTTTTTTCTGAGTATCTTTTAGCTGCTGCCTATTTTCTAATCATTGGCATAAGTATAAAAATGGTGAACAATGTTTATTGTTTGCACAGAAGTGAGTCTGAACCGGGGGCTTTTACTGCCAGTCGTTCCCAGTGCAATCTCAGGGAGGGAATAGGCAGTCAGACATGATTTATCTGACCCATTATTGAGAAAGAAACGAGAAAAATCTAAACACCATTTGGCTCACTCATGTGCACATTGCAATTGCAAAACAGTGAATTATCTGAATTTTGTCATGATTTTCTAGGCTACAGACATATTTAGTATCTGAAAATTTGTTTTTATTTCTGCCTTTAATTTCTCATTGTTTAATCTTAGGAAGAATACAGAAGCAAAATAAATGTAATGGCATTTCATAAAGGAAAGATATCTAAAAAGCAAACTGATGGCTGTGCTAGAAAATTAATCCTCTAGGCTTTCTTGGGGTGAGGTGCATTGTGCCAAGTGTCATGACCAAACTCCAGCTAGGGTAGTTACTTCCGTCTACACTGTTCACAGGAAGTGCTGCTGTGGCCTGGGCTGGCCCCTGGACTCCACCACATCACTAGAACCATCGGGTAGGTGGTCTGCTCAGCTGCTGCCCCATGACTGCATTTCAAGTGAAGATGAAGCAGGCTTGTGGATTGAGTGAGTTTTAAGACCCTTAACAAACTCCAAATCACAAAACGTACTTTTAATTATTTTATGGCCAACAATTATGTTGTTCATTTGAAGAAACAATGCAGTGTTACACTACATAAAAAATTAGCCACAAATGAATTCCTTTCCTAGATAGTTTAGTAGCTAATCAGCTTCTGTGCCTGTCTCGTGGATTCACAGTCTGGTGAGCAAGATGGACATATCCGAAAAATAGCCCAAATGAATGTATAAATGATACCCTGAGAGGAGGGATGCAAAGGGAAAGAGCAGGGTTCAGTGAGAGCACATGGCCCAGGAAGTTGACGGGGGCGGGAGGGTCAGAAGAAGCTTCAGTTGAGACCGGAGGGTGAGAGGGCGTGTGGCCAAGGCGGGGGTCAGGAAGGGGACAGGGAACAGCAGGGGTGAAGTCTCTCCAGTGAGAGAGAACACAGTGCAATGAAGGACGCAGAGGAAGGCTCTGGGCCCCCAGGAGCAGGGGTGAGGGCAGGTGGAGGGAGGCAGGAGGAGAGCACCCCAAGCCTTGTAGGGCTGCCAGTGTTCCTGGAAGGCTCCACCCCTGAGTTTCAGTGGGAAAGATACATTACAAATAAAATTAATCTTGTAGAATTCAGATAAGGCTCCATTCCACTTTCACCATATTTCTTAGTTTATTTTTTAACACGAATAATGAAAGACTGGGCACTACGTTAGGTACTTTAATATATCATCTTGTTTTCTTCTCACAGCAACCAGTGAGGCAGGTATTTTTCCAATTTGGGTGTTGAAGGAACAGACTCCGTAACCCGCCTGAGGTTTACAAGTAACATGTGGCAAGGGGGCAATTCACACCTTGGGGGGCCTCACTCCACAGCCTTTTTGTTGATCTGTCTGCCCACGTTTGTTCCCTGCCCCTGAATACTGAAGTCGCCTCTGGAAGTATTTGGTCATTGTTCCAAGGAAACATTCAAGAGGATCCCTTCAGGTCACTGACGGGCTGTTAATGCTGCAGTTTTAATCTTAGGGTTTTCAGTAAGTGTAATTGAGGCGCTTAAAATATACCCCTGATTCTGGAGTTTTCTAGCTAAGCAGAGAAGAAAGGAGGCAACTTTCAATGTTTAGCATCTTCTATCACTGAAGAATTGGCTAGAGATATACGTACATCAAATCACCACGATGTACACTTTAAATACCTTACCGTTTTATTTGTCAATTATACCTCAATAAAGCTAAAAGAAGAAGAAGAAGAATTGGCCAGAGAAAATAGATTGGAACAAAAATAGATTTGTAACAAAACACTGCAATTAGCAATAGTGCTAAACGTAGATTTGGGAAATCCAGCCGCAGCCAGGCCCGAGCCTCTCTACGGCTCAGATGACTTGGTCATCTTCATTCTTTGCAGACCACAGCCAATTGCAAGGCCTGTATGATAAAAGAAAACTAGACAACAATCTAAAATATGTTTTTTTGAAATAATGCCCATTATGTTTATTTCATTTAAAGATGCTTTTCTTTTAATAGTTCACCTTTTCCAGAGGTCTCTGGATTATTATAGTTATTATATACAGTCAAGGGTCAGTTTCTTTCCAGGGCAAAATGATCTGCTTCTACTTCTGAACTTTCTCTAAGATGAAAGAGCCATCCTTAGTCATGCCTGCAAATGAACTAAGCAAGCAGTGTGTTTGTGGTGTTGATGCCGAAGCAAAGTGGGTGAAAGTGGGGTGGGGATTTGTTAAAGTGTATTGACTGCTGTGACAGATAAAATCTGAAATCTCATTGTTTTGACCCAGTAGAAGTTAATTTCTTGCTCTCGACATCTCAACAGTGGCAGGGAGGGGGCTATGTTCCGTGCATCCTTCAGAGATGCAGGCCGACAGAGGCTCTGCCCTCTTCAACCTGCGCTCCCCAAGGCTGTCCTGGGCGTAACCCCCAACTAACAGGTGGGGAAAGAGAAAGTGGAGGAGCGTGTGGGAGGTGTCTATGGGGCAGGCCTGCAGCCACATTCCCATGACCGATTAGTCACACAGCCGCACCTCACTGCAAGGGAGGACGGGAGATGTGGTCTAGCTGTGTGCCATGGAGGAAGGCAAATCGTTTGGGAAACAAGCAGTGAGTCTCAGTCACAGGAAGGATTTAGGAGAATTTTTTGTTTTCTAAAATTTATATTTCATTCTGATAATTCAGGATATGAAGAAATATAATCCACACCTTGACATTAAAGCCAGTTTTACATCCTTACGAAGTCCTCTCTGCTCATCCAGCCCGCATCTCTGACGACCATTATGCAATTCTCCTTTCACAAGAAGCTTAACACATCCTCTTGGATGCAGACAGAAGCAAACATGATGATCTCCGTTATTCTGCTTCCAGTTTCCTCCACTATAAAACGAGCATTGTATTTAATTTAACATTTATCGAGCATTTTTTATGTACCCTGATTCAGAGCTAAAGCAGCCACCGTATTGTAAGAAAGACAATGACAACAGTATTATGATAGAAGCAAACAAAACTGCATAATATAGTGTACATACCCACAGTAGGACTCAGCACGCTTTATGACATCCAGTAATTCTTGGTAATTTCCCCACTTCCATCTCTCGGATCCTCAGCTCATTCACCAGCCCATCACTCTTCCAAAGGCACATATAGCTGTGCAGGAGGGTCCGTTGTTACCTTTAGAAAGACCTCTCAGGCTCCTATTCCTCCCCTGGAAGCAGGGCCAGCTGACCCCCTGCGGGGGCCCCAGCCTCTCCGCAGTTCTAGCCCAAGCTGGCTCCGGCGTGAGGCTCCCTCCCGGGTCTCTCCTGCTCTGGCTCTGCTAGCATGGGTCCTCTGGTCCCCGGTCAACAGGCCCCTGTCTCACACCTGCTTCTTCCTGCTCAGTTCCTGTCTGCATTATCAGCACTAGGACTCCCATAAGTTAGCTGTGGCCCCCTTGGGGACCCCAGGGTAATAGAGAGAAGACATAGACTAGTCTGGATCGTAGAATCCTAGGAAAATGCAGTGACCTCATCACGCCCACTGTCATTAGAGAAGGAATGAATTGCAATATCTAGAAGAAAGGTCAGCAAACCTTTTCTATAAAGGGCCACTTAGTCAACATTTTAGGCTTTGCACATCACTTAGTCTCTGTCTGGTAGTACTCGTTTTTTTGTTTTTCTCCAATAATTTAAAAACATAAAAGCCATTCTTAGCTCACAGGCCACACAAAACCAGGTGCGAGGCTGAATGTGGCCTGCAGGCCGTGGCTTGCTGACCCCACGTCTCGAGCGGCATTGTCCAGTTTGGTGGTCTTCAGCCATGTGTGACTATTTAAACTTAAGATCAAGTGGTTTTAAATTGTGTAACATCCTACTAGTCATAATAGTCCAACGGTCATATTTCAAGGGCTCAAAACCCACACATAGCTGTTGGCTACCATGTTGGACAACAAACACAGACTTTCACCACAAGTTATTGTTTTTTAATGATCTGGGCTTTTAGTGGAAATTAGCCAATCAGCCCTTGAAACCTCCCTTCTAGGTCAGAGCCGGAACTTCATGCCACACACACTCTTCCCAACTTCTAGCATCCATCTGTAAGGCCAACACCACGATGCCCTGGGTTCCCCCAGCAAATAGAGGAAAAGTGAGGAACCCCAGCTCTGACTATCTACCTGCAGCCAATCACAAAAGAGAATGGAAACGGAAGACAGGACATTAGAGAAGACACTATCCCTACCAAAAGCAGCACCGAGAGGGCAAAGAGGGGAGGGAGGGCGGTTCCAGGGCAACTGGAGCCAGCTCCTGCCAGCTCCTGAGAGCCAGTTGTCAAATTTTCGGGAATTCTGTGAGCCTTTTGTTAAACACAGCCGTTGCTTAAAATAAATAATATAAACTGACAATGAAGTAAATTACATTAAAAACAAAGGTAATAAATGCATAACTCCACTCTTCCTAATTATTTTACTACATTTTACTATCATCTATGCACTTGAGGTTATTTATGCCTATTGCACGTTTGACGGAAATACCCCATGAAATTTGTGGCCCCACAGCTCTTCCCGAGCCCACGTCCCATGGCGTCGTGTTGCTAGTTTGAAACTGGCCTTGGTGGGAGTATTCATACCACAGACAAAGGCAAATACTGCAATCAGCGTTGTTCGGGTTTTTTTTCCTATCCCAGAGAGTCAGTTATTAAACATTTACCAGGACACCATGCTCCTGTGCAAGCTGAAAAAAAAGGAAGGAGAAGAACTGAGGGATGTTAGAGTTGTAAGGCACCATCGAGGAAGGACCGGGGAGAGGAATTCAGACCAAGGGGGTATGAAATTTCCACTAACTACAGACCTCTGCTCCTGAAGCTGAGTGCCAGTTAGAATTCCCCCAATTCTGAAGGAGCATCGCCACAATGGAACTTCCTCTACACCTTGACACAGCCTGCCACAGTGCTTTTCAACCAGGACACCTGTCACCAGGCCTCCTTACTGCCAAACACCTGTCTTTCGGGGCCTCTGTCAATTGCTTGCCGTTTTGCATAGCCCTGGCTCCTCACCTCATCACTGCTCAGACCTCACAGATTATGGACCCCGTTCAGTCACAGCTGATGATGTTTGCTTCCCTCCAGTCTTTTCCCCTCTGGATCAATCTCATTCTGTCAGATTTTCTTTCTGATCATAAATTCTTGCTGTTCCTAGACTAAGAGACACCTCATCGTGCTGTACCCACTGGCCCAAGGCTGACCTGACAGCCCGGTCATCTGACCCTAACCTTCCTGGTCTGGACAGTCCTGTTGAGGCCCTTTTCAAATCTCTTTCCATCACATGGGTGCGGCTACCAAACCATAAACATGGCATCCGTGGAAGGTCAAGGAAGGCTGGCCTCAATAGAAGACTCATAACGACATCTTAGCGCAAGATTAACTTTTATGGCTACATTTGAGTTTGCAAAAAGTATTTTTATAAAAATAGAATGACGTTTTCAAGGGGCTTAGAAGAAATTAACTGTTGTAAGTTTAAAAAAAAACTAGTCTAAGTATAGTTATAAACAGCAGAAACAAATGTGTGTACTGTATGAGAGGTAATTCGCAGATGATTAAATTAAAGTGACGCATAATACAGAAGCCAACAGGCACAAACTCACTTAACTCTTGACACAAATTATTAAACATCATCCTTTTATTGTGACCTGGTCTGTACACTGTCATGGGTTGAGGGAGATTAGTCATGTTGCTGGAGGAACAGACGTTCTGTTCTGAGGGAAACCACGAGAGCAGAGCCCATCACTCATAGGTAACTATAATGATTGCAGTGAGAAGCCCCGGGACTTCAGAAAGGAAGCCGTGTAACATAAGAAGCTGTAAACGAGATAATCCAAGCGTTAGCCAAGAGTGTTGAGAAAAGGGAAGGAAATTTGAGAGTACACCATGAAAAATTCAAGTACAACAAATAATTCAAAAACAATTGCAGTAGCAGTTTTTGCTGATTAGAAGTAATATTGGACTAAAGTTTTATTATTTTTTCTCACTGGTGATGGAAAGAATTGACTTTTATCCCCCTTGTTATTTTCCTTACTTATAAATTATTTATAAAATAATAAATTAGCTAAATAAAAAGATATTTGAATGCCCTCTTTCAAATTCTTTGTATGGAACTAGGTCTTGGGGCCTTTTTAAGGGGCCCTTTTTGTTTCTAAACACTTAGTGCTGCCTCCTGTGTGACAGCAGCAATAATTTACTGTACATTATAGCTTGCATTAGCCGAGAAGCTAAAGAAATATTTAGCCTCAACTTTGACATAGTGGAAGTACAGCCATAAAAAGATAGAGAGACAGTGCAGCAGCCTCAGGTATTTAGGTCTGAAACAGCGTTGGCTTCACATGTCTGTACCCACAGGTGCCACTGCTATCTTTAAAGATGGGATTTAGCCATAACGTTGGAAGCGACCATTATCTGTAACTGGCTACAATTTTATTCATTGATGAGATTATTAAGTGAAAAGTCAACATTATTTTTATTCTTGTTGGGGTCCCTTTACTTTAACTAACTTGGAATGGCTTCCAATGAACAGATATTTGACGTTTTAGAACCTTTTTGTCCTTACTTTAAAATAATTCTTTGCATATACGCTATCTGTGCCTCTGTAAGAATATGCTTATTCAAACAAAGTAACCTCATGGACAAGGCCTCCATCTGCCCTCAATCTGGTATATTCAGTAACACCCTTTTCCCTTCTTCCCTGGATGCTTATACAAATGCACGTGCATCCCTCCAAGCAGTATGTATCCCCATGAATACGTGACACTAAGAAAACCATCAAGATATAAGTCACTGGCCTATAAAGATGGCATATAAGAAAATGCAGTGCCCATTGGAAATTAAAATTTATGTGAATCTAGCTACACTCTAATGGGAACTTTTTTTCTAACTTTTTTTGGTAGTCAATAATACTAATCAATTTTCAAAGATCGGCAATCAACTTAGTGTTATTTCTTGTTTATAACATTCTCTGTTTCAAATGGGATCTAGAACGCATACAAAGATGTGTATAAGGCAATAGTGCTATTAGAACAAAAGTAAAGCATGTTAACAAATAAGAAAAGGGGAAACAAGAGTAACAGAATGTAATACATGTGGCATAATTATTTTAGTACGCCAGAGGTTAATGACCTGGAATGGACTTGCGACAGACTTAGGGAAGAAAGGGTAAGAGACGGGATGAGTGACGAGCCACCGGATGTTTGTAAAATGCGGTGGTTATGCTTGGTGCACATTTTTCTGCCCCTTTCCCCTTCATAAATCTTCTCTACAATGACAGATCCTTGAGGCTATATACATAGTCCTGAGGTATCTACGGAATGTCTATACTGCGTCCTGGGACCATGTCAGAATGCCTCAGTAAAGATATAACAACAGGATTTCACTTTCCATTCTGTTTCTGTTTTCTTTTGTACATTCTTTTCTCCTCTGGATGTTTTCCTTACTTAATCATTACTATGTGAACTAGATAATAGAAGGGGGAAAAAACCACTACCGTCACAGCACGTACACTACACCAGATGGGAAACAAAAATATGTTTGGTATAAATCTTACAGTGAGAACTGCAGAGACTCTGAAGAGATGGGTGCTCTCCGGGAGACACTGTCATTTCACATCATTCTAAAGAAAAGAGAGTTTCTTTAAAATTAGGAAAGACATGTAGATCCCTACTCTCCTTAAAGTTCAAAAGCTTAATTAAAATAAATATATAAAGTATACATATACACATAGATACCTTTATTTTCCTTTCTCTTCTCTCCTTTCCCCATCAGGATTTCTGAAGTATAGAAATAAAGTACTAGTTCAAAAGAGGAATTCTTAATAGCAGCATATTCACTGCCTTTCTTAATGTCACCTCTGGTTTTTCCATTTCTTGAATTTTAATGGTGTCTCTGCTACAAAACAAGATATTTTTCAAAAGAGCAGAGAATAATGCCTTTCTTTCCAAGAATTGCCAGTGCCTTGGCCATTTTTCCTTCCTATCATCTTAGCAATGCATGAGAAGTCTTCCTACCCACAGGAATTTTCCTACCTGCTACCTGAAATAAGGTAATTAAGGGACGGGCTCTCCTAGGAGCACGTTGAAAAATTTTTTAACTCCCTGAAAATTGATTTCACACTCAGTTACCAAATTTAGTCCCTCTTCCATTTTGCCCCTTCGAGGCAGCTATCTTGAGTTCATCTCAGTGAGGTCCCCGAAATCCTGGGCCACTCTTAAAATGACATCTGGGGGAGTTGGTCAGTGTCCCACTTTCAGAAACTTTTACAGGAGAAAAATCTGTATTATCTTTACCAAGGAGAGATTTAAATGTAGGTGAAAGAGATGATTTTTCAATGAAATAATGGGGAAGGAAGGCCAGAAATATAAAATGTCTTTGCTGCATTGCCTGGATGTAAATACCTTGAACGTCCAGTTTAAGTTTCGTCTGTCTGTTTTTAATGTTGTGAGTGGCCGGATGCATGAACATCCTTTAGCATTGATGGAAGCAGAATGAAGAAACTCATGACGCTATCTTCGCAATTTTCTGGTGTTGGCTGAATAGATTCTCTAAGCTCAAACTAGAAAACCCAATTTGTTTGCCCCTTGTGCCTGAGAAAAGCTGTCCACAGACCTACCAGTGCCTCCAGCTCTGCCTGTGTCTGCAAACTGGTGTCATTGTCTTATCTCAATCTGCTTACTTTAAAAAAAAACAACTCAAAATCCTCTCTAAACTTTCCTGTTTGCTTTGCGCTGTTCACAGTTCGACGTAACATCACACAAGGGCAGCCACTCCTTACCTCTAACTACGGAGCTTCTTCAACATGTACTCTTAGATAAAAAACAATTTTAAGCAGGGAATTGGAAAGTGAAAAAAAACCCACACTGTCAAACTATTTCTGTAGACCTGAAATATTTTTAAAAACTGCAAATATGCAAATAACCATATACGGCAGTTTCCATCAAATTAAATAGCTGTGTGTCAAAGGTCAGTCAATACACCAAATTGTAACCATTTCCAAGAGGACAATTTTCACTCAAAAACTGCTCAAACCTTCTTGCTACAGGTTTTATTAAGACACCTATAATATGTTTCATTTTGTAGAAACTGCTATGCATTGTATCTTTTAATAAATTCTTTTTGTCCCTGCTTGTCCTTTTCTTCCTCCCCTTTCCATCCCCTTCCTCCCTCTTTCCCTGCATGCCTTCCACCTTCTCTCCCTTTTACAGCTCTTTGACTGTTCCAATGCATTTGCGGGATTCCATCCCATGCTTCTTCAGAGAGGGAAGAAGTCCAGGTTTTGTACAGTGCGCAGGCATGATGTTTTAAGAAAAAGAGCCCAATCATTGGTGATGACCTAAAAATGTACTTTCTCTCCTCGGACTTGGGAATTTTCACTATAAGAACAGCTATTATATAGTGCACTTTTCCAGCAAAGTACCTGAAAGGAGGCCAATGCATTCTAACCGTCACCTGTATAAATGAGAAAAATTTTGAGCTGAAAACTGGTGATAGGATAAAAATATTTCCAACGTATTTACAATATACTTAACCCTATATGGGTCCTTTGTCCCAAGGGGAAGCAGATTTTCTAAACGGCCTAGCTTATTTTCAGACACACAGACAGCGCTTAAGTGACTTAGCAAGACTCCCGTGGTGCCATTTTGGCCTCAGCTGTAGCTCCCGTCTGGAAGGGGAAAGAATGGCTCTCTTCATCTCTGGCAACATGACCCACAGAGGGTTGGAAAAGAATTTCACACTAACCTTTTCTTTTACTTACATATATGATGCAGGTGTAGATCCCTCAATGAAAAGAAAAGGGAAATATGGTCTGGATAAACATTTACATTTTAATTTTCTCTTAATTTCTTGAGGCCCGTTATGTGTTTATCAAAGCGTATAACAGCTCTAAGTTAACAATGCAACAACGCGTCGTTAAATGTACACCAGATGTTCCTTTTCTGGCACCTATTACTGAGAGCCCTCAACTTGCCTGTCAAGGAGAGGAAAAAAATGTGTATTCTCCTTTAATAACCAACACTAACCCATCAAACCTAGAAGCAATAACAGAAAGGCTCTGCCACATTGCTTTGATAAAATACTGCCTGGAAACTCATTAGTGTAACGGGCTGCAGATGGACCAGCATCCCCACTCCTCAGCCACATTCTGGAGGAGCTGAGTAATAAAGACGCTCGACGGAAGGTTAAACCCAAGGATTGAGCTGCTGATGCAGTTCCAAATGATGGGCACGTCAGCTGCCCTTGCGAATCACAAATACAGAGGATTTGCGAGTTAAAGGAAATTGACGGCAAAGAGTATCAGCAAGCCCATTCAGAAAACCGGTAATTTTTTTGGAGATCATAAACTAAAATGATACAAAGAATGTTGGAGCAGATGGCTACAGGGGCATAAACATTCTAAAATGTTTGAGTTTTTTTAAAGGAGCTTTTTATGGAAGATGTGCGTTGGATCTTGGAATGGATTAAAAGTAGGCAAGTTATAACTAGTTCTTCATTTTTCTCTTGTCTGATTAATTTACCTCCCAGAGAGAAGTTACTTAAATGGACTTTCACAGAGCCACTGCAGCAAATCCCGTGAAAAGATGACGCGTTTCTCCTGTGGCTGATAGATTTATGGATAGTTCTCCAGATCAAATCTCAGCCTGGAAAACTGGTGATGGGGGCAGGTGAAGAACAGAAGTGAGTGGGAATGAACGTACGAGGAAAACTGGTGCTGTTCCTCAATTGAACCAAATTAATTGATTCAAATCTGCTTTCCTGTTTTTTTAGATCTTTTTTGAAGATTGGCACCTGAGCTAACATCTGTTGCCAATCTTCTTTTTTTTTTTTTCCTTCTTCTTCTCCCCAAAGCCCCCCAGTACATAGTTGTAATTCTAGTCGTGAGTGCCTCGTGAGTGCCTCGGGTTGTGCTGTGTGGGACGCCACCTCAGCATGGCCGGATGAGTGGTCCCATGTCCACACCCAGGATCCGAACCCACAGAACCCCGGGCACCAAAGCGGAGTGCAAACTTAACCACTTGGCCGTGGGGCCGGCCCCTCTGCTTCCCTGTTTTATAGGCAATATTATGAATTTTAGATTGCGAATGTCTTCGACGTAAAGTGGAATCAAAACTCTTTAAATGTTGGAATGTTCCATGCAGTTGCCTTCTGTGAGGGGAAATGTTCTCTTTTACCCAAACTGATAAACTCACGGTTTATTCAGGGAAAAGAAATCAGAAATAATAAAGTTAAAAGGAGCTGTAAAATTGCTTTGAAATATGCAGAGCACACATTTTCAAGGCCAAACCTTTGCCCAGCCACAATTTATGGATGAAGTTCAGAGCGTGAAAGTGGCCTCCGAGAAGCTCGGGCCCTGGGGCGGGGTATTTGGGGTTTCATCTCTCTTCTCCTTTAATTCTCCTTTCCTCCTATTTTACCTTGTAAGTGAAAACAAAGTGCATTGAAGGTCTGTTAATGTAGTATTAGCGTATTGAAGCTCTGACTTCACCGATGAAATGCAGAAATCCTCTGTTGGGCAATTTCCAAAGGTCATTTATTCAGCCTTTCAAAGTGCTGTTTAGATGGCTCAGGTGACACTGGGCCTTCTGTTGAAAGGAATCTGGGAACGGAGCTGATAGCAGGATCTGTGACACCCACAGGTCCATTCAGCATGAGGCGGGATAGGATGCTTAATGATCCATTATATCCTCCCACAAAGGAATTTCTGGACCTGCCATTTGAGAGCTATGCCACTGAGCTATGATTCCTGTAATTGGAAAATGAAGTTCTGCCTCCCACTGCGTGATCTGTTGAGTCTTTCAGTACTGAGACGAAAATAAAGAAATTAGCATAAATAGCACAGATTACAGACATGGTTGTTTCTGAAACAAAATTAATAAAAGCAACTGACCCGGATGTTTTGGGACATTTCCAAATTCTGTTGGTTTGAATATATTTAAAGGATTATTATTCTGAGCACTAGGAACTAGGGTACTAAAAGAATGGTTTTGAATAAAAATGTGTTCGAAGCTTTATATATACATAATACATACAAAAAATATATAACACATATATAATGACATATATAATACATACAGAAAAAGCATGAATCACAAGTTAACAACTGGACACAACCGTGCACCACCAATTAGCCCTATAAACAGAACAGTATTGGGACTCAAGAAGCCCTACAGGGTCCCCTCCCAGTCATTGTGCCACCTTTCTCCTTGAAGATAATGATTAGTCTCACCTCTGTCACAATAGACTAGTTTTGTTTCTAAGCTTTATATCACTACCATCACACATTATATTTTGTATATTTATTTATATACATATCTGAAACCTTTCACTAGCTTTAAATAGCTTTATATAACTACCATCATGCATTATATTTTGTGTGTGCGTCTATATACATATATATGAACTCTGTCACTCCACGTTATGTTCATGAGATTCCTCCATGCAATAATTTTTCATTTTCACTGCTCTGTAGCTTCCATTGAATGAATATACTGCAATTTATTTATTCTAATGGTTAAGGATATTTGTGCTGCTATCAGTTAGGTTATTATGAACAATGCTTCAAGGGCATTCTTACACATATTGGACAGATACCTGTCCAATTGGAAGATATTCAGCTTTGGTAGATAATGCCAGTTTTCCAGCATGGGTTGTACCATTTTCAGTTCCACCCTAAGTATGTGAATTCCTGCTTCTCAAATCATTGTGTGGTCAGTTTGCTTAAGTTTCAGCTATTGTGGTAGGTGTGTAGTGTATCTCATTGATTTATTTTCCCTGATGATTGATAGCTGAATGCTGTTTCACATATTTACTGGCAATTTGAATATCCTCTCTCTTATGTAGTCCCTATTTAGCTTTCTTATCAATTTTTTAAATTGCATTGTTTTTTTCTTACTGATGTGTGAGAGAATTCATTACGTATTCTATATATGTGTCCTTTGTTATCTTTATCACAAATACCTTCTTCCATTATGTAGATTGTCTTTCACTCTTTAAATGTGTCTTTGATGAAAAGAAGTTCTTAATTTTTTTTTTTTTTTTGAAGAAAGTTAGCCCTGAGGTAACATCTGCTGCCAGTCCTCCTCTTTTTGCTGAGGAAGACTGGCCCTGAGCTCACATCCATGCCCATCTTCCTCTACTGTATATGTGGGACGCCTGCCACAGCACGGCTTGATGAGCTGTGTGTATGTCTGCACCCGGGATCGGAACCTGCGACCCCCAGGCCGCCCAAGCAGAACGTGTGCACTTAACCGCTGGACCACCGGGTCAGCCCCAGTTTCTTAATTTTAATTTAGTCAATGTTTCTTTCATATATCATTAGTGTCTTTTGTGTCCTTTTTAAGAAATCTTTGCCTCCCCAGCATCATAAAGATATTCCCCTGTGTTATGTCTAGAAGCTCTATCATTTTATTTTCACATTTAAACCTGTAATCCATCTGGAATTGATATTTGTGAATGATCAAGAGGCATTTTTTCCCCATATGGATATTCAATTTGCCCAATACTAGGTGTCAAAAAGATTGCCTTTTACAGACAGCTGGGCAGTGCCTCCTTTGTCACAGATGTGTAGATATATGTGTGTGTAGATGCTGTCGGGAAGAAAGACACTTTCCCTCCTCCCTTTCGAAGTTCTTCTGACTGGTCTAGGAATTAAATTGACATGAGACAGATTTAATTATGCACTTATGGAACCCCAAAGATATAAGGTTCCCAGACATTCAGGAAATTGAGGCTTACACGCAGTCCTGAGCTGAGGAGAAGATGTGCAGGGCTCTGAGACTTCAAAGGGGAGGAAGACAATTTACAGGAAGATGGGAAAAGCAAATGTTTGGTAAACCAATGTTTGCGACGCCATGCAGAGACGAAAGGACACAGAGAGGACTTTGACCAAACAGGCCTTCCTAAGTTTCCCCCACCTGGCTTATATTCTCTGCAGATGTCTCTGATGACAGCTCTTCTTCCTGGAAGGGGCCCTTAGTCTAAATTCTTGAAGGCAATTAAAGGGAAGGTAAAAAGCAAAACTTCCTGAGTCTTTTTGTTTCTTAAATATAATTTGAATAATCCTTAAAATAATCTTCATGCCAAAGAGACACATTTTGGGGTGGCAAATGTTGCTGCCCTGTAATCTGTTGGCACATTGGAGTTACTTTAGATCTATGTATCAGTTTGGGAACGATTAGCATCTTTATAATATTGAAACATCCAATCAGTGAACTGAGGGAGTCCCTCCATTTCTGTAGGTCTTTTTTATTTTTCTCAAAAATATTTTTTGATTTTTTTGTGTAGAGGCCGTACACATTTTTATAAGATTTACTCATAGGTATTTTATGTTTGTGATGCAATTGTAAAAGATATTTTTGTTTGTTTCATCCTATGTTTGTTGCTTATATAGAAACATACAAGGCAACCTTGATAAAATAACTTTCTAATTCTAGTGGTTAATGAGTCCTTTGTGTTTTCTACATATACCACCATATTGTCCATGAATAACAATTTTCTTCCTTCCTTTCCATACCTTGTCCATTTCGTTTATTTTTCCTGCCTAATTCCACCTGCAGTAAAAGTTTGAGTAGAAGCGATAACGGTGGGCATACTTGTCTCGATCCAGCCCTGGGGGAGGGGAAGGGGACGAGATTTACGGTATTTTACTACTAAATATGATATTTTCTGTATGTTTTTGTAGGTGCCCTTTATTAAAGAAGTCGTTTGTATTTAGTTTGCTAAAAAAAATTTTAGCTTGAATGTATAGCAAATTTAACAAATGCTCTTCTGTCTATTGAGATAATCCTACGATTTTCTCAATTATTCTGTCAAAGGGATCAATTATGTTGATTGATTGAGTGTTAAACTAATCTTGTATTCCTTGAATAAACCCATCTTTGCCACGATGTATCATGATCCCTTTTATATATTCTATGTTATTTCCTAATATTTTGTTTGGGATTTTTCACAATTATGTTCATAAGTGAGACTGACCAGAATTGTTTTTTTGTAACATTCTTGTAAGGTGTTAATGTTAAAGTTATGCTGGGCTCAAAAAAACCAAACCAAAAAAACAAAACTAGGAAGCGTTCCCTCTTTCTCCATGCTCTAAAAGAGTTTGTGAAAAATTGGTTTTGTTTCTCCCTTAAATGTTTGAAAGAATGTTAGAGAAGCCATCTTCTCCTGAAGTTTTCTAAAGGTTTTTATTTACATATTTTATCATTTAATGTCTTTAGTAGTTAGAGTATTAAACATATTTGTAATTTCTTCTTGGCTTAGTTTTAGTAAGTTTTTTTAAAGAATTTACTTATTTCTTTTAAATTTTCAAAATTATTGTCATGCAGTTGCTTATACCATCTGCTCATTCTGTTTTTGAGGACAACAGAATCTATATTAACAACCCACTATTCATGCTTATATTGATTCTCTCTCTCTCTGCCCCACCAGAGATCAAATATTTTTCCAGCCCATTCTCTCCCCTATCTCTTCCTGGCATATCTCCAATGATATACGTTAAACCTTCTGATATTCACTCACAGGTGTCAGAAGCTGTTTATGTTTTTTCCATTTCTTTCTAGCTTCTTCATTTCGGGTTATTTCTATTGATCTCTCTTTCAGTTCACCTCCACTTTCATCAGTCATCTCCCTTCTGCTAATTACATCCATTTTTAAAATTTTCGATGTTGTATATTTTTCAAGTTCTAGAATTCCATTTGATTATTTCTAGTGTCAATTTCTCTGCTGAGATGTCCTATCTTTTCGTTCATCATGAGCCTATTTCCTTTTCATCCTTGAGCGCAGATACAATGGCTGCTGTAAAATTAGATGGTGCTGATTCCCACACCTGGGAAGTGAGTGTGCCCACTTTCAGTCTCCACTGACTGTTCTTCTCTTGAGAATAGGTCACATTCTCCTGCTTCTTCATGTGTTGAGGAATCTTGAATTACATGCTGGACATTGTCGTTGTTATGTTGTGAGACTCTGGATTCTGTGTAGCCCCTCAGAGGAGCACTGAT
This sequence comes from Equus quagga, assembly GCF_021613505.1. Lineage (NCBI taxonomy): Eukaryota > Metazoa > Chordata > Mammalia > Perissodactyla > Equidae > Equus > Equus quagga. The sequence goes on from NC_060270.1 coordinate 60,371,521, forward strand.
ATTTTCATTTCAGTAGGCCTTTAGACTGGTGGGAGTGAGACTGCATACTCTATCTCCTGGGTGGCAGCTCAAAGCTCTGTCCCATTCTTTTCTCCTTGGCTGGAGTCTGCCCCACGCGTGCCTGGCTCAGGGCTCAGCGAGAGATTTGGGCAAAGATTATACATAGAATTTGAAGCTCCCCCCTCAGGTCTTCTCCAGGATTCTCCACTCAATTTCTAGTGACTGTGGTTGTCCTTAACTCCATTCCCCAAATCTTTAGGCAAAAAGATTATGGGTTTTCTATTACAGTTATAGCTGCCCCATTGGTATAAACTGAATGTTTGTGTTCCCCACCACCACCAAATTCAACTGTTGAAAGTCTAACCCCTAGTGTGTCTGGAGTTAGACATGGGGCCTCTGTGGAAGTAATTAAGGTTAAATGAGGTAATAAGAGTAGGGTCCTGATTCAACAGGATTAGTGTCCTTATAAAAAGACACGCCAGAGAGCTCTTTCTTTCTCCACACACATACAAAGAAGAGGTCATGTGAGATGGCGGCCATCAGCAACCCAACCAGACACCAACCCCACTGGCGCGTTGCTCCCAGAATTCCAGTCTCCAGACCTGTGTGAAAACAAACTTCTGTTTCAGTCCCCCAGTCTGTGGTATTTTGTTACGGCAGGCCAAGCAAACTAGTACATCTGTGGAATCCTGATTTCACCTCTTCTCAGGGTAAAAGCCATAAAACTAGGCAAATTCCCTTCTCCCAGAAGTTGACTTCCTTCCAGAATCTATCTGCTTTTGTTCACTCTCCAATGACCTCAGTTGTTGGTTTTCATATTTTATCCAAAGTTTATACATGTTATCTGAAGAAGAGTCAGGTCTGCTATGAGGATAATATCTTAATTATCCTTCTTTTTGTGTTTGTTTGGGAGGCCTAATTTACTAAGTTCTTTTTTCCAATCTGCTGAAATGGACTTAGATCACTGGTTTTTTGTACACTTCTTGTTTAACATGGATAATGTGGTTAGTGTGCTCTTCTCATCTTTTGTATTGCTTATTAAACTTTTCAACTGCTTGTTCTATTATTTACTGAATGAGGCTATTAAAATCTCACACTAAGCTTATGGAAACAACTATTTCTTCTTTTAGTTCTGATTTTTTGCTTTATATATTTTCAGTGTATGTTATTAGATTTAATTTTTCTGGATTTTAATTATTCTATATTTTGGAGAATTATCCTTTTTAATAGTATAAAACATACTTTTTTATCTCTACTAATACTTCTTTCTTTAAAGACTATATGTCTGATATTGTCTGATATTCTTATAAATAACCCAACTTCGTTTTGCTTAGTGTTTGCGTGAAATTTTTCCATTCCATTTCCATATAGAAAGGAAAATCTTTCAGTTTTCTTATATTTAAGTCCTTTTAAAATGAGCAGCATAAGGTTAGATTCTGTATTTGTCTTTCACCTGGCTATCTGCACCTCATAAGTGGAATACTGAGGTATTTTGTCTATTTACATTTAATATTTTTACTGACATTTTTTGGTTTAAATCTATCATCTTACTATCTGCTTTCTATTTGCCCATCCATTCCATATTTTGTTTTTACCTCCTTTCTTACCTTTTATTGGGTTAATTAATCACATATTTTAAAAAATCTATTCCATTCTGCCGGCTGGTTATTTATAACATTCTGTTTAATATTTCTAATAGTTTGACTTGAGGTTTGCACTTGCATTCTTGGCCAGTTGGAGCTAATAAAAGGTCGTTCATAGACCACTGCCCAGACAGTGCAGGGACCTTAAAACAATTGAAATCCTCCTCCCACCTGGTACCTCATGTCCTGTTGTTATTATGACTTTAATTCCACATATATTTAAAAGCTCACAACACACTATTATTATTATTTTATAGTGCCAAAATTCATTCAATTTACTCACATATTTACCCTTTCTGTTGCTCTTTAGTCCTTCTGTACTTCCCTGCTTCCATCTGGGGTCATTTTCCTTCTGCCTAAAGAAATCCCATTAGTGTTTCTTTTAGTGTAGATCTACTGGTAACAGATTCATCTAGTTTTGTTCTTTGTTTGTTTTATTATATTTTTGCCCCCAAAAAATCTTTGTAATGTCTTTATTTTTGCAGGATATTTTTGCTTCATATAGAATTCTAGGTGGGCATTTTTTTCTTCTGGTTTTTGAAGCTATTCCAATCACCTGGCTTCTATCGTTTCTTTGAAAACTTTGCTGCCATTATGATTGCTGCTCCTTTGAAGTAATATGACTCATTTCTCTAGAGTCTTAGGATTTGTTCTCAACTTCTGTTTCAGCAATAGTCTGTGATGTGCTTAGATATGATTTTCTTTGTATTTCCCACCTTACTTTTAGTAGCATCTTGAATCTAATGCTTGATCTTTTGTCAGTAGGGGGAAATTCTTAACCATTGTCTCTTGAAATAATACTTCTTCCCTATTGGCACACCAATTACATGTATCTTGAACCATTTTACCACATCCTATATGTCACTTATGCTCTTTTCTGTATTTTCCATTCTTTCATATCTCTATAGCTTATTTTAGATATTTTTGTCTGACCTATCTTTTAGTTCATGCATCCTTTCTCTATCTGTGTCTTATCTGCTGCTAAATCCATCTAGGAATTCCTAATTTTGTTTTTATCTTTCAGTATTAGAGTTTCTATTTGATCTTTTTAAAAGATAATTTC